>NC_138295.1:26025000-27225000 GCF_965601325.2 Salmo salar
GACGACCACTGCCTTGCTAAAGAAGCTGAGGGTAAAAGGTGATGGACTGGCCAAGCATGTCTCCAGACCTAAACCCTATTGAGCATCTGTGGGGTATCCTCAAACAGAAGGTGGAGGAGTGCAAGGTCTAACATCCACCAGCTTTGTGATGTCGTCATGGAGGAGTGGAAGAGGACTCCAGTGGCAACCTGTGAAGCTCTGGTGAACTCCATGCCCAAGAGGGTTAAGGCAGTGCTGGAAAATGATGGTGGCCACACAAAATATTGACACTTTGGGCCCAATTTGGACATTTTCACTTAGGGGTGTACTCACTTTTGTTGCCAGCGGTTTAGACATTAATAGCTGTGTGTTGTGTTATTTTGAGGGTACAGCAAATGTACACTGTTATACAAGCTGTACACACTA
This sequence comes from Salmo salar, assembly GCF_965601325.2. Taxonomy (NCBI): domain Eukaryota; kingdom Metazoa; phylum Chordata; class Actinopteri; order Salmoniformes; family Salmonidae; genus Salmo; species Salmo salar. The sequence goes on from NC_138295.1 coordinate 26,025,406, forward strand.
CTTTACATTGTAGCAAAGTGTCATTTCTTCAGTGTTGTCACATGAAAAGATATACTCAAATATTTCCAAAAATGTAAGGGGTGTACTCACTTTTGTGAGATAGTGTATATATATACATACACACACACAGCTCTGAAGTGACAACGATACTGAAGAGTCTGCTTAGGAGACAAATACTCTCAACTGTTTGAATAATAAAAATAGAGTTTAAGTTACCTGTGATGAATGCTGAAAACAAAAAGTGTAATTTCTATATGCAGGAAATCCTATTTTAATAATGGGCATGGTAAGAATTGACTACCAAAGTGCGAGTCATAATTCCCATGACACCTTCTAGCAAAATCTGAAAAGCGGTTCCTTCATTTATTCCATAGGATATTTTTAGATTAACTTAAAATAAGGTCTGTGTTTGGTTTAGGCTTACACCACCTTGCCAATTTTATAACTGTGTAGATATCCATAGGATATAACTGATCAATATAAGCGAAGATCATTTTTATGAAAATATGTTGACAAACGTTACCTAGTGAGATTTACACGGGTATCAAAACGCGGAGGCGGTTTAAGCACAACGCACAGACCTTATTTGATGTAGATCAAGACATTCTCTATGGAAGACATGAACGGTAAAATAACGAAGGAACCCCTTTCAAGTTCAGCCGCAAGTTATTACAGGAATTATGACGCGTCGACTATTTCTCTCTAAACCATATACCTTTGACTATTACGAGCCTGCTGCTGCCTACCACCGCTCAGTCAGACTGCTCTATCAAATATCAAATCATAGACTTAACTATAATATTATAAACCTTAGGTCATTAATATGGTAAAATCCGGAAACTATCATCTCGAAAACATTATTCTTTCAGTGACATACGGAACCGTTCCGTATTTTATCTAACGGGTGGCATCCATAAATCTAAATATTCCTGTTGCATCGCACAACCTACATGTTATTTCATAGTTCCGTAAAATTCTGGCAAATTAGTTCGCAACGAGCCAGATTCTGTATACCCTGATTCTGCGTGTAACGAACGCAAGAGAACTGACACAATTTCACCTGGTATTATTGCCTGCTAACCTTTTAGCTAAATATGCAGGTTTAAAAATATATACTTCTGTGTATTGATTTTAAGAAAGGCATTGATGTTTATGGTTAGGTACAGTCGTGCAACGATTGTGCTTTTATTCGCAAATGCGCTTTGTTAAATCATCCCCGTTTGGCGAAGTCTGCTGTCTTTGTTAGGAAGAAATAGTCTTCACAGTTCGCAACAAGCCAGGCGGCCCAAACTGCTGCATATACCCTAACTCTGTTTGCAAGACAAGTGACACATTTTCCCTAGTTAAAATACATTCATGTTAGCAGGCAATATTAACTAAATATGCAGGTTTAAAAATATATACTTGTGTATTGATTTTAAGAAAGACATTGATGTTTATGGTTAGGTACATGTCGGAGCAAAGACGGTCCTTTTTCTCAAATGCGCACCACATCGATTATATGCAAAGCAGGACAGGCTAGATAAATTAGTAATATCATCAACCATGTGTAGTTAACTAGTGTTTATGATTGATTGTTTTTTTATAAGATACGTTTAATGCTAGCTAGCAACTGACCGTGGCAACGTAAAGCAGGTGGTTAGAGCGTTGGGCTAGTTAACGTAAGGTTGCATCCCCAAGCTGACAAGGTAAAAATCTGTCGTTCTGCCCCTGAACAAGGCAGTTAAGCCACCGTTCCCCGGCCGTCATTGAAAATAAGAATGTGTTCTTTAACTGACTTGCCTAGTTAAATAAAGGTTTAAAAAAAAATATATATATATATATATATATAAAATAAATGTAAAAAAAAAAATTGGTGGACAAAAATTCTGATTAGCGATTGTTATGAAAACTCGAAATCGGCCATTCCGATTAATCGGTCGACCTCTAGTCTGGACAGGGAAACATTTTCAAACAACTCTTTCGCGTCGGGGCAAAGTATTGCTGCAGAGTCAATTAAACATTATTTAATGAATTCGCTCTCAGCGAATGGCTTGCTATGTTCAGCAATTTTGTGGGACAGTACATAGCTAGCTCTCACAATTCTGTTTGCTGAACGCAGTTTTGTGAAAAGTCCTTGCTGCTTTTGCAACTGAGAAAGCAACTCTATCGATGCACTTGCCCTCTGCTCAGAAGACATATTCCTATATTTCTCTACATGCTTTTTCTGGAAGTGTCGGAACAAGTTGTAGTCGTTCAAGACAGCGATGCTCTCTTTGCACACAGCTTTCCCTGATACCTCAAATAAATATTTCGATGTCAACTCTTGCTGGAACACCCTGCATTCATTGTCTACTTTCCTTTTTAATACACATTTTTGCACAATTTCTAGCTATCTACCATTTGTAACTGTGACGCGTGTGTCAGCCTGTCAGTCACTGTCTGTCCTTGTGCAGTTGTTATTTATACAGTTGAAGTCGGAAGTTAACATACACTTAGGTTGGAGTCATTAAAACTCGTTTAACAACCACTCCACAAATTTCTTGTTAATAAACTATAGTTTTGGCAAGTCAGTTAGGACATCTACTTTGTGCATGACTAGTAATTTTTCCAACAATTGTTTAGAGACAGACTATTTCACTTATAATTCACTGTATCACAATTCCAGTGGGTCAGAAGTTTACATACACTAAGTTGACTGTGCCTTTAAACAGCTTGGAAAAATCCAGAAAATAATGTCATGGCTTTAGAAGCTTCTGATAGGCTGTTTGACATAATTTGAGTCGTTTGACATAATTTGAGTCAATTGGAGGTGTACCTGTGGATGTATTTCAAGGCCTACCTTCAAACTCAGTGCCTCTTTGCTTGACATCATGGGAAAATCAAAAGAAATCAGCCAAGACCTCAGAAAAAAAATTATAGACCTCCACAAGTCTGGTTCATCCTTGGGAGCAATTTCCAAATGCCTGAAGGTACCACGTTTATCTGTACAAACAATAGTATGCAAGTATAAACACCATGGGACCACGCAGCCGCCATACCGCTCAGGAAGGAGACGCATTCTGTCTCCTAGAGATGAACGTACTTTGGTGCGAAAAGTGCAAATCAATCCCAGAACAGCAGCAAAAGACCTTGTGAAGATGCTGGAGGAAACAGGTACAAAAGTATCTATATCAGTAAAACGAGTCCTATATCGACATAACCTGAAAGGCCGCTCAGCAAGGAAGAAGCCACTGCTCCAAAACCACCATGAAAAAGCCAGACTACGGTTTGCAATTGCACATGGGGACAAAGATCGTACTTTTTGGAGAAATGTTCTCTGGTCTGATGAAACACAAATAGAACTGTTTGGCCATAATGACCATCGTTATGTTTGGAGGAAAAAGGGGGAGGCTTGCAAGCCGAAGAACACTATCCCCAACTGTGAAGCACGGGGGTGGCAGCATCATGTTGTGGGGGTGCTTTGCTGCAGGAGGGACTGGTGCACTTCACAAAATAGATGGAATCATGAGGGAAGGAAAATTATGTGGATATATTGAAGCAACATCTCAAGACATCAGGAAGTTAAAGCTTGTTCGCAAATGGGTCTTCCAAATGGACAATGACCCCAAGCATACTTCCAAAGTTGTGGCAAAATGGCCTAAGGACAACAAAGTAAAGGTATTGGAGTGGCCATCACAAAGCCCTGACCTCAATCCTATAGAAAATGTGAGGGCAGAACTGAAAAGGCGTGTGCGAGCAAGGAGGCCTGACTCAGTTACAACACCCTAGGAAGAGTAGCTGCTGATTTGGGGATCCATAATAAATACAAATCTCTACCTTTTTGCCAGAACAGGTTTTTAATCAGAAAGGGAATCCCGCAAGGCTCCCTTCTCTCCCCCCTTCGGTTTCTCAAGGCATGCTGAGACAGAGAAAGTAAACCTATCAAGGCGTACTGAGACAATAATTGGAAGCGATGCCTTGTTCCCCGCCAACCTTTTAATTGTATTTTTTAAGTTCACCATCAGTTGTGTGTGAAGACTAAACAAGCCAATGTAAAACATTTCCTGCAAATGCTTTTTTCGGGACTCCAATATGAAAGAAGCATATTCTAATTATTGACTGGGCTAACACGTCTAGTAAGAGAGCATTGAATGAACCTAATAATCAAAACATTCACTATATATACAAAAGTATGTGAACACCCCTTCAAATTAGTGGATTCGGCTACTTCAGCCACACCCGTTACTGACATGTATATCAAATCGAGCACACAGCCATGAAGTCTCCATAGACAAACATTGCAGTAGAATGGCCTTACTGAAGAGCTCAGTGACTTTCAACGTGGCAACGTCACAGGATGCCACCTTTCCAACAAGTCAGTTCGTAAAATTTTTGCCCTGCTATAGCTGCCCCGATCAACTGTAAGTGCTGTTATTGTGAATAGGAAAAGTCTAGGAGCAAAGTGGAAAATCGTCTGTCCTTGGTTGCAACACTCACTACCGAGTTCCAAACTGCTCTGCAAGGAAAGTCAGCACAAAAACTGTTCGTCAGGAGCGGTGTAACGCTCACTGCCATTGGACTCTGGAGCAGTGGAAACGCGTTCACTGAAGTGATGAATAACGCTTCACCATCTGGCTTTGGCAGATGTGGATGCCAGGAGAACGCGACCTGCCTGAATGCATAGTGCCAACTGTAAAGTTTGGTGGAGCACGAATAATGGTCTGGGGCAGTTTTTCATGGTTCAGAATTGGCCCCTTAGCTCCAGTGAAGGGAAATCGTAACACTACAACATACAATGACATTCTAGATGATTCTGTGCTTCCAACTTTGTGGCAACAGTTTGGGGAAGGCCCTTTCCTGTTTTAGCATGACAATGCCCCCGTGCACAAAGTGAGGTCCATACAGAAATGGTTTGTCGTGATCGGTGTAGAATAATTTGACTGTTCTGCACAGAGCCCTGACCTCAACCCCATCGAACACCTATGGGATGAATTGGAACGCCGACTTTGAGCCAGTGCCCGACCTAATAAATGCTTGTGGCTGAACGAAAGTAAGTCCCTGCAGCAATGTTCCAACATCTAGTGGAAAGCCTTCCCAGAGGAGTAGAAGTTGTTAGAGAAGCAAAGAGGGGACCAACTCCATATTAATGCCCATGATTTTTGAATGAGATGTTTGACGAGCAGGTGTCCACATACTCTTGGTCATGTAGTGTATGATGATTGAAAGACTGGAGAGTGAACACGGTCATTAATCAGGGTGTACGAAACAAATTTATCAGGCCTCATCAGATATTAATTCCAAAGTGAGGTATTGACAAAAAAGGTATTTAACACAGAAGAATTTGAGTCAATTATGAATATTCTGACCCCTCGTGTTTAATCATACTTCCTATAATATACAGCAGTGTTTCCCAACTCTGGTCCTTGAGTACCCCCAACAGCACATCTTTTTGTTTTGGCCCCGGAACAGCACATGTCAAATCATTTCTAAGCCTTTAACAATTTGAATCAGTTGATTTTGTCCACGGCTACAACAAAATTGTGGGCTGTTGGGGGTACTGGAGGACTGGAGATGGGCTGTTGGGGGTACTGGAGCTGGGCTGTTGGGCGGACTGGCGATGGGCTGCTGGGTGGACCGGCGATGGGCTGCTGGGCGGACCGGCGATGGGCTGCTGGGCGGACCGGCGATGGGCTGTTTGGGCGGATTGCCGATAGGCTGCTGGGAGTACTGGCGATGGGCTGTTGGGGGTACTGGAGGACCGGAGATGGGCAACACTGATATACAGTATGACCTAAAGCTAACTGCCAAATAAAGAAACACTTGAGTAAATGAGGGATACAAAGTATATCGAAAGTTCCGGAGTTAAAAAAGCAATTAACATCCCATCATGCTTAGGGTCATGTATAAAAATGCCCAGTTTCCCATTTCTCAGTGACTTTGAAAGAGGGGTCTCAAAGGAGCACAGGGGGTTTCATGTACGCGTCTGTGTCTCTCAGTCACCAACTCTCAACCCAATTGAACACTTATGGGAGATTCTGGAGCAGCGTGTGAGAGCATTTTCCACCACCATCAAAACACCAAATTATGGAATATCTCATGGAAGAATGGGGTCGGGTCACTTCAACAGAGTTCCAGACACTTGTAGAATTTATGCCAAGGTGCATTGAAGCAGTTCTGGTGGCTCAACGCCCTATTTATACACTATCTTGGGGTTTCCTTTATTTTGGCAGTTAACTTTACATGATCAGTTGAAGTAATACTAACATACTGTAAACTACATACCTAATGAGTATATACACTACATACACTATCAGTTCATTTTAGTATACTGTAAACAAACAGTATGCTTTCAGTTGAGCGTACTAGCTCTTCGCCTGTCTACCGGAAGTTGATGTTATTGCTATGCAGCCTTTTGCTAGCTACAGTGGCTTGCGAAAGTATTCACCCCCCTTGGAATTTTTCCTATTTTGTTGCCTTACAACCTGGAATTAAAATAGATTTTTTGGGGGGGTTTGTATCATTTGATTTACACAACATGCCTACTACTTCGAAGATGCAAAATATTTTTTATTGTGAAACATGCAAGAAATAAGAGAACAACAACAGAAAACTTGAGCGTGCATAACTATTCACCCCCCCAAAGTCAATACTTTTTAGAGCCACCTTCTGCAGCAATTACAGCTGCAAGTCTCTTGGGTTATTTCTCTATAAGCTTGGCACATCTAGCCACTGGGATTTTTGCCCATTCTTCAAGACAAAACTGCTCCAGCTCCTTCAAGTTGGATGGGTTCCCCTGGTGCAATCTTTAAGTCATACCACAGATTCTCAATTGGATTGAGGTCTGGGCTTTGACTAGGCCAATCCCGGACATTTAAATGTTTCCCCTTAAACCACTCGAGTGTTGCTTTAGCAGTATGCTTAAGGTCATTGTCCTGCTGGAAGGTGAACCTCTGTCCCAGTCTCAAATCTCTGGAAGACTGAAACAGGTTTCCCTCAAGAATTTCCCTGTATTTAGCACCATCCATCATTCCTTCAATTCTGACTAGTTTCCCAGTCCCTGCCGATGAAAAACATTCCCACATCATGATGATGCTGCCACCACCATGTTGGTGTTCTCGGGGTCATGAGAGGTGTTGGGTTTGCGCCAGACATAGCGTCTTCCTTGATGGACAAAAAGCTCAATTTTAGTCTCATCTGACCAGAGTTCCTTCTGCAGTATCTCCCACATGCCTTTTGGCGAACACCAAACATTTGCTTTATTTATTTATAACGTTTGCTTATTTATTTCTTTAAGTGATGGCTTTTTTTCTGGCCACTATTCCGTAAAGCCCATCTCTGTGGAGTATACGGCTTCAAGTGGTCCTATGGACAGATACTCTAATCTCCGCTGTGGAGCGTTGCAGCACCTTCAGGGTTATCTTTGTTGCCTCTCTGATTAAATGCCCTCCTTGCCTGGTCCGTGAGCCCTCTCTTGGCAGGTTTGTTGTGGTGCCATATTATTTCAATGTTTTAATAATGGATTTAATGGTGCACCGTGGGATGTTCAAAGTTTCTGGTATTTTTTTTTATTACCCAACGCTGATTTGTACTTCTCCACAACTTTGTCCGTGACCTACTTGGAGAACTACTTGGTCTTCATGGTGCCGCTTGCTTGGTGGTGCCCCTTGCTTAGTGGTGTTGCAGACTCTGGCGCCTTTCAGAACAGGTGTATATATACACTGAGATCATGTGACAGATCATGTGACACTTAAATAAAGTCCACCTGCGTGCAATCTAACTAGTTACGTGACTTCTGAAGGTAATTGGTTGCACCAGATCTTATTTAGGGGCTTCATAGCAAAGGGGGTGAATACATATGCGCGCACCACTTTTCCTTTTTTTTTTCTCTCTCTCTTCACCAATTTAGACTATTTTGTGTATGTCCATTACATGAAATCCAAATAAAAATCAAGTTAAATTATAGGCTGAATTGCAACAAAATAGGAAAAACGCCAAGGGGCATGAATACTTTTGCAAGGCACTGTAGTTAGCATAACAACTTACTAGTTAGACATTTTACGACTTCGGTGTGTTCTTAAATTCAATGTGGAGTGCCAGAGTGCGCTCGCAAATTCAGAGCGTTGTCAGATTGTCCGTTTGTAAATTCACAGCGTTTCACTCTCGGAGCGCACACTGGACGCTCAGGCCGATGAGTAAGGTTGATTTGAGCATTCTGACCTTACAACGGCAGTCAAGCACCCAAGCTAACATTGGCTAGCTAGCTACTTCCAGACACAAATGGGACCACTCTGAACATTTTACTCGCCCTAGCAGAGCGTGACTGCAACTGTGCTGCTGGCAACAATTTAATTACGTTTTTTTAGCCGACGTTTACTGACACCGGCAATATTCAACTGGTGTCGAGCATTCGTAAATTAATTATTCTGCGCCCTGGTATACTCAGACGAGAGTGCTCTGAAATCGGAGTAGGAAGCCAGAGCAAATTTACGAAAGCACCCGAATGTCCATTGAGAACGCACAACGACTATACCATTTACATGACGGGAATAATCAAGTCAATAAACGTTGGGTAGTTAAATAGCCTATAGTTAATATACTGGCAAGTTTGATGTATAAGTAGCCAACTAACGTTAGGTAGCTAGCTAACATACCGGTACATACTGCTGTAATGATATGCTATGTGGTTCATAAGGACAGCGTAGCTAACAAATTGTCAGCCAACATAACGTGTAAGGTAACTTATTTGAAAAGTCATTACTTTATTACATTGCTAAAAATTTTCTGAACATGGTCATAATTAGTTAAAGCAATGAATTTTTATCCGCTCTTGTACTTTGGCTGCATATTTTCCGACATTTTCTTAAAACGATGTGAAGCCACGCCCATTTCCTGAAGAATTGCATTATGGGCCCTAAAGTACGTAAATAGTGTCCCCTGTGTTTATACTTCATATTTTGGCGAATTTAATACAACATCCGGGAACTTTTGGCATACTAACTATGCCCATACTATGACCTATAAACATTCTATATACTCAATTCACGTCACAAATAGTACTGTAATGAAACAGCAGGGAGCAGGTTTCGAACCGTCGACCTTCAAGGCCGAAGTCCGGCGCGCTATCGACTGTGCCGCAAAAGCATGCTCGTCCGGCAGAGTCGATTTCCGCGCTTATAAACCCAGGGTCGTTACAGTATGGTTAGTGCGGTTAGTATGAGTATTCGAACACTGCTATTGTCATGTTAGTACATAGCTACAGAATGTGATTGTCTCTTGGACAGAGAGAGCATCATTGGACACATCATCCAGCTAAAGGAGAGCCGAACACACAAGATGTCCACTTGGCAAAAGATTTCAAATGTTAAAAAAGTGCTTCTGACATCTGGTTAGGCAACCCTAACCCCAAATAACATAAACAAGACTCACACTCTATGGAGAGAAGACCATAACTGCAGTGATCAATGCATGTCAGACTGTACGGAGAACATAACTGCAGTGATCAATGGATGTCAGACTGTACGGAGACCATAACTGCAGTGATCAATGCATGTCAGACTGTATGGAGAACACAACTGCAGTGATCAATGCATGTCAGACTGTACGGAGAACATAACTGAAGTGATCAATGCATGTCAGACTGTACGGAGAACATAACTGAAGTGATCAATGGCTTGTCAGACTTGCTATGTTTCACTGCACAACACGACCTCAACAAACAAGACGATATCTTCCTTCCAGCTCTTTATTTAGGTGCATGGGAAGGACAATCATTTTTTTCTCTGGAACAGACTCACTTATTAGCCTTTTCTCTCTCTTGATGTTCTTTTCACCTGTCAGCACTTTCTGTTAGTTCCCAGAAGGGGGAGAAAAGGCCACTTCTTCAGACATACTGTAATTAAGAAAGCTTGGTGACACTGGTGTTTCTAATCTCATTAGATGGAGAAAAATACTGGTTTGTCTTTAAAAACTTGTCTGCCTTTATCTAGCAAGAGTAAATGAACGTTCATTATTCACTTCTCTTTTTGTTGCATGCTTGAGGTGCAATTTTGAAATAAACTGTTCGGTCCACTGATTTCGCAAGTAAGACTTGCAGGAACAGAAATAAGTAATTATAAAGAAAGGCCAGTGTAATTTCAAATTATTTTTGTCTCAATGGATGCGCCTTTTTTTTAATCAACATGCTCTTGTTTTGCACTATGACGCTAATGCAATTATTTCACCTGTCTGCGCAATGATGCCGATGGCAGGGAACAGGCTACTGTGGTTGGGGACGGTCAGAGAAGACAATGCACCTTTTCAGACCTCAAAAGTGGTCTAATTTAAATGTAAGAGAAATGTCAGTGAAAGACACTGTTATGATATGCTGTTATGAAATGGTTAAGGGGTGCTTGTTTCAATTACTTCAAAAGAACCCAAAACGTAACTACTACCATTAATTGCTAGGTTGTTTTTAATACACACAAGGAAAACAGCAGAGCGTAAAGTATGACCAGTCTTTAGAAGACAAAGAGCTACTAATGTCTCAGTGTCGATGTACTCACCTTCCCAGGGGGCTTTGCTCCCCTCCTGGCTGCCATGGATACCAGGATGCAGAGCAGGGCTGAGGAGAGGGCCACTGCCCCGAACACCAGTCCCCAGGAGAGGCTGCAGAAGTAACAGGAGCTCTCGGCCGACGTGCACACCAGCACGTGCACAGAGGAGAGGAGCAGGCACAGCAGGTAGAAGGGCAGCGAGAGCAGAGCAGAGGACACAGGGAGATCCACCTCTGAGGCACTGCTCAGTGCCTCGGGCATGGCCAGCAGCATGAGGAGAAGGAGCTGGAGAGAGAAAGGGGAATGCACACACTGAGAAAATCCTGGAATTAAGTAAAAAACAGACTCAATGGTGTATTTACATATGCATGCAGATACAGCACTAACACCGGACAGACCAAGCTCATCTCTATCGTTGCAACTGTTGCATGAGTCAAACAGTAAAGGAAACAGCAGATGGAAAGAGATGGATGGATAGATAGGCAAGCTATGAGGTAACACTTGAGTCAAAGGTCCGCAAGTAGAGTGTGTGGGTACAGAGAACAGACATTTGTCAATCCGTGGTTGATGTGGCTTGAATTGAGTCAAAGCTAAAGCATCATTTGTGTGCTTCTTGATATTTGCATTTGGATTTTGGCTTGACTGAAGTCTTTTAACTGGAACCTTTGAATGTGCCATCTTGGAAGCAAATATGCAAGCTCTTTCTTTTCAAATTAAACACCAGAGACGCGTGTTCCATGTCCTTTGCTATGCAGTTCCCTTTCTCGTCCCATCTCTACGGACTAAATCTATCAGGGACGGTGCACTAGAAAGATGACTAGTTGCTTTGTCCTTGAGTACTGACTGTAACAAAATGCTGACAAGTACAACTTTTTCATTTGAAAACAGCCTATTTTCTCTCTCTTTGCATCTTTCACTTCTTTCTTCCTGATGGGAGGCAGTCACCTCTGAGGGACACTTCTTAGTTTCTATTCAGAGTTAGGGATATTTTTGTCAACTTTCCCCACTGCTCCCAATAATGCTCACTGAGGAGTCTATACAGAGCGTTCTATGTCATACTAGAATTAGCATTTTATCTCTGATAAGAAATAAGTAACTTGTAGGAAAACAGTCTAAAAGCGTGAACATGAAGGCAAAGCCAGTGATTTCAAATGGAAAACAGTACAAACTGGAATAATGTACAGTATTTACCATTTCTAAGCAAATTCGAAAAGTGGATGCAAACTTAAAAAAGTTTTTTTTAAATCGACTGCTAAATATCCCAATATTATTTTGGACGATATTCTATTGATACATTGACTCAACGTATTGATTTGTAAAAGCTAGCGCTAAGCGACTGTACCTACGCCAAAACTATTTTTCAACCTATAAGCTTGTTCTCCATCTTATTTTTAAATAGTGGGCCAACATGTTTACAGGAATTTTATCTCCCTGACTGATCAAAACTCGCTTTCTCATGGCTCTCTTGTCTCTCTGCAGCAGATATATGGTGAGCAATATGTTTGGAATCGTGAGAATTGCAATACATTATCGTATTGACACCTAAGTATGGTGATAATATCGTGAGGTCCCTGGCAGTTCCCAGCCCTATTCTAAACCCATGAGGTTATAACATACAGTATATTTTATAAAAACAGCTCTACCAATGATCCAAAACAGTCCTACGTTAAGTCAAACCCTTACACAAGGAATGCAAGTGAGCATTTGCCAACACGTTCTGTGATTGTTACAATTATTGTTTTCAGCTTTTACAGCAAAATTACCTTTTTGCATATTAAAGCCTCTTCTCCAAGATTAAATGATCAAAACATATTGAAATGAACATTAGCTGTGACTGCAACAGTCAGTGTGGCAGATTTAGCTTTGTTAATTTGTTTTGAAGGCAACGTGTGGGAATTGCCCCATCCAATATCGTTCACGTGGCAGAATCGTTGTACAAGCCAAGGAATGTTGTAAAGTTGTACAGTTACCGCGAGCCCCTTCGGCCCAATAAAAAGTTTACTTGGAGAAATGCTTGCTCAACAAAGAGCAGTAGAGATCTGTTTCAACTGTCGAATTCTTCTCACACTAGCTCAAGGTCATTTTAATAATTGAAGGCTATATCAACACTATGTAAACCATGGGCTTTAATAAAGTGAAGCGTAATATCAACATTACATTTGTTTCATTAATATTGATTGTGTTCTATGAATATGCCTAGTCTAGATTTTGGGTCTCTTCAAGAGCAGAATTGGCATCTTAAAATGCTAATATATTTGGATGTGGGATCTTTATGGATGTAGGTACCTCATCACAACAGTTTAGAATGCTAAGTGATTATTTAGGCCAATACTATACAACATAGAAACCATCAGCAATATCCCACCATGGTCACACACCATACCATGCACTGGCATGCATATATACTGTACTTAACAGTTTAGGTATGTAGAAAAGTGTTCCTAATCATGATGTATTTCTCAGGAATGCTGAATTGTCTGTGTTGCTCTCAACAACCTCCATTCTGTCACACCTCTGGGTAGCTGTTGTGATGACATCCTTTAGGTCTGATATCTGATTGGAAGCTCCCAGACATTTCTTGATAGTCTTTTCCTGTAACTCAACAGTTCTGCTTGCACATTGCTAAATTGTGTATATGGAGTCAGATAATATTTGAATAGACTTTGTTAATATAGAAATTGCATAGTGTTATTACGGGTCATATGTGATGTATATATACACAAGGTATTATCCACTACATCATCATCACCACTACCCTCATTGGGTTAAGTTCCTGCCCCCTGATCCTTGGCCCACTCCCAGCTCAGGGGTGCTGTTTCCCCTTGGCACAGATCTAGGATCAGGTTCCCTTCAAACCTTAGCAATTCGTGAGGAAAATTACAAACTGACAAGCATCTAGGGGCAACACCCCACTACCCACCTGGAAGACGAGGACCATGCCCACCACCATGGAATACATGTCGTATTTGCCCAGCTGCTTGCTGAGGGCTGCGCTCATGGCCCTGAGGGCCTCCAGGTACTGCTTGAACACCTTCTTCCCCATGTTGGCCAGCACCTCTGAAGTGTTGCCCTCCACCACCAGCTTCACCCAGTTACCATGGGACTTCTCTGCCACACGGAACTGCTCATAGCCCTCCTCTGTGGGAGAGATATGAGACGAGGGAGAGAGATATGAGAGGAGGGCGAGGAATGGAAGGTGTAATGACAAAATGTGGGTTTGTGATATAAGATGCATATTAATAAAATCAAGCAATTTCCCATCATGAACAATAAACAAACTACAACTGCTGCTACTTCTACTACTACTGGAAGTTGCACACGTAGACAAAACATAACTAAAAGTATCACCTTTGAAGACTGTGTTGTATATATTTTACAATAACACAATGACATGCTAATAGTCACTCCTGTGGTAGAAAAAAAACACACAGGTAATCATTTACACAAATGAAACATGCTCAAATCATTTGCGTTGGAGACTTGGAGTAACGCATAATCAATCAACTGCACTTAAATGAAGTGGGCCAACAGTACATTCACTCCATATCATTTGTATGCAGGTGTATAGCTCCATTAGCATTGAGGTTGTCAACTCGGACCCAACTCATAATGGTCAGGATTAGGGTTGCACATTTTGGGGAAAATTCAGGAGGTGGAAACTTTTCGTGGGAATTAATGGGAATATATGGGAATTAACGGGAATATATGCAAATTAATACTCATGTTTTTTGCATTGGATATATTTACCATATCATTAGGAGACAGAAACATAAACCTTATCATAAGTAGACATAATTGCAAAGGATGAAATCCTTCCAATAGAAATAAAAAAATTAAAAATTGTTACGAATTGAACTTTAAATTAGTTGACTCTTCACATGGGATGATTTCACTGAACAACAAAATAAAGTGAATACTGAATGATCCCCAATGATCCATCGCATCTCCCAAAAACATTTCCAACTGTCACAGACGTCGATGAAAGGTGACCAAAACGCAGCGGGTATAGTGCTCATCTTCTTTTATTATTAAAAAAGTGAACACTTAAACGAAAACAACAAACCGACAATCAACAGTTCTGCAAGGTACACAGACTATACAGAAAGCAACCACCCACAAACCCAAAGGAAAAAACAGGTTGCCTAAGTATGGCCTCCAATCAGAGACAACGAAAAACACCTGCCTCTGATTGGAAACCATACTCGGCCAAACATGGAAAAAGAAACATAGAAATAAAAAACTGGAACCAAAATCCCCCAGAACCCCAAAAAAACAACACACACAAAACAAACACCCCCTGCCATGCCCTGACCATACTACAATTACAAATGACCCCTTTACTGGTCAGGAAGTGACACCAACATACATCTGTAAAATGAGAGTCTAAAAACTAAAGCTTTGGTTGTATTCCTTTAAAGGCTTCCTGGACCTCCTCAATGTCCTCCTCTAGAACAGCAGACTCTGAGGCCTCATCTTCACTGTCACTTTCCAACCTTGTTGAGGGTGGCTTGTTGTCAGGGTCAAAAAGCCTCAAATTTGCCCACATGGCCACCAATTTTTCAACCCTTGTATTGGTCAGCCTGTTGCGTGCCTTGGTGTGCGTGTTCTCAAACAAGGACCAGTTGCGCTCTGAGGCAGCTGATGTTGGTGGGATTTGCAGGATGATGGAGGCAACAGGGGAAAGAGCTTCAGATCCACAAAGTCCCTTCCACCAGGTGGCTGATGAGATATGTTGGCACAACTGCCATATTGCATCTCCATCCCAAAGCTCTTGCTTGGAAGTGTACTTCGCCAGACTGCCAAGAACCTTGCCCTCATCTAGGCCAAGGTGGCGAGACACGGGAGTGATGACACCATAGGCCTTGTTGATCTCTGCACCAGACAAGATGCTCTTGCCAACATACTTGAGGTTCAACATGTACGTTGCGGCGTGTATGGGCTTCAGGCAGAAGTCTTCACGCTTTTTGATGCATTTCAGAAGTGCAGTTTCCTCTGCTTGGAGCAAGAGCGAAGTGGGCAGGGCAGTACAGATTTCTTCTCTTACATATCCAAGCAGAGTCTGAACATCAGACAGGATGGCATTGTCTCCCTCAATCCGTGCAATGGCTACTGCTATTGGTTTCAGGAGTTTCAAGCTGCTTACCAATCTCTCCCAAAATACATCATCCAGGAGGATCCCCTTGATGGGGCTGTCCATATCGGCAGACTGTGATATGGCCACTTCTTGGAGAGACTCCTTCCCCTCCAGGAGACTGTCAAACATGATGACAACTCCACCCCAATGGGTGTTGCTGGGCAGATTCAATGTGGTGCTCTTATTCTTCTCACTTTGCTTGGTGAGGTAGATTGCTGCTATAACTTGATGACCCATCACATACCTAACCATTTCCTTGGCTCTCTTGTAGTGTATCCATTGTTTTTAGTGCCATGATGTCCCTGAGGAGCAGATTCAATGCATGAGCAGCACAGCTAATGGGTGTGATGTGAGGGTAGGACTCCTCCAATTTAAACCAAGCAGCCTTCATGTTGGCAGCATTGTCTGTCACCAGTGCAAATACCTTCTGTGGTCCAAGGTCATTGATGACTGCCTTCAGCTCATCTGCAATGTAGAGACCGGTGTGTCTGTTGTCCCTTGTGTCTGTGCTCTTGTAGAATACTGGTTGAGGGGTGGAGATGATGTAGTTAATTATTCCTTGTCCACGAACATTCGACCACCCATCAGAGATGATTGCAATACAGTCTGCTTTCTCTATGATTTGCTTGACCTTCACTTGAACTCAGTTGAACTCTGAATCCAGCAAATGAGTAGATAAAGCATGTCTGGTTGGAGGGGTGGGTGTATGCTGGGCGAAGAACATTTAGAAATCTCTTCCAATACACATTGCCTGTTAGCTTCAGGGGTGAACCAGTTGCACACATAGCTCAAGAAGATATTTATCAGTATTTCGCTATGTTCCTCCATTCAGTCAAAAAAACTTCTTATCCAGGAGGACCATGAGCTGTTCCTATCGATAAGGTGTCTGATTCATAATTTTCACCTCGAATAGAAGTAGAGGGACTTTTGTCAGAAGTTGATTGTTGAGAGGGCTGAGGGAACTTCATGCACTTGGCCGGATGATTCTGCATCTTTGTTGCATTCTTCACATATGATTTGGCACAGTATTTGCAAATGTACACAGCTTTTCCTTCTACATTAGCTGCAGTGAAATGTCTCCACACATCAGACCATGCCTGTGGCATTTTCCTGTAAAGATTAGATAAAATGAGTAAAAAAAACAACAAATACAATTCCATGTACAGAAAAATAGTTAAGCAGTTAGATTAAACAACTCCTTTGCAAGATACATGCTTTAAAATTTAACATGTATGGAAACAGGTGAATTAACACTCCTCAGTTAGCAGGCTCAAGCAAGCTAAAACCCACATGGTAGCAAAAACTAACTAGCAGAAATTGTTAACAAGTAAGAAATGATTTAAACACACTTTGCTGTAGGCTACTATTCACTAGTTAACAAAAAATAATGTATATCATATAAAATATATTCACCTCACCCAGTATTGTAATCAAAACTTACCAGAAAGCATGTAGTCCTTGGCTCAGACAGCATAGTAGTGTGGGCTCAATAGCATCTCATTAGTGTGCAAGATCTTGAGAATCAGCTGTACATGTGATGGAAGAATGCACTGTGCATGCAGAGGGTTGCAATTCCATTGAATTGGGGCGAGTTTAACCAAAATATACCACAAGACCTAGAATTGCCTTGTGTATCCCACAAAAAATATTTGGCATTCCTAGTCCATCGCCAAATATTTCTGTAAAAAACCCAACGATAAAGCCGTGTCCCTATTTTGTTTTATTCGTCTCAGGCTGTTGGCGGTAGGTGCATGCGATTCAGCTGTGAACTGTTGCCATTTTGAACCATTTCATGTGTCTGAAGGTACAAACTCTGCCTTCCCGGAGGGCCCAGAAAGCAAATCAAGTACACTATAGGTGTACCGCTGACCAATCAGATGGCTCAGATTACCGTGTCTGCAGTAATGTAGCAGGCATAAAAGAAAGCTACAACAAAATGGATAATGTGAGATTTAAAAATGTTTAAAACCATGACTAGAGAGAGTCAACGAATACAGCAAAGAGCTGCTGTTTTTACGAGTGAGTCAATGTTTAAATTCTGACTCAGCACTGTCAACACTTTGTACTCAACACTTTGATACGCCATAAAATGCGCATTCTTCCGATTTTTACTCATCTCTACAACAAACACTGCAGCAGTAATGAATGAGTAGGAAAGTGTATATACAGCCGTGGCCAAAAGTTTTGAGAATGACACAAATATACATTTCACAGTCTGCTACCTCAGTTGGTATGATGGCAATTTGCATATACTCCAGAATGTTATGAAGAGTGATCAGATGAATTGCAATTAATTGCAAAGTCCCTCTTTGCCATGCAAATTAACTGAATCCCCCCAAAAAACTTGTCCACTGCATTTCAGCCCTGCCACAAAAAGACCAGCTGACATCATGTCAGTGATTCTCTCGTTAACACAGGTGTGTGCTGACGAGGACAAGGCTGGAGATCACAATACTGATTGAGTTTGAATAACAGACTGGAAGCTTCAAAAGGAGGGTGGTGCTTGGAATCATTGTTCTTCCTCTGTCAACCGTGGTTACCTGCAAGGAAACACGTGCCATCATCATTGCTTTGCACAAAAAGGGCTTCACAGGCAAGGATATTACTGCCAGTAAGATTGCACCTCAATCAATCATTTAACTGATCATCAAGAACTTCAAGGAGAGCGGTTCAATTGTCGCGAAGAAGGCTTCAGGGCGCCCAAGAAAGTCTCCTAAAGTTGATTCAGCTGCGGGATCAGGGCACCACCAGTACAGAGCTTGCTCAGGAATGGCAGCAGGAAGGTGTGAGTGCATCTACACACACAGTGAGGCGAAGACTGTTGGAGGATGGCCTGGTGTCAAGAAGTGCAGCAAAGAAGCCACTTCTCTCCAGGAAAAACATCAGGACAGACTGATATTCTGCAAAAGGTACAGGGATTGGACTGCTGAGGACTGGGGTAAAGTCATTTTCTCTGATGAATCCCCTTTCCGATTGTTTGGGGCATCTGGAAAAATAGGACTATTGGAAAATTATGTAGATATTTTGAAGCAACATCTCAAGACATGGGGAAGTTAAAGCTTGGTCGCAAATGGGTCTTCCACATGCACAATGACCCCAAGCATATTTCCAAAGTTGTGGCAAAATGGCTTAAGGACAACAAAGTCAAGGTATTGGAGTGGCCATCACAAAGTCCTGACCTCAATCCTATAGAAAAGTTGTGGGAAGAACTGAAAAAGCATGTGCGAGCAAGGAGGCCTAGAAACATGACTCAGTTACACCAGCTCTGACAGGAGGAATGGGCCAAAATCCACCCAACTTATTGTGGGAAGCTTGTGGAAGGCTACCCGAAACGTTTGACCCAAGTTAAACTATTTAATAGCAATGCTTCCAAATACAAATTGAGTGTATGTAAACTTCTGACCTACTGGGAATGTGATGAAATAAATCACTCTCTACTATTATTCTGACATTTCACATTCTTAAAATGAAGTGGTGATCCTAACTGACATAAAACAGGGTATTTTTACTAGGATTAAATGTCAGGAATTGTGAAAAACTGAGTTTAAATGTATTTGGCTAAGGTGTATGTAAACTTCCGACTCCAACTGTACATAAATAATGCGGTGAGGCTCGAGTCGCCCCATCAGCTGGAAGATGGTGTCCCTTTTTGGTCAGTGTCAGTGGAGGAATGGGAGAGCGGAGGGATGTTGAGAGCCGAACCCTCAGTCTGCTGCTCTCTCCCTCCGCTGACACTGACCATCAGATGCAGGCACCATCAGCCCAGGATCTATTACCAGTGTGACCCTGTAACCTACCTCAAATTTGGAAATATAATATAAAACAATGGCCCGAACAACAATGGATTGGAAGGGCAATTCAAGCAAAGCCAATATGCGGTCATAATGTATTGGGCCTATAACTTACTGCACAAACCTCATTGCTACAGTACTGTTTTTAATTGGTTAATGTTGCATAGGCTTACGTTTAAGTCATGCATTTTGACTCAGAAAGTGATCTTGACACAGAAAAGGATGGTGGCCACTGTTCTAGAGTTTTCCCTGTTAACATTATCAACGTTTCCCTTTATGGTGGCAATTGTGATCGAATCATTGTAATATTAGCCACCTTGAATGCAACATACCAAAACAAAATGAACTATTGAAGAGATTTTGTTGTAGGCAGAACGCGTCGGAGTAGGATTCTATTACATAGACAAGCACTACTCAGCCCGTACTCTACACAGACCAGTGTGGAATAAACAAATCAGAGCTGCAGTAGGCCTATATGCAAATAGACCATTGCCATATATAGATCTGTGCTATTTACATTGAACTGGACTGTGTTCACAGCATTAGCTGTCGTGAGTAGATGCACTTGTTTTGAGATCAAAGTGAAAGCTGCATGTAGCCACGTGTGCACATTTTGTTCATATCCTTTGCTAGTTAGTGAGTTATTAGCCCAGTTATAGATCATTTGCAGTCAGCAATAGGGGAGTGATTGCTTCCTACAAGAGCACAAAACGTGTACATTTCTAGGCATCTTTGAAAAGCGAGTCAGGTAAATAACTTTTTTTTGTCATAAAGGGGCAGTGTTGTATTTTGAGACAGGCTTGAATAATCTAAGCAGCCAATAGGCAGACGGTATCATATTTTGTCTGGTTCTCTGTAATAATGGTATGGGAATAATAATGCATTTTAATTTTGTAAAGTGGTTTCTTGCATAAAACAACACAAAGACATTTTCAGTCACCTCCTTGGTCTGAAGGACAAGTGGATGAACAGGTTAATGTCAAGCCCTGCATGTTTTTTTCTGAAGTCTCATGGAATGTAGGCCTACATTGAACACCACACATTGGCTTCTACTGTAGGCTGAATGATAGTACAGCTATTTCCAGGTTAAAATGT
Source organism: Salmo salar (assembly GCF_965601325.2). Classification (NCBI taxonomy): domain Eukaryota; kingdom Metazoa; phylum Chordata; class Actinopteri; order Salmoniformes; family Salmonidae; genus Salmo; species Salmo salar. The sequence goes on from NC_138295.1 coordinate 26,045,919, forward strand.
TATGGGATGCATTTTCTTCATTGTTTTTTATGTTAGGCCACTCTGGTAGGTCTAAATTATGATCAAATAGCCACAGAAGCCTACATCGCCACTGTTAAAACTAACTTAAACTGTATACAGCCTCAGTGTTCACAGTAAACACACGCTGAGTTTGCACAACATTTTCACAACATTCAAGCTTCCTCTCAGCAGACCTGAAATTTGCTCGGTGATGAAAGAAATGACAGGGAACATTGACAGTGACCATGGTCATTTGGCTGACAAATAACAGTTATCCAAAATTGCATGACCGTCACAGCCCTAACTTTGGGAACAATGACATTCAAAAGTAGAGTATAATATAGAACAGCCTTTCTTCGTTTTGGCTTTATTCTAATGTTCTAGAATTCACACTACCTTACTTTTTCCTGATCTGAATAATATGAGCATAACTATGATAAATGGTGATTGTGATTATGTCAGACACAGGAATGGAGGTGGAAATATTAGAGCCTTCAGCAATGGGCATGAATAAAACAATACAGATGGTCCTCTGTCAGAAAGAAAAGGAAGAGAGATGGGTCAGAAGATGGCTGAAGGCCACAAGATGCCGGAGGTTATTATCAAACCAAAGATAAATTAAAAAGAGAGTGAGAGACATGGGCTGTATACTCTAATGTGAAATTTCATTACCCTATAGTAGTGCTGAACGATTAACTGACATTTCGGTTGTTTTTTAGTTTTTAAACAACTAATGACGATGTCGGTTTAATTATTTGAATTCCATTTTGTTCTGTTTTTTTCCCTGTGAGCTCAATGAGCAGGTTAACTAGAGATAAATCAGATCCAACATGAACTGTTCAATGATGTAGTTTCCAACAGGCCAATATTCTACATAGTTTAGCGCATAAAACGTGGTAATTCACTACAATGAGCATAATCCATTGTGATTCTACTTTTCCGGTCTGTGTTTATTTTATGCCTGCTACGGAAGAGACAGAAGAATGGAAGATCGTGAGGGGATATAGAGAGCAGCTGTTGCTTCGCAAGGTATCTCTACCTGAAAATACAATCTAAGTGTTTGATAGTTGATATTCAGCAGTCATAAAAGTATTCCTTATTTACTTTGAAGAACTACTAAAATAGTGATTTTATCAGACAGCATAGGCAGCAGCTCTATAAAGATGAGATGATGACTTGGAATGACATAATAGTCATCAAATAAAACAAATGTGATATACACAACAACTGAAATAATTTATTAAAGTAATGTAACCAGTTGTACTGCTAAACACCAATTACACAAACAATAACAAAATCATTAAAAGTACTCATTCAGTTACTGCACACTACACAGGACCCTCTTTCCGTTCTGCTCTGGATTTCCCCAACAGAGAAGCGAAGATGACACACCATCCATTTGGCGCCCTTCAACTTTCATTTAATTCATTGATCATGGGCTAGGAGAGATGAATGCCCTAGCCTGGCATGGCCCAGGTTTTTTATTCCCTCTCCACTGTCTCCTAATGGGACTATTATGGCCCTTACTTTCCTCATCGGGCAGCCAGCTAATTGCTGCAGCCAGGCTCCACTCAGAATGGAGAGGGAGAGAGAAGGCAGGAAGGAGGGATGGAGAAGGACGGAGAGAGAATTAATATCTACAGCCTAGAGAGAGAGTGAGAAATAGAGAGATGACTGAAACGCAGACAGCTCTCTCTAGACTGTAGATATTAATTCTCTCAAATGTCGTCCTTCCTCCCTTCTCTTGTAAGTAAGCATTTCACAGTAAGGTCTACACCTGTTGTATTCGGCGCATGTGACAAATACAATTTGATTTGACTTGAGAAAGAAAAAGAGACAGAGAGCAAGGGAGAAGGAAAGCAAGAAACAGGGAATAGGACAGGATGGCAGAGAGGCGATCAGGGAGAGAGGGAACAATTAGACCTTGAGAATTCAGTATAGGTACAGGCGATACAATCCATGGCATACCGTTAGTCTCTTCTTTCCTGAGCAGTATTTAGAATGGACAACATCTATTTTGTATACTGCACAGCCAAACATATTTAATGTACTAGCCTTTCGTTATTCTTGAAATAACAACCATTTTGTACATTGATAATGCTTACTATTAATAATTAAATTCTTCTGTTATCCCAATTTTGGGAAATGTCCAGTTCATTACAGCATATTTTAATGAAACAATGGTTTAGCTTTAGCTGAATCCACAAAAGATGAGACAAGTCAAACATTCTTTGAAAAACAGAAGTGGGACTTGTCAATGAGGCTGAGGGCGGCCCTTCACCTGTAGTAGGTTACATCATTCCAACCAGTGGCGGGTTTCTTCAATAATAAATCCAGTCATATTGCTGAGTCATGAAACCATCAGTGTTATTTTTGCCCTCCCACTGAGGTGGTTGGCAAAGTTTTTAGAGAGGGGGATGCCACGGCACTTAGGACAGAAATGAGCCCCGTCAGCAAGAAACCAAACCTCTGGTGCCCTCCTGTTCCCCTCATCCATAGCTCCGTACCTCCACTCCAGAGAAACAAATAAATAAGCTCAATCAATCAACCACCAACCGCCAGTGAGACAGATTGCTGCAGACAAAGTAAAGAGGGGGAAGTGCTGTATTGCAGTAAGAAGTACAGGTTAAATTAACTGATGGCTGGGCTAGGTAAAAAAACAAACATTCAACTAACTTTAAAATAACATTATTTCCGCACAGGGAGAAAGCATGTTTGAACTCGGCCTAATGTGTAGGAGAGATTCTCTTTGAGTCGCACTGTAAGCGTTGGTTTTCTTGAGCATGTGAAGAATTCAAACGTTCATCTCCCCCAAAGTAAGAATACATTTCAGTTCATTAAATAGGACCCTGGATTGTGGTGGTTGTTTCATCTCCTAATCAAAAAATGTAGATTCCAACACCTCTGTTCTATCCAGCATGAGTATCAAAAGTAAAACTACCGTCTTGGTGAACACAAAATTAAGTACTGGTTGTAGCGTGCATCTGATACTTTCAATATGGGGGCAGCTTTTACACATTTGGAAGTGCCATGGACTGAACACTACTATCCCTCACATATACTATGTGGTGACTGGGGATACACTATTTTAAGTAAAAGAGGTAATCTACAGCTGCTACATCCATTTTTGGACTTATACATTAATGATACGGACCCCCTGTCGTACACCATCAGAACCCATAACTCCAATTTTTGAAAACAAAACTAACGTAAACAAACCGTATATAGCATAAAAACATGGTTAAAACATTAATTTTCATATCATGGTCAGTCTTTGCATCCATAGCTCTGTCTATGAAATTGAGCATGGTTACATTCCTCCAGCCCAATCCCAGAGATTTTTACCAGAACAGGGGCGGGGATCGCTTTGCTATCGTCTCTACTGCTGATTGCGGCTATAAGGGCTCCAACACGGTGACCCTGTAGCAAGACGCCCTTTATTCATCAAACTCTGCCAATAAAAATAAAAATTTGTGACACACACAAGTCAGAGGTCATAGCCTTGGGGAAATCACAATGTCCGCCCATCAAATATGAACACCAAAAATGTGTACCAGCACCTTTCTTTATTCCAGCACTATGTAATTGTTCATGTACAGCGCCTTCGGAAAGTATTCAGACGCATTGACTTTTCCCATATTTTGTTAGGTTACAGCCTTATTGTAAAATGTATTATAGTTTTTCCCCCCTCATCAATCTACACACAATACCCCATAATGGCAAAGCAAAAACATGTTTAAAAACCCCCCCAGAAATATCACAATTACATAAGTATTCAGTCCCTTTACTCAGTACTATGTTGAAGCACCTTTGACAGAGATTACAGCCTCAAGTCTTCTTGGGTATGACACTACAAGCTTGGCACACCTGTACTTGTGGAGTTTCTCCCATTCATCTCTGCAGATCCTCTCAAGCTCTGTGAGGTTGGATGGGGAGCGTTGCGGCACAGCTATTTTCAGGTCTGTCCAGAGATGTTCGATCGGGTTCAAGTCCGGGCTCTGGCTGGGCCACTCAAGGACATTCAGAGATTTGTCCCGAAGCCAGTCCTACATTGTCTTGGATGTGTGTTTAGGGTCTTTGTCCTGTTGGAAGGTGAAACTTCACCCCAGTCTAAGGTCTTGAGCGCTCAGGAGCAGGTTTTCATCAAGGATCTTTCTGTACTTTGCTCCATTCATCTTTTCCTTCGATCCTGACTAGTCTCAGGCCCTGCCGCTGAAAAAAATCCCCACAGCATGATGCTGCCACCACCATGCTTCACCGTAGGGATGGTGCCAGGTTTCCTCCAGACGTGACACTTGGCATTCAGGCCAAAGAGTTCAATCTTGGTTTTATCAGACTAGAGAATCTTGATTCTCATGGTCTGAAAGTCTTTAGGTGCCTTTTGGCAAACTCCAAGCAGGCTGTCATGTGCCTTTTACTGAGGAGTGGCTTCCGTCTGGTCACTCTACGATAAAGGCCTGATTGGTGGAGTGCTGTAGAGATGGAAGAACTTTCCAGAAGGACAACCATCTCCACAGAAGAACTCTGGAGCTCTGTCAGTGACCATCGGGTTCTTGGTCACCTCCCTAACCAAGGCCCTTCTGCACCGATTGCTCCATTTGGACAGATGACCAGCTCTAGGAAGAGTGTTGGTGGTTAGAAACCTCTTCCATTTAAGAATGATTGAGGCCACTGTGTTCTTGGGTACCCTTCCCCAGATCTGTGCCTCGACACAATCCTATCTTGGAGCTCTACGGACAATTCCTTCAACCTCATGGCTTGGTTTTTGCTCCGACATGCACTGTCAACAGTGGGACCTTATATAGACAGGTGTGTGCATTTCCAAATCATGTCCAATCAATTGAATTTACCACAGGTGGTCTCCAATCAAAGCTGTAGACTCATCTCAAGGATGATCAATGGAAACAAGATGCACCGAGATCAATTTCAAGTCTCATATCAAACGGTCTGAATACTTATGTAAATAATGTATTTGTTTTTTATTTTTAAATAAAAACCTGTTTTCGCTTTGTCATTGTGGGGTATTGTGTGTAGATTGCTGAGGATTTTTAATATATTTTTTTATCAATTTTAGAATAAGGCTGTAACGTAAGAATTTGGAAAAAGTCAAGTGGTCTGAATAGTTTCTGAAGGCACTGTACGCTCACCTTGAGACGGACATGTTAAGTCAAAAAGGGAAAGGTGCGAGCCGCCTTGACATCGGCACCACTGTGTCAGTCTAACAGTGATTTGTTTGGTATTGCCACAATCAATTGCCACATTGGTTGAACTTGGAACCACATTGCTTGCTTGGTCCTTGGCTCGATGTGACCTTGACATGTATTAGGGCGGCCTTAATCAAAGTGACACTGACTAGGATAGCAATAACCTGAACCTTGCAGAGTTCACTTTAAGAGCAGCCACTTTCTCCAACTTCCTCTATCTGAGGTTTATGTCAGATTGAATAGTCTATCTTGTTCCCTGTTCCTTTTACTGCAGAATAATTGAAAAGCCACTCAAAGGAGGTCCCAGTAATTGAACTACTGAATGTAGGAAATACAAGGCAATGAAAAAAAAAGAAACAGAAAGGAGGTACGCCACTGATTGACTAGCATTTCATCATGTCTTGTCTGTGTTTGTCAAGAAAGAAGGCTCATTTACTGAAGGTGGATGTTTGCGTAGATGTCTAGGTACGTCCGGCGTGAGATGGCTGTTTGCGTAGATGTCTAGGCACGTCCGGCGTGAGATGGCTGTTTGGGTAGATGTCTAGGCACGTCCGGCGTGAGATGGCTGTTTGCGTAGATGTCTAGGCACGTCCGGCGTGAGATGGCTGTTTGCGTAGATGTCTAGGCATGTCCGGCGTGAGATGGCTGTTTGCGTAGATGTCTAGGCACGTCCGGCGTGAGATGGCTGTTTGCGTAGATGTCTAGGCATGTCCGGAGTGAGATGGCTGTTTGCGTAGATGTCTAGGCACGTCCGGCGTGAGATGGCTGTTTGCGTAGATGTCTAGGCATGTCCGGAGTGAGATGGCTGTTTGCGTAGATGTCTAGGCAAGTCCGGAGTGAGATGGCTGTTTGCGTTGATGTCGAGGCATGTCTATTGTGAGATGGTGTTTGTGTAGATGTCTAGGCATGTCCATTGTGTACACAGGAATAACAAGGATGCTTTGAGGTCACTACCTCAGAGTTGTAATAGCCCCAGAAACTAGACTTAGGTCCGCTGCTTGTAAAGGAGATGTCCCAGAATCACTATGGAAACTGGTGAATGAATAATTTGCTGAATAGGCTGCAGTGTGGACAATGGCCTTCCTGGCAGCCATTTTAGGTTGAAATCAGAACAGTAATTTAAGACCTGTGTGAGTTATCATCTCTCTTGGCAGCAGCTAATGGGGATCCTAATAAATACTAAATACTCTTGAGCTACTCTACTGCAATCTAAATTTGCTTTAAATTACAGTTGCACTAAGCAGCCACTCTGATTGATTAGCATGCATTTTTCTACCTTAATGAGCATTCATCACTCAGAGGCCCATGGGGTGACCTAAGAACAGCTGAGTCCTGAAATAAGAAGAAGGAGACGAAGGGGAGAGGGTGGCGGTGAATCGATAATCAGATTGACTTGATTCAAATTTTAACAGCTGTGAACATAGATGATAACCAACCCTAACTTAGGGAGTTGAAGATACACACTTGGCAATTAATAAGCTAAAACTCATATGATTCATTTATGGTACATCAGTGCTCAAAATTCTCCAGTTCATCTAGGATAATTTTACTCTTCTTACAAGCTAAATCAGTGGAAATCTTTCACAATGCACTCAGAATATCACTGAATAGGGAATATAATACAAATATTGCTTTACAATTAAGTCTGCCAGGTAACACAGACAGAGTGATTAGACTCTCATGAGGTTGTGGTGTATCTGGTGTTGTAGTCAAAATCAATAATGAATAACTTTACTCACGGTTCAATGTGTGTCATTTATCGAAATACTCAGGTAATGCAAACGTCTTGAACTGTGGCATGTAGAACTGTGTCTGCGTATGTGTGTGCATGTGTGTGAGTGTATGTTTGCCTGTGTGCATCTATGCGTGCGGTATTTAGGTGGCGTAGCACACGGCGAGCACATAGAGGGCATGTTTTGACCTGACCTCATAGTTTCACTTTGGAATTTGACGTAATTGGATGAAAGTCAATATTTTGCCTATTCATATCGCGTGGTTCCAGGGTTAATTCCACGTGGTTACAAAGTTAAACAAACTGAAAGAGTTAAGTTTAGGTATTTGTTTTGAGTGCTTAAGGTTAGGGCTATGGTTTGGGGAAGGCTTAAAACAAAATAATTAAAAACAATGCGCTGTTTCCATTAAGTACCATCAAGTACGCTCCCTGCTTGCTAGAGAATGGTGAACTGCCGTGGCAGAGTGGTCTAGGCTGCGCTCTGATTCTGAGTGGCAAAGCGAGTTAAGCAGCTCTCTGGCTCAGAGCGGTGCAGCGGTCTAGGCAGCTCTCTGGCTCCGAGCGGCAAGGCGGTCTAGGCAGCTCTCTGGCTCCGAGCGGCAAGGCGGTCTAGGCAGCTCTCTGGCTCCGAGCGGCAAGGCGGTCTAGGCAGCTCTCTGGCTCCGAGCGGCAAGGCGGTCTAGGCAGCTCTCTGGCTCCGAGCGGCGCGGCGGTCTAGGCAGCTCTCTGGCTCTGACTGGTGCGGCAATCTAGGCAGCTCTCTGGCTCTGACTGGTGCGGCGGTCTAGGCAGCTCTCTGGCTCTGACTGGTGCAGTGGTCAAACATTACATATTCAATATGGGAAACCTGGGGAAATCAAACCCACAAACCTGGAATTGTAGGCTCCATGTTCCAACCAAGTGAGACCTCAGAACCACTATTACCTCAGTGTAAATGTACAGAAGTAAACGTTGTAGAGTGTACAAAACATTATGAACACCTTCCTAATATTGAGTTGCTCCCCTTTTTGCCCTCATAATATACTCATTTAGCCGGACTATGGACTCTACAGTGTGTCGAAAGCGTTCCACAGAGATGCTGGCCCATGCTATCTCCAATGCTTCCCACAGTTGTGTCAAGTTGGCTACTAGTGGATTTCTACTATGAAAAGCTTGTTCCATCTCATCCCACAGATACTCAAATTGGATTGAGATCTGGTGAATGGGCAGGCCACTGCGGTAAGCTGAATTCACTGTCATGTTTGTGGAACCACTCCTGGACAATCCTAGCCTTGTAGCATGGGGCATCATCCTGCTGAAAAATCTATTCACAGATGGATACACTGCTGCCGTGAACGGATGCGCCTGATTGGCAATGATGTTCAAATATGCTGTGGCATTTAAACGTTGCTCCACTTTTATCACAGGGCCCAACGTGTGCCATGAAAACACACCCCACACCACCAGCGGCACAATGGATGCATGTACTCATGTGTTTTTCTTCATACCCTAGTCACCCACCAGCGTGAACCAGCAGGAACCGGGTTTCATCAGTCCAGGCAATGTTTTCATTCCTTAGCTCAATGCAGCAGCAGTTTCTTATTTTTAGCTGAAAGAAGAGGAACTCTAAGGTCGTCGGCTGCCATACCCCATTCGTGTCAAGGTACAACGAGTTGTGCATTATTTTATGGGTCTTTGGGCGCTAATGTTGAACTGGACTGTCAGTTGACTAACTGTAGCCCATCTGTTGCTCTGTACAATGCATCAGCCTCCTTTGCCCTCTTTCATCAATGACCCATTTTCCACCAAAAACTCTGAAATCTCCATCCCTAACTACAACATTTTCAGACAAGATAGAACGGCCAAAGGGGGCGGTGTTGCAATCTACTGCAGAGTTCTGTCCTACAATCCAGGTCTGTACCCAAACAATTTGAACTTCTACTTTTAAAAATCCACCTCTCTAAAAACAAGTCTCTCACCGTTGTCGCCTGCAACAGACCACCCTCTGCCCCCAGCTGTGCTCTGGACACCATATGTGAACTGATTGCTCCCCATCTATCTTCAGAGCTCGTGCTGCTAGGTGACCTAAACCGGGACATGCTTAACACCCCAGCCATCCTACAATCTAAGTTTGATGCCCTCAATCTCACACAAATTATCAATGAACCTACCAGGTACCACCCTAAAGCCGTAATCTCGGGTACCCTCATAGATATCATCCTAACCAACTTGCCCTCTAAATACACCTCTGCTGTTTTCAACCAAGATCTCAGCGATCACTGCCTGCATCCGTAATGGGTCAGCGGTCAAACAACCTCCACTCATCACTGTCAAACGCTCCCTGAAACACTTCAGCGAGCAGGCCTTTCTAATCGACTTGGCCCGGGTATCCTGGAAGGATATTGACCTCATCCCTTTAGTAGAGGATGCCTGGTTATTTTTTTTTAATGCCTTCCTCACCATCTTAAATAAGCATGCCCCATTCAAGAACTTTAGAACCAGGAACAGATATAGCCCTTGGTTCTCTCCAGACCTGACTGCCCTTAACCAACACAAAAACATCCTGTGGCATTCTGCATTAGCATCGAACAGCCCCCGTGATATGCAACTTTTCAGGGAAGTTAGAAACCAATATACACAGGCAGTTAGAAAAGCCAAGGCTAGCTTTTTCAAGCAGAAATGTACTTCCTGCAACACAAACTCAAAAAAGTTCTGGGAAACTAAAGTCCTTGGAGAATAAGAGCACTTCCTCCCATCTGCCCACTGCACTGAGGATAGGAAACTCTGTCACCACCGACAAATCCACTATAATTGACAATTTCAATAAGCATTTTTCTACGGCTGGCCATGCTTTCCACCTGGCTACCCCTACCCCAGTCAACAGCACTGCACCCCCCACAGCAACTCGCCCAAGCCTTCCCCATTTCTCCTTCTCCCAAATTCAGTCAGCCGATGTTCTGAAAGAGCTGCAAAATCTGGACCCCTACAAATCAGCCGGGCTAGACAATCTGGACCATTTCTTTCTAAAATGATCTGCAGAAATTGTTGCAACCCCTATTACTAGCCTTTTCAACCTATCTTTCGTGTCGTCTGAGACTCCCAAAGATTGGAAAGCAGCTGCGGTCATCCCCCTCTTCAAAGGGGGGGACACTCTTGACCCAAACTGCTACAGACCTATCTATATCTATCCTACCCTGCCTTTCTAAAGTCTTCGATAGCCAAGTCAACAAACAGATTACCGACCATTTCGAATCCCACCGCACCTTCTCCGCTATGCAATCTGGTTTCAGAGTAGGTCATTGGGTGCACCTCAGCCACGCTCAAGGTCCTAAATGATATCTTAACCGCCATCGATAAGAAACAATACTGTGCAGCCATATTCATTGGGTTCATTTCTTGGGCCGACTCTTTTCTCTGTATACATCAATGATGTCGCTCTTGCTGCTGGTGAGTCTCTGATCCACCTCTACACAGACGACACCATTCCGTATACTTCTGGCCCTTCTTTGGACACTGTGTTAACTAACCTCCAGACGAGCTTCAATGCCATACAACTCTCCTTCCGTGGCCTGCAACTGCTCTTAAATACAAGTAAAACTAAATGCATGCTCTTCAACCGATCGCTGCCTGCACCTGCCCGCCTGTCCAGCATCACTACTCTGGACGGTTCTGACTTAGAATATGTGGACAACTACAAATACCTAGGTGTCTGGTTAGACTAAACTCTCCTTCCAGACTGACATCAAATATCTCCAATCCAAAGTTAAATCTAGAATTGGCTTCCTATTTCGCAACAAAGCATCTTTCACTCATGCTGCCAAACATACCCTCGTAAAACTGACCATCCTACCGATCCTCGACTTCGGCGATGTCATTTACAAAATAGCCTCCAATACCCTACAAATTGGATGCATTCTATCATAGTGCCATCCGTTTTGTCACCAAAGCCCCATATACTACCCACCACTGCGACCTGTACGCTCTCGTTGGCTGGCCCTCGCTTCATACTGGTCGCCAAACCCACTGGCTCCAGGTCATCTATAAGACCCTGCTAGGTAAAGTTCCCCCTTTTCTCAGCTCGCTGGTCACCATAGCAGCACCCACCTGTAGCACGCGCTCCAACAGGTATATCTCTCTGGTCACCCCCAAAGCCAATTCCTCCTTCGGCCGCCTCTCCTTCCAGTTCTCTGCTGCCAATGACTGGAACGAACTACAAAAATCTCTAAAACTGGAAACACTTATCTCCCTCACTAGCTTTAAGCACCAGCTGTCCGAGCAGCTCACAGATTACTGCACCTGCACATAGCCCATCTATAATTTAGCCCAAACAACTACCTCTTCCCATAATGTATTTATTTGTTTTGCTCCTTTGCACCCCATTATTTCTATTTCTACTTTCTTCCACTGCAAATTTACTATTCCAGTGTTTTACTTGCTATATTTTATTTACTTCGCCACCATGGCCTTTTTTTGCCTTTACCTTCCTTATCTCACCTCATTTGCTCACTTTGTATATAGACTTATTTCTCTACTATATTATTGACTGTATGTTTGTTTTACTCCATGTGTAACTCTGTGTTGTTGTATGTGTCAAACTGTTCTGCTTTATCTTGGCCAGGTCGCAATTGTAAATGAGAACTTCTTCTCAAAATACCTAGGTATAAGTAGTTGTCCACATATTCTAAGTCAGAACCGTCCAGAGTAGTGATGCTGGACAGGCGGGCAGCGATCGGTTGAAGAGCATGCATTTAGTTTTACTTGTATTTAAGAACAGTTGGAGGCCACGGAAGGAGAGTTGTATGGCAGTGAAGCTCGTCTGGAGGGTAGTTAACACAGTGTCCAAAGAAGGGCCAGAAGTATACAGAATGGTGTCGTCTGCGTAGTGGAGAAGGTGCGGTGGGATTCGAAATGGTCGGTAATCTGTTTGTTGACTTGGCTTTCGAAGACTTTAGAAAGGCAGGGTAGGATAGATATGTCTGTAGCAGTTTGGGTCAAGAGGGTTCCTTTCTTTGAAGAGGGGGATGACAGCAGCTGCTTTCCAATCTTTGGGAATCTCAGATGACACGAAAGAGAGGTTGAACAGGCTAGTTACTTGAACTCTGTGAAGAATTTATTTGGGCTGCAATTTCTGAGGCTGGTAACTCTAATGAACTTATCCTCGGCAGCAGAGGTTACTCTGGGTCTTCCTTTCCTGTGGCAGTCCACATGAGAGCCAGCAATTTGTGGTTTTTCCAACTGCACTTAAAGAAACTTTCAAAGTTCATCAAATTTTCCGCATTGACTGACCTTCATGTCCTATAGTACTGATGGACTGTCGTTTCTCTTTGCTTATTCTAGCTGTATTTTGATTTGTTTAACACTAATGGTTACTACATGATTCCATGTGTTATTTCATAGTTTTTATGTCTTTACTATTATTCTACAATGTAGAAAATAGTCAAAATAAAGAAAAACCCTTGAATGAGTAGGTGTGTTCGAACTTTTATATACAAAAGCATGTGGGCACCCCTTCAAATTAGTGGATCCGGCTATTTCAACCACACCAGCTGCTTACAGATGTTTAAAATTGAGCACACAGCCATGCAATCTCAATAGACAAACACCTGATACAGAACATCCACTGTAATAGCCCAAGGACAGGCCTCACAGCCACACTCCGACATGTATACAACATAGCCTAAACACAGGTGTGTGTGTGTATGTGAGTGAACCCCAAAGGTGGATAATCTTCTCCTTTCTTTGACAGTGACTCAGTAAGATACTAGGAGAGAGAGAGTAAAACCCTGCAAAGGATGGCTGTGTGTGTGTGTGTGTGTGTGTGTGTGTGTGTGTGTGTGTGTGTGTGTGTGTGTGTGTGTGTGTGTGTGTGTGTGTGTGGAAAGAGAAGGATGATTGTCTTCTGTAGAGAGGCAACCAAATGCAATCTTGTAACTTAAACCAGTTGAATCCTTTGCGGTTGTCAATACATCTATTTACAGACATAAATGGTTGCAGGAACATATGTGCTTTGGGTGTGTGTGTGTATGCCACACATACACATTGCTTGTGTATCCTTGTGTTATTAATAAAATACTTGAATTGAGCCACTTATGTTGGCTTTATCCGAATAGCTTTGTACACACTAGAGGTCTTCACGGGTCCAACCAACCTGAAATTCCGAGACCATAAATTCTGACTTTTGTCTCAGATCTGGGTCGGGTCTTATATAATTGCCACGGGTCTCAGGTATGTGCAATTATAATTGATTTACCGACTGGATCTGTCCTCTGTTAATTTAATGTGCGAGGTGATCAGAACTTCGCCATTTGCAACTCAATAAAACGTATAGTTCATGTCCAGCTGAAACTGGTTCCAGCCACTTACCTCACATGCACCTGTTGCTGAAGAGAGAGAGAGAGAGAGCACGAGTGAAAGGCGCTTTGGCCTAGGCAACTGTTGATTGCGAAGATGGAGGTCTTTTTCATTTAAGTAAAACAAAAGAGATGAAAGAGTATAGTCTTCTGTGAGGACAAGTTTAAGGGATAAAGATGAGAACAACATTGGCGCGGCCAAATGGAATGTGTGCAACTCGCTATTATTCAGGTTTGATGCAATTTTCAAACTTTTATTTATTTGTTTTCGTATTTATTATCATTTGTTTTATCATCATTGTTATTATAAGAAACTTTTTTAGAATCTAAAACATTTCTTTAAATATGCTAAAAGTGTTTTGTTTCATTTTTTTTTGACATTTTCGTTGGCTAAATTAATTTGTCTTTTAATTTTTTTGCTCTGTATTTAAATTTAAGACAAGTTTAAAGTAGGCCAGATGTAAAATAAATGTCAGCCTATTGCTGTCATTTGTTGGATAGGCCTACGGGTTCATATATTACATATAAACAATTACATAACTTACTTTGATATTACCCTAATAAAATTAAGAAACTTTTGTGAAGGTCTGGTGTGGTATTGTCACTAGGCTTAGCTACTACAGGCCTATGAAGGCAGTGCGCACCAGCAGTCCAACTGACTCAGTTGAACTTGAGGTGAGGAAGAATGTTTTAGGCCGACCAAAGTTAGATTAAAGGAGTAACAATATAATGCTCATCTTTATTTAAAAAAATATTATGCACGCCGAATTCCTCCTCCTTCTGTATAGTACGCCTACATCTGTATAGCAGTAGAAGCCTATCTGACAAGGATAAAGAATGCATGTTGGTGTCAGAAACATGGCGCCCGGCATATCTCCATCTTTCTCTCTGGGCTAGTCCTAAGCTTCTCTTCCTTTATATATATATTTTTAAATATCAATATCAAACAGTGGAGCCTAGGCCTATAGACAAATGCATGCAATGCCCTGATACATTGGGCACTCAAATCTCCAACATCTGAACCGTGAAGAAATTATTGTTTTAGGAAAGTAAAAACCAAAAAAACAATAAGCCATAATGTTTTTATTATGCTACACATCGAAATATACTTTTATTCTGGCTGGTTTTATGTCATTTAGCAGTTTTTAAGGATTGATAATTTGGCCAATATCCCTCGCTTATTGATGGCAGAGGTTCCTTTCCCTCTCTCGTTCTACTCTCGGATCCGAATGGGTCTCTCAGATCAAACCAGCATGGGTCCGTTTGCGCCTGTTTTTCCATGGGCCATTGAATGGTTCTGACTGTCCTCGGGTCCATTCGTAACCGGTCTCCTTTAAAAAAAAAATTTTTTACGCATGTTGGGTTGGGTGGGAAAGCCACAGATTAATTTTGGACCTGTAAAGGACCTATAGTACACCTTGTCTTTGGGAGGCTGGAAGCTGATTTAGCCTTGCTCTGATCTGGCACTACCCCTGCACTGACCCACACTATTCCCTCTTACCTTTCTCATAGGCTGGCATGCTGTCCTTCAGCAGGTAGCTCAGCTGGTGGCCATTGAGGTGCAGGAAGCGTAGCTGGTCCCTGAGCGAGGCCTCCTCCACCACAGGCTGGATGAGTCGGCCCACGCTGTTCTGGGAGATGGGCAGGCCCAGACCAAGAGCCAGGGTCGGGGTCAGGTCCACCTGCTCTACTGTTGACGGTTTCTCCATCCCTACTGTTTATAAGGAGTAGAGAGAGTATCTCAGGATATAGAAACAAGAGGGCGCAAGGAGGCACACATGCACAAGACAGACAGAAATGCGCACGTACACACACACACACACACGTGTGTGCGTACGTACATTCACACACGAATACAGTTGAGAATTTAAGTGAAAAGTCACAGGAGCAGAACATATGTGCCGCATCTCTAATCAACCCCTACTCCTCTACGTCATACTTTAATAACAATGATTCATTCACTTTGTGTAGCACTTTAAAATAAAACCTATTCTAAAATAAATAAATTATATATATATATATATATATATACACTGCTCAAAAAAATAAAGGGAACACTAAAATAACACATCCTAGATCTGAATGAATGAAATAATCTTATTAAATACTTTTTTCTTTACATAGTTGAATGTGCTGACAACAAAATCACACAAAAATAATCAATGGAAATCCAATTTATCAACTCATGGAGGTCTGGATATGGAGTCACACTCAAAATTAAAGTGGAAAACCACACTACAGGCTGATCCAACTTTGATGTAATGTCCTTAAAACAAGTCAAAATGAGGCTCAGTAGTGTGTGTGGCCTCCACGTGCCTGTATGACCTCCCTACAACGCCTGGGCATGCTCCTGATGAGGTGGGGGATGGTCTCCTGAGGGATCTCCTCCCAGACCTGGACTAAAGCATCCGCCAACTCCTGGACAGTCTGTGGTGCAACGTGGCGTTGGTGGATGGAGCGAGACATGATGTCCCAGATGTGCTCAATTGGATTCAGGTCTGGGGAACGGGCGGGCCAGTCCATAGCATCAATGCCTTCCTCTTGCAGGAACTGCTGACACACTCCAGCCACATGAGGTCTAGCATTGTCTTGCATTAGGAGGAACCCAGGGCCAACCGCACCAGCATATGGTCTCACAGGGGGTCTGAGGATCTCATCTCGGTACCTAATGGCAGTCAGGCTACCTCTGGCGAGCACATGGAGGGCTGTGCGGCCCCCCCAAAGAAATGCCACCCCACACCATGACTGACCCACCGCCAAACCGGTCATACTGGAGGATGTTGCAGGCAGCAGAACGTTCTCCACGGCGTCTCCAGACTTTGTCACATGTGCTCAGTGTGAACCTGCTTTCATCTGTGAAGAGCACAGGGCGCCAGTGGCAAATTTGCCAATCTTGGTGTTCTCTGGCAAATGCCAAACGTCCTGCACGGTGTTGGGTTGTAAGCATATATATATATAAAATGCTGTGTCCTGTTTTTAGGTTTGATAAAAGCTCAAGCTTAAATCCTGCCAGTTGAGTTGACAGGACAATCCAGAACATGAGCTCTGTGTCTGGTCCTACAGTACAAGTTACTGTACCAGCCTGTCCATCATGTGTCTGAGGTCCTACAGTACAAGTTACTGTACCAGCCTGTCCATCATGTGTCTGAGGTCCTACAGTACAAGTTACTGTACCAGCCTGTCCATCATGTGTCTGAGGTCCTACAGTACAAGTTAATGTACCAGCCTGTCCATCATGTGTCTGAGGTCCTACAGTACAAGTTACTGTACCAGCCTGTCCATCATGTGTCTGGTCCTACAATACAAGTTACTGTACCAGCCTGTCCATCATGTGTCTGGTCCTACAGTACAAGTTACTGTACCAGCCTGTCCATCATGTGTCTGGTCCTACAGTACAAGTTACTGTACCAGCCTGTCCATCATGTGTCTGGTCCTACAGTACAAGTTACTGTACCAGCCTGTCCATCATGTGTCTGGTCCTACAGTACAAGTTACTGTACCAGCCTGTCCATCATGTGTCTGGTCCTACAGTACAAGTTACTGTACCAGCCTGTCCATCATGTGTCTGGTCCTACAGTACAAGTTACTGTACCAGCCTGTCCATCATGTGTCTGGTCCTACAGTACAAGTTACTGTACCAGCCTGTCCATCATGTGTCTGGTCCTACAGTACAAGTTACTGTACCAGCCTGTCCATCATGTGTCTGGTCCTACAGTACAAGTTACTGTACCAGCCTGTCCATCATGTGTCTGGTCCTACAGTACAAGTTACTGTACCAGCCTGTCCATCATGTGTCTGGTCCTACAGTACAAGTTACTGTACCAGCCTGTCCATCATGTGTCTGGTCCTACAGTACAAGTTACTGTACCAGCCTGTTTCTGACACCGCTTCATTTCTCAGCCAGTCTCTCAGTAAAATGTGATCCACCTGAAATAAACCCATGTAGATGAGGAGTGATCTAGAAATAGACGTGGCAAATAAAGAAACAATTATCACATTCACGCCAACAGCCTCGAACGCGTTCGTCACAGAGCAGCGAGACGTTAATGAGCTCCTCTTCACACAGTGCCAAGACGTCACCACTTCTCACAGTGTGAGAGCTCAGCTGAGAGACAGCCGTGTGTGTATGTTTGTGTGTGCATTTTTGCAGCCTTTATTTAACCAGGCATGTACGTGTGTGGCACAGGCGCTCTGGAGTAGGCCCTTACCTATAAAAAGTCATGTTAATCCTCACTTAACCACATTTTTCCTAGATGAAAACAAATGTAAATGGACATATTAGTGGTGGGCCGTAACTACGATATGTTCACTATACTATTATGGATAAGTGTTGTGTTCCGCATTTGAACACCGGTGTGCATGTGCCTACTTCAGCAATGACACCAAGACAGACTGACAAACAGACAGAGGAGGGATAACAGGAGAGCCAATGAGCGTGCTTACCTTTCTTCTTGAAGGCGGGGCTGATGAGCACCAGGGGGGTGTTGACCTCGTGCTCAGACGAGCCCCCGTGGCTGCCCGTCTCGGACATCCCGTGGTCCCCACACAGCACCAGCAGGTAGGGCAGCGCCCCCTCTGCCTCCTAAGGGGACACAGGACATGGCAGATATAGATAGGTCACATAAGCGGATCAAATGTTAACATAATGGCCATTTATCAGACACTTTTATTCACTGCAACTTACAGTTAAAGTAGCATCTCATTTTAACAGCTCATAATCTAGGGACTACGGAGTGGCTCAGCGGTCTAATGCACTGCATTGCAGTGCTTCCGGCATCACTACAGACCCGGGATCAATCCCAGGCTGTGTCATAACCGGCCGTGACCGGGAATCCCATAGGGCGGAGCACAATTTGCCCCCGCGTCGTCTGGGTTTGGGGAGGGTTTGGCTGGGGGGGGGGTTAACTTGGCTCACGCGCGCTCCAGCACCTCTTGTGGCTTGCCATTTCCTCAGAGGATGACGTCATGTTTTAGGCTGAGACGTCCAGAAGAGGGGATTTATCAGGAAGAAAGTGTGGTATTCAACAGGCAATAGAAATGCACAGGCAGGGCAGGAATAGGGGTTGTGGAAATATGTGTTTGAAATCGAGTCCTGCTGCTGGAAGAAGCAGCCTCGCCTCATGTCCTCCCTTCACTGGAGCGAAACAGTGGAGTTTCCAAGCAGCGCCTGAGGGGCTAGGCTCACTCTCTAGCTCTCTCCTCTGGGAATGAAAGGTGGTTAGCTCCGTTTCACTTCAAAGACCCTCTCAGCCACTCTCTTCCACGCTAGCCTGCTTCCTTTAGCAGCCAGCGCAAGCTAACAAAAGCTTGAATATCTGCCAGTTTAGCTGGTTGCCCTAACAGAGCCAGCTAACTTATTCAACTCATTGGCATTTCATGTTACAGATGTAGGATCTCATTGGCATTTCATGAAGAGGAAATAACTTATCCCAGCCATGAAAGCTGCCAGAGCGCATAGGGACATTGCTTACATCCGCTATGACAGGTTCTTTGTCCACCCTCCCTCCCAAAAGCATAGAAGAGATGAGAGAGCCAAGCCAATGTGTTCCTAGCTTCAACCCCACAACACACACACCCAACTGATTCATGGACTGCTGAATGTTTTTTTTTTTCTCTCTTGCTTTGTTTATTCTTTTCCATATTATGTCGATCTCTGATAAGCTACCCAGGAAAGTGCTAAAAATAGTCCATATTAATATATGTAGCCTAAGAAATAAAAGTTAATGATATCCATAACATTAACCATTTCTGAGACTCACTTAGATAATTAATTTGATGATACAGCAGTAGCAATACAAGGATAACACCTACAGAAGAGACAGGAATGCTTGAGGTGTTGAGATATAAACTCAGCAAAAAAAAGAAACGTCCTCTCACTGTCAACTGCATTTATTTTTAGCAAACTTAACATGTGTAAATATACACAAACATACACATTCAAATCTATACACATACAAAAACTCATTTTTTCAGGACGCTGTATTTCAAAGATAATTCGTAAAAATCCAAATAACTTCACAGGTCTTCATTGTAAAGGGTTTAAACACTGTTTCCAATGCTTGTTCAGGAATCTGTTTAAAGGCATAGTCAACTTAGTGTATGTAAACTTCTGACCAACTGGAATTGTGATACAGTGAATTATATGTGAAATAATCTGTAAACAATTGTTGGAAAAATGACTTGTGTCATGCAAAGTAGATGTCCTAACCGACTTGCCAAAACTATAGTTTATTAACAAGACATTTGTGGAGTGGTTGAAAAACGAGTTTTAATAACTCCAACCTAAGTGTATGTAGACTTCCGACTTCAACTGTACATACATAAAATCTATTTAGTCTCAAGTAAATAATGAAACATGTTCAATTTGGTTTAAATAATGCAAAAACACAGCATTGGAGAAGAAAGTAAAGGTGCAATATGTGCCATGTAAAAAAGCTAAAGTTAAAGTTTCTTGCTCAGAACATGAGAACATATGAAAGCTGGTGGCTCCTTTTAACATGAGTCTTCAATATTCCCAGTTAAGAAGTTTTAGGTTGTAGTTATTATAGGACTATTTCTCTCTATACCATTTGTATTTCATAGACCTTTGACTATTGTACGTTCTTATAGGCACAATAGTACTGCAAGCCTAATCTCGGGAGTTGATAGGCTTGAAGTCATAAACAATGCTGTGCTTCAAGCATTGCGAAAAGCTGCTGGCAAACAGAGGAAAGTGAGGTTTGAATGAATGCTTACGAGCCTGCTGCTGCCTACCACCGCCCAGTCAGACTGCTCTATCAAATATCAAATCATAGACTTAATTATAATATAATAAACACAGAAATAGGTGCCTTTGGTCATTAATATTGTCAAATCCAGAAACTATCATTTCGAAAACAAAACGTATATTATTTCAGTGAAATACGGAACCGTTCCGTATTTTATCGAACGGGTGGCAACCCTAAGTCTAAATATTGCTGTTACATTGCACAACCTTCAATGTTATGTAAAATTCTCGCAAATTAATTACGTTCTTTGTTAGGAAGAAATGGTTTTCACACAGTTTGCAACGAGCCAGGCGGCCCAAACTGCTGCATATACCCTGACTCTGCTTACACTGAACGCAAGAGAAGTGCCACAATTTCAGGCACCGCATTGATTATATGCAACGCAGGACAAGCTAGTTAACCTAGTAATATCATCAACCATGTGTAGTTAACTAGTGATTATGTTAAGATTGATTGTTTTGTATAAGATAAGTTTAATGCTAGCTAGCATCTTACCATGGCTCCTTGATGCCTGCACTCGGGTAACAGGTGGTCAAGCCTGCCACGCAGTCTCCTCGTGGATTGCAATATAAGCGTCCATCATTGGCGTCCAAAAATGCCGATTACCGATTGTTATGAAAACTTGACATCGGCCCTAATTAATCTACTATTCCGATTAATCGGTCGACCTCTTAACACACACACACACACACACACACACACCACACACACACACACACACACACACACACACACACACAAAAGTTTGGGGTCACTTAGAAATGTCCTTGTTTTTGAAAGAAAAGCACATTTTTTGTCCATTAAAATAACATCAAATTGATCAGAAATACAGTGTAGACATTGTTAATATTGTAAATGACTACTGTAGCTGGAAACGGCTGATTTTATGTAATATCTACATAGGCGTACAGAGGCCCATTATCAGCAACCATCACTCCTGTGTTCCAATGGCAAGTTGTGTTAGCTAATCCAAGTTTATCATTTAAAAAGGCTAATTGATCATTAGAAAACCCTTTTACAATTATGTTAGCACAGCTGAAAACTGTTGTTCTGATTAATGAAGCAATAAAACTGGCATATATATATACACATATATACATTCAGAGCTACATCCTTGTAATGCTTACAGACCATCTCATGTCAAGTGTTACTGAAGTGTTGTGGTTGCAGGTTCACTTGCCTCATCTAAAGTCTATTATTATAGGCTGTTGCTATAGACTACCAAGTGCTAACAGTCAGTATCTAAATAATGTGTGTGAAATGCTTGATAGTGTATGTGATGTAAACAGAGAGGTCTACGTTCTTGGGGATCTGACTGGTTTTCATCTAGCTGTCAGCTCAAGAGGAATCTGCTCACTGTAACCAGTGCCTGTAATCTGGTACAGGTCATTAATCAACCTACCAGGGTGTTTACAATTACTACAGGAACTGGATCATCCATATGAATTGATCACATTTGTACTAACACTATAGAACTTTGTTCTAAAGCTGTATTTGGACCCATTGGGTGCAGTGATCGCAATATAGTGGATATATCCAGGAAAGCCAAAGCTCTAAAAGCTGGGCCTAAAATAGTGTATAAGAGATCATACAAAATATTCTACTGTGACTTATGTGGATGACGTTAAACATAATTTGTTGGTCCTGGTGTGATTAATAAGGAGCTTCCAGACGCTGTAGTTAATACATTTTTGAAATTGCTTCTTCCAATTATTGATAAACATGCACCTCTTAAGAAACTGACTGTTAGAACTGTTAAGGCTCCATGGATTGATAAGGAATTGAAAAGCTGTATGGTTGGGGCAAAAGGAGTAGCAAATAAGTCTGGCTCTACATCTGACTGGCTGATTTAGTGCAAATTGAGAAATTATGTGACTAATCTCAACAAAAGAATAAACTATATTATGAAGCCAAGATCAATGATATAAAGAACGATGGGAAAAACTGAAATACTTTCAATGAAATTATGGGCAGAAAGACAAATTCAAATCCATCTTTCATCGAATCAGATGCCTTATTCATCACAAAACCATTTGATGTTGCGGATTATTTTAATGATTACTTCATTGGCAAAGTGGGCAAACTTATGACAACAATGAATAGCGAGTCATCGTATTAATGCATAAAAAAATATATATAATAAAAGAAAAGCATTGTAAGTTTGAATTTTGCAAAGTTAGTTTAGGAGAGGTGGGGAAGTTATTGTTTTCGATCAATAATGACAAATCACCTGGCATTGACAACTTAGATAGAAAGCTACTGAGGATGGTAGCTGACTCTATAGCCACTACTATCTGTCATATCTTTAATCTGAGCCTAGAGGACAGTGTTTGTCCTCATGCCTGGAGGGAAGGCAAAGTAATTCTGCTACCCAAGAACAGTAAAGTGGCCTTCACTGGTTCTAACAGCAGACCTATCAACTTGCTGCCAGCTATTGGAAAAAGTGTGTTGGACCAAATTAGGGCCGTTGGCGGTCATGAAATTTTGTCAGGCGGTTATTGTCATGCAAAAGACTGCCGGTCTCAAATCAAATCTCATTGGTCACATACAAATTGTTAGCAGATGTTAGTGCGAGGGTAGCGAAATGCTTGTGCTTCTAGTTCCGACAGTGCAGTAATATCTAACAAGTAATCTAACAACTCCACAACAACTACCAAATACACACAAATCTAACGGGATGGAATAAGAATATGTACATATAAATATATGGATGAGCGATGACGGAGCAGTATGGGCAAGACGCAATAGATGGTATAAAATACAGTATATACATATGAGATGAGTAATTTAATAATGTTTACATACCTTACAAGTGGCAATATTTAAAAAGTGGCATTATTTAAAAAGTGACTAGTGATCCATGTATTAAATTAGCAAATGATTTGAGTCAATATGTAGGCAGCAGCCTCTCTGTGTTAGAGATGGCTGTTTAACAGTGTGATGGCTTTGAGATAGAAGCTATACTTGTACTGACCTCGCCTTCTGGATGTTAGCGGGGTGAACAGGCAGTGCCTCGGGTGGTTGTTGTTCTCAATGATCTTTTTGGCCTTCCTGTGTTGTAGGTGTCCTGGAGGGCAGGTAGTTTGCCCCAGGTGATGCGTTGTGCAGAACGCACCACCATCTGGAGAACCTTGCGGTTGAGGGCGGTGAAGTTGCCATACCAGGCGGTGATATAGCCTGACAGGATGCTCTCAATTGTACATCTGTAAAAGTTTGTGAGGATTTTAGGTAACAAGACAAATTTCTTCAGCCTCCTGAGGTTGAAGTGGCGCTATTGCGCCTTCTTCAAAACACGGTCTGTGTGGGTGGAGCATTTCAGTTTGTCAGTGAAGAGTATGCCAAGTAACTTAAAACTTTCCACCTTCTCCACTGCTGTCTCGTCGATGTGGATAAGGGGGTGCTCCCTCTGCTGTTTCCTGAAGTCCACGATCATCTCCTTTTTTTTGTTGACGTTGAGTGAGAGGTTATTTTCCTGACACCACACTCCGAATGCCCTCACCTCCTCCCTGTAGGCTGTCTCGTCGTTGCTGGTAATCAAGCCCACTACTGTTGTGTCGTATGCAAACTTGATGATTGAGTTGGAGCCGTGCATGGCCACGCAGTCATGGGTGAACAGGGAGTACAAGAGGGGGTTGAGCACGCACCCTTGTGGGGCCCCAATGTTGAGGATCAGCGAAGTGGAGATATTGTTTCCTACCTTCACCACCTGGTGGCAGCCCGTCAGAAAGTCTAGGACACAAGTGCACAGGGCGGGGTTGAGACCCAGGGCTTCAAGCTTAATGATGAGCTTGGAGGGTATTAACGTGTTGAATGCTGAGCTGTAGTCAATGAACAGCATTCTTACATAGGTATTCCTCTTGTCCAGATGGGATAGGGCAGTATGCAGTGTGATGGCGATTGCATCGTCTGTGGACCTGTTGGCAGTGGTATGCAAACTGAAGGTGATATGCTCCTTGACTAGTCTCTCAAAGCACTTTATGATGACAGAAGTGCGTGCTACGGGGCGATAGTCATTTAGTTCAGTTATGTTTACCTTCTTGGGTACAAGAACAATGGTGGCCATCTTGAAGCATGTGGGGACAGCAAAGCGGGCAAATAAGGTGTTTAGTTTGTCTGGAAGCAAGACGTCGGTGTCCGTGACATAGCTGGTTTTCTTTTTGTGGTCTGTAATTGCCTGTAGAATCTGCCACATACGTCTCATGTCTGAGCCGTTGAATTGGCTTTGTCCCTATACCGACATTTCGCTTGTTTGATTGCCTTGGAGGGAATAACTACACTGTTTATATTCTGCCATATTCCCAGTCATCTTTCCATGGTTAAATGCGGTGGTTCGCGCTTTCAGTTTTGTGCGAATGCCGCCATCTATCCACTGTTTTTGGTTAGGGTAGGTTTTAATAGTCACAGTGGGTACATCTCCAATGCACTTCCTTATAAACTCACTCACCGAATAAATCGATGTTATTCTCAGAGGCTGCCCACAACATTTCCCAGTGCGCGTGATCAAAACAATCTTGAAGCGTGGATTCTGATTGGTCAGACCAGCGTTGAATGGTTCTTGTCACGGGTACTTCCTGTTTGAGTTTCTGCCTATAGGACGGTAGGAGCAAGATGGAGTTGTGGTGGGATTTTCCCGAAGGGAGGGCGGGGGAGGGCCTTAAATGCATCGCGGAAGTTAGAGTAGCAGTGGTCCAGTGTATTGCCCGTACGGGTGCTACAATCAATATGCTGATAGAATTTCGGTAGCTTCGTTTTCAGATTAGCTGTGTTAAAATCCCCAGCTACAATACATGCAGCCTCAGGATATATGGTTTCCAGTTTGCATAAAGTCCAGTGAAGTTCCTTGAGGGCCTTCGTGGTATCTGCTTGGGCGGGGGATATACACGGCTGTGACTATTATCGAAGAGAATTCTCTTGAGAGATAATGCGGTCGGCATTTGAGTGTAAGGAATGCTAGGTCATGTGAACAAAAGGACTTGAGTTCCTGTATATTGTTATTGTTACACTATGAGTCGTTAATCATGAAGCATACACCCCCGCCCTTCTTCCCAGAGAGATGTTTATTTCTGTTGGTGCAACGCATCTAGAAACACGGTGGCTGTACCGACAGCATATCCCAAGAGAGCCATGTTTCCGAAGAAATAAAGAACGTTAGAATCTCTGATGTCTCTCTTGAAGACAACCCTTGCCATAATTTCATCTACCTTGTTTTCTAGAGACTGGACATTGGCGAGTATTATACTAGGAAGCGGTGGGTGGTGTGCACGCCTTCGATAGTCTGACCAGGAGGCGACGTTGTTTTGGGTTGGCCTCTGGGCTTAGATCCAATGTCCAGGGTGGTGGTCTCGACAAAGGATCCGTTTCTGGAAATTCGTATTCCTGGTCGTAATGTTGGTAAGTTGACCTTGTGCTTATATTCAATAATTCTTCCCGGCTGTATGTAATAGCACTTAAGATTTTCTGGGCTAACAATGTAAGAATTAATACATAAAAAAAGAATACTGCATAGTTTCCTAAGGACTCGAAGCGAGGCGCCCATCTCTGTCGGCGCCATCTTGCTTATTTCTCAAGGTAATTGACCGTTAATTAACAAACACGTTTAGCATCTCCAGGCCTCCACACATACAAGTCACTGATGTGCACCTTTGGAACATCTACATTTTAAAAAGTCAATTTAATATACACCATCACAATAAATCCATTATTTATTTTAGTCCATTATGTCTTTAGAAACATGATATGAAGAAAATGTAATTCAGAAGAACAGAATATGAGTTGGCCTACTGTATGTTACCTGGCTGTGTGACATGCCATAGGCTGTAGGCTAGTTCATTTAGCAGACAAGATACTGTATGCTTAATGATATGCCATTACTTTATATTATATGATTGTATAGTAAGAAGAATATAATTGAAATTAGCTGGAAAAAAATAAAGGATATTTTCCCATTGCGGAGCGGGTGCACATATGAAGTGGCTATGCTGAGCGTAAAAGTGCTAATTTGAAACAGGTCCTATATGCTAGATTTAGAGTTATTTGGCAACTTTAGTTGTGAATGATACAAACCTTAGAATGTCTTAGGGGCTGCGACTATAGGCTACTGATGATTTGAGAAAGGCGCAATAAAAGCTGTGCTCCGTTCCTTGCCTCTGGCTGCACACCTGTTCTCTCATCAAGTGATCTTATTTTCACCTATCAGACTATTCTCAATTTAATCTAGTCTTTACTAATATGTACAATTATTTTGGATTTAGATTGTCCTATTATGAAACGGGCAGGAACACGGGCAGGAGGAAGAAATGCATGTCAGCAGTATGCACTCGAATAGCTGACTCATGACTTCCGGTGTGGTGGTAATAGGGTCACCTCAGACCAAATACAATGACCAAATACAATACTATTTATCTGTAAACAAATTAACTTACTTTCAGCATGCTTATAGACAAGGGCACTCAACATTTAGTGCACTGACACAAATGACTGATGATTGGTTGAAAGACATTGATTATAAGATTGTGTGAGCTGTACTCTTAGATTTCAGTGCAGTCTTTGATATTATTGATCATAACCTGTTGTTGAGAAAACTTGTGTTATGGCTTTTTAACCTCTGCCATATCGTGGATTCAGAGCTCTCTATCTAATATAACTCAAGAGTGTTTTCTTTAATGGAAGCTTCTCTAATGTCAAACATGTAAAGTGTGGTGTACCGCAGGGCAGCACTCTTGGCCCTCTACTCTTTTCTATTTTTACCAATTGTAACGGCTGTCGTAGGATTTAGACCAAAATGCAGCGGGGAAATGTGCACTCATCTTCTTTATTATATTCGGACAAGAAGGAGAACCAAAATAAACACGTACACAAAGAAAACACAACGACTATTCACAGGCTGGTAAGGCACAAGGCTATACACAGAACAATCTCCCACAAAGCACTCAAACACATACCTATATATAGGACTCTCAATCAGAGGCAACTAGAAAACACCTGCCTCCAATTGAGAGTCCAACCCCAATAAACAAAACATAGAAATACAAAAAGACTAGACAGAACATAGAAATACACTAACATAGAACAGTGCCCAAAAACCCCCGGAATACATAAATCAAATACCCTACTAAACAAACCACCACCCCGAACCACATAAAACAAATACCCTCTGCCACGTCCTGACCAAACTACAATAACAAATAACCCCTATTACTGGTCAGGACGTGACACCAATGACCTGCCACTGGCATTAAACATAGCCTTTGTGTCCATGTATGCGTCAGCAACCACAGCTAGTGAAGTCACTGCAAACCTAAAGAGTTGCAGTCAATGTTCAAATGAGTGGCCAGTAATAAACTGGTCCTGAACATCTCTTAAAACTAAGAGCATTGTATTTGGTACAAATCATTCCCTAAGTTGTAGACTTCAGCTGAATCTGGTAATGAACGGTGTGGTTGTTGAGCAATTTTAGGAGACTCAATTACTTGGTGTTACCTTAGATCACAGGTGTCAAACTCATTCCACGGAGGGCTGAGTGTCTGGTTTTTGCTCTTCCCTTGTACTTGATTGATGACTTAATAAGTAAGGAACTCCACACACCTGGTTGTCTAGGGCTTAATTTACAGGAAAAAACTAAAACCTGTAGACTATGCCATTCATGGAATGAGTTTGACACCCCTACCTTAGATTGTAAACAGTAATGGTCAAAATATATAGGTTCAACGGTTGTAAAGAAGGGGAATGGACTGTCTGTGATTGATGATCTGCTTTTCTGATACCATACTCCACAAAGCAAGTCCTGCAGGCTCTAGTTTTATCTTGATTATTGTCCAGTCATTTGGTCAAGTGCTGCAAAGAAGGACCTAGTTATGCTGCAGTTGGCCCAGAACAGAGCAGCAAATCTTGTTCTTCATTGTAATCAGAGGGCTAATATCAAAACTATGCATGTCAGTCGCTCTTGGCTAAGAGTTAAGGAAAGACTGACTGCATCGCTTCTTGTTTTTATAAGTAACATGAATGTGTTGGAAATTCCAAATTGTTTGCATAGTCAACTTACACACAGCACTGACAGACACATACGTACACCACCAGAAATGCCACCAGGGGTCTTTTCAAAGTCTCCAGGTTCAGAACAAATTCAAGGAATTTGCTACCGCACGGCAAGCGAGCGGTACTAATGGACCAAGTCTGGAAACAAAAGGATCCTGAACAACTTCTATCCCCAAGCCATAAGACTTCTAAAGAAGACTTCTAAATAGCAAATCTAATGGCTACACTGCCTACCTGCATTGATCCTTTTTTGCAGACTATGCACACACACATACTTACACTGACACTCCAACACACACACTTCATACGCATAACATGCACACTGACGACACACACACTGCAGCTACTATCTATTATATATCCTGTTGCCTAGTCACTTTACCCCTACATATATGTACAGTACATAGCTAACTCAATTGCCTCGTACACCTGCACATCAACTCAGTACTGGTACTCCCTGTATATAGCCATGTTATTTTCTACTCATATATATATATTAGTTGAAGTCCGAAGTTTACATACACTTAGGTTGGAGTAATTAAAACTCATTTTTCAACCACTCCAGAAAATGTCTTGTTAACAAACTATGGTTTTGGCAAGTCGGTTAGGACAGCAACTTTGTGCATGACAAGAATTTTTCCAACAATTGTTTAAAGACAGATTATTTCACTTATAATTCACTGTATCACAAGTCCAGTGGGTCAGAAGTTTACATACACCAAGTTGACTGTGCCTTTAAACAATTTGGAAAATTACAGAAAATTATGTAATGGCTTTAGAATATTCTGATAGGGTAAATGACAATTTGAGTCAATTGGAGGTGTACCTGTGGATGTATTTCAAGGCCTAACTTCAAACTCAGTGCCTCATTGCTTGACATCATGGGAAAATCAAAAGAAATCTGCAAAGACCTCAGAAATAAAATTGTAGACCTCCACAAGTCTGTTTCATCCTTGGGAGCAATTTGCAAATGCCTGAAGGTAC
Organism: Salmo salar; assembly: GCF_965601325.2. Lineage (NCBI taxonomy): Eukaryota > Metazoa > Chordata > Actinopteri > Salmoniformes > Salmonidae > Salmo > Salmo salar. Next base: position 26,074,969 of record NC_138295.1, read on the forward strand.
CACGTTCATCTGTACAAACAATAGTACGCAAGTATAAACACCATGGGACCACGCAGCCGTCATACTGCTCAGGAAGGAGACACGTTCTTTGGTGCGAAAAGTGCAAATCAATCCCAGAACAACAGCAAAGGACCTTGTGGAGATGCTGGAGGAAACAGGTACAAAAGCATCTATATCCACAGTAAAACGAGTCCTATATCGACATAACCTGAAAGGCCGCTCAGCAAGGAAGAAGCCACTGCTCCAAAACCGCCATAAAAAAGCCAGACTACGATTTGCAACTGCACATGGGAACAAAGATCTTACTTTTTGGAGAAATGGCCTCTGGTCTGATGAAACAAAAATAGAACTGTTTGGCCATAATGATCATCGTTATGTTTGGAGGAAAAAGGGGGAGGCTTGCAAGCCGAAGAACACTATCCCAACCGTGAAGCACGGGAGTGGCAGCATCATGTTGAGGGGGTGCTTTGCTGCAGGAGGGACTGGTGCACTTCACAAAATAGATGACTTCATGAGGAAGGGAAATTATGTGGATATATTGAAGCAACATATCAAGACATCAGTCAGGAAGTTAAAGCATGGTCGCAAACGGGTCTTCTAAATGGACAATGACTCCAAGCATACTTCCAAATTTGTGGCAAAATGGCTTAAGGACAACAAAGTCAAGGTATTGGAGTGGCCATCACAAAGCCCTGACCTCAATCCTATAGAAAATTTGTGGGCAGAACTGAAAAATCTTGAGCGAGCAAGGAGGCCTACAAACCTGACTCCGTTACACCAGCTCTGTCAGGAGGAATGAGCCAATTTAACCTCACTAGGGGGTGTGGGACGCTACCGTCCCACCTGGCCAACATCCAGTGAAATTGCAGAGCGCCAAATTCAAAAACAGAAATACTCATTATATAAATTCATGAAACATACAAGTGTTATACATGGGTTTAAAGATAAACTTCTTGTTAATCCAACCACGGTGTCAGATTTCAAAAAGGCTTTACGGCGAAAGCATACCATGCGATTATCTGAGAACAGCGCCCAACAGACAAATCATAACAAACAGTAACAAGCCAAGTAGAGGAGTTACACAAGTCAGAAATAGTTATAAAATTAATCACTTACCTTTGATGATCTTCATATGTTTGCACTCACAAGACTCCCATTTACTCAATAAATGTTAGTTTTGTTCGATAAAGTCCATGTTTATAGCCAAAAACCTCAGTTTTGTTAGCGCGTTTTGTTCAATAATCCACTGTCTCAAACAACATCCGGTGAAAATGCAGAGCGTGAAACTCAACAAAACAGAAATTCTCATATTAAACACACATAAAAGATACAAATGTTATACACCAGCTTAAAGATAAACTATTTGTTAATCCAACCGCTGTGTCAGATTTCAAAAAGGCTTTACGGCTAAAGCAAACCATGCGATTATCTGAGAATAGCGCCCAGCAGACAAATCATTACAAACAGTTAGCAGCCAAGAAGAGGAGTAACAAAAGTCAGAAATAGCGATAAAATGTATCACTTACCTTTGATGATCTTCATATGGTTGCCCTCCGAAGACTCCATGTTACACAATAAATGTTTGTTTTGTTTGATAATGTCCCTCTTTATGTCCAAAAACCTCAGTTTTGTTGGTGCATTTAGTTCAGTAATCCAAAGGCACAAAGCGCACTCTCAACATCCAGACGAAAAAAGGCAAAAAAGTACAATAAAAGTTCGTAGAAACATGTCAAACGATGTTTAAAATCAATCCTCAGGTTGTTTTTGTCATAATTAATCAACAATATTTCAACCGGACAAAAGCTTCGTCAATAGAAAAGGAGAAACAAGAAAATCGCGCTCCCAATCACGAGCTGGACTCATGTCTGGAAATGTCCACTGTCCACTCATTGAAAGTGCTGTATCTCCCTCATTTTTCAGAGTAAAAGCCTGAAACAATGCCTAAAGACTGGCCACATGTAGAAGAAGCCATAGAGATCGTGAACTGGGTCCTAAGTCTTTGTATGGTGGATAGGCTTTCAATGGAAAAACAGGCTTTCAAAATAATAGTACTTACTACATGGATTATCCTCAGGTTTTCACCTGCCATATCAGTTCTGTTACACTCACAGACATTATCTTAACCGTTTTGGAAACTTTAGAGTGTTTTCTATCCAAATCTACCAATTATATGCATATCCTAGCTTCTGGGCCTGAGTAGCAGGCAGTTTACTATGGGCAAGCTTTTCATCCAAAATTACGAATGCTGCCACCTACCCTTAGTGAAGTTAAAGGCAATGCTACCAAATACTAATTGAGTGTATGTAAACTTCTGACCCACTGGGAATGTGATGAAAGAAATAAAAGCTGAAATAAATCACTCTCTACTAAGACTAGCTGTCGCCATTGGTGTTGTCTAATGGGGATCCTAATAAAATCTCAAATCTATATATTAATTTGAGTCAGTTTGCTACAGCAGGATAATAATCCTGCAGCAACAAGAAATGTGAATTATTTTGTGCATTATAATTAATGGACATGGTTTCTTTTTTCCAAAGCCAGCTTCAAACTATGGGGGAGGGGTGGGACATTCTGTCTTTGTGTCTTCAATAGAAAGTAATTTAGGATTTGGTAAACCCATTGTCGGGCTCTTCCGAACTCACCAGGAAGCTAGTAGCACTGCATCAGTAAACCCTAGTATTGAACCTCTATGGGCTAGGTGGGACGCTTGCGTTCCACCTACTCAACAGCCAGTGTAATCCCGTGGCGCGTTATTCAAATACCTTAGAAATGCAAAACCTTCAATTTTTCAAACATATGACTATTTTACACCATTTTAAAGATAAGACTCTCGTTAATCTAACCACACTGTCCGATTTCAAAAAGGCTTTACAACGAAAGCAAAACATTAGATTATGTCAGCAGAGTACCCAGCCAGACATAATCAGACACCCATTTTTCAAGCTAGCATATAATGTCACATAAACCCAAACCACAGCTAAATGTAGCACTAACCTTTGATGATCTTCATCAGATGACAACCCTAGGACATTATGTTATACAATACATGCATGTTTTGTTCAATCAAGTTCATATTTATATCAAAAACCAGCTTTTTACATTAGCATGTGACTAGCATGTGACTAGCATTCCCACCGAACACTGCCGGTGAATTTACTAAATTACTCACGATAAACATTCACAAAAAGCATAACAATTATTTTAAGAATTATAGATACAGAACTCCTCTATGCACTCGATATGTCCGATTTTAAAATAGCTTTTCGGTGAAAGCACATTTTGCAATATTCTCAGTAGATAGCCCGGCATCACAGGGCTAGCTATTTAGACACCCAGCAAGTTTAGCACTCATCAAAGTCAGATTTACTATAAGAAAAATGTTATTACCTTTGCTGTCTTCGTCAGAATGCACTCCCAGGACTTCCACTTCAATAACAAATGTTGGTTTGGTCCAAAATAAACCATTGTTATATCCAAACAGCGGCGTTTTGTTCGTGCGTTCAAGACACTATCCGAAAGGGTAAATAAGGGTGACGAGCATGGCGCAATTCGTGACAAAAAAAATCTAAATATTCCATTCCCGTACTTCGAAGCATGTCAACCGCTGTTTAAAATCAATTTTTATGCCATTTTTCTCATAAAAAAGCGATAATATTCCGACCGGGAATCTGCGTTTAGGTAAACAGACAAAAGAAAAGAAAGCATTCAGTCGACTCGGGCACGCGCCTAAGCCCATAGTACTCTGAGCGGCCACTTGCCAAAAGCGATAAAGTGTTTCAGCCAGAGCCTGCCTCGATATCGTTCAGCTTTTTCCCGGGCTCTGAGAGCCTATGGGAGCCGTAGTAAGTGTCACGTTATTGCAAAGATCCTCAGTCTTCAATAAAAAGAGCCAAGATGAAACACAACTTCTCAGACAGGCCACTTCCTGCATGGAATCTTCTCAGGTTTTGGCCTGCCATATGAGTTCTGTTATACTCACAGACACCATTCAAACAGTTTTAGAAACTTTAGGGTGTTTTCTATCCAAAGCCAATAATTATATGCATATTCTAGTTACTGGGCAGGAGTAGTAACCAGATTAAATCGGGTACGTTTTTTATCCGGCTGTGTCAATACTGCCCCCTAGCCCTAACAGGTTAAAGAAGCCACATTTCACCAAAATGTCTAGGCATATTTATTCATTCAAGAAACAATACTGAACCACAGAAACAGTATAAACGGCAAATGTGAAGACAGTAGTGCTTTAAGTAATAGTCATTGGCACTGCGTGGAAAAAGGGGCAAAACTCCACTAGATGAAGACTAATGAATGCTAGCGCTGAGGCCTCAACCCCCCAAAATGCTTGCTCGACTTTGATTGGTGTTTAATCAGCGAGTCTGGGAACTGCTTGCCGCCACATCTCTGTGAGGTGTCCTGACTGCCGGGCAATTTGTATTTCTGATTAAACAACCCTAGGGCCTCTTCAAGCGGGGTGTTTAGCACCAGCAGGAAAGTGTCAATCTGCCAGACATCGCAAGTTGCAGGTGCAGTCTGGCGGAAAGTAAGGAGACAAACATTGAAAAGTCTATCAGAGATGAAGATCGATGAACTGCGGGCGGAAAAATAATGTCCTTATCACCCCAGATTGGGTTATTTGTTCAGTTGAGTCTATAAGGAGGCAGAGCAAAATTATTTTATTAGGATCCCCATTAGCTGTTGCCAAGGCAGCAGCTACTCTTCCTGTGGTCCAAACAGAACAGGGGAGATATACAAATGATCCTTCCCCTCTCGTGCAATGAGGCAGCCATTGTGATTTACGATGCGGTACTGCCAGTGTGCTCATTTGTAGCTTACCAAATACATACGTTGTCGTGCCCTATTCCGATTTAATGCCAAGCTGCTGGGAGTAATCCACAAATTGTAAATGTTGCACATCTCGGAATGAACAAGAAAAACAACAACTAAAAGTTTATTTTCTATAAAAAAAACTAACTCCTCTTATCCCAGCTTCAACAAAAGACAATTTGATATGAGTGTTCAAATTTTCACACGGCAAGTTCTGTGGGTGACAGGGAGTGCAATACGCAGCATCATAACAGAGTTTAGGTCCTTTACATTTTTTACATTTGAGTCATTTAGCAGACTCTCTTAACCAGAGCAACTTTCAGGAGCAATTATGGTTAAGTGCCTTGCTAATTGGCAAATCGACAGAGCCTTGTCAGCTCAGGGATTCAAACCAGCAACCTTTCAGTTACTGGCACAACACTAACCACTAGGCTACCTACCTCACATCATTCCCAGATTGTAATGTGGGAGAGTGATGTGCTAGGAGAATAGAGGCTGACCCTGAGGCAAATTGTTGCAAGAATGAAAAAGGTAAAAGGATGAGAGATGGCAGTGTCCTGCATGTCACCCTCCTATTATCAAGGCCAGCACTCATCAGAGCTTTAAAAATGGGAAGAAAATCTATACTTTCAAACCAAATGACAAACGTTCTGAGCATCCGTGCTGAAAAGTTGATTGCACAGATGCCCGCACTGAAAGAGAGAAAAATAAAGAGCTGTATGAATGTCATAGTGACATGAAATATCATACCAAAATGGATAAATGCATGGAAGTTCTCTGGGTAGTCGCACAAAGAGGATGTTTTTATGGATTCTTCTGTGGCTTGAAACAGACTATTCAAAGTGGTTCGACTCACAATTGAAGTCTGAAATATTCTGGTTTCACCTTTTAAAAATTCACAGTATCTGTAAACATTCTTTGGGGCCTTTGTAAGGAAAATGTTTTACCTTCCCAAAACAATCACAATCACATTCTTTGAGGTTCACTTAGAGGCCTTCGGTCCTTTCCACGAGTGACAAGAGACCGCTTTATCAGGCAAAGCTTTCTGTGAAGACCATCTACTTTTAAGAGGTTCAGCTTTGACTTTCTACATTCACATGCTCAAAACATGACATTTCAAGTAGTCACGGTATAATTGTATTCTATTTGTTAATTATAATATGGATAATGCCTTGCATCAGCTGTTCAAGAATTGATCCATACATGATTATATGGGTGTGCATCTTTCTTTAGTTATTCAATACACATATTGATACATGCGCTTCAATATGATAGAGGAACCATTTAATACAATAACATGGTGCAATGTCTGGCTTGGCCTAACGGTAATAAACCCATCATAAATGTGTTGGATTAAGGATAAGACCAGAGTGACTGTGGGAAAAGTATTGTCCTGTGTGTGTATAAGGGAACGTCCTACCCTTTAAGACAGAAACACCAATCACTTGAGGCTGAGAGAAAAGGTTAACTTGTAGCTGTGTTTAAGAGACATACTTGTCTTAACTTTCTCATTTTGACCACAGCACAGTCAGCTCCGATATGGCCATGTCTTCCTCTGCTATGAAATACCACCATCGCTGCTCTGTCTGTACAGAAATCTACACCAAGCCGGTCTCTCTCATCAACCACCACACCTTCTGCATGACATGCCTCCAACGGATCCTGCCTGGAGTGCAACGCTCAGGTCAGGGGCAGAAGCTTTCAGATCAACAGGAATCTGAAGAACTTGGCAGAGCAGCTGAGAGAAGAAGCGAGACAGGTAAGGGCCAAAGTTAATTGGTGCCCAGACCAACACCAGGAACTGAGCCTGTTCTGCAAGCTCATCTACCTGGTGTGTCAGGATGGAAGCGAGCACCACTCAATCAGGCCTCTCAGAGAACAGGAGGATCTGGTGAAGAGGGAGGTGTTGGTTTGTTGGTTCTCTTGTTATTGCGGACCTCAGGACAAAATAGAATAACACAACCACCTCTGACAGAAAGATGAACGCTCTGCTCTGAACTGAGATTAGCTCCTGGGATGCAGGCTGCCATGGACACGGCTGAGTTTGGGGGGTTTCTAAATCGATGGATACATAAATCACAAGGTGATGTAATCTGCAAGACTGATACTCCATCCTACCCTAGAAAACAAATAACGGTTTATTCTGTTTGTGACAACATTCCACAGATCATTGTAACAAATTTGAATTAATGTTTTAACCATTTTTAAGCACAGTATTTAGGTGACCCTCGTACTTGAATTGCTTTGTATAAATATACTAGTAAACACATAGCACATCCTGAAAAACAACAACGAACACATTCATCTGAAAAACTCTTACATTCTTTCCAAAATACAAATAGAATTGATAAAGTGATTATGCACGTGAAAGAAACAATGTAATGTGAATGGCTGGTCATTTAAAGCAGCGGTTCCCAAACTTTTTTGGTTTGGGAACCGCCGCGCACACGCCATGTCTATTTCTATGGGCCCAAGCACTGTTCATGGCAAACTGTTCAAACCCCTCTTGCTGACGGAGAGAATATTCAGCATGTTTAAAGCTTATTTACTGAAATTCTACACATTTTGTCATGGGGTGCAGAGAACAAGTTGGAGTTCTAAAGCAAATTTTCTTGCAATTCTATACATGTTGCCATGTCTAATGTGTATTCATGGAATATGAGTGATTCAAACGTTTCAACAAAATCTGGATATTTCTGACAAGCGATAAATAGCGATAAAAAAAGCTCTCAATGACTAACATGAGGAAAATTGCACTAGCCAATTTCGAAATTGCATCTTGTACATTCTTCTATTACAAATTTCAAGAGTAATTTGAAAGCCGAGCCGAGTTCTGTCGACCCCTCGTGAGCGCACCCCACAGTTTGGGAACCACTGATTTAGAGGCCCACTGATCGCATAGAATAGATCCCTACATGGTTACATTCAACAGAAGTGAAACTCAATCTGGTATTAAATTAAGTCTGTATTACAAAATGCCACCCACATGCCACCTCAGGTCTCTTGGCCCTCCCACCCTTCCGGGAGGGCAGCTCCCACAAAGCCCAATCCAAGCTCTTCTCTGTCCTGGCATCCCAATGGTGGAACCAGCTTCCCCCTGAAGCTAGGCCAGCAGTCCCTGCCCATCTTCTGAAAACATCTGAAACCCTACCTCTTCAAAGACTATCTTAAATAATCCTCCTCCTCACCTCAACACCCCCGCAAAAAATAAAGATTTAAATACAAAATTAAAAACTTAACCAGCACCTTGCACGTGACCCCCCCCCCCTCCCAGCTCTGACTCTACTGATAGCTACGATTGAGGAAAACTGTACTTTCTATGCCTGTGATATGTGGTTGTCCCACCTAGCTACCTTAAGATGATTGCACTAAAAGTACGTCGCTCCAGATAAGAGCATCTGCTAAATGACAAATGTAAACATAAGTCCTGCTGCTTTTACAATTCTTTAATTTATGCTAAGGGGAAAGCATTTCATCAGAGAATGTGAACGGGTAATGCACACAGCACTCCACATTTAATTTAACATGTACATTTCTCAATCAGTGTATTAAAAAGCGGTCTATGCAACAATTTAAATGATAATTTAGATTTCCTCAAGGTATTTGAATAATACAATTGTTTGACATTAACATAATCCACACAAAAAAAAGTTTGGATACACTAACTCATTCAAGGGTTTTTCTTTATTTTTACTGTTTTCTACATTGTAGAATAATAGTGAAGACATCAAAACTATGAAATAACACATATGGAATCAAGTAGTAACCAAATAAACGTGTTAAACAAATCAAAATATATTTTAGATTCTTCAGCCACCCTTTGCCTTGACATCTTTGCACACTCCTGGCATTCTCTCAACCAGCATCACCTGGAATGCTTTTCCAACAGTCTTGAAGGAGTTCCCACATATGCCGAGTACTTTTGGCTGCTTTTCCTTCACTCTGCGATCCAACTCATCCCAAACCATCTCAATTGGGTTGAGGTCGGGTGATGTGGAGGCCAGGCCATCTGATGCAGCACTCCATCACTCTCTTTCTTGGTCAAATAGACCTCACACAGCCTGGAGGTGTGTTAAATCATTGTCCTGTTGAAAAACAAATGATAGTGGGACTAAGCGCAAACCAGATGGTATGGCATATCGCTGCAGAATGCTGTGGTTGCCATGCTCTTCAAGTGTGCCTTGAATTCTAAATAAATCAGACAGTGTCACCACCAAAGCCCACCACACCATCACATCGCCTCCTCCATGCTTCAAGGTGGGAACCACACATGCGGAGATCATCTGTTCACATACTCTGCGTCTCACAAAGACATGGCGGATGGAACTAATAATCTCACATTTTGACTCATCAGACCAAAGGACAGATTTCCACCGGTCTAATGTCTATTGCTTGTGTTTCTTGACCCAAGCAAGTCTCTTTTTCTTATTGGTGTCCTTTAGTAGTGGTTTCTTTGCAGCAATTCAACCATGAAGGCCTGATTCACGCAGTCTCCTCTCAGCAGTTGATGTTGAGATGTGTCTGTTACTCTGTGAAACATTTATTTGGGCTGCAATCTGAGGTGCATTGAACTCTATTGAACTTATCCTCTGCAGGAGAGGTAACTCTGGGTCTTCCTTACCTGTGGTGGTCCCCATGAGAGCCAGCTTCATCATAGCGCCTTTTGCGACAGCAGTTGAAAACATTTTCAAACTTCTTGAAACATTCGTATTGACTGACCTTCATGTCTTAAAGTAATGATCAACTGTCATTTCTCTTTGCTTATTTGAGCTGTTCTTGCCATAATATGGACCAAATAGGGCCATCTTCTGTGTACCACCCCTACCTTGTCACAACAACCGATTTAGCTCAAACGTATCAAGGAAAGAAATTTAAAAAAGGCACACCTGTTAATTGAAATGCATTCCAGTTGGCTACCTCATGAAGCTGGTTGAGAGAATGCCAAGAGTGTGTATAGCTGTCAAGGCAAATGGTAGCTACTTTGAAGAATCTCAAATCTAATCTATGTTTTGATTTGTTTAAAAAACATTGGATACTACATATGTGTTATTTTATCATTTTGATGTCTTCACTATTATTCTACAATGTAGAAAATAGTACAAAGAAAGAAAACCCCTGGCATGAGTAGGTGTGTCGAAACTTTTGACTGGTACTGTATATCAACCTCCGGAATCGAGAACCAATTATTTCGATACACTGAATGGTTGCGTTCCCTGAAGGACGAACATTCAGTGTATACAAGAAATTGGTTCTCACTGGTAAACATACTTCTAAATTCAATTGATTACAAGTTCTGTGTGATCTAGTTCCTGTGTGTGTGTCCTGGTTTTTCCATTTAAAATGTGTGTACTCCACAGAGCAGTTCTACTTTCAAAGACATCTGAGGATATGAGCAGAACTGAATGCATTATCAAAGAAGTCTAAAGTACAAGAGGGACCTCGTCATGATGTTGTTTCATGGCTAATGCTCTACTGCTTTGTGTGAGAATTGGCCCCCTGCCCCTCTTCTAAAAAGTAAAGTCTTCTCGCTCTGGATGATTGAGATTGACCTTGGGATGAGGAAAACCTGTAAGGACATGTCCATTTTACACTCGTTCCTCTCTCTTCCTCTCCCTTTAACTGGGATATAGTCACTCCCGTTGTCTGTAGATAACATGATATCCTTCCTTAGGGAGGTTTTTAGTCATTCAGTTTTTATTGTTATTCTTTTGTTTTTTTATCCTCTTATGTTTGTTGTGTAGTAAATATTTTCATAGTTTTTTTCCTGTGAAGCATGTTGCATTCCATGTCTGAATTTTGCTGTATAAATAAAGCTTGATATGATTTAATGGTAGAACATCAGTCCTAGACCTAGACCAGGCCTAGACCATGGCTGGTCTGGAGTTACGCACCGCTGCTTTCACACCAAGGTTCCTAGAGATGAAAGGATTTTTAGTTAGACTATCTTCAATAGATTAGCCTTCATAAAGTGACAGTAACTATCTTTGGTACCTTAATTATATTATTTCCTTATTTTCTGGGGAGGGTGTTGCCTTCAGCAGCCATTACACAGAGGGGGAAAGAGAATCATCTAAACCTCAGTGGACAGTTTAAATAAGTGGGGACAGGATGTTGACACTAGCAGATATGGCAGATTGTGCCCACAACGTTTCCTCTCTTGTTGTTTCGGGGATCGGTGGATTCAGCAGTGGCAGGGAACAGACTCACAACGTGGCTGGTTTAAAGGAGTTGACATACACTGATCAAGCTCGGATTTTCTTTGCCTCCATATTCCCTTTCATCGAAGGCTGTGAGAACCCAGAAGCAGGAGTATATTTGACAGTGCTGCTTTCAGCACCGTGGGAAAACATGCTTAGAAATCAAATTGTGCACATGAGAAAAGACAACAGAAGATGTGCCAGAGTGGAGTTGGCCTTCTGAGCAATCCATTTTGTTACAGATTGTTTTCTTTTCTCCAAAGATGAAGAGAGTTGGAAAGATTCAACCCAAATCCTGTTTAGTTAAGCTATACAACAAAAATACACCTTTGATGGTCAAGACAACACCAATTCAAGTAAGCATATTGTCAAACATGAACTTAAACCATTTAAGTAGCAAGACTAATGGTTTAGAAAAGCCTGCCCTAGTAAGAATGATCATCTTCAATGATGTCCAGAGTCCCTCCACCTCTGTTTTTGGAAGTAGCCACTGCCCAGTAGCTTGTCCATTAACAAATGTCAGCCCTATTGTATTGAGTAGTGTGAACACTAAAAATAGCAATTGAATCCCTCCCCCTCCAGAAACTGTAGCTCAGATTGCATGTTGTCCCGCACTGCAGGTACTGGCTTCTCCTTTATAAATCAGGGCAGGACAAAGTAGGCCAGAAGCTCAAACTACCTTTTTACCGGCGGAGCCAAGGAAGCCTGCGTTTGATTGTCTCCCAGATGACCACTATGCACGATGCCTCATTTATTTTATCACAGCACCGGCACAGCGTGAAGAAACAGGATATCGGTAGTTCTGCAAGGTAATGAAAGTCACTGGAATGTTTTATACCTCGAAACTCATTGAAAGTCTACCCGTTATCTCAGTCATCTAAGGGAACATACTTTGTGGGTTTTTCACAGAGCTCTAAGAGAGACTCAATGGTACCACAATATTATATATTTAGGTCACAATGGTACTGTGTAAAGAACAGTAGAGGCAACAGCAGCAGGCTTCCACTGGGAGAGTTTGGAGCCTTTGAAGCACATTTCATTCAAAGAGCTCCCTGCTGAATATGCACAAGAGTTAAAAAGCTAGCATGGTTAAATATGCATAAGAACACCGTTTTCAGTCAGGATCCTATTAAAAAACAGGAAAAGGACTGTTGAGCGCTTCAAACGCATTTATCATAACAGGACATTCTCCCAGAAATAAATGATGATACTTGTCATAATTTTCCAGCCGCATTACAAGAGGATGAAAATAAACGGGATCTTTCCGGACATGCAAGTGATTTGTAAATGGAAAGATGAAGTTGAAACATTTTGTTCTTAGAATATTGATTAGAACAATATATACACAGACTATTTCTTTCAATTCCTCTCTGGCAGTGAAATGGACTGCCTGAATATAATGCAAATGTGCATTTTTAATTTCACAAAACAACCCATTGAGAATGAATAGGCAACATCTGAACTCCAAAGTAAATATGTGTCATTTTGCTATTGAAAAGTAGGCTGCTATACCTTTAAGATGAGGGAGCCATGAATCTTCTTGAGGATGTCGTCCATCTCCATTAGTTTGGGCTGGATGAGGGAGCTGTGGGGTCCACTGATGTGGCCGATGTGGTCCAGGCCCAGGTAGTGCAAGATCAGAATGTCCCAGTCGTCTCTCTTCAGCGTGCTATCCAGGTGACGCGTCACGTTGTTGTCAACCTAGGAAAAGTCAGGGCAGACATATAGTATCAACACAGAAAACTCATGATTGTGTCATTGTTTCTGAATCTGACAAACTGTGTACAGTATAGGGGTGTGACGTTTAAACTAACGCAACAATGCTGTAAGTAGTAAATTATTTGCCATGGATATAAAGCGCTCCGCACGTCGTCGTCATTAACAATTGGAAAAATAGTGAGACAGGGAAGCGACAGCAGCAAAGTTCTGTATGGCAATACTTTGAGAAGTTAAACGAGAAGGTGATGAAATGCTAACTCTGCGAGGTGGAATTGAGCTACAGTGGCAGCACAGGTGCAATGCTGAAAGAGAGGCTCCGTGAGACCCAACCCATCGCTGGCAGCAGTTCGATAAGGGGCGGAGTGAGGAATTCACAGTGCTGATTACAGAAATAATTGCAGTTGATATGCAGCCATTGTCAATGGTAGAGGAAGCCGGCATCAATCCCCTAATGGCATATCTAGAACCAGACTACAAGATGCCAGAAATCTGACATTGTACAATGATAGCTCTGCAAGTACAAAGCATGAGCTCTCAAACGCCATATGTGGCGATAACAACAGATTGTGGGACATCATACATCACTGCAACTAGCCATAATATTGATGATAAGTGGTACATGAAGCACGTACTGACAACTTGGAGGAGAGGCACACAACAGAGAACCTAAAACAGCATCAATACCATCATTGCTGAGTGGGTGAGGACAGCAGTAAGGTGAGTGCTGTCTGGTACGGTTTCCACTAGTTACCACAGCCACAAAGTCAAAACTTGTAAAAATGTATGAAAACAAGAAGTATATTTTTGGTTTTAATTTAAGGTTAGGCACATGGTTAGCAGTGTGGTTAAGGTTAGGGTTAAGGTTAGAATTAAAATCACATTTTAAGAAGAGAATTGTATAAATAGGCTGGCTTTATGACTTTCTGGCAGTGGTAACTAGTGACAAATGGTAGGCATATGGGGTCATATTCAGAACCACATCTGAATTGTGAATTCACGTCTTTTCTTTTTTTTACATTTAAACGTAATAATTTTTAAACATTTGTCACATTCATAGTAGAGTATGTTCTAAATATTACCTAATAGAAAATGATTAAACTTCAGTCAATATGACCCTGACCTTCAAACAGATAACGACCCTAACTGACCTCGGTGTAGTCGGACACGAAGAAAGAGGTCGTGCCATCGTACTCCATGAAGTGCTTGGGGAAGAGCTTCACCCAGGTGTCGTCCCCGTAGAACACCATCCGCTTGCCCGCTGTCTTGGCCTGCCAGATGAGGTTGTCCTCCAGCAGCACTGGGGAGTTCAGGTTCATCACCACGTCAATGAAGCCCGGGATACTACCTGTGGTCAGGGCCTAAACGGGGAGCAGAATGGGAAGGGCCAAGGGAGTTTGTCAACCTACGTACGTAAACTAGCAATAGGCCAAATATGCAACATATTATTACCAGATGTAAAGGGTAAAAATCATTGTCTCTGTGTAGCCTATTAATGTTATAGAAAGAGTACAAATAATTGTCTCTGTGTAGACTATCAAACAAGGTTTTGTGTTGTTTGAGACCACCTAAAATGAGACTGATTCAAGACCAAGACCAGAGCAATTTGAGTCCGAGTTAAGACCAAGACCAGAGTGGGGGCACGACCGAGTCAAAACCGAGACCAAGAGTTTATCAAGGGGTCTGAAACAGTGTCAAGACCAGAAAAATGTGAGTCCAAATCAAGACCATGATTGTAATTTTGTCAAATCACCACATAATAGGAGTTCAAAATGTCCAGTATTTCTGTGTTCCTATTTCAGAACAAGATATGGATTCTTTAGGCATTCAGAAGTGAAATAAATGCATGCTGAGGGAAAATAGAGCCACTGTACAAATTATTACTAACCCAAATACAGTGGGGAACAATGGGCCTTCCACACCTTCAGAGAAGGGCTAAGGATTTATAAAATAATTATTATAATAATCAGTTTTTGTTGGAAAGGAAATGGTTAACACTGCTAGTCTCTGTGGAGATACATCTAGCTAGCTAAGTCAGCCATTGGCTAGGGCGGCCATCAGAAGCTAGATAAAAGGCATCAGCCAACTGTATTAGGGCAACATTTTGGAGTGACAGTGGAATCAATCACTCAACATTTTGACTTACTGGGTGGAGCCGTTTTTACAAAAACGTATGGAAACTTCTTGAAGGCCAACAGGTCACTGTGCAATAGCGAGCAGTAGCTTTCCCACGGTCAAGTACCTAGCTTTTGTTGACCGCTAGTTTGCCGCTGACGCAGCAGGTGTTATCAAAGAGAATGTTGTTGCTAATTTGTTAGCTTCTCTCTTTTAAAGAATAACTTTCAACAAGAAGTTAAGTTTCAAATTAAGATAATCTGGTTAGTGGAACTGTGTTTTTTATTGCAGTGCGCTTGCTGTTGTTAGCCATCTCTTTGAGAATAACTTTTGTGTGAACGATTGTTGCATTTAAAGTGGAACTGAAAGCATTTTAGCATCATGAAAACATTTTCTGACAAGCGACCACTCCGATATGGTCATTTTCACGTTTTCATAAATTCATAGAATGTTTGGGTATGATGTATACTAAGACATTTGCGAAAATTCTATAGTAATATAGAATGGGAAACCGGCCATGCATTTGGACAATTAGACAATGCAGTAAATAAAACATTGGTCTTGTCCAGGACCAGAGTCTATACAGACCGGTGTGCTACAGTCAATCACAGCTACACAAAAGCCACAAAATACAATACAAAATACACCTGAATGGATGTCACTCGCCCACTCCTCCAATGGCATGACATGACATTCTCCTTGCAGCTAGCTAGCTAACTGACGTTAGGCTCTGTGTTTTTAGCTTGCTACATACATAGAAATGCTAGCCTATTAGCCACGTTATGACTAACTTGTGATCATTGCCTTTGCTAGTTAGATTGTATTGACATTCCCAGCCCGTTTTTGTCCAGAATATTGAGTCATTGAAACTGAAACATGGCAGCAAACAATGTACCAGGCCAGCTGTGATTTACAACCTGATAGCAATACTTCCTGGACTACCAAGAAATGTATTGGTTAATTGTAATAATCATGCATTGAACTGCATCCATCTCTTCTGCCAAATATGCCTTAGTGTACATCATGGAAAGTTGAGTCAAATAGAACCTATTTTTAAAACTTATAAAGTTGGTTTTGTAGCATAAACTTTTTTTACTGATATAATAATATTATTCTATTTCATATCTGTAAAGTAGTTAAAACACTTTCAGTTAGACTTTAAACTTTAGGTCACCGTTTACTCTGTGTGCTAAACATGAAAAGTTTTTTTGGAAAGGGAAGTAATAGTTGTACATTTCAATTGGATAATGCTTAATGGTTGTGTTTTTGTATTCTTATGATTGGGACCTACTGGCTAACTATGTCCAAGTCTATGGACTGCTTATACTTTAACTTCATGCTGTGTGTGACTGCTGTCATTCCATCAGCCCTATGCAGTGATGCCTGGAGAAGTGGGTATACTCTAATTTTGCCAAAACGTTCCCATACATCTCGCCCAGCAAAGGAAAGGCATGTGTGTGAAAAATGTTTTCATATGTTTAAAAAGAAAAAAGAAAAGTTTTCCTATAGATCTTTCTGATTTTCAGTGTCAAAATCACACTTAAAAAATCTAATAAAAAAAAGACAAATTGAATTGTCTAAGTCAACAACAATGCTTAAACCACATCAATCTGATTGGGTGGGCCTGTCAGGGCCTAGCTCCCCAGTGGGTGGGCCTCTGTCCACCTAGGCCCATCCATGTCTATCCTACAAACAGCACATGATGACAATTGCACATCACAAATAGCCTACTAACCAACACTTAGAACTAAACTTTTTCAATACCTGGTTTGCATACCCATTGTTGCCTTTGTTAGCATTTACTGTTAGATCTTATGAATTGAAACATCTTTGCTACCATACCAGCTACCGATTGAGCTGGTATGGTAACCAGTTGAGAGATGCACACTTGCTGCCTGCAGATGATTTTCCGCTGAAACTAGGCTGTGTGTGCAGCGCGCATTTGAATATATTTCACAGGCTTTGCGATTGTGTAGGCTACTTTGTGCATGACTTCTCTATTGTACTACATAATTGATCAATCATATACCTCCACTACACTACTTTGATATGCAGTAGAGATTAGTGAGTAGTGAGTATATGCAATGCCCACAAACAAAAGTGGGTTTACGGCTTATACCTGCGTATACCCTCCACTGCACCACTGTCCCTTTATACTTTACAAAAAGTGCACTTTCCTACAGTGTGCGCTGGTATTACGATTGCTGTGCTTTCAGAATCATGAACCTGTCACACACTTGAGGCCTATAGGTTCGCCAGTGCACAAACATGTCTATAATAGATAAAGGCTGTTAAGATATTAATGTTTTAATAAATAAGTGTAAATATTTGGCCTGGAGAAGCGCTTTTATGCGCCCTCTGAATGAAAGCTGATAACTATGAGTGTTTTACTCGGCTGGTCTCGGGAAGAAATTACGAGTCCTTACTGTCCGAGACGGAGTACAAATGACACTCAATATGTGGTCTCAAGACCGTACTCGATTACTACAACACTGCTATCAATGTTATAGAAAATGTCAAAATCATTGTCTCTCTGACTACCAATGTTATTTCGTTACGCTAGCATCTCCATTTACTCAAGTGTAATTTGCAATATAAATAGGCTAACACCAGAGCTACTGCAATTACAATGGGAAATGGGTTTTGTACGATTGTGGTCCAAACAATCACTGAATGACCAACTGTGTACCATAAACAGTTCAAGTATCACTGTATCACATGCTTTTGTGTCCTCCTCAGCTAGTTATAGCCAATGAAGCAACTCACATAGGCCTGGATGTTGTTGGCAGTATCTCACTACTCGGTCACATGCGATGCAAATCAGCATGTTTTCACACCGCAACGCCTTGCATAATCACTGTGATTTCTCACAATCAGGCATTCTGGGGCAATTAACCTTCGGTCAGCCTCACAGAAGGAAGCCGAAAACGGTGCCAAATATAAACCACGTGATGGATTCCATGCTTTGTTTTCCTCCACATGGTTGTGCGGGTGCTTTAGTCCATTAATGCAGCGGCGCTAGCAGTAGTTGGGAGGACCTGCTGGCATTTGGAATTCAAGCAAAACTACCAGAATTATCTACATTTAGGCTAGTCCAAAACTGGAGGAATTAGCCCTATTTTTAGCGGCAGAATGTCTGAATGACTGCAAGCATGCTTGCCTATATTCACATACTCAGTGCATACTACTCAACACTGCCAGAAAACCTTAGCACTCTAGCCTAACATATCTCACACTAGCCTAATTGTCAAAACAACTCCACTCAAGGATTGACCGAAGAAGAGTAGCGAACCTAGGGGGACGGTTGGCAGTGAGCCAAACACAGATGTGAAGATACGGTGGTGAATAAAATACTAAAATCAAACACTAATTGTTCATTATTTTATCTTTTGTACTATTGTGTTTTATTATCTCGTGGGGAAAAAAAGGTCTGCTAAATCTGGCTCTGGCACCATTTTAAAGTCGATGACGCTGTTACCCAAGTCATTAAAGTCTTCGGAAATAAATAATTTTGGTGCTTTAGTTTGGGAAGTTCTCATGGATATGCAGTTTTTTAAACTCCAAGATTAAAATAAAAAGAGGTTTGAAGTCGGTGGCTGGGGACAAAGACCCCCTACTCCCACAGTTTTACTCTCCAACGACACTTCCATTCTCTTAAGAGATGTATTTTTACAAACTTCAAAAGGAGGTAGGCCATCATTGAAAATAAATTATATCGCTTCAATGCTGCATGTCGTTAGATCATGAGAGGAACAAGATGTGATAAAGAATCGAAGTGATACATTTGACAATCACCTACCTATCAACTGCATCACAAACATGATCAAACGCTAGACTAAAAAGGGGTAAACTGTCAATCCAAGGAAAAAGGAACTCCTAAATCTGACTTTTACAGTGTGCTGAAAGTACAAATAGCTTCCTCAGATAAAGCCATTTACTTTACCTTGGAATACTAGCCAGAATAATTGTTCATGGAAGCAATTGTTAAAACTACAGTGCTAGCATTTTTCTAAAGCTGAATGATCTACCATTCAGAACCCCAAAGTGGTCCAAATGGATATCTTAAATCACTACTCTGCCACAGCGTCAAACCCTGATTGGGGCCAACTTATTCATTTTCAAGCTAGGCCTACTTTTCCAAAGTCAGCAGAAACTTTAGATCAATGATTGACTTTTGATCTTAAGCAGGCTCTCTACATAAACCCTAGAGCAGCAGTTCCCAACTATTTCTATTCCGGGGACCACCAGATCACCCTCAAAAGTTCTTGAGGACCACCATTTGTGAATGTAACAAATTAAAGGCCTATTATTGTTATCTTTGGAAGACAAAAATCTAAAACAAATAAAACAATGTGGACCACCTGTAGGTTGAAAAGCATTGCTCTAGAGACAACACCAGTCTATCCATCCATGATGGTTCAGCTCACACGAACAACACAACCCTCCATCTGTGAGAGAGAGAACTCAGTTGAAGCCTGCACCGGCTTGTTCTTAGATGTGGTTGGAAAACCCTCAAATGCAGGAGAAAAGCTTGTATCAAGCAGGGTTTCTACCGATTTCATCATTGGGAGGCTGGGGAAACACAGGAAATTTGTTGAGGCGACTCCTTCTCCTGCATAGGATGTGACTGGCAGGGAAAATAAATATGCTTGTTGAGCATTGGAGTCGATGGAGAGAAGAGCTAGTGTTGGGGCCTAGTGGAGGAACAGAGGAAACCAAGGGAAGCCTTGTCTGAGCTCTGGAGGAAGTGAGGACCAGACACATAAGCTTATTAGTCGGTGTCGGAACCAAAGTAATCATCACTAGTATGTTCAGGGAACACGCTGAAACGCAAAATGCATTATTGAGACTTAGCACTAAGGAGGGCCTCAAAAATGCAACTAGCATTGTGTAAGAGTTATAATGGGGGAGGCAGGTAGCCTAGTGGTTAGAGCGTTAGACTAGTAACCGAAAGGTAGCTGGATCAAATCCCCGAGCTGACAAGGTAAAAATCTGTCGTCCTGCCCCTGAACAAGGCAGTTAACCCAATGTTCTCTGGGAGGCCGTCATTGTAAATAAGAATGTGTTCTGAACTGACT
This sequence comes from Salmo salar, assembly GCF_965601325.2. NCBI lineage: Eukaryota > Metazoa > Chordata > Actinopteri > Salmoniformes > Salmonidae > Salmo > Salmo salar. The sequence goes on from NC_138295.1 coordinate 26,094,899, forward strand.
TGCCGAGTTAAATAAAGGTTAAATAAAAAATACAAACATTCAAATAAGCTAGGTTCATTACAAACGAGGACAGAGATATGAGCATGTCCTAAAATGGACACCACTGGTGCCTTTATATCAGCAGGCTTATTATACTTTTCCCCAGAGTATTAGTAATGCAGATTATCTGATTGCTTTGTTCTTTTCCCAGGGCATTTTCTTTTAGTCCTACATATTGTCCAGAAACCAATATTCTAAACTCAGCAAAAAAAGAAATGGCCCTTTTTCAGGACCCTGTCTTTCAAAGATAATTCGTAAAAATCCAAATAACTTCACAGATCTTCATCGTAAAGGGTTTAAACACTGTTTCCCATGCTTGTTCAATGAACCATAAACAATTAATGTACATGCACCTGTGGAAAGGTCGTTAAGACACTAACAGCTTACAGACGGTAGGCAATTATGAAAACTTAGGACACTATAGATGCCTTTCTAATGACTCCGAAAAACACCAAATGAAAGATGCCCAGGGTCCCTGCTCATCTGCGTGAACATGCCTTAGGCGTGCTGCAAGGAGGCATGAGGACTGCAGATGTGGCCAGGGAAATCATTTTTAATTTACATACTGTGAGACACCTAAGACAACGCTTCAGGGAGACAGGACGGACAGCTGATCATCCTCGCAGTGGCAGACCACGTGTAACAACACCTGCACAGGATCTGTACATCCGAACATCACACCTGCAGGACAGGTAGAGGATGGCAACAACAACTGCCTGAGTTACACCAGGAAACACACAATCCCTCCATCAGTGCTCAGACTGTCTGCAATAGGCTGAGAGAGGCTGGACTGAGGGCTTGTAGGCCTGTTGTAAGGAGGTCCTCACCAGACATCACCGGCAACAACGTCGCCTATGGGCACAAACCCACTGTCGCTGGACCAGACAGGACTGGCAAAAAGTGCACTTCACTGACGAGTCGCGCTTTTGTCTCACCAGGGGTGATGGTCGGATTCACATTTATCGTTGAAGGAATGAGCGTTACACCAAGGCCTGTACTCTGGAGCGGGGTCGATTTGGAGGTGGAGGGTTCGTCGTGGTCTGGGGCGGTGTGTCACAGCATCATCGGACTGAGCTTGTCATTGCAGGCAAACTCAACACTGTGCGTTACAGGGAAGACATCCTCCTCCCTCATGTGGTACCCTTCCTGCAGGCTCATCCTGACATGACCCTCCAGCATGACAATGCCACCAGCCATACTGCTCGTTCTGTGAGTGATTTCCTGTGTTCTGCCACAGCCAGCAAAGAGCCCAGATCTCAACCCCATTGAGCACGTCTGTGACCTGTTGGATCGGAGGGTGAGGGCTATAGCCATTCCCCCCCGAAATGTCCGGGAACTTGCAGGTGCCTTGGTGGAAGAGTGGGGTAACATCTCACAGCAATAACTGGCAAATCTGGTGCAGTCCATGAGCAGGAGATGCACTGCAGTACTTAATGCAGCTGGTGGCCACACCAGAAACTGACTTACTTTTGACCCCCCTTTGTTCAGGGACACATTATTCCATTTCTGTTAGTCACATGTCTGTGGAACTTGTTCAGTTTATGTCTCAGTTGTTGAATCTTATGTTCATACAAATATTAACACGTTAAGTTTGCAGAAAATAAACGGTGTTGACAGTGAGAGGACCTTTCTTTTTTTGCTGAGTTTATATCCTCCTTCCTGAGCAACTGTCATCTTCATTATTTACTGAAGAGGATGACTAACCACACACACACACACACACACACACACATCACTATGGGTGAACATAACATTCAAGGGAAAGGTACATTGAGATGAAAATGTATAATGGATCTAAAGCAGAACTGAAAGAAACTCCCCATTCTTCCTATTATAATGGAATAAAAAAGGCTAATGTCTGATTTATTGATTGATTTGTCAAAACATCTTTCTCATAATCCCAATGATCCTGATTGGCATTTCACAGGTGGATGAATCCAAATGCTGCAAATCCTTGCAACCCTCATGGAAGTTGTGTCCAATTTAGAGTCATCATGAGCAGACAGGTCTTCACGATTTTGGGCCGGTTTCCCAGACCCAGACTAAGCCTATACAACTGGATATTTACACTGCTGCTACTCGCTGTTTGTTATCTATGCATAGTCACTTCACCCCAACCTACATGTACAAATTACCTCGACTAACCTGTACCCCCCCACATTGACTCGGTACCGCCTGTATATAGCCTCATTATTGTTATTTTATTGTGTTACTTTCTATAATTTTGTTTATTTCTATAATTTTGTTTAACTCTTTCTTGAACTGCACAATTGATTAAGGGCTTGTAAGTAAGCGGTAAGGTATGTTGTATTCGGCACATGTGACAAATAAAGTTTGATTTGATATTAAACTTGCTTAATGAAGATTCTCAATTTAAAGTGGCACTCCTGGAGATTTAGAGATGCCTTGTCTAAATGTTGAGAGCAGATAGACTAATTCCCTTTACTGGAACACATAGGCCTATTCAGGCAAGATATTTCATTTGGAAGAAGTCCACCGAATTCCTTTACTCTTTCTTCCCTCACCAAAACGTCTCTCTTCTAGCAGTATGTTCTTGTTACAGTGAAACTGACGGCTTGGAAATTATACACCGGCAACAAAAACATTTTCCTATGTGTCCATTCCAATGAACGGATATGGATGGGAAAGGCAGAGCTAGAGCTGAGAGGTAATTCTTCAGAAGCAGAAAATTCCTACTGGGAACGGGCAAGTCTTTGGAATGCTAATGAGTTCAATTTGTGCATGTGTAGAGCAAGTTGTCAATCTGAGAAAAATAAACTAAATATTTCCTTCACGCATAAGTGTTTTCAACAGTGCAACCTGAGGGCATGTGTGAAAGCGTTCGTCCCTGATAAGTAGAGATTGACTTTAATTTCCCCATTTCTGGACCAAAGCAAAGCGCAAACGGTCATTGTCGATGATGAGTGCAGTGGCAAACATTTACAATCAGGGAATCATCAAGTACCACTAGTCCTGTGATGAGCTTGTGTTCACTCACTGGTCTTCGCTTAATAACATAGGCTTCACCTCATTTCATTGTTATTAAGTCTGGATCACACACTACCAACTGCAGTATTTGAGACAGCATAGCCAGTAAAGTATGGTGACCCTGAGAAAGACATCCAAAAATAGACAGACCCAAAAATACAGGCTTGGTCTTTACCTCGACACCATATTTTTTTTCAAATGGCCCCAATTTCACCTTTGTCAAAGGAATAAACCATATACAATCTAACTCATAAGAGAACTCCCTTTCTGCAAAGGTCTTCTCAACTCTGATTGGGTGACTTCTGAACACACCGTTGCTTTACCTGCAAAGGCATTATTCTGTCCTGAAAATACTTTCTCTTATCACTTAAGTGGGTAGGAGATGTGAAAATAATCCAGGGAAACTAATTGGAATGGGCCTGTGTGAGTGTATGCCTACTATCAACAACAGGAAACTGGGCCACAAAAGCCTTTCCTATGTGCCTCACAACACAAGAGCAGCTCTAGTCAGAGTACAATTCTGGCAATATATACAGTACCTGTCAAAAGTTTGGACACACCTACTCATTCAAGGGTTTTTCTTTATTTTAACTATTTTCTACATTGTAGAATAATGTTGAAGACAAGAAAACTACAAAATAACACATGGAATCATGTAGTAACCCAAAAAAATTTAACAAATCAAAATATATAGCTACCCTTTGCCTTGTTGCCAGCTTTGCACACTCTTGGAATTCTCTCAACCAGCTTCACCTGCAATGCTTTTCCAACATTGTTGAAGGAGTTCCCACATATGCTGAGCACTTGTTGGCTGCTTTTCCTTCACTCTGCCGCCCAACTCATCCCAAACCATTTCAATTGGGTTGAGGTCAGGTGATTGTGGAGGCCAGGTTATCTGATGCAGCACTCCATCACTCTCCTTGGTCAAATAGCCCTTACACAGCCTGGAGGTGTGTTGGGTTATTGTCCTGTTGAAAAACAAATGATAGTCCCGCTAAGCGCAAACCAGATGGGATGGCGTATCGATGCATAATGCTGTGGAAGCCATGCCGGTTAGGTGTGCCTTGAATTCTAAATAAATCACTGACAGTGTCACTAGCAAAGCACCCCCACACCATTACACCTCCATGCTTTTATGCTGGGAACCACAAATGTGGAGATCATCCGTTCACCTACTCTGCGTCTCACAAAGACACAGCGGTTGGAACCAAAAATCTCAAATTTTCACTCGTCAGACCAAAGGACAGATTTCCACCGGTCTAATGTCCATTGCTCGTGTTTCTTGGCTCAAGCAAGTATATTCTTCTTATTGGTGTCCTTTAGTAGTGGTCCTCATGAGAGCCAGTTTCATCATAGCGCTTGATGGTTTTTGTGACTGCACTTGAAGAAACTTTCAAAGTTCTTGAAATGTTCCTGATTGACTGACCTTCATGTCTTAAAGTAATGATGCACAATCGTTTCTCTTTGTTGTTGCCATAATATGGACTTGGTCTTTTACCAAATAGGCCTATGTTCTGTATACCACCCCTACCTTGTCACAACACAACTGGCTCAAACGTATTAAGAAGGAAAGAAATTCCACAAATTAACAAGGCACACCTGTTAATTGAAAATCATTCTGGGTGACTACCTCATGAAGCTGGTTGAGAGAATGCCACGAGTGTGCAAAGCTGTCTTCAAGGCAAATGATGGCTACTTTGAAGAATCTCAAATATAGTTTTGATTTGTTTAACACTTTTTTGGTTACTACATGATTCCATATGTGTTATTTCATAGTTTTGATGTCTTCACTATTATTCTACAATGTAGAAAATAATAAAAAATAAAGAAAAACCCTGGAATGAGTAGTTTTGACTGGAACTGTATATCCAATGAAATATTTATTTTCCTCAACGATTCTCTCAATTACATCCTTCCCCAAACAGCCTTTTCTGGGATCGTTCCTGTCAGAGAGCCAGAGGCTGGCTGGTGTACTCCTAATGAATGGGCTGGTTCTCTGGGTGATTCTGATTTGAGTTAGTTGGCTGTGTCATACCAGTTGATTGGGTGCACTGCAGTGATTTGGGAAGACGCAGTATTCCATGACTGCAATCTTGCACTGCCATCTTCTGGTAGGAATGAGAACGTCTCAAAGTTCTGCTGATTCTTCTTTACTGCTTATACAGTGTAAGCTATTTGTGGCAGCTGTTTGAATCAAAGTTTACATTGAACATCTAGAATTGACCTATTAGGCCTAATTAGCCTACTTGGTGCTAGATCCATGTTGACATTTTAAAAGTAGAGTAATGTAATCAAATGTCTTCAGAATAAGGTGGTAGAGTACAACTTTTCTGTGTCTCTTTGAACCACATAACCTATAGATTTAATGACCTAAGTGGTGACTAATACGAGAGATGTCAAAGGTTCAGGCTGCTACACAGTCACTATGGAAGCTCTAGTCTAGAGCAGTTGGTTAAATTGTGTTTAGGAACATTTTTAAACTCCATGGTTAAAGTAGTGAGAAATATATGTAATTGTCGTAAAAATCTGTGAGTGTGCTTCATTTACTATCATTCTAAATCTTTAATTATTTTGACATTATGAATCATTTAAATAGGGGTTTGAGCCCTGAATTCTGATTGGCTGAGAGCCGTGGTATATCAGATTATACCATGGGTATAACAAAACTTATTTTTACTACTAATTACATTGGTAACCACTTTATAATAGTAATAAGGCACCTCTGGGTTTGTGGTATATGGCCAATATACAATCGCTAAGGGCTGTATCCAGGCAATCTGCGTTGCGTTGTGCATAAGAACAGCCCTTAGTCGTGGTATATTGGCCATATACCACACCCCCTCGGGCATGATTGCTTAATTATGCTAATTTCCCTATGGTGAACAGGACATGTTACTAGAGACTTAACGTTTTTGCCGCACAACAATTACAGGAAATACACATCCTTTTTACCTCAGATTGGTGATGTTAGTATTAAAATGTATAGTCATCACGATCTCACAAAATCGATTGCTTATAACAGATCAGTATCTCTGGTTTAGTATCAGTGTTCGTGTTGGGACTTAACCCAGCTGTCATTTTCAGACTACAGTGGCTAGGGGGAAAAAAAATGAGGCGCTCCTCCCACAAACATCTCTGGCCTCACATGAATTCATGGATTTGAAGGTTAAGCTATCATTCAAATTAAAGCCAACTGCCATCGCTATTTAGAAACCGACGTGAGGTGTCTATTCATTAACACCTTATGGAACAGCGGGGACTATGAAGCAACACAAACATAGGCATACACACACACGATAGCATACACACACGTACACATGGATTTTGTACTGTATATATATGTGGTAGTGGTGGAGTAGGGGCCTGAGCACACACAGTCAATGTAATGTAATTTTTTTTAAACTGTATAAACTTCCTTAATTTTGCTGGACCCCAGGAAGAGTCCATAATAAATACAAATATACAAACTGTTCACATCCACCTTGTTGGCGAACAGAACATTTTGCAGGTTTAAAGCTTATTTCCTGCAATTATACAATTTTTTGGCATGGTGTAAGGAGAAAATGTTGCCGTTTTAAGGCAAATTTTCTTGCAATTCTATACATTTTGTCATGTCTAATGTGTACTCGTGATATTTGAGTGACTCAAACAAACAACAAAATCTATGGGCTAAAGAAACATAGCTAAAAAAACCTTAGCTGACATGGGCTAGTTGAGCTGGACATTTCTGACAAGTTAAAAATAGCTCTCTAAGGTATGCAACTTTCAAGAGTAAGATGAAAGACGGACTGAGTTCCCCAGCTTTGAGCCTCACACTGTTGTTGAAATTGACCCACTATGCTGTTTACTTTTTTGCATCTACATCATATCGCTGAGTCTACCTTTAATCAATACAGCAAATCAGTTGGGTTAGTTCTCTAAAAAGACATCACTTCACACAGGCTCACATTTGAATTAGAAAAAAAACATTTTAGGACTTTTGTGTTTGGTCTGCTGACGGAGTTCATAATGGTTTACAACTCAATCAATAGGAACTGGGCCCAGCTGGGTGGGTGAACAAGCATCATGCAAGGTTAAACCCTGAACATATAACAACCAATGAAAGGTATACCTGACTGTGTCACAATCACAAAGCAACATATTCACCATAGAAAAGAAAACCCCTGCACACACCATATTACCTCTGCATATTTATTGCAATGTCGTGAGTGTGGGAGTTATCTTTTCTACAATGAAGTTTTAAAGGGCTATAATTCCCATACCACAATTTTTTTTATTTTTGTATTTTTTTTATTTCACCTTTATTTAACCAGGTAGGCCAGTTGAGAAAAAGTTCTCATTTGGCCAAGATAAAGCAAAGCAGTGCGACAAAAACAACACAGAGTTACACATAAACAAACATACAGTCAATAACACAAAAGAAAAGGAAAATAGAAAGATCTATGTACAGTGTGTGCAAATGTAGAAGAGTAGGGAGTTAGGCAATAAATAGGCCATAGAGGCAAAATAATTACAATTTAGCATTAATACTGGAGTGATAGATGTGCAGATGATAATGTGCAAGTAGAGATACTGGGGTACAAAAGAGCAAGAGGGTAAGTAATAATATGGGGATGAGGTAGTCAGGTGTGCTATTTACAGATTGGCTGTGTACAGGTACAGTGATTGGTAAGCTGCTCTGACAGCTGATGCTTAAAATTAGAGAGGGAGATATGACTTCAGCTTCAGAGATTTTTGCAATTAGTTCCAGTCATTGGCAACAGAGAACTGGAAGGAAAGGCAGCCAAAGGAAGTGCTGGCTTTGGGGATGACCAGTGCAATATTCCTGCTGGAGCGCGTGCTACGGGTGGGTGTTGCTATGGTGACCAGTGAGCTGAGATAAGGCGGGCTTTACATAGCAAAGACTTATAGATGACCTGGAGCCAGTGGGTTTGGCGACGGATATGTAGTGAGGGCCAGCCAACGAGAGCATACAGGTCACAGTGGTGGGTAGTGTATGGGGCTTTGGTGATAAAACGGATGGCACTGTGATAAGACTACATCCAGTTTGCTTTGTAGAGTGTTGGGGGCTATTTTGTAAAGGACATCACCGAAGTCAAGGATCGGTAGGATAGTCAGTTTTACAAGGGTATGTTTGGCAGCATGAGAGAAGGAGGCTTTGTTGCGAAATAGGAAGCCAATTCTAGATTTAATTTTGGATTGGAGATGCTTAATGTGAGTCTGGAAGGAGAGTTTACAGTCTAACCAGATACCTAGGTATTTGTTTTTGTCCACATATTCTACATCAGAACCGTCCAGAGTAGTGATGCTAGTCGGGTGGGAGGGTGCGGGCAGCAATCGGTTGTAGAGCATGCACTTAGTTTTACTAGCATTTAAAAGCAGTTGGAGGCCACGGAAGGAGTGTTGTACGGCGTTGAATCTCGTTTGGAGGTTTGTTAGCAGTGTCCAAAGAAGGGCCAGATGTATACAGAATGGTGTCGTCTGCATAGAGGTGAATCAGAGAATCACCAGCAGCAAGAGCAACATCATTGATATAGAGAGAAAAGAGTCAGTCCGAAGAATTGAAACACTGAACCATAAATTAGAGTTAGTTATGGTGGTGTTTTACATTCTTACCTTGATTCTGGGCATTGTAACTGTAGGAGGTCTTGCCTTCGCCACAAAGCTGTGTGTGGAGCCCCTCTCCACCAAGTGCCTGATGTATGGCATGTATTTTCTCCCATTTGGACCAAACACAAAGTCCTCCCTGAGAGCATCGATCAACACTATCACTACTCTCTTGAAAAGGGCGTCCGGGACTTTGGACGAGTTGAGGGATCTCCCTGCAATGCCAAAGAAAATGCCAGTTACCAACACATTATAGCCATTGTAGACAACACTGAGGAACAAATGGGTAGGATAGCATTTATTCTGTGTGCAAAATAATGACTGTATTACCTTGTCATTCAAGCAATTAGTTAGCTAGCTATCCAATGCACAACATCAACATAGCTAGCTGAGAGCACAGTATAACAATATCACACTAATTGGGAGTATAGCTAGATCATGTCAACACAACATACCGGTAAAGGGTTCAGGCGGAACATCTGACAACTTGCTCTTCGATGAAAAAGAAGATTTGATAGGGACTGGGAAAAATCCCCTAAGAAACAAGGCAATGCCTAACACTTCCAGTATGAGACAAAAACAGGCAAAAACAGACGACCGTATCCTCATTTTGCTGACTGGCTGGCTTGCTAGCCGACTGCTTTGATATGAAAGGATACACGTTTTCTTGACAACAGCGTTTGAATTAATCCTCTGACTCTTGCACTAGCTACACTGATAGCTAACGTTAGCTAGCTAGAGCTTGCTTGCTTGCTCGCAGTTAGCTTGCTGTAATGAATGGCTCTCCCACCGACTAGTTCGCTAACTCGCCCCAATTTTGCAAAATTCGTTTTTCTTTACAATAACAAACAAAACATTTTGTGGCATATTCAACACCACTGCAAAACATGTGTTTACACCAGTTGAAAAATTATTTCAGGAGCTTAAGCTGTCAACTGGTGTTTTGACTCATGTCCGTGTTGGGTTAAACCAGCTACGGGTAGTCGAAGCAGTCAAAGAATGTACATGACATTTGTGTAAACTTCGAGAATAATCACAATACGTCCAATGATTTATATACACATCATTGAGTGAAACATGTTTTGAAATGATTCAAGCTATTGTCGATATTTGTGATTTTAAGTTAAATATATATTTGTGATTTTTTAAATAAAGACAAGTTAAATGTATTACATGTTTGTGATATGTTGAATGGTCAAAATATTGATTTGTAGGTAGGCATTGTAATGTTAGGTAAAATAGTGTAGCTAGGCCAACCTTTTTGGATACAACATAAAACAGCTTGTGGTTTGCTGTAATGATTTATTTTGTAAAGCTCTGAGGTGAAGGTTCCCCTGGGTACAAATCTAAAATCAGCTCCCTCCCCCAATTCTAACCTTAATGTTCTACGCCAGTCTCCTTTTCAGCTCATTTATCACCTGATGTATTTTACCGTTATTTTACCAGGTAAGTTGACTGAGAACACATTCTCATTTACAGCAACAACCTGGGGAATAGTTTCAGGGGAGAGGAGGGGGATGAATGAGCCAATTGTAAGCTGGGGATGATTAGGTGGCTGTGATGGTATGAGGGCGAGATTGGGAATTTAGCCAGGGTTAACACGAGGGTTAACACCCCTACTCTTACAATAAGTGCAATGAGATCTTTAATGACCTCAGAGAGTTAGGACACCCGTTTAACATCCCATCCAAAAGACAACACCCTACACAGGGCAGTGTCCCCAATCACTGCGCTGGGGTACTGGGATATTTTTTAGACCAGAGGAAAGAGTGCCTCCTACTGGCCCTCCAACACCACTTCCAGCAGCATCAGGTCTCCCATCCAGGGACTGACCAGGACCAACCCTGCTTAGCTTCAGAAGCAAGCCAGCAGTGGGATGTAGGGTGGTATGCTGCTTTAACAAAAGTCACATCTCAATAGGGAATCCAGGTATCCTCATGACACAGCACAAGTGGGGGGGGTGGGCCTTTCCTCTTAATATTTTTTTTACCCTTTAGTGTGTGTACTTTACTGTATTTATACCTGGGATATCACTTTTCAACAGTAAAGGAGCCCGCATAACTAAGTTCAGTTTACTCCTATCAGAACTCAGCTAGGCGAAGCGAACTTCTGCGCTTGCATACTCCCTAAAGAGTATGTACCCAGAAGCGAAACTTCTGCACTTGCATACTCCCATACTCCATTTGCTTAAAAAACAAGAAAAAAGCAGCAATATTACTGTTGTTTGTCCTTCTTGAGCCAGTGTAGCAACAACATAGCCATAATGAAACATTTTCCCTCAATCGGATAGAAGGCTCATGCTCTCAAAATGTCAGCGCCTGGAGAGGACACGTTTCTAAGGTGAGCAGGATGATTATGAGATGGAGTTAAGTCGGGATGCCACCGGGCCGCAAGCAAAACCAGGAGAAGAGGAATATTGGGACAGGGACACAGAAAGATGGATTTCTAAGGAGGAATGGAGGGGGGAAAGTGGAAGAAGAGATCGAAGAGAATGAGGAAAGCAGAGGTTGGATTTGAATTTGAGGAATATGGCAATAAAAATGGAGATGGGGTTTCAAAAAAGATTGGTGTCTAGTGCAAACAGGGTGAGCCGAGCGCCAGACCGAGTTCTGGAGGTGAAATGGAAGTGAATGAAGGCGAGTTAAGTGAGGTGGTAGATGTGGTGAAGAGCTCGGAAGCCAAGCCAGTGATCAATGGACATGATAAAGAAGAATCTGGTCCAGTAGGTGTGACAATTTTGGAGAAAGTGGATCCTTGCCTTTTGGCAGATTCATTTGTGGTTTCAGGATGGGTGGGAAAGGCGTTGGGTGCAGTTGAATCAGTGAAGGTAACCTGTAGTGGACTTGTGATATTTGTTTGTGTTTCTTCTGACTGAAGGGAGCAGGCACTACATGTCACGTAACTTGGGTCAAGATCTGTTTCGTGCTTTGCTCTTTAGGAACAGGGCACCATTGAAAGTTGTGATTTCTGAGGTAGCGTTAAGTTTGGAGGTGGAGCAATTGAAGTTGAAGATTCCTGGTGTTTGTGATGCCTGCCGTTTGGTGCGACACAGACTCGGTGGTGAGCATTTGTGAAACAGAGGAGTCATTGTCTTTTAGAGTTTTGAGTCAGAGTCTTTACCCAACAAAGTCATGTTAGGATATATCAGTTGTGGGCCTCCCGAGTGGTGCAGCGGCCTAAGGCACTGCATCGCAGCGGTCTAAGAGACTGCATTAATACAGCCTCAGGTTTGATCCCAGGCTGTGTCACAGCCAGTCGTGACCGGGAGACCCATGAGGCGGCGCACAATTGGCCCAGTGTCATCCGGGTAGGGGAGGGTTTGGCCGGCTGAGATTTCCTTGTCTCGTTGTGCTCTAGTGACTCCTTGTGGCGGGCCGGGCGCCTGCAAGTTGACCTCGGTTGTCAGTTTGACAGTGTTTCCTCTGACACATTGGTTCAGCTGGCTTCTGGGTTAAGCAAGCAGTGTGTCAAGAAGCAGCGTGGCTTGGCAGGGTCATGTTTCGGAAGACGCATGGCTCTTGACCTTCGCCTCTCCCAAGTCCATAGGGGAGTTGCAGCGATGAGACAAGACTGTAACTACCAATTGGGGAGAAAATGGGTAAAAGAAAAAAGAAAAAAAAAGAAAGAAAAAAAAAAACTATATATCAGTTATCCTGTTAGAGCTTTTGTGTCGAATCCACTGCGCTGTTTCAAGTTTATGGTCATATTGCAGCAGTTTGTAGGAGGGAGATTCCAAGATGTGCAGGGAGGGTATGTGTGCAGGGAGGGTATGTGTGCAGGGAGGGTATGGCCTAGAGGACTGTGTAGTTTAGGTTGATAAAGTTGTGTGTGTCAACTGTAGGTGTGCCCATGTTGCTGGGGATCAGAAGTATCCAGAGCGAAGGAGGCAGGTTGAGGTGGCTAGAGTCAGTTTAGTGCAGAAGGTGTCGTATGCTGAGGCAGTGAAGAAACTAGAGGAGGATGGATCAAGGGTGAGGGATCCTGAGAGGATGACTGTGAGTAGGAGATCTGTGCCAGCACAGAGTGTTGCAGGTTTAGGTTTTTCCATTTATGTTTTGAGGTTGGAATTGAACACGTATAGTACATTAGCACATAGGTGCACCGTTTGGTGTCGCCTCGTTAGTCAGTATGTGTTGCACCTGTGACAGTTGCCATCTTGTTAGTGGGAAGGTGTTTCACCTGTGCTGGCCCAGGTGCTATTTAAGAGTGGCTGACCCAGCGCTCCAGTTTTTTTTTTTCATCTGGCAGGCCGACTGGACCTAGCTATCTCGGCTGCTGGCCGGACCTACAGTACCAGTCAAAAGTTTGGACACACCTACTCATTCAAGGGTTTTTCTTTATTTTTACTATTCTCTACATTGTAGAATAATAGTGAAGACATAAAAACAATGAAATGACACATATGGAATTGTGTAGTAACCAAAAAAGGGTTAAACAAATCAAAGATTCTTCAAAGTAGCTACCCGTTGCCTTGATGACAGCTTTGCACACTCTTGGCATTCTCTCAACCAGCTTCACCTGGAATGCTTTTCCAACAGTCTTGAAAGAGTTCCCACACATGCTGAACACTTGTTAGCTGCTTTTCCTTCACTCTGCGGTTCAACTCATCCCAAACCATCTCAATTGGGTTGAGGTCAGGTGATTATGGAGGCCAAGTCATCTGATGCAGTACTCCATTACACTCCTTCTTGGTGAAATAGCCCTTACACAGCCTGGAGGTGTGTTGGGTCATTGTCCTGGGATGGCGTATCACTGCAGAATCCTGTAATAGCCATGCTGGTTAAGTGTGCCTTGAATTCTAAAAAAAAATCACTGACAGTGTCACCAGCACAGCAGCCCCACACCATCACACCTCCTCCTCCATGCTTCACGGTGGGAACCACACATGCAGAGATCATCCGCTCACCTACTCTGTGTGTCACAAAGACACGGCGGTTGGAACGAAAAATCTAATTTGGACTCAACAGACCACAGTACTGTTGGGGGCGGTAATGCAACTTATTGGCTGCCAACTGCCACTAAACCCCAAAGAAGACATAGTAATAACACTTCCTGAAAAAAGTCTGAATAAATATAAGATATATCAAGAAATCTGTAATTTTGACGTTTTTGACGCGCAATTTTACATCTAGCTAAGATGTTTACAGTACTTCTCAAGTGAAAACATGTGCATGGAAACTAGTAGTTGGAAACAATTTTTTCCCTGTTTATCAAAAGTGTTGGAAAAACTTGTCAATAATCAACTGACTGGCTTTTTTGATGTCTATAATAATCTCTCTGGTATGTAATCTGGTTTCTGCTCATGTTATGGATTACATTTACATTTAAGTCATTTAGCAGACGCTCTTATCCAGAGCGACTTACAAATTGGTGCATTCACCTTATAATATCCATGGATCCATGGATGTGTCAACGCAACCTTAAACCTCTACATGATCGGTGGGTCCGCCGCGGGACGGTTGAGCTAACATAGGCTAATGCGATTAGCATGAGGTTGTAAGTAACAAGAACATTTCCCAGGACATAGACATATCTGATATTGGCAGAAAGCTTACATTCTTGTTAATCTAACTGCACTGTCCATTTTACAGTAGCTATTACAGTGAAAGAATACCATGCTATTGTTTGAGGAGAGTGCACAGTTATTGTTACGTACGTCGATGGAAGGATCTGACCAAGGTGCAGCGTGGTAGGCGTACATCATACTTTATTAGATGAACACCGAAAGCAAAACAAATACAAACGAAACGTAACGTTCAGTAGGGCTACACAGCACAGTACCAAAAACAAGATCCAACAAACTAAGGTGGGAAAAATGCTGCCTAAGTATGATCCCCAATCAGAGACAAAGATATACAGCTGCCTCTGATTGGGAACCAAACCTGGCAAACAAAGAAATAGAAAATTAGAATGCCCACCCAAATCACACCCTGACCTAACCAAATAGAGAAATAAAAAGGCTCTCTAAGGTCAGGGCGTGACAGTTATGAACTTGAAAAGTTATTAATTAGGCACATTTGGGCAGTCTTGATACAAAATTTGGAACATAAATGCAATGGTTCACTGGATCAGTCTTAAACTTTGCACATACATTGCTGCCATCTCGTGGCCAAAATCTAAATTGCGTCTGGGCTGGAATAAGACATTATGGCTTTTCTCTTGCATTTCAAAGATGATGGTACAAAAGAAATACTATCTTTTACCAGATCTAATGTGTTATATTCTCCTACATTCATTTCACATTTCCACAAACTTCAAAGTGTTTTCTTTCAAATCGTATCAATAATATGCATATCCTCGCTTCAGGTCCTGAGCTACAGGCAGTTAGATTTGGGTATGTCATTTTAGGCAAAAATTGAAAAAAAGGGTGGATCCTTAAGAGATCCTAAAGGATGTCACCATTGTCATTTTAAGCAATGTTGTGCTGCTATTTTTATTGACTTGGCCAAAGCTTTTGATACAGTAGATCATTCCATTCTCGTGGGCCGGCTAAGGTGTATTGGTGTCTCTGAGGGGTCTTTGGCTTGTTTTGCTAACTACCTCTCTCAAAGAGTGCAGTGTATAAAATCAGAAAATCTGCTGTCTCAGCCACTGCCTGTCACCAATGGAGTACACCAAGGCTTAATCCTAGGCCCCACGCTCTTCTCAATTAACATCAACAACATAGCTCAGGCAGTAGGAAGCTCTCTCACCCATTTATATGCAGATGATAGTCTTATACTCAGCTGGCCCCTCCCCGGATTTTGTGTTAAACGCTCCAAAACAAAGATTTCTTAGTGTCCAACAAGCTTTCTCTGCCCTTAGCCTTGTTCTGAACACCTCCAAAACAAAGATCATGTGGTTTGGTAAGAAGAATGCCCCTCTCCCCACCGGTGTGATTACTACATCTAAGGGTTTAGAGCTTGAGGTACTCACCTCATACAAGTACTTGGGAGTATGGCTAGATAGTACACTGTCCTCGTCTCAGCATATATCAAAGGTGCAGGCTAAGGTTGAACATAGACATGGTTTCCTCTATCATAATTGCTTCTCTTTCACCCCAGCTGCCAAACTAACCCTGATTCAGAAATTCAATAACAGCTGGTGCGCGATGTCTAATGTTAAAGAAGTCTTGAGGTATTGCTCGCCTGAGGTAGAGTACCTTATGATAAGCTGTAGACCATACTATCTACCAAGAGAGTTCTCATATATATTATTTGTAGCAGTCTATTTACCACCACAAACCGATGCTGGCACCAAGACCGCACTCAACCAGCTGTATAAGGCCATAAGCAAACAAGAAAATGCTCATCCAGAAGCAGCGCACCTAGTGGCCGGGGACTTTAATGCAGGCAAACTTAAATCTGTTTTACCTCATTTCTACCAGCATGTCACATGTGCAACCAGAGGGAAAAAAACTCTAGACCACCTTTACTCCTCACACAGAGATGCATACAAAGCTCTCCCTCGCCCTCCATTTGGAAAATCTGACCATAATTCTGTCCTCCTGATTCCTGCTTACAAGCAAAAACTAAAACAGGATGTACCAGTGACTCGCTCAATACGGAAGTGGTTAGATGACGCAGATGCTATGCTACAGGACTATTTTGCTAGCACAGAGTGGAATATATTCCGGGATTCATTCAATGAGATTGAGGAGTATAACTCCTGTCATCGGCTTCATCAATAAGTGGATCAACGACATAGTCCCCACAGTGACCGTACGTACATATCCCAACCAGAAGCCATGGATTACAGGAAACATCCGCATCGAGCCTACCAGATGAGCTAAATGCCTTTTATGCTCGCTTCGAGGCGAGCAACACTGAAGCATGCATGAGAGCACCAGCTCTTCTGGACGACTGTGTGATAACGCTCTCGGTAGCCGATGTGAGTAAGACCTTTAAACAGGTCAACATTCACAAAGCCACGGGGCCAGACGGATTACCAGGACATGTACTCAAAGCATGCACAGACCAACTGGCAAGTGTCTTCACTGACCTTTTCAATGTCTCCCTGACCGAGTCTGTAATATCTACATGTTTCAAGCAGGCCACCATAGTCCCTGTGCCCAAGGAAGCGAAGGTAACTTGCCTAAATGGTTCCCGCTCCATAGCACTCACGTCGCCATGAAGTGCTTTGAAAGGTTGGTCATCAACAGCCTCATCCCGGATACACTAGACCCACTCCAATTCGCATACTGCTCCAACAGATCCACAGATGACGCAATCTCAATCGCACTCCACACTGCCCTTTCCCACTTGGAAAAATGTAACACCTATGTGAGAATGCTGTTCATTGACTACAGCTCAGCGTTCAACACCATAGTGCCAACAAAGCTCATCACTAAGCTAAGGACCCTGAGACTAAACACCTCCCTCTGCAACTGGATTCTGGACTTCCTGACGGGCCACCCCCAGGTGGTAAGGGTAGGCAACAACACGTCTGCCACCCTGATCCTCAACACTGGGGCCCCTCAGAGCTGTGTGCTTAGTCCCCTCCTGTACTCCCTGTTCACCCACGACTGAGTGGCCGTACACAACCCCAACACCATCATTAAGTTTGCTGACGACACAACAGTGGTAGGCCTAATCACCGACAACAATGAGACAGCCTATAGGGAGGAGGTCAGTGACCTGGCAGTGTGGAGCCAGGACAACAACCTCTCCCTCAATGTGAGCAAGACAAAGGAGCTGATTATGGACTACAGGAAAAGACAGGCCCCCATTAACATCGACAGAGCTGTAGTGGAGCTGGTCGAGAGTTTCAAGGTCCTTGCTGTCCACATCACCAATGAACTATCATGGTCCAAACACACCAAGACAGTCATGAAGAGGGCACGACAACACCTTTTCCCCCTCAGGAGACTGAAAAGATTTGGCATGGGTCCCCAGATACTCAAAAGTTCTGCAGCCGCACCATCGAGAGCATCCTGACCGGTTGCATCCCCGCCTGTTATGGCAACTGCTCGACATCTGACTGTAAGGCGCTACAGAGGGTAGTGCGTATGGCCCAGTACATCACTGGGGCCAAGCTTCCTGTCATCCAGGACCTATATACTAGGCGGTGTCAAAGGAAAGCACAAAAAATTGTCAAAGACTCCAGTTACCCAAGTCATAGACTGTTCCCTCTGCTACCGCATGGAAAGCGGTACCGGAGCGCCAAGTCTAGGACCCAAAGGCTCCTTAACAGCTTCTACCCCTAAGCCATAAGACTGCTGAACAATTAATCAAATGGCCACCCGGACCTACCTACATGTACAAATTACCTCGACTAACCTGTACCCCCGCACATTGACTCGGTACCGGTACCCCCTGTATATAGCCTTGTTATTGTTATATTATTGTCATACTTTTATTATTTTTTACTTTAGTTTATTTGGTAAATATTTTCTTAACTCTTTCTTGACCTGCACTGTTGGTTAATTAAGGGCTTGTAAAGTAAGCGTTTCACGGTAAGGTCTACACTTGTTGTATTCAGCGCAGGTGACAAAGTTTGATTTGATTTGATCCTCCCCATGCTAGATTACAGAGAAGTAATTTATAGATTGGCAGGCAAGGGGGCTCTCGAGCGGCTAGATGTTCTTTACCATTCGGCCATCAGATTTGCCACCAATGCTCCTTATAGGACACATTACTGCACTCTATACTCCTCTGTAAACTAGTCATCTCTGTATACCCATCGCAAGACCCCCATGCTTATTTATAAAACTCTCTTAGGCCTCACTCACCCACATCTGAAATAACTACTGCAGCCCTCATCCTCCACATACAACACCCGTTCTGACAGTCACATTCTGTTAAAGGTCCCCAAAGCACACACATCCCTGGGTCACTCCTCTTTTCAGTACGCTGCAGCTAGCGACTGGAACGAGCTGCAAAAAACACTCAAACTGGACAGTTTTATCTCCATCTCTTCATTCAATGACTCAATCATGGACACTCTTACTGACAGTTGTGGCTGCTTCATGTGATTTATTGTTGTCTCTACCTTCTTGCCTTTGTGCTGTTGTTTATGCCCAATAATGTTTGTACCATGTTTTGTGCTGCTACCATGTTGTGCTGCTGCCATGTTGTGTTGCTACCATGTTGTTTTCATGTGGTCTTGCTACCATGCTGTGTTGTCATGTGTTGCTGCAATGCTATGATGTTGTCTTAGGTCTCTCTTTATGTAGTGTTGTGGTGTCTCTCTTGTCATGATGTGTGTTTTGTCCTATTTTTTTATTTTTAATCCCAGCAGACATCCCCGCAGGAGGCCTTTTGTCTTTTGGTAGGTCTTTATTTTCTTTTGGTAGGTCGTTATTGTAAGTAAGAAGTTGTTCTTATCTGACTGGCCTAGTTAAATAAAGGTTAAATAAAATAAATAGTGCACTGCAGAAAGTAGGGCCTAGCTGCTGTTGCACTCTCTTGTTGAATGAAGGCAAACCCTTAATTGAATTGTCCCATCTTTAGTTCCCACCACTACTAGTTGTCCAATCTCCAATGAAGGAGCATACACTTCGGCTAACGAACTTTGACTTTCCTCAACACATTTGTTTGTGTCTGAGAACAGCCGGGAAAAAAACCTGCCGAACACCAAAATGAACAAAAACATAACCCAATTTCATCAGGAAAGCATGCGCTTAACACTTAGGTCAAAATATTTCAAGTTGACCCCAAAAAAGTATGCAAAGTAGGGCTAGGACTACTGTATGCTAGCAACCTGACAAGGTCAAAATGTACAAAAAACTACAGAAAGCAACAGCATGCTGTCTAGGCCTATACGTGACCACCGCACTTGCTGTGTGTGACCACAGCTCTTGACTCAAGTTTACCGTATGCTTCCCAGTCGAAACAGTTTGCGCATATACAGTATGATGAGGACATTTTGTGATGTTTTGGTGTTTGGCAGCGTTCTGCTTTTTTTTGAGAAGGGTGTAATTGCATACCCCAATTAGAGGTTTTTTCTGATGTTAAGTTAAACCCGTTGATGCTCGCCACTGGTCCCTGGCCATTTCTTTCGAGTCGGGGACAACCGTTGTTGACAACTGTAACATTGTAGCAAAGCTTAACCTGCAGTCTCCTAACCTGCCAAGCTAATTCACCTAACCTGCCACGCTAATTATCCTCACCTGCCACATTAGTTATCCTAACCTGCTATGTAAACAAATCATTTGTGTCAAGAAACCATTAACACTGACCAATGGCAGGTATCAATGGGCATTTTCTGATGTCAGGGAACACCCACTTCAAGAAATGCACTGAATTGCGGTCTGCAATTACACCATATTGTCAGTGTTGTCAACTTAGCAACTTTGTCGCTATATTTAGCGAATATTCAGACCCCTCTAGCGACACATTTTCAAAAAAGCGACTAGCGACAAATCTAGCGACTTTTTCTGGTGTTATTTGAGACTTTTAGAGACTGACGTGAAAGCTGTTGATGATTAGTTATTTGAGAAGGAGACCAAGTCAAGACGTTGGACCGGGTGGATTCAGTTTATAGTAAGGCAGTTTATTATGAGACAAAGATATTTGGCAAAGCATGCACGGACTCCTTCGTTTAGCTCATAGGGAACTAGCAGAAGAGAGCCCCGAAACATAGTGTGCATCTAATTTATACAATGAAATAACAGTGTGTTGACGTTGAGTCTAGTAGGTCCGCTCTCCTGACTGGTCGATGAGTGGAGGGACGGTCCACTCTCCAGGTGGTGTCGACTTCCCATTGGCCCTTGGCAGTGTCCTTTGTCCTCGGAGTCCAACACACCTAAGTGTGGTGTGTGTGTGTGTGTGTGTGTGTGTATTTCTGGTCATTCGTGTCTGGGTGCTTGCGATATTCATGGAATGTTGTTCTTTACACCATTGGTCAGTTCGTGTGGCTAGGGTGCTTTCATGTCTTGACATTTTTGTGTGAGTGCTTAGTCCGCCATCAGTCTCTGGGTGTGGTCGTGATTGGTATCAGTTGGTTGCTCAATATGTCTCTGGAGTTTTGTTGTGTGCTGTTGTGAAACATGTTGTGCAAATGCCCTCCTTATATATCATTAGGTAAAACGTTAGATTATCTTTATTACAAAGCACGTATCATTCTTACTCTTCTCAACGAGCAGCGGGTGCTGCCGTGGGCCCCACCCCCGTTCCAAAGCACTCACAGGCAGCCCAGTCCTCGCACAGCAGCCCCTCCCAGCTGCAGTCAGAGCAGGAGATGTTCACCCCTCCGCCTTGCAGACTACAAATGAATCACGCATGCGGGAAGCCGCCGCTGGCTGATCCCACCCTGGCTTACATAAAAACGTATTTTTTACCTGAAATAGGGCCAGACTAGTTACCATAATTTTCTCACATTGACATTAGCAGTTTTTTCTATTGTCTCTTTTTGGTCGATTTAAATTGTTAATGTAGATTGTATACAAAAAAATAAAAATGTTATGGTTAAAAAATGTAATGTTTTACTGTAACTTGTTGTAGGCTCCTAAGTGGACCATAAGATTAAAAACCAAACCAAATTAAGAAAACTAAACTAAAAAACTAAGTAACTCCGCCAGTGTCTCTTTTGGGTCACTTTTGCCAGTCCCAAGCCCGGATAAAGGAGGAGGGTTGGAATTGTGACATAAAAAAACAAGTATCGACAGAAGAAAGTGCAATTGTGTCACAGCTGTTCGAAGGAGCGAACCAAGATGCAGTATTTTCATAGTTCCACATATTTATTAAAAGTGAAACTGAATGCAATACACTGAAATACTTGAAAATACAAAACAACAAACCATGACACAGCGAGGACAACACACTACTCAAAAGACAATAACCCACAAACCACAATGAGAAAAACCCCTACTTAAATATGATCTCTAATCAGAGTCAATGAGGATCAGCTGCCTCCAATTAGAGATCAACCCCAAACAATCCCAACATAGAAATAGACAAACTAGAACCTAAACATAGAAATAGAAAACAGAATAACCAAAAACACCCCCTGTCACGCCCTGCCCTACACTACTATAGAAAATGACATCTTACTAGGGTCAGGACGTGACAAATTGTAGTTTTAAACATATTTAGGGTGTTTTTTACTCACTTTTTGTCTCTCCCAGGGGGTTATTCCTCTCTCCTACAACTTCCATCACAATTACATGCACATGGCTAATTATGCAAATTATGACGATGACGTCATTTAGCGACTTCTGGCAACTTTTAGGACTGCCAATAGCTACTTTCCTTACTGAGGAGTTGGCAGCACTGCATGTTGTTTTTTTGGGCTGTTCCAGTACACTATTTTTTATTGAGACTTGTTGAAGTTCGGTAGCCGAAGTCTAAGCCCCTTCATCAGCGTTTGGCAGAAGGGAAACATTCTGCCGATATTGAAGCATTTGCATCAACAAAGTGGCTCTGAGAATTTTGAAACATTTTGTATCAACAAGGCGGCTCGAGAATATTAATATTGCAACATAGTAGCCAACGAGGCAGCAGCCCGCGCAAAATTGCCCTGGGCCAGTTTGTCTCTGTCTGACTATTGTGTTGCCTATGCAGCAGTTGCACTATCTGGGTGCTCATTATATATAAAAACAGCCAAACATCCACACTAGAGCTAATTAACTTAGCAATATTTAACAACGTTTTGCCAGCAAGATTGATATGTTAGAATGTTTACTTTGAATTCAGGAAGCTGGACAAGACTGATTGAAAGGTGGAAATACATTATACCAGAGGCAAGTAGGCTACAGGTAGGGATTAATTATGCAGGCAGAGGATGATGATGATGATGATAATGTAGGCCTACAGTAATTAGTAAAAATAAAAAAATAGTCCAACTAACTAAGTAATCATTAATGATTTGCATTATCTCAATTATCATTCTGTCAGTGCATGACAATGCACATTTGCAGCGCGTTTAGTGTGAAGTGGACATGATGCCATTGACTGCCATTGCAACATTTCTCCAGTAGATAGAGCTATTGCTCTTTGAGTCAGCTCTGTCATTCTGAGTCAGAAAGATTTCTCCTGAAATCCCTCTGATACACATTTTCTTGGACCTCAGTCACTGGCTTACCACCTAATGTAAGAATCTAATGGGCACTATCTCAAATGCCACGTCGACCTTAGAAAAGGTTATTACAAGTGACCAGAAGAATTGCACAATATATTGACGTTGCTATACAACACCTAGTGTATGTGTTACGCCCATGCAGAAATACAGTACCGTTGAATTGAGACCATGATTATCATGCAGCCTGGGAGAAAACCCCAAGCCAACGCTGTTATACTTGGATACACCATCTGAAGACCCTATACACTAGGAACAATGGGAATTGATTGGTTCCCAGAGGATTGGTGCTATTATCTGCTGTTCCATAATAAGAGACATAATATTGAAGGGAATGCATCTATGGTTCACCTTACTTACCTGATATTTTTCAAATACTCGGGGAAATGACAAAACAGCAAACCTTTGCAATTTTTGTAACTATTCCAAAGTAAGCAGTCAACAGTATGAAATAGTACAACAAGATTTATAGCCATTCAATGGGTTTTGTCTACTAGCCACATAGTAGCCTTTAACTCCAATTTGATAGTACACACATCCTAGCACAATCCCTGAGAATATACAGCCCCAGTGTTATGGAGCAGCAGGTCGGTCAGCCTCATCCAGTTGCCTTCCCGTGACGTCCTTCTAATAACTCATCAATGGCCCCTGTGCCTTCCACCACGGTCCATGATCCTTTTCTCCCTGGGGCTGCCATTTAACTGCCTACTCACTCACCCTTTGCCAGATAATGCCTCCCAAACACAGAATTGACATTGAAGCTACTTAAAGGGATAATTTGAGATTTTGGCAATGACTGAAAGTTTGTGGGTATCTACTAGCATGTTAGCAGATACCCCTAGACTTCCAGTCATTGTGCTAAAGCTAGTTAGTATTGGCTTGTGAATCTACCTCTAACTTTCTTCATACTGGACACAGATACATAAAAATAGTAATCTGACTCTGGGGAAGTATACAAAGGGCCTTGTTGCCAAAATCCCAAAGTATCCCTTTAATATCCACATTTGCGAAACACTGAGGAAATGGAAATATGATGAGCCACATTTATATTCAAATGGCCATTTTGGTGCAATTACGTTTGAAGTTAGATGTGATAAAACATAGGGATGTGGCCTTACATGCTCATACTAAACTAAAGATAGGCTATGGAAGAGGACAATGGGTATGTGTTTTCCTTTTGGATCAGACAGGAGGCTTTCTGTATCCTGGCTTGGATGCCAATTATTGACCAATATATACAAAAAATATGAAATGGTGTTATTGCAACACACTAACAAAATTGAGGCACGATGTATGATTATTTGAATTCATATTTATTTTTTGCATTTAGCAGACAATTTCCCTGGGGAAATGATTGCCTCCAAAAGGGGGGCTGAACAGCTTAAATATATCAAGAACAAAGCCTGTGTCACGTCCTGACCATAGTAAGATGTTATTTTCTATGGTAGAGTAGGTCAGGGCATGACGGGGTGTTTTGTGTTTTTCTATGTTTTCTATATCTATGTTTAGTTCTAGTTTTCTATTTCTATGTTGTTGTTTTTTGGGATGATCTCCAATTAGAGGCAGCTGGTCCTCGTTGTCTCTAATTGGAGATCATACTTAAGTAGTTTTTTTTTCACCTGTGTTTGTGGGTAGTTGTTTTATATTTTATTTTCTGTTTAGTAATCTGTTACCTGACAGAACTGTTGGCCGTTTGTTATTTTATCTTTAGTGTTTTTGAGTTATAATACATTTCATAATGAGCACTCAACACGCTGCGCTTTGGTACCCTCTCTACTACAGCCTAAAGTACTGAAAATCCTTAAAGTGCATTATGTACAGTAAGTACATTTAATGCACAGACACCAGTGTGGTGCTTTTAGGAAAATATTTGGATACAGAAGGAATACATGTTTGGTGCTTCACTGTCAAGGAGTTTAGACAGCTTCAGTCTCTACAGTCTAACTGATCTGTTTCTCGGTTCTCATGACATGGCCCTCTTATTCACACACAGCCATGAGCCAAGGCCTGCTGGAACTATGTCAACATGGAGGCATGTCATATCAGTTGTGTGTTCATGGGATATCACCACTGCCTCACTGTCTAGGTTGGCTCAAACCGTATTAGTAACTACTTTGATACTACACATTGGAAGTAGACAAGGTCAGGTTCCCTACAATTGAAAGGCCCTTTGGCACCAGGAAAAGTGAATCCAATCCCTTATTATTATTCATTAGCAGTATGGGACATGGTCTTCTATAATCTAGTGAGACTGTCAACCAACCTTTTCAATTGGTCAATCAACAGCAAATATGTGCCAAAAGGCAATATGCTTTGTGTTACATTGGATTTTAGAGTGATATTATTATACATGTCCACAGTACAAATATTTTACTCAGTGTAATCAGCCACATCTGTGCATAGACATACTGCGTATATCACACACCCAAAATGCAATAAGGTAGAAATATTAAGATTGAGCCTTCCGACAGTAGTCTTGTAATCCCAAATGCATAGTCCACATGGGCTGTTGGCTCAGGTGTGGTTCATTCTGGGCTAACTGGCTCAGCAAGCAGTCAATGAGGCCACACATGAGTTCCCTGTAACCATCTGCTGGCCAGTACAACTCCAATTAAGAGACACCACACTGCAGCCTTTTTATGTTACACTGTACCATGTTTGGCCACGGCACAAGATCTCAAATGATGGGCAGTTAAATCAGGGACAAGAGTGGAAAATGATAGTTGTGGTCAGCTCTGGGTATATGGCTCTTGTGTTGCAGATTGAATTTGATCTTGGGATTGCCTGAATCAATCAGACCTGTCGTATTCTCTGGGTGATGACGTACTGAGATGCTGGCTTCCACTTTCTCTGACTGTTCTTCTCTCCTGTCCAATACAAATGACTGTGGATGTTGATGGATTGTGTGTCTTCTGTATGAAAGATGCTCACAGTGTGTGGATCCTGTAGGCTGGTCTATGGTGATGGTTATATGGTGGCAAGACAATGGGTTATATATGTGTGTCCCATAAGGCAATAAACCGCACTACAGTGCCTTGCAAAAGTATTCATCCCCTTTGACATTTTATAGTATACTCCAAATAGTCCAAATTGGTGGAATGAAATGTTTAAAAAAAAAAATGGTTTCAAAAATAAATAAATACATTTGTGTGTGCATATGTATTCACCGCCTTTGCTATGAAGCCCCCAAATAAGATCTGGTGCAACCAATTACCTTCAGAAGTCACATAATTAGTTAAATAAAGTCCACCTGTGTGCAATCTAAGTGTCACATGATCTGTCACATGATCTCAGTATATATACACCTGTTCTGAAAGGCCCCAGAGTCTGCAACACCACCAAGCAAGTGGCACCATGAAGACCAAGAAGCTCTCCAAACAGGTCAGGGACAAAGTTGTGGAGAAGTACAGATCAGGGTTGGGTTATAAAAAATATCCAAAACTTTTAACATCCCACAGAGCACCATTAAATCCATTATTAAAAAATGGAAGAATATGGCAACACAACAAACCTGCCAAGAGAGGGCCGCCCACCAAAATTCACGGACCAGGCAAGGAGGGCATTAATCAGAGAGGCAACAAAGAGACCAAAGATAACCCTGAAGGAGCTGCAAAGCTCCACAGCGGAGATTGGAGTATCTGTCCAGTATCTGCAATAAAAAATATTTAGCATCTTCAAAGTGGTAGGCATGTTCTGCAAATCAAATGATACAAACCCCCAAAAATCTATTTTAATTCTAGGTTGTAAGGCAACAAAATAGGAAAAATGCCAAGGGGGTGAATACTTTCGCAAGCCACTGTGCATTCTCAGTCTACCTCCGGTGTGATGTTTGATCTCCCCACGCTACTGGGGATGAAGGTGTACTTCCCATCCTGATGCTGATGAGCTATATCCCCAAGGGAGTGTGAACACCCTGGGACAAACGCTTCCTCACAACATGTTGTGTCAGTGATATGTGACTAGGCATAAAAGCACAGTAGAAAAGCTTCTTTGTAGCAAAAAGACCCTCGCGCAACTGAATTTTACAAGGTATACCACAGAGGCACCTACCATGACTATTTGCCCCCTTATGGTAATTAAATGTCCCCTAGGTGAGTTGTTCCTGGGGCCAGTCCTAGTTGGAAAAAAGTCACTTAATTTTCTATTTCATTATCCCAAAATATACGGTTAAATGCTATGATCAAACATTTTCACATTTTCGGAAGTGGAAATATTTATTTTGATTCATAGGCATGTCGCCTATTTTCTCAAGCTTTATCTCAAAGGAAAGCACTTAAACCAGCCACATAGTTTGCCGAACATCTGATAACAGACCAGTGTTAATCACCGGCAGGCAGCTCGGCATGGAAAAGCGTCCACAGCCACTGCACGGAAATTAATAGAAAGATCTATTGGTCTCAGCTGTGCTACTCAGCATATAAGCTCCTCATCAGCATGTGTATAACAGAAAATCCTCTCTGGGCAGTTTTTATACAGCTTTGACACAAAATGTCTGCCTTCTGTCATTCTAGTAGGTGTGGAGGTGGGTAAACCCAAAGCAAGAAAAAAACATATTTCTAAAGGGTCTCGAAATAATCTGATTTTTTTTTTGCATGTATGTATGCAGTATATGGCATGCTTAGCACATCCATGCTTTAGCCAATAATTCATGTATGAATGTAGCCATTGTATTGTTGTATCAACTGCATGCCTCCTCCTAGAATACCATCTACTGTCTAGTTGGAGGGGTCGCACACATTGACAGCCATACTGTCTAAAATTATTGTCAGACCCCATTTACAAGATAAGAATTGTCATCGTAGACATAGGCTGTCCCTCAAGGCCATGTTTTCCAAGCAATGATCATCACATGCTCTGTCAGTGCAAATACAACCATGGCTAAGAGAATGTTCAAACTGTCACATTACATTTAGAGTATGAGTGACATAACGCAAGTGGCTATTTTAGGAACAGCTTTAGGTATGATCCAACAGCTAAAGTGATCATAGAAAAAAAAGAAAGGAACAGGAAAAAGAAAGGTACAGCCATGAAAAGAATCCCCTGATAAGGGCTTATAAGAAAATAATATCAGTCCAATTGTATATTTCCCTAAACTACCCCAGTGAACCAGACAATTGCGAAGCTAATTTTCCATATATTCCTATGTCTGCGTTTGCTTGTTTAATAGCATTTCTCATGGGTACTGGCATGATTGAATCTGTGTCTGGCTCTGGCATTACTAAGATTGGTATATGCAGTCTTTCTAAAACGCCTGTTTGTGTTCTGAAGCCCAATGCCTTGCTTGCAGCCCCTTACTCAAATGGCTGTCTGGATGCAGAGCCAAATCTCTTCATTAGATGCTAATGAGCAATTACTCAGCCAAGAGTGGTCTTTGCATATATCAAACTGGAAGCACACAGAAATGTGACTCCAGGACTGAGTAGAGTCATTTTCATTTCACCACCATACATACCCCTAGTAAGTAAACTGACTAAGGCAACTCATGCATGTCCTCTGTTTAAAAGATTTCCATGCACCTTTAATGTGGATTGCTAGGCTTAAATGGTTTGTCAGAAGAAAGCAGGCAAAAAGTCGTACATACAGTTAAAGACGGAAGTTTACATACACCTTAGCCAAATACATTTAAACTTAGTTATTCACAATTATTGATATTTAATCCTAGTAAAAATTCCCTGTCTTAGGTCAGTTAGGATCACCACTTTATTTTAAGAATGTGAAATGTCAGAATAATAGTACAGAGAATGATTTATTTCAGCTTTTATTTCTTTCATTACATTCCCAGTGGGTCAGAAGTTTACATGTTACGAAATACTAATTGAGTGTATTGCTTTAAAATGTTTTGGGTCAACTTGGGTCAAACGTTTCAGGGAGCCTTCCACAAGCTTCCCACAATTAGTTGGGTGAATTGTGGCCCCTTCCTCCTGACAGAGCTGGTGTAACAGAGTCAGGTTTGTAGGCCTCCTTGCTCGCACATGCTTTTTGAGTTCTGCCCACAACTGTTCTATAGGATTGAGGTCAAGGCTTTGTGATGGCCACTCCAATACCTTGACTTTGTTGTCCTTAAGCCATTTTGACACAACTTTGGAAGTATGCTTGGGGTCCTTGTCCATTTGGAAGACCCATTTGCGACCAAGCTTTAATTTCCCGACTGATGTTTTTAGATGTTGCTTCAATATATCCACATCATTTTCCTCCCTCATGATGCCATCTATTTTGTGAAGTGCACCAGTCCCTCCTGCAGCAAAGCATCCCCACAACATGATGCTGCCATCCCCGTGCTTCACGGTTGGGATGTGTTCTTCGGCTTGCAAGCCTCCTCCTTTTTCCTCCAAACATAACGATGGTCATTATGGCCAAACAGTTCTATTTTTGTTTCATCAGACCAGAGGACATTTCTCCAAAAAGTAACGATCTTTGGCCCCATGTGCAGTTGCAAACCGTAGTCCTGCTTTTTTATGGCAGTTTTGGAGCAGTGGCTTCTTCCTTGCTGAGCAGCCTTTCAGGTTATGTCAATATAGGACTCGTCTTCTAAAGCCATGACATCATTTTCTGGAATTTTCCAAGCTGTTTAAAGGCACAGTCAACATAGTGTATGTAAACTTCTGACCCACTGGAATTGTGATACAGTGAATTATAAGTGAAATAATCTGTCTGCAAACGATTGTTGGAAAATGACTTGTGTCATTCACAAAGTAGATGTCCTAACCGACTTGCCAAAACTATAGTTTGTTAACAAGAAATTTGTGGAGTGGTTGAAAAACGAGTTTTAATGACTCCAACCTAAGTGTATGTAAACTTCCCGACTTCAACTGTAAATCAGTATTCCCTCAGGGTATTTTGCGGTGATAATGAAATTGTATTTAGCTGCTAAGACCCTGTGTGAAAACCATTGCACAATATGTAAATCTCCAACTTTTAGAACTTGCAATTTTATCCCCCTGTGTGAAATATTCCCCAAAGTTCCGTTGTTATTTAATTGTGCTTTATCAATATAATCACATGGTATCTGTTGGTTGAATTTGCTAAAATTCATCAACATACAGTTTGTCACATTGTAACTTAGATTTCGACCACAAAATCTTCAACATTAATGTTTCTTCACAAAGGAATCAATATCAACCCAAATTGTATGTTTATCTGATATTGTGTGGCCTGGAGGGTTAATGGCATTGTAATACAAGCACAACAGCTATTCCAGGCAAGATTTGAATCAAAACATTGAATTAGATTCAGCAACAGTACTTTGTTGTGTTTTTGGAAATAAGACAAAGGACAGTAAGCGCTGAAAGGCTGGAATAACATTGGCACCACATGATGGCTAAAACAAATCTCAGCCTGCTAAGACTGAAGGTCCAACCGTGTATTTAATGATAATGAGTAACAATTTGGCCCAGTACTTCTGCCCAGATGTCACGTTCATCGTAATGAGCGGACCAAGGCGCAGCGTGAGTATAGTTCCACATAATTTTAATCTCCGTGAAACAAACAAAACAATAACGAAATGTGAAGTCATGACGTGCACACAGGCAACTAAACACAAACAATATCCCACAAACACAGGTGGGAAAAATAGCTACTTATATATGATCCCCAATTAGAGACAACAATAAACAGCTGCCTCTAATTGGGAACCATATTAGCACCAACATAGAAATATACATACTAGATCACCCCCTAGTCACGCCCTGACCTACTACACCATAGAGAACCAAGGGCTCACTATGGTCAGGGCGTGACACCAGAAACCAACACCAGTGATATTAAGTTGATCTGTCAAGACTTACCTGATGGTTTCCTCTCCTTACACTATACAAACTAAATGCACGCATAAGCACAAACCGATCTGGGCAAAGAAGCATCAAACTGGTCTAGTTGATACCACTGTGATACCCCCAGAACTATTGTTTTGAGTTGGTGCAACAAGTACACTATTTTGTATTTTCACAAGAATTATACACTACATCACCAGAAGTATGTGGACACCTGCTCGTCGAACATCTCATTCCAAAATCATGGGATTTAATATGGAATTGGACCTCCCGTCACTGCTATAACAGCCTCCACTCTTCTGGGACGGCTTTCCACTAGACGTTGGAACATTGCTGCGAGGACTTGCTTCCATTCAGCCACAAGAACATTAGTGAGGTTGGGCACTGATTTGGGGCAGTTAGGCCTGGCTCGCAGTCGGCGTACCAATTCATCCCAAAGTTGTTCGATGAGGTTTAGGTCAGGGCTCTGTGCAGGCCAGTCAAATTCTTCCACACCGATCTCAACAAACAATTTCTGTATGGACCTCGCTTTGTGCACGGGGGCATTGTCATGCTGAAACAGGAAAGGGCCTTCCCCAAACTGTTGCCACAAAGTTGGAAGCACAGAATCGTCTAGAATGTTATTGTATGCTGTAGCCTTAAGATTGCCCTTCACTGGAGCTAAGGGGCCTAGCCCGAACCATGAAAACATCCCCATGCTGTGGGGAAGCTCTATCCTCACAATTCAGCTTTGTGAACTCAAGTTTATGTAACTCAACACTTCTCTTATTCATCTCTCATAAATTCAGATTTCTATACTCAAATAGGCATCAACACTCCACTTTCCCACATCTATATCTGCTAGGATTTCCTATAAATTAATTTATTCATGATTCGTAATCCATTCATTTATAATGCATTAATAACCAGAGCTGAGCAGATTGTCTTGTCAAAGCTTGTTGAATGGCATGCTTTTCTATTGAGTAGCTAGTCACAATAGTCCCTCACCACAGCCATGGGTCTTAGAAGCATGGTAATGGCACTTCAATATGCTTTAGTCCAATGTGAGAAATGAGTGTTAGGCTAGCACTGAGAAATACGTTTGAATGTTCTAACATTCACAATTGTCACCAAGTCACCATGTTGTTAGGACAGTTGAGATTCAGGCTCTTCCCAGAGTACTACAATCCCCCAGACTGTACACCTCCAACCATTTTGTTCTATTTTCCTGTACATACATACATGATCTTGGGTCAGTTTAGCATAATGATTAAGGTTAAGCTCAGTGTCACGGTTGTCGTTGGTAAAGGGGGACCAAAATGCAGCAGGTATGTGTATGCTCATCTTGACGTTTAATAAATTCAAAATGAACACAAAAATAACAAAAGAACGAACGATCAACAAAACAGTCTTGTAAGGCACAAGGCTAAACACAGAACAATCTCCTACAAATGACAAACACACCCTAATATATGGGACTCTCAATCAAAGGCAAAGAGAAAACACCTGCCTTCAATTGAGAGTCCCAACCCCAATTAATCAACCATAGAAACACACTCACTAGACTCCACATAGAAATACATAAACATAGACCATAAACCAAAAACCCGGAAATACTAAATCAAACGCCCTTTTTCCAAAACACCACCCCGAACCACAGAAAACAAATACCCTCTGCCACGTCCTGACCAAACTACAATGACAATTAACCCTTATACTGGCCAGGACGTGACACTCAGAGAGGGGAAGCTGATCTGAGATCTGTACCTAGGGGAAACCCTGGAGCATTCCACCAAGGAGGGCCAATCTAAAGGTCTCTGGTATATTTCAAAGGACACAGCCCTGGTGCGCTAATGAATAAATTAGTGAAGAAACACCCAGACATGGTTAGTTAATGTTATCATTAAATTAGACCGCCCTTTGAAAATTCAAAACAAGTGCCTGTCACAGATGTTAGGCTGTTGCCCGTGATCGTTTATGAGTAGCTGTGTTTTAAAAATATTTTTTTACAAGAAATGTTGTGATATTTAAGCTTTTAATCTGAGCGTTTTGATAAGATCATTCTAAAAAGAACAAATAAAATAAAAAACTGTCACCCTGGTTCGGCCCTCAAAAGCATATCTCAATGGTTCCCAGCACCAGGGACTTTGAGTGAAGCACAGGGGAATGTGCTTTTTGAAGGAATGAGTAGTGAAGCAACCTTACAACACCTAGCGATCTCGTCAAGATGTTTGGACCTCTTGGCATAATGGTTAAGGTGTGACTGACAGTTGCAAGGACCCCAGTTTGTGTTCCGGTCGGGCACTTCTCCGGGATACTATGTTCTTTCCTAAATCCTGGCAAACTGGGGATTTTATTTTGCATGTCCAGACATTCAGTTTCACATCTACAGGTTGCATATAGGCATAGAAAAATAATGTTGCTTCATTTGTTTTTTCAAACCAGATTTGCTGTTCAAATTAAATCAAAATCAAATGTTTCCCCCAGTCTGCGGTTCACATCCCATTTTGGATGCATCTGTTGGCATGGCGATGGAAAGAACACAAAGGTTTTTGAAATGAGCAGACAGACGAGGAGTTAGATGAGCAGGATTAGAGGGCTCTAGGAAGGCATTTACGCCAGATACAGGGCCATCTACTGAGTTAATGGTCTGAAACAGATGGAAGTGGATGGATAGATGGGTCACGATGACGCTGCATCCCCATATCGCCAGCTGTTCGGCCCCATAATGAGTTATGATGAATAGAGATAAAGCAAAAGTTGAAGTTCACACATCGAGTCAGATGCCAGATCAGCATTTGGGGCCCGAGCGGGGAGGGTAAGTACTCTTTACATAATATTATCTAGAGCAAAATGACTGAGACTGACATCATTTAGATACTCTGCCAAACGACTCACTTACTTCAATGTGTTACTTAGAAACGTTAAGCACCATCAGTGACATTAAAGCCTAATGTACATTAAACCAATGGGTGTTGAATCAACTGACCGGCCCCTATCAGGATGGATATTTCGCCATATAAGGGTACTGCCGTTCTGGAGTCCCACACCAAAGCTGCTGACTGCTGGCTGGGGATATCAAGGACGTCATCTGAGAGTCAAGAAAACATACAGTAAAACAGACAATGTATCTTCTAAGTGTTACTTTGTGAGGGTGACACTTAAGTACACTCTTAGAAATGAAGGTGCTATCTAGAACCAAAAAGGGGTTTTCGGCTTTCCCCATAGGAGAACTCTTTGAAGAACCCGTTTCGGTTTTAAGTTCAACCCTTTTGTTTGAACCCAAAAGGGTTTTTCTATGGGGACACCCGCAGAACCCTTTTGGAAGTGTAGGATCGGAGTACTCGCCCTCTGACCCCTCACCCCCTCATTGTTTCCCTTTTAGCAGGGGCTGCTTTCTGAACTGTACAAAGCGGCATATATAGTGCATTCGGAAAGTATTCAGACCCCTTGACTTTTTCAGGATTTTATTGTTCTAAAATGTAAAAAGAAAATGAAAAAAAGATCCTCATCAATCAACACATAATACCCCATAATGACGAAGCAAAAACAGGTTTTAAGAAATGTTTGCAAATATCGCATTTACATAAGTATTCAGACCCTTTACTCAGTCATTTCTTGAAGCATCTTTGGTATCGATTACAGCCTTCAGCCTTCTTGGGTATGATGCTACAAGCTTGGCACACCTGAATTTGGGGAGTTTCTCTCATTCTTCTCTGCAGATCCTCTCAAGCTCTGTCAGGTTGGATGGGGAGCGTCGCTGCACAGCTATTTCAGCCGGGCTCTGGCTGGGCCACTCAAGGACGTTCAGAGACTTGTCCCGAAGTCACTCCTGCGTTGTATTGGCTGTGTGCTTAGGGTCGTTGTCCTGTTGAAAGATGAACCTTCGCCCCAGTCTGAGGTTCTGAGCTCTCTAGAGCAGGTTTTCATCAAGGATCTCTCTGTACTTTGCTCTGTTCATCTTTCCATCGATCCTACCTAGTCTCCCAGTCCCTGACACTAAAAACATCCCCACAGCATGATGCTGCCACCACCATGCCTCACCGTAGGGATGGTGCCAGGTGTCCTCACGCTTGGCATTCAGGCCAAAGAGTTCAATCTTGGTTTTTACCACAGGTGGACTCCAATCAAGTTGTAGAAACATCTCAAGGATGATCAATGGAAACAAGATGCACCTGAGCTCAATTTCGAGTCTCATAGCAAAGGGTTTGAATACTTATGTAAATATGCTATTTCTGTTTTTATGTTTAATACATTTGCAACATTTTCTAAAAACCAGTTTTCGCTTTTTCATTATGGGGTATTGTGTGTAGATTAATGAGGAACTTTCTGAATATACTGTAACCTTATCGGAGTGAAAGTCCCAAAAGGGACTATCTTTTGGTGTTCTTCAATGTGAGTGTGACGCAATAAAGATGTTAACAAGTGCTCATGCTCACCTCCTCATGTTTCCCTGCAGCAAGGTAGCAGTGACGTGATCTGGGTGACGCGGTGTCTTGAGTTCGCCGCTGCCATGGGGTTTCATCCATGAAAGCGACGCCTACTGACGTCAGACCTTCACGCTGGTTCACTGCATTCGACATGCAGAAATTGTGTTTCTTTTGGTATTGGTATACTTTTATGGGAGTCAACTTGTGTCACATCTTTATATTGTAGGTGTACATTTGTTTTTGTCAAGTTGTGTGGACAGTGTCACCACTTGGCTTGCCACATCTCATATTGCTTGGCGGTTGTTTGAACACAGCAATATAGCATATGCTTCTGGAGTTTTCACTGCTTGATTTGTATACACTAACAAATGCCTTCATGGTTTTGATTAGATTTTTAGGATCCCCATTAGCCAATGGCGACAGATAGTTTAACTGGGGTCCGACACATAACGAAAAAGACATTACAGAAAAAATACTTTACAATTTACATACATTTAAAAACATTAACTTGGTGTGTGTGCATCTATCAGTTACACACACGTCACTATATACACACAACAAGCAGGTCACATGGGGAGATGCGTTGGACCGTGCAGTGTTGTTTTGTTTTTGAAACCGGGTTTGCTGTTCACTTGCGCTATATAAAGTGGAAGGGAGTTCCATGCACTCATGGCTCTGTATAATCCTGTACGTTTTCTTGAATTTGTTCTGGGTCTGGGGACTGTGAAAAGACCCCTGGTGGCATGACTGGTGGGGAAAGTGTGTGTGTCAGTACTGTATGCTAGCAATTTGGAATTTCCAACACATGAATGGTTCTTTTAAAAACAAGAAGTGACGCAGTCAGTCTTTCCTCCACTCTTAGCCAAGAGGGACTGGCATGCATAGTATTAACATTAGCCCTCTGATTAAAATGAAGAGCAAGACATGTGGCTTTGTTCAGGGCCAGCTGCATATTATCTAGGTCTTTCTTTGCAGCACTTAACCATATGACTGGACAATAATTAAGATAAGATAAAACTAGAGCCTGCAGGAATTTGTGGAGTGTGGTGTCAAAAAACCAGAGCATCTCCTTATTATGGACAGACCTCCCCCATCTGTAAAACCATTGAATCTATATGTTTTGACCATGTCTCAGCCTCCAGTATTTATGTTGCAGTAGTTTATGTGTCGGGGGGCTAGGGTCAGTCTGTTAGATCTGGAGTATTTCTCCTGTCTTATCTGATGTCCTGTGTGAATTTAAGTATGCTCTCTCTAATTCTCTCTTTCTTTCTTTCTCTCTCTCGGAGGACCTCTTCCCTAGGACCATGCCTCAGGACTACCTGACATGAGGACTCCTTCCTCCTTCCTGTCCCCAGTCCACCTGGCCGTGCTGCTGCTCCAGTTTCAACTGTTCTACCTGCGGCTATGGAACCCTGACCTGTTCACCGGACGTGCCACCTGTCCCAGACCTGCTGTTTT
Source organism: Salmo salar (assembly GCF_965601325.2). NCBI lineage: Eukaryota > Metazoa > Chordata > Actinopteri > Salmoniformes > Salmonidae > Salmo > Salmo salar. Next base: position 26,131,164 of record NC_138295.1, read on the forward strand.
CAACTCTCTAGAGACAGCAGGAGCGGTAGAGATACTCTCAATGATCGGCTATGAAAAGCCAACTGACATTTACTCTTGAGGTGCTGACTTGTTGCACCCTCGACAACTGTGATTATTATTATTTGACCATGCTGGTCGTTTATGAACATTTGAACATCTTGGCCATGTTCTGTTATAATCTCCACCCGGCACAGCCAGAAGAGGACTGGCCACCCCTCATAGCCTGGTTCCTCTCTAGGTTTCTTCCTAGGTTTTGGCCTTTCTAGGGAGTTTTTCCTAGCCACCGTACTTCTACACCTGCATTGCTTGCTGTTTGGGGTTTTAGGCTGGGTTTCTGTACAGCACTTTGAGATATCAGCTGATGTAAGAAGGGCTATATAAATACATTTGATTTGATTTGATAGGTCTACAATCTAAGGTAACACCAAGTAATTTAGTCTCCTCAACTTGTTCAACAGCCACACCATTCATTACCAGATTCAGCTGAGGTCTAGAAAATTATTTGTACCAAATAAAATACTTTTAGTTTGAGAGATGTTCAGGACCAATTTATTACAAATCAAATCATATGTTATTGGTCACATATACGTGGGTGTGGCAATTTTTTTTTATTTCTAGCTCCAACAGTGCAGTAATATCTAAGTAATAACGAACAATTTCACAACAATACAAACAATACACACAAATCTAAAGTAAAGGAATGGAATTAAGAATATATAAATATTTGGATGAGCAATGTCAGAGCGGCATAGACTAAGATACAGTAGGATAGAATACAGTATATACATATGAGATGAGTAATGCAAAATATGTAAACATTAAAGTGACTACTGTTCCATTATTAAAGTGGCCAGTGATTTCAAGTCTATGTACAATATGTAGGGCAGCAGCCTCTAATGTGCATTGATGGCAATTTAACAGTCTGATGGCCTTGAGATAGAAGCTGTTTTTCAGTCTCTCGGCCACAGCTTTGATGCACCTGTACTGGCCTCGTCTTCTGGATGAAAGCGGGGTGAACAGGCAGTGGCTCGGGTGGTTGTTGTCCTTCATTATGTTTTTGGCCTTCCTGTGACATCGGGTGCTGTAGGTGTCCTGGAGGGCAGGTATTTTGCCCCCAGTGATGCATTGGGCAGACCCCACTACCCTCTGGAGAGCCCTGCAGTTGCGGGCAGTGCAATTGACATACCAGGCGGTGATACAGGCCGGGATTATGCTCTCAATTGTGCATCTGTAAAAGTTTGTGTGGGTTTTAGGTTCCAAGACAAATTTCTTCAGCCTTCTGAGGTTGAAGAGGTGCTGTTGCACCTTCTTCACCACACTGTCTATGTGGGTGGACCATTTCAGTTTGTCAGTGATGTGTACGCCGAGGAACTTGAAGCTTTCCACCTTCTCCACTGCTGTCCCGTCGATGTGGATAGGGGGCTGCTCCCTCTGCTGTTTCCTGAAGTCTAGGATCAGCTCCTTTGTTTTGTTGACATTGACTGAGAGGTTATTTTCCTGGCACCACTCTCCCAGGGCCCTCACCTCCTCCCTATAGGCTGTCTCGTCATTGTTGGTAATCAGGCCTACTACTGTTGTGTCATCTGCAAACTTGATGATTGAGTTGGAGCCGTGCGTAGCCATGCAGTCATGGGTAAACAGGGAGTACAGGAGGGGCTGAGAATGCACCCTTGTGGGGCCCCCGTGCAGAGGATCAGCGAGGTGGAGGTGTTTCCTACCTTCACCACCTGGGGGCGGCCCATCAGGAAGTCCAGAACCCAGATGCACAGGGTGAGGTTCAGACCCAGGGCCTCAATTCAACTAAAGTCTCAGTTAACCCCTCTTTATTTGGGAGGGTTATTATTCTCGTAAGTTGCAAATAAACAATGGCTGGCTGGCGTCCATTATCCAAACAAATGACACAACATCCCAGATGGCAAAAGCAATTATTCTGCAATGCCCTCATTTGAAGCACAACAGAGATTTTACAACCTGTAGCTGGCTGCTAGGAAGAAATTGGCTAATCGAAAAGAGACAGAAGTCAGCACACACCAAAAACCACCCATCCATTTTTTTGGAGGCACTGACAGGAGAAAAGTGAAAAGTAAATGGATGACAGATTAAATGTTCAATAAAATGTCCAAACCAGCGAAAATACACTTTTTCAGCTGAAAGACGATGCTCAGAGTTTACCTGTGATGTTGCACAACGATTTAAGTCAAGTCATCGTTTTAGTCAAAGTATGATATTTGGGCTTGAACAGGGAAATCGTAAATTAAATGTAGGATTTTTCCGCGTCAATATAGTGTGTTTCGTGATAAAATGACGTACATTTCAATCTGACTGTAGGTGACTTGTTTCAGGAAACTAGGCATACTGTATGTCGCATGTCACTACTAAACATGAGAGCCATTTGAACGTAAACTTTTTATTTTTATCAAAATGTTATTTTGGGCCAGAAATGCCTTCTGGAACATGTGAACTTTCATGTGTCTTAATAACAAACTTGTATGCCATCTATAAATACGAGCCTAGTTGGTTTAGCCACAGAAAAAACCAGCAACCTTCCCGCTAGCCATGATTGGCTGAGATAATGAGTGGGCTGGACATTCCGAGAGATGAGTTCGGATTGGTCTGCTATGTAGCATGCTTCTGTCTATTTGAGCTGGTCAGTATGTGTATGTAATCCTTTCTAACACGGCTTTTTTGAAAGATATCGCCTAGTAGAACTGCGTAAGTGTTGCTTTCCACTTTCTGAAGGACAGAGTTTTAAAATCAGGGGAATTAGAGTATGATAGCTAAGGAGATGGAGAAAATTATTGCGTTTGATTGCAAATATGTTGTGTGTTGTTGGTGAAAAAAGTGTTGTTGGTGAAATCACAACATTATGTGATAATACTGTTATTGCATCAAATGGTTGATTTATGCAACAGAATAGGGTTCTTAGAACTATATTGTGTCTATACTTTTGAAATAGGGGTATTTCTGTGCTGTGAGGTACCAGGGACGAGATTAGAGCCTTGTCTTAGGGGCCAAACTCTGGTTTTCTTACAATAAGAACAGTCTTCACAACAAACGCTATCTGGCTGGGGGATACTCCTTTCTCATTTATCAAGTCTCACCTTGTGACCCATTCCATACATCTGTTTTTTTTTCAAGAACATTCAGGAGGATGTACTTTGCTATAAAATGATGTGGCTCAAATCCGCTCGTTGGGCTCTCAACGACCCATTCGTTGATCAGCTTCATTATTGCAATAATTAATCAATGTTATTCATATGTTTTGAATAAAGTAATATCCTGATTGGTGATTGACCTTGTCTCTCCTCATTATTGATTTGTATTTCCACGATAGGAGTTGAAAAGAGAACACACAGAAGGCTGTTGTATGAAACACCTGTCACTGGAGTACATATTCAAACTAAGGGTAACCATGGCATCCATGACAGAGAGGGAGAAGCATCCATCCATGTATATGGGCAAGATAGTCTAGCTAGCTAAACTTTCAGATATTACACGTTTTTAATTTGGTCAGAAAGTCATTTTCATTTCAAATGAAAGTGTATTGCTAGCTAGCTAGCTAGCTGAATCACTAGCTAACGTTATGTGTATGATCTGTGTAATTATATTATTCATATCTCAGAGCCATTTGCATTGCTAGTTATAGCCTAATGTTAGCTAGCTAACATTGAACCTGGTTGGTTAGCTACCTGCAGATTCATGCAGGGTAGTAACGTTATGAGTTGGGATTATGGTTCATTGTTTAGCTATTTAGCTATATGTCTAAACAAAAGACTCCACTATACGAGTAACCATTTCAATAGAATGTTCATGATGTCACTGCGACAACTGTCGATAGATGTAGCTGGTTCTGGCTATCTAGATAGATGTATAGATGTAGCTGGCTCTGGCTATCTACTCCGATTTCAGAGCACTCTCGTGTGAGTGTGCCAGAGCGCAGAATAACTGATGAATTCACAGACGCTCAACACCCGTTGAATATGGCCAGTGTCAATAAACATTGCCAAAAAAGTGTAATTAAATTGTTGCCAGCACTCTGGATAACATAAAAACAGCCTAAACAGCTCTGCTAGGGCGAGTAAAATGGTCAGAGTGAGGTGTTCTCTCATTGTTCTCTCATTGTGTCTGGAAGTAGCTAGCAAGCTAGGAAAATCTAGCCAGTTAGCTTGGGTGCTTGACTGCTGTTGTTAGGTCAGAACGCTCGGATCAACCCTACTCCTCGGCCAGAGTGTTCAGTGCGCTCCGAGAGTGGAACGCTCTGAATTTACAAACGGACAATCTGACAACGCTCTGAGTTTACAAACGCACTCAAGATTAAATTTACGAACACACCTGTAGTATAAACCAGCCTTAGTCTTGAAATCTTTGGTTGTTTAGTACATGGCATCACATATAATTCCTTAGAAAGATGGGTGGGGCTAGCACTTTAGAGGATGTGAATGATGCTGAATGGGTGTAGACAAAGAAGAGCTCTCCAGTAGGTGAAAAAAAACATTCAAGGGACATTTTCTCAAAAGGGAAGTTACAAGTTTATCCACTTTCAAAGCAGAATTTATTTCCCATTGTTCCTCAACTGTAGTGTATGATATATCATTTTCAGCTCTGAGTCTCTACTTTTATCCAATGTAAAAAATACAATTTCTAATTTTACTACATAAAACCAAATCAAGCCCGTCGGTCACATAGGTGCCTTGCAAGAGCTGACTTTAGTTCATTTGGAACCACATACAAAAGATGTACATGTGCGGGCTCATTACTTCCTGTTTACAACCTGGTGCCATGGCTTACTGCTGTCTGTAATGCACTCGATCTGGAGCTGTTGGATGGGCTGCCGGTGAAACAGTGAATAAGAAAAAAGCTAGTATTGTGATGAGCTACTGACATTCACTTGGCTATAGTAAGCAGCCTCGCAAGGCACAGGTTACCCGAATGACTTATCAGGGGCTAGCTTCATGGATAACGTTGCCTAGCTAACATTAGCTGGATAGCTAGCTAGTGACATCAAGTGGATGAAGACTTTGATAGGTGAAATGTCAACCCATCCGGGATACAGTGCATTCGTAAAGTATTCAGACACATCGACTTTTTCCACATTTTGTTACGTTACAGCCTTATTCTAAAATGTATTAAATCATTTTTTTCCCCCCACATCTATCTACACACAACACCCCATAATGACAAACGTTTGCAAATGTATTGAAGATTTAAAAAAAACTGAAATACCTTATTTACGTAAGTATTCAGACCCTTTTCTATGAGACTCAGAATTGATTTTAGGTGCATCCTGTTTCCATTGATCATCCTTGAGATGTATCTACGACTTGATTGGAGTCCAACTGTGGTAGTGTCACGCCCTGACCATAGAGAGCCCTCAGGGTTCTCTATGGTGTTTTAGGTCAGGGCGTGACTAGGGGGGTTTCTAGGTATTATATTTCTATGTTGGTGTGTGTGTATGGTTCCCAATTAGAGGCAGCTGCATCTCGTTACCTCTAATTGGGGATCATACTTAGTGTGTCCTTTTTCCCACCTGCTATGTGGAATATTGTTTTGTATGAGTGCCTATGTGCGCTATGTATTTCACGATCGTTATATATTTGTTGTTTTGGAAGTTTCACTATCACTAAAATGTGGAACTCTACTCACGCTCTGCCTTGGTCCAATTATTCATACGACGGTCGTGACAGGTAGATTCAATTGATTGGGCATGATTTGAAAAGGCACACACAGTTGACAGTGCATGTCAGAGTAAAAACCAAACCATGAGGTTGAAGGAATTGTCCATAGAGCGCCGAGACTGACAGACCTCCAGAGTTCCTTTGTGGAGATGGGAGAACCTTCCAGAAGGACAACCATCTCTGCAGCACTCCACCAATCAGGCCTTTATGGTAGAGTGGCCAGTTGGAAGCCACTCCTCAGTAAAAGGGACATGACAGCCCACTTGGAGTTCCTGCTCCAGAGCGCTCAGGACTTCAGACTGGGGCGACGGTTCACCTTCCAACAGGACAACAACCCTAAGCACCCAGCCAACACAACGCAGGAGTGGCTTCGGGACAACTCTCTGAATGTCCTTGAGAGGCCCAGCCAGAGCCCGGACTTCAACCCAATCGGACATCTATGGAGAAACCTGAAAATAGCTGTGCAGCAATGTTCCCCATTCAACCTGACAGAGCTTGAGAAAATCTGCAGAGAAGAATGGGAGAAACTCCCCAAATACAGGTGTGCCCAGCTTGTAGCGTCATACCCATGAAGACTCGATGCTGTAATCACTGCCAACGGGGCTTCAACAAAGTACTGAGAAAAGGGTCTGAATACTTTGATAAATGTAATATCTCAATTTAATTTTTTTAAACATTTGCAAAAATTTCTAAAAAACTGTTTTGCTTTGTCATTATGTGGTATTGTGTGTAGATAGATGAGAGGGGAAAACAATTTAATCAATAAGTCTGTGACGTAACAAAATGTGGAAAAAGTCAAGGCATCTGAAAACTTTCTGATGACACTGTACATACAAAAGTATGTGGATACGGCTATTTCAGCCACACGCGTTGCTGGCAAGTATATCAAATTGAGCACACAGCCATGCCATCTCCATAGCCTCCCGAGTGGTGCAGCAGTCTAAGACGCTGCATCTTAGTGTTAGAGATCACTACAGACCCTGGTTTGATTCTAGACCAGGTCAGTTTGTCAAATTTCTGTCCTGCTAGAGCTGCCCCTGTCAACTGTAAGTGATGTTATTGTGAAGTGGAAACGCCTAAAGTGGTAGGCCACACAAGCTCACAGAACAGGACTGCCGAGTGCTGAAACGCATAGCCCATAAAAATGGTCTGTCCTATGTTGCAACACTCACTACTGAGTTCCAAACTGTCTCTGGAATCAACATCGGCACATTAACAGTTTTTTGGGAGCTTCATGAAATGGGTTTTCATGGCCGTGCAGTCGCACACAAGCCGACCATTACCATGCGCAATGCCAAGCGTTGGCTGCATTAGTGTAAACCTCGCCGCCATTGGACTCTGGAGGAGTGGAAACGTGTTCTCTGGAGTGATGAATTGTGCTTCACCATCTGGCAGTCCAACGGACAAATCTAGGTTTGGTGGATGCCAGGAAACCCTACCTGCCCCAATGCATAGTGCCAAATGTAAAGTTTGGTGGAGGAGGAATAATGGTCTGGGGCTGTTTTTCATGGTTCGGGCTTGGTCCCTTAGTTCCAGTGAAGGGAAACCTTAACGCTACAGCATACAATGACATTGTAGATGATTCTGTGCTTCCAACTTTGTGGCAACAGTTTGGGGAAGGCCCATTCTTGCTTCAGCATGACAATGCCCCCGTGCATAAAGCGAGCTCCATACAGAAATGGTTTGTCGAGATTGGTGTGAAAGAATTTGACTGGCCTGCACAGAGCCCTGACCTGAACACCTTTGCAATGAATTGGAACGCTGACTGCGAGCCAGGCCTAATCGCCCAATATCAATCCCCGACCTCACTAATGCTCTTGTGGCTGAATGGAAGCAAGTCCCCGAAGTAGTGTTCCAACATATAGTTTAAGGATGAGGAATAGCCCCTTTTTTTCAATTTTCACCTAAAATGACATACCCAAATCTAACTGCCTGTAGCTCAGGACCTGGAGCAAGGATATGCATATTCTTGATACCATTTCAAAGGAAACACTTTGAAGTTTATGGAAATGTGAAAGGAATGTAGTAGAATATAACACAATAGATCTGGTAAAAGATAATACAAAGAAAAAAACATCCGTTCTTTTGTATTTTTTTGTACCATCATCTTTGAAATGCAAGAGAAAGGCCATAATGTATTATTCCAGCCCAGGTGCAATTTAATAACTTTTCATGTTCAAACTTGTGCACTCTCCTCAAACAATAGCATGGTATTATTTCACTGTAATAGCTACTGTAAATTGGACAGTGCAGTTAGAGTAAGAAGAATTTAAGCTTTCTGCCAATATCAGATATGTATATGTCCTGGGAAATGTTCTTGTTACTAACAACCTCGTGCTAATTGCATTAGCCAATGTTAGCTCAACCGTCCCGTGGAAGGGACACCAATCCCGAAGACGTTTTTAAAGCCAACCCAGAAAAGTGGAGGCTGTTATAGCAGCAAAGTGGGGACCAACTCCAAATGAATGCCCATGAATTTGGAATGAGATGTTCGACGAGCACGTGTCCACATACTTTTGGTCATGTAGTGTATCTGCTTGGAAAGAGAACAGCGAAAAAGCCACTGAGTGATGGACGTAATCCACCACTTAAATGCTCAACTGCCACTCATATTTGGCCTAAACTATATATCTACGTTTGGCCTTGTCCTTCTTGGGACAACTGATGTTATGTCACCATGAACGACTCCTGGGTTTAGTCTGACTGACTCAAAAATGTTGCTATTAAAATCCTAGACCCATTACACTTAGACGAGGAACTTTATACATGTACACCATTCCCCCTTTTTACTTTATATTGCATTTCAGTCTTTTGGAACTGCTTGAATTCCGTCAAACTATCCCCTTATCCCCCTATACCCCATAATGTAATATTTTCAGCCACATTTAAGCCTGTGGAGACATTTAATCTAGAGGCCATTTCCCCTACATTAGCTAGTTTAATTTGTCCATAAAGTGATTTTCATACTGTAAAGGCTCTGCTGACAAGTAAATTATCCTATCTTCCCTTCAATGTTTCAAGTTAAATAATTCATTTCGACTCATGCACGTTTAGATTAACACGGATCAGCACCATTTCTTTTTCAATGTGAATCAATTAGCTGTGGACTGTTTTTAGGAACTGACAAATGTCTGAAGGACGGTGATAATGAGCGCTGAACGTACCACCAAAGCACATCAAAGACCATTGGAGAGTTTCAATAATAAGGTTTGGGCTCTGCTAAAGTAATTGCATGGTGGCACTGCAAGTCATTAAATAAGAAATCTAATTGACCAGTTAGCTCAGGCCAAACGTGTCGCTGTGTGTTGCACTCAAAGAATTTGTTCCAAATTATGTTTGGCAGCGTGCTGCAATTCTGAATGAATTAAAAAACACAACTGAATATGTATGGTTGGTGGAGAGAGTTGAACGAACCCGTACAGTGATTTCCAGTCCCTCTGACAAGCACAGGTGTATTTTGCTAATCAACAAAACTTCCATAAAATAAAAACAAATAGCTCAGACCCTTCACACAATCAGGGATGCAATCAGCACAAAGGAGCAACAACATGGTCAAAGTTAAGAGAGTGAGGGAATCAGGGAATCACCACCTCAACCATCTCAGAAACTCCAGTTTTTTTTTTCATTTTCTAAAAGCCTTGTATTTGCTGCAGGGTGGTATGCTCAATACTGTATACAAGACCTCATCCTTTCCCCTAATTTATGCATTACACTGTTAGCTAAGGAATAGTTAGTAGAGCGGCAGAATTCAGAAGCTTTAAGCTCTTTAAAGTAAATGCAATCCCTTTATAAAAGCAGGCCAAAGGAGTGCCATTCTACAGAAGGTTAACAACATTCACTACTTACTGGAAGCAGAACTACAGTATTGCTTTAGCATGCAGTATAGCCTAACTGAGCTTGTTGGGCTGCGTATTCACATATTTGATGTACATTCTGAATGATTAACAACATGTAGTTTAGTTCACAGACAAATAAAACAGTCATACTCAGAAAGCTTTGAATGTTAAAAGCTCCGTCTTCCAGTCCATCAGCATATTTACATACTGTATATAAATATGAACTATCATTGTACAAATCACCCTCTGAGTGACTGTCTGAAATGTAAAGAAAGAAAGATATTTTAGTACACCATGGTTTTATCTGATAGTCCCCACATCTGAGTCCCCACAAGTCCTTTTTTCAGGATGCGGCCACCGTGAGTTAAAGAACAACCTCCCTCGACCCTAAAATGGATGACAAACACGACCTTAGCTTCCCATGCAGCCCGCTGAGGGATCTAAATGCCAAGTTCATTAAGGAGTGTTTTGAAGTGCCTTACAAACACAACTGTCTGGGCCTTTGTAGTCTCCAAGTGATATATTTCTCTGCTTCTTAATTCACCTTGTGTGCCACCTCAAATGCGGTCGCATTAATATTAAAGAACAATTGCAGCACTGGAGTATCTTGATTAAGATACTTGAACGTGTTCAGACAGTTGAGTGGAACCACTGCCAGTGATTAATTACTTGTGGATGTGTTTCAGTGGAAGAACACTTTCCACAAGAATGCACATGCAAGTAATTTATTGACGATTGAGCACAGGTAAAAAAAAAATATATACTTTATTTTCCAGTCTTGTTTCAGCTGGTATTTAGTATTTAGCAGGAAATTATATGGTAACAACCGACTGGGCGAAAACTGGTTAAATCAACATAATGTGACGTGGAATCGACGTTGAAAATACGTTGGATATGAAAAATGTTTAGAGGGTAAAACTTCTACCACAGAATCATGTCATCATGGAAACCAATTTTCAATCTTCAACGTAATATCCACCATAAGAAAAAAGCAATAGGCTGGGCAGTACCTCCTACTGGAGAGTTCATCTATCTACAGCTATCCCTTTGGTCTCCCATCCAGGGATTCAAACAAGCCCTGCTTAGCTTTGAAATGACTGACTATAACTAAAATCTCCACTTAATAGATTCACTGTTGCTATCAAAGTCAGGTTCAACAGAGCAAATCATTTTTTACATTTTTTTATCAATCATTTATCAATAAAGAAGGATATTTAAGGCAATATAGCATTCGGGAAGTCATCAAAGCTATTGTTTAAATTCAACCCAGGATTCAACAAAAAATAGACAATACGATATTTAAGGCTAGGGGGACACTAATCCAGACTTTTATAAGAGATCCCGCAATGCCCTCAGACAAACCATCAAACAGGCAAAGTGTCAACACAGGATTAAGATTGAATCCTACTACACCAGCTCTAATGCTCGTCGGATGTGGCAGGGCTTGCAAACTATTATGGACTACAAAGGGAAATCCAGTCGTGAGCTGCCCAGTGATGCGAGCCAACCAGACGAACTAAATACCTTTTATCTTCGCTTCGAGGCAAGCAACACTAAAGCATGCATGAGAGTACCAACTGTTCCGGACGACTGTGTGATCATACTCTCCGTAGCCAATGTGAGTAAGACTTTTTAAACAGGTCAACATTCACAAGGCCGCGGGGCCAGGCGGGATTACCAGGTCATGTACTCAGAGCATACGTGGACCAACTGGCAAGTGTCTTCACTGGCATTTTCATCCTCTCCCTGACCGAGTCTGTAAATACTTACATGTTTCAAGCAGACCACCATAGTCCCCTGTCCCCAAAAACGCTAAGGTAACCTGCCTAAATGACTACCACCCTGTAGCACTCACATCTGTAGCCATGAAGTGCTTTGAAATGTTAATCATGGCTCACATCAACACCATCATCCCGGAAACCCTAGACCCACTCCAATTCGCATACTGCCCCAACAGATCCACAGATGACGCAATCTCAATTGCAATCCCCACTGCCCTTTCCCACCTGGACAAAAGAAACACCCATGTGAGAACGCTGTTCATTGACTATTGCTCAGCATTCAACACCATAGTGCCCACAAAGCTCATCACTAAGCTAAAGACCCTGGGACTAAACACCTCCCTCTGCAACTGGATCCTGGACTTCCTGACGGGCCACCCCCAGGTGGTAAGGGTAGGCAACAATACATCTGCCACGCTGATCCTTAACACATGGGCCCCTCAGGGGTGTGTGCTTAGTCCCCTCCTGTACTCCTTGTTCACCAACAACTGTGTGGCCATACACGACTCCAACACCATCATTAAGTTTGCTGATGACACAACAGTGGTAGGCCTGATCACCGACAATTATGAGACAGCCTATAGGAAGGAGGTCAGAGACCTGGCAGTGTGGTGCCAGGACAAAAACCTCTCCCTCAACGTGAGCAAGACAAATTAGCTGGTCGTGGACTACAGGAAAAGGAAAGCAAAACACACCAAGACAGTCATGAAGAGGGCAGAACAATGCCTATTCCCCCTCAGCAAACTTGGCATGGGTCCCCAGATCCTCAAAGTTCTACAGCTGCACCTTTCGAGAGTATCCTGACTGGTTGCAGAAGGTAGTGCGTACGGCCCAGTACATCACTGGGGCCAAGCTTCCTGCCATCCAGAACCTCTTTACTATCAGAGGAAGGCCCCAAAAATTGTCAAAGACTCCAGCCACCCATATCATAGACTGTTCTCTCTGCTCCCACACGGAAAGCAGTACTGGAGCGCCAAGTCCAGGTCCAAAATGCTCCTTAACAGCTTCTACCCCCAAGCAATTAGACTGTTGAACAATTAATCAAATGGCTACCTGGACAACTTGTATGGAATGTTCAAGTTAGTAGTAAATATGTTGGATTCACGTCTTCTTCTCAACCAAAAATCTAATTGAAAGAATAGGATCAAATTAAATTGAACCGTATTTAAAGTTTTTGATTTAGTCCTATACTTTAACTTCAACGTGAATCCAACATATCAATTATTAATTTGTAGACAAACTGGAATTAAAGCCAGACTCAGTGACACAGATGGAGCTATCTAAGAAACATCTCCTTCAAATGTTGATATTTGGTTGCATTGTCAACCACACAATTCAGTATCACTTTTGCAATATGGTAAATAGCCTAATATTAAGGCTATCTTACAAACTAATGTAACAGTATTTATTAAACCTTCAAATGAGTAACACATCCATGGCCACATTGTGAGGTTACTGTACAAATAAATGTCTTCCTATGTAATCATAGAAAGCGCACATATTCAGGGTCGCAGGTCTGTGGAAGTCTTCACAATTGCTATAATAATCTTCACAGAATCTCCAGCGGCATTTATCACTTGCACTATGTACTTTAATGTAATCTCAACTGCAATTAAGATCATTTGCTTGTGCTATTAGATTCAGCACAGTAATAACACATGAACTTGTTGTATAAATAAACAAAATATCTGACATTGTATTCCCATTCAAACTTTGTTGTGCTTTTAAATGGTTGAAAGCACAGTGATAACACATTTAGGTGACAACTAAACCAAATATCAGACATTGATTTTCCATTGGAATTTGGTTGTGCTTTTAGATGGTTGAAGGCATAGTGATAACACATTGGGAATTCAACAAACTTTTGGCTGTCTTTTTGAGTGGGTCAAAATAGGTTGGAATCGCATTGGTCAATGTATCTACCAAATAATAATCTTTAAGGAATGTCATAAAAAAATGAAAGCACAGAATGTTAGTTGTGGACTGGAAAATAAAGCCTCGGAAACTCATGCAAAATCCAAGTCCACGGTATGGGCACACGCACAGGAAGTTTTGCCAATCACACTTGCACTTCTTAATCCGAGCCACAAAGACTGCAATGTTCAGCCCACAGAGCTGTGAAATCACCCCCAGGATATCTATGTATTTCCATTTTCAGAGGGTCAAGACTTCTGGAGAGGCAAAACATTGAGAAAATTGTTTCCAATATCAGTGCTCTTCAATGCAGGTGTCTGTAAAAAAAAGGACAATTTTATTTCGATGAATCCATATTATCTGTAGGCTGCAGGTGCTTTCTGACTAATTGTTACCCATGACCTTAAGATGTTCTGATTCTGAAGGCAGTTTGGACTGTGATAACGGCAACACGTTAGAAAAACAGCCATATCGACCGCTAGAAGATGTGTGACATTGTAGCTCAGTCGCAAATGTCTTGATCAAAGATATAAAGAGTGAAACTGATTCATATTCAGGAATTCAGTACATTTCTGACTTTATAATTCAATTTTTGGGGGTATGTACCTGCATATTTAGTCAGATGCACTTATTTATCCACTCAGAATTTTCTCAATGTGAACTCATGTGGACGGCTACTCGGCTAGCTTAGATAGAGAATCTTTATTTGCTGGATGGGGAGACATGAGCTTCCTTGTCAGTCTGGGGCAGATTTTCTCAGTCTGCTGTCAGAAGATTAGAAATCTCCCTTAGCCGTGAAAAGCTCTTAATCCCATCCCCTGATCCAACATGTCACACAAAGGAAGCTTTTATTTATTCACTCAGATGTCTCGCACAGCACAGGAAACTTTTTTAGCATTCACTGTTAGTTGTCCCAAAAATTCCAGGTACTAGACACTGGTTGCTTGTCTTTACCGTGACATACAGTATGTAATGCATGTACAGAGTTATGCATATTTCCCTTTTTTGAAAATGCAGATTTTTCCAAAGCAAACTTTTGTCATTCACGGAACAGAAGTCATCCGGGGAATTTTGGAAAGACTGCTTTTATCATCCCGGTTCTTTGCCATGAGGACATATGCAATGCATGTACTCTGTGTTCAATATATTTTCCTTCATGGTGTAGTGCGATATATAGGCAGGCATCAATAGGCTCTTCTCCATGCTTTAACATCAGTCGTACCTGTTATTATGGAACTAGGTTCTATCAATGTAACTGTGTTATTCTCTCTCTTCTTATGAATTCAACATGATCTGGTATTCACAGTTGATGCTAACAAGTGCAGTTCATTGAACCATGAGTTAACCGATAGCGATAGTGTTTTTTGACAACCTGAGTAGCATTATTAACAGTCTACTGCCTGCCAAGTGTTGCCTTTTTGAATTGGTAATCCATTACTCAGTGGCAACCCGACATTCAGAGCAGGTGGGGCATGTTATTTTGGCATTAATGCGTGTCACATATCAGTTTGCAAACAATGTAAAAAAATATATATATAATTGAGTTAATAAAGCCGCATACAAACACGGTCTCTTTTTTGCTTTCTTGAGCAAGGCAGCTCCAAAATGCAGGTGTTTCAGCCTAGCTCAGTGCTTTCTGTGGTAGTGGGGGCAGCCAGTGGAAAATATAGAGCGTAGGGGTTGGTAATGTTCTCTAGTTGCGCCATGATTGGCTCAGTGTTCTGTCACACATGGGGCACTACATCACCGCAAAATCTACGGGTAGAGCTTGAAAATTCAAGCCCTTTGGGCGCTGCCATAGAGTTAAATTTGAAGTGCCCATCCAAGAAGGCTCAAGTTCATTGGCCACAGATAACATTACGTCAAACCACGTTATATCTACCGTAGCTTTGATTGGACTGATCATGTCAACATCATACTTTCAAAATCTTAGCGAGCAAGCTAAGATCATCATGAATCAAGTTGACAGTATACTGGCAAGTCCTTTTCAAACCTTGTCATATGAAGAGAAATTATAGATTAAACATATCGGTGCTCATCAGCCATTGGACATAAACTTTACACAACAAGTTGGAAATCGCAAATTCAACAATGAGTGTTTTGGAAGGAATTAGTGGCTAACTGCAAGCTTTGCATAGCAATCACTAGCCTGCTATTCAGTGGAGTGGGTGTGTGGTTCAAGTCTGGGTTTAAGGGTCTCTTTTCCAAGCTTAAAAGGATAAACATTCAACATCATGGGCCATAAAAGTTTGAATACATTGGCCATGCTGTCAATCCAGCATGACTTCTGCCGCGTTCAATACATCTGGAAACTCGGAACTGGGAAATCTCAGACTTAATTGAGTTCAAGATGACTGGGAAAATACAGTCATCCAACTCGGAATTCTAAGTCGGGAACTCCGGCCTCTTTCTAGAGCTCCGAACTGAAGATCACTGACGTCATGATTCGACTTTGTTTTTTTCCAGAGTTCGCAGTTATACCCCCACACATTGACTCGGTACCGGTACCCCCTGTATATAGCCTCGTTAATGTTATGTACATTTCTTGTGCCACCTTCTGACTGATTAAATTTTTTTTATTTTGTAAATATTTGATTTAATCTTTCTTGAACTGCATTGTTGGTTAAGGGCTTGTAAGTAAGCGTTTCACTTTGGGCTTGTAAGTAAGCATGCCAGACTTTGATGACAGTTTGATGACAAAATTTGCCAAAGAAGGACCGTCGCGCCACCTTCCTGTTCAAGTGAGCACAGCACAACAATGTGAGTCCCAAATGTCTTGTTGTCACGTGTGCTACCTCTCTGGCCTCTAGGTCACCAGGCTGCTCGTAATGGCGCACACCTGTCACCATCGTTACATGCACCTGCGCATCATCACTCACCTGGACTCCATCACTTCCTTGATTACCTGCCCTCTATATGTCACTCCCTTTGGTTCCTTCCCCAGGCATTACTGTTTCTGTTTCTGTTTCCTGTCTGTGCATTGTTTGTGTATCTTGTTTTGTATTATGTTTAATTTATTTATTGAAACACTCACTTCCTGAACTTGCTTCCCGACTCTCAGCACACATCGTTACACTTGTATGCTGCTGCATAAATTATGTAATATGCCAGGGAGATATGTATATTGTAGTTAAGAAAGTAATTCTAAGTGTATGTTGTGTAGTAAGCAGTTAGTAGCCCATGTGCCTCACCCTAATAATTTGGTCCCTTTTCCCGTCATAATTTATCTTTCTGTTCTGACTTGGTGGAGCACATGTTCAAGAAGCAAGTTTTTGAGAAATGTCATCATCGAATATTGTAAGAGTTCTGACTTGGTGTAAATGGAGAATACTGTAAGAACAGCCCATGTTCTGAATTCTGTTGCTGTACATTTCAAATGTGCTGAACAAATAGTTATATTGACTATGTCCGTCCTAGCTCGATCTTGAATGTCTTAATCTAAATCACGTATTGCTTCTTATGCACTCGTCATCCTCTTATGCCATAGTTTGAACATATCAATTGTCAGTAGAAACCACATTTGTTCAAGCAAGTCAGCCTTATCAGCTATGTTATTTTAAAAGGTAGTAAATAAGGCTGAATGAACTGTTTCACTGCCAGACAAGGCTCCGCTGACAGCCAGGTGTAGCAGTGATAAGGACTCACTCCATGGTGCTCAAAAGAAAGCTCTGCTGTTGGGACAACTTTATGTAGGCCCTAACAGTTTGTGGGCACCGTTTGTCACCGTTATAGTGCAATTAATGTATTGTTTAGTGTTTTGTTGTGTAGTGGCTTTGCTGGCATTCATACATTTTGGGGATTTTCCCCACCAAGATTTACATGCTAAAATCGCCACTACCAATACTATAGCTAGGTAAGTAGTAGTGTGTATTCAGAAACAAGGGAGCAAAACAGTTGTGTACATCAAGCGAATTGTGTCCCTGCTGTTATGCTTTACATAGCATAATGCAATGTTTTGCTTTGCAGTAAATTTCAGAGAAATGTTCAGAAGTCCTTCTGAAGCAGACCAGTCCAAGACCGAGGAGAAGCGTGATAAGTGGCAGAATAATTGCCGTTCTCTTTTTTCTTTGATGGAGGAAAAATAATACTGCACACCACACACACAATTTTCTACCAATTATTTCTTACAGATGAAAGTGTGTCCCTCTGAAGTCTGACATTGTGTTACAAAGGCGAGGTACTGGTGACTTCTTATTTCCTATAACTAACTACAGAAAAAGCCCTGCAGTATCGATTTCTCTGCAATGAGCAGAAGTTTGACAGCACTGTGAAGGCTCTCACCTCTTTGATAGGAAGAAAGACAATAATAGGAAATCTACAGTAAAAACTCAATGTACATTAACACTACCATGTTAAGAAGTAGGATCTTCAGTTAACACTACCATGTTAAGAAGGAGCTTCAGTTAACACTACTATGTTAAGAAGAAGGAGCTTCAGTTAACACTACCATGTTAAGAAGTAGGAGCTTCAGTTAACACTACCATGTTATGAAATAGGAGCTTCAGTTAACACTACCATGTTAAGAAATAGGAGCTTCAGTTAACACTACCATGTTAAGAAGAAGGAGCTTCAGTTAACACTACTATGTTAAGAAGTAGGAGCTTCAGTTAACACTACCATGTTAAGAAATAGGAGCTTCAGTTAACACTACCATGTTAAGAAGAAAGAGCTTCAGTTAACACAACCATGTTAAGAAGTAGGAGTTTACATTTTAAAAGTTGCTTTAGTACCAAACAATGTAACCTTTAGATAATATATACTGTAAAAAAATATTTGATTGGATTTTCTTCATTATGATCCCTGTTAGCCGACGCCAATAGCTACAGCTAGTCTTACTGGGGTCCGACACATAACGAAAAAGACATTACAGACAA
This sequence comes from Salmo salar, assembly GCF_965601325.2. Classification (NCBI taxonomy): domain Eukaryota; kingdom Metazoa; phylum Chordata; class Actinopteri; order Salmoniformes; family Salmonidae; genus Salmo; species Salmo salar. The sequence continues at coordinate 26,149,244 of NC_138295.1, forward strand.
AAGACTTGACAATTTACATGTATTTAAAACATTAACATTTGTGTGTGCGTCTATCAGTTACACATACATGTCAGTACATACACACAACAGGTAGGGATATGTCATCACATTGATATGCTTAGATGAACACAGCCTTCATAATACTTTTCTGTTTCCCTTGAGATTCCTTCCTCAAGATTCCTTCCTCGAGATTCTTCCTTCCTCGAGATTCCTTCCTCGAGATTCCTTCCTCTAGACTCCTTGCTCTAGACTCCATCCTCTAGATTCCTTCCTAGGAGGATTTTGGGGTTGAGGAGATTTGGAGAGAGCCGGACTCTGGGCCGGACTCTGTCAAACCTATCGTAGCTATCTAGGCCTATTGAACAGTAGTTATGTATTAAGCAGTAAATGTGTTTACAAACTAGAACAAAGATGTAGAGAAAAGAAAGTAGGGATAAAAACATTTTTACAGAGGGTGCGTGAAATCAGATCAATGAGAATACACTATGAAACTGACTGGTCCTCCACCAACATCATACTGTGGTAGGTATGGCTAGCACAAACAACTATCCATTGTTTGGGTTTTTGGTACAGTAATTCATAGTGTGCTAGCTTGTAAAACATCTGCTTAGGTTACAGTAGCAACAGTAACTGCATGCTACAGTACTTCATAAAGACTGCAATGTGGGTTGGGTTCTATAGGGTATCCTATATGGTAATGTGACCACTGCACTGTCACTGAAGTGCGAAGGGGAAATAAATAGCTAACACAATGAAAGCAAGGGGGGAAGTGAGTGCCCTGTAATCTGCAACACTGTGCCTTTACGTCCCAATGGATCGAATGGACCACTTCAGGCAGATTTGTTGACAGTGCACCTCGGGAACACCGACTTCATCTACTTCTCTCCACTGATCTCTGTTGTCTGTCTCACCAGATCAATACCTGTTTGTTTGCCTTTTGGTCTGACTGGAGGACAGGAGTGAGTGACCGTATCAGGGAGTCAAAGAGCTCTTAAACGATTATATGTACTGTAGTTTGTCATTAAACACAATCTGTGACTAGGCAACACTAATACTACTACGTTGTATTTATGGTATGCTTTTCTTGCCATTCAGTCATATACCAGCTCCAAATAATCAAAAGACAGTATTTGAAAAAGAGCTTTCAATGTGAAATTGATCCACAAATCCAACGCATTAATACAAAAATCACACATCTATCCACAAAACCAAGAAATTGACACTCAAAGCAAAGATCTACTGATGTAATCGTAATATTTCTTCTAGTTAGAGTGGACACGTCTCTGCTCCTAGAGAAGGCTGCTTTCAACATCACTGTTGTTAGTCTATTGTCTGGGTTTTTTCAGTCATGTTCCCTCTTCAATTCACCTAATGATTTTGTCCGTCTCTGGAGGAGGAAGATTACCATTGGCACAGATAGTAGAGGCAGGATGTGAATGCCAAACAGGGAATGGCGTTGGAATGTCAAAATGTTGGGTCTATACTGTAAATGCAACAAAAAAACTTGCCATGCTATGCAGATGCCTTGCTGCTATGCCGAGTGGTTTGTGGCAAAGACAACAAACACAACTATTATAAGACGTTAACATCTATGACAATATCATACAATCTCTGCATGTTCTGAATGTTCCAATGTAATTTCCTTTTGTTCCAATTGGCTTGTACACTTTGCTAGTTATTCAATGAAAGACAAACATGTTTTGTTTTCCCAAAATGGAACCCATTGTAATGCTACTGTATTTACTTTGTCTTTTGTTTAGTAATCGCATGTAAGAGCTGTCTGGAATGGAATTCTATGTAACTGGCTGAATATGTATTATATTACAAGGCGCTCTGGATTTCATAAGTAGGCTTGGCAATCTGGGTGACAGCAGCCCTCACTCGACATTGCTTTAATTCCGCCTAGTCTACAGGGGGAAGCTGCCTCCTGGAATTATTTGCAGAAGAGATTTAGCATTGGCACAATGGCAAGACCTTTTATGGAAGCTTTGGTGTAGAGAATTTAGGTCTTATACGGTCTCTTTTGGAGATCTTATTGTTGCCATAGGAGAGACCATTTGTTATAAATGTCTTAAGCAATCAAATGATAATATGTGGTAGTTGTTTACATAAAATGAATTTTAAACAAAAATAGATGGATCAATAAGCTCTCGATGGCTGTATGAAAAATAACAGATTGATTTGATCATATAAAATATGTCCAGCTGATTCCCTGCTCTTGACACATCTTGTCGTGCTAAGGGCCATCATTACAGAGTCATTGAATGTGATTCTGTCATTGTAATGCTAAAACAGATCAATTCCTATTACCGGTAACCTCGTTATATGATCTTAATGAGCATACAGTATAGCAAGAAACCACCAATAAAGACACGACCCATCCAATCTGTCCAGAATACCGCTTCAGAAAGGAAACACCGCGTTTAACCATTTAGTAGAAAAGATTACAACGCATGTCATGGCGTTAAGGCTCTGCTCATAAGAAGATGATATAACAGATCATCCTCATTGCTTGTAGTTATATCAAATCCCCTGAAAGAAGAAAGCCAGAACCCAGACAGGTGGAGGCTGAGGTGGTAGTGGGATGACATAAACAGCAAGCATGGCGAGTAACAGCTAGTTACAGCGACAAGGCAGCAAGAAACACCAGCACATGTGAACATGTGACATCCTGCATTGAGGAAGCAAGTGTAGAACTGGACAACTAAATAGATTGCATGTACAGTAAGTAGAGTGTGAATCCAATTGGTGCAATATCCGCTGATGGAATGAGCTGATGCCACCACACTGGGGTTCCCCTTCTGAACTGGCTCCACTTTATCCACGTGAGAAGCATGTCTAAGACTGAGGAAAGAGGTTCTGTCAGGACCTGTTGAGGATGAGGAAGTCACCACCGTCTGACCTTTTCTGACAGGAGTTTGATCATTATGAGGCTACAGAGGCATCATATTAGGATAGGAATACTGTGATATATTCAGTTATATGATTGAATACATGTTGAGAATGCAAAAGACAAGAGCATCACAGGACTGACTTGACTAAGAAGTCAGCACTGGAAAGATGACTCCTCACAAGACATTTATTTTTCTTTACCTATATAGTATTCTAAAGTTCGTTCTTGCCAGGGCCTTCAGAAGTCCAACCAATGAGGAGAGTTTATTTTATTTATTTCACCTTTATTTAACCAGGTAGGCTAGTTGAGAACAAGTTGTCATTTACAACTGCGACCTGGCCAAGATAAAGCTAAGCAGTTTGACACATACAACAACACAGAGTTACACATGGAATGAACAAACATACAGTCAATAATACAGTAGAAAAAGTCTATATACAGTGTGTGCAAATGAGGTAAGATAAGGGAGGTAAGGCAATAAATAGGCCATGGTGGCAAAGTAATTACAATATACCAATTAAACACTGGAGTGATAGATATGCAAAGGAGCAAGATAAATAAATAAATACAGTATGGGGATGAGGTAGTTGGATGGGCTATTTGCAGATGTGGTATGTACAGGTGCAGTGATCTGTGAGCTGCTCTGAAAGAGCAGAGTGTTGTAGCCAAATGTTACATGTCTCGATCAATAACTACAAATCAAACTTAATCCAAAGAATTTCTGTCTTCCAAGAGGCTGTATAGACATGAAGGTAGTTTAGATATGAAGGTAGTTTAGACATACTGGAGGAAAAGCGCTTCATCCCTTTGTCTTCTACTGTGCTTTTCTGACCCTTTCTGAGTCTCTGATGAACCATTCAATGCACAACAGAAAAGATTTCTGAACAATGTTCCGCAGTGGAAATGGACCAATTGAAGTGGCCACACCAAAGTTCCATTATCACCCAGAAAAATGTATTTTCCTTTTGACACATGAACATACTAAAGAAGACCCAGAGACTGCTTTGTTCGCCACCAAAATGTCAAAGCATTTTAGAGAGAGATGGAAAGGAAACTCACAGAAGCTTGTATGGACATCTGCCTACCAGTGAGGCATATCTCAACACATCCCAACTGAGAGAACCCACTGCCTGATGGTTGCTGCTCTTACATAATCAAGTCCAAGCTTTCCTCCTCTACCATAACAATCCCATATGGCAGCGGTACGCAACTGAGTTCTGCAGAACTGCTGATTGCATTTCTCCCCTGCATGGCACTTCATAGATGTATTCCTGCTTAGTACTTAAATGGCATTTAATTGAAGTGCTTGGCACTTAATTGATCAATTGACATGACTAATAGGCTGGATAGTACACACACACCTTGGCCTTGTTCAGTAGGGCAGGGGTTTTCAAACTGAAAAAAATATAATTTTCTGATTATCGCTTGCTGCAACAGAATACCTTCGTGGATACGATTTTTACGTCTCTGCGTCCAGTATGAAGGAAGTTAGAGGAAGTTTCACGAGCCAATGTCCCCAACTTTGGGGAAGAAGCTACGTGGCTTCATTGCCAAAATCTCGAACCAGATAGAAAGTATGCCGAAAATATATTGAACTAAATATAATTTTAAATAATACCATTACATAAAAGCTAGAGAGTCATGGAGAATCAAAATTCCCAAACTGGGCATTCAGGGCACATACCAGTTTGATTTTATCATAATGTTAGAACAGAGGAACACAGCATTAGCCATGGCATAATGCATAGATTTGCAGGAAATTAGCATTAAAACGCCCGTGGGCGTGACGTAGTTTTTGGCTGGAGCAAAGCGTCTGGGTAGCCAGGCAAAAAGACTGGAGCTGTACAGCCATGAATGCCAATGTGAATGGCATGACACTAATGAGATTGACATACCTTTATTAAGCCTAAAGCTCTCAAATAACCTTACTCATATCATCTCCACAAAGCTACTGTACAGACCTATACTTTTTTGCATTCAAAGTCTGTTCGTGCTGAGCTGTCAACGAATATAGCACATTATTAAGGAATGTATCAGTAAAATTGAAAAAACTCCTACATCCAAGATGATGGATAGAGATAATGGTAAACAGGTATTTGGAGAGAGGATGCATGTGAAATGTAATTTACACCAGAGCCCAGATGGATGGTGACTAGAACAGCAAGGACACATCAGCTGTGTGGAACGGTGAAGCACATTAAAACACTGACTTCATTACAGATCGGCCAGGGAGAGGAGGTATGCATATACAGCGCATGTGCATTCGCGTAGCACCATAGAACGTAGGCTGGGATGCGGGGATGTGCCTAGGTGCACAACGACTTACTCTATAGGAAAAAACATTAGAAAACTCACATGGAGCTCAGTCAATGGAAACACTAAAGGAAGAACCACATTGAGATATAAGGGACACGTAGCGTCTGCGGAGGCTTTTTCGCTCGTTTTGTTGTCATCTAGTGCAATCTGGAGGGCTTCTCTAAAAATACTAAAACCCATTTCAAAGGGAAGTGAAAACAACCCCTAGAAGGGACGTCTCGAGGCGAACCAAATCATCGCTATCAGACAGTTGATTTAAACTGAGTGATTGGGAGCATGTGTTTCTCGCCTGGGTCTAGATAGTAGTGAGTCAAGCATGAAGCAAAGACAGCTCTATTACACTGGCCTCCTCTGTACTGCTGTGATAGTCAGGTGGAGAGTGTGCCTGGCTGCATGGCATTCATTTAGGCCCAGTGGCGCGCACAAGGGCAAGGTGGTGTGGCTACGCTAATGGTTACACCTCCCGCGGTGGTGGTTTCAGGGCATAGGCCGCATATTTTACACCCACGTCAAGCCCCAAGACTCCAACTGGGTCTCATTTCATATGGAAACTGACAGTCCAGGCTTTGTATGAGCCCTTATCAAACAGTGGCAAAACTGATCTGGAACAAGAGCTCAAGATAGATTAGTATTTTTTTCGTTTTTTTAAAAACCTTTTGTTGTGCAAAACCCCTGTCATGTCAAGCCAATCTCAACAAAATTGCAGATTATAGGTCAATCTGAATTTTGTTCCACTCAGACACGCAAGAATCAACTAATACCTTTATTAACATTTGTTTTAGGGCTACAGCATACTCACTTTATTCATTTTAGTTTGACTTGACTTGGACAACAGATCTCACATTGTAAACACGTATGCCAACTATTTGCTCCATTGGGTTGCTGTCATATCAAAAATTACGCTGCAAAAACAACTCAATGAAGAAAAGTGCTGTTCACAATCTTGAAAAATGATGTGCAGCCCATAAGAATAGGATGCGGTGGAATGTTTTGTCATGAGGGAACATCATTTCAAGAAACTGCACTTTTGCTTTGCTTTATTGCTGACTATTTAGACAATTGTAAAGTGCTGAGAAAGATCAGGCTTTCATCATTATATTTAGAAAGATTTATGACACCACATAAATGAGTTATGTTGTCACAATGTTTACTACAGGGTTATTTGTCATCCTACCATTGTAGGTCAAACATATACACTTCAACATGATTTGAACCATCTCACGCTGCCATTAACATAGAAATGCCATCAAAACCAACCTCTGGTGAGTATGTACTTCTAGGCCTTCAATAGAAAGTATTTGCTTGGTTTTCAGAAGAGCTGAAAAGTACAGGAGTACAGGACATCACCTGCAAATGAGTAGTATGCTGATATGTCAGATGCAACATCAGACACATTAATCAAGAATTTACAGCAAACTTGCAAGCGTCAACTCAACTCAACTCAGGTGATGCAATGCTGATAATCAATAGTCCAATGTACCTTATCTGGCTAAATCTTAAGGTTGATCCTATGTTAAAATATCCTCAATGGATTTATTTTCCCGGCTGCATTTTCCCATTTGATCTCTCAATAAACGGAATGGCAAAAATGTTGATTTCCGCCTAAATAGACATACCCAAAAGTAACTGCTTTTAATTGCATCATTGTATCATTATAGCACTGCAGTAGTAGTATGCATGCTCTCAGGATAGGATAAGGCCAGGTCTACCTTGGTTGATGAAGTCATATATTTAAAGGGACGACTGAGGTAAAACCTTCAGGTTTCTGAAGATCAGCTCATTTTCCTGTGCTTTTTTTAAATATGCAGATATATAATATAAAAATCCATCAACTGTAATGTACTGCAGTCTCATTTGGCAGGTGCACGTACCCTCTTTGATGTCCACACTCAAGATGTGAAAATGTTAATTTCCTTGTAGTTCCAATTCTGCTTCCAATCTGTTAGATGTTTTTTTCAGTAGAGTGGTTGGCTGAGCTATTGCTACAAAAGAACCACTCCGAACTAATTGAGAAAAGATCTATCGGTTTGTGTTATGGTTTAACATTATGGTTTGTTGTCACCATCATGTCCATACAGTATTGGATGACATTTTGCCCCAAGGCAGACTTCCAATTGTCCAACACAATTATGTAACTGATCCATGTGGAAATTCTAAACATGTTTGTACAGGTCCAACTACAGCTTGTGATGGCGCTTCATTAGAGTCATTACCATGTTATCTGTACAACACCTGATATGGCATGCCTTCTTGAAGATGAACAATTCCATCAGCAAAATATGGAAAGAATGTTTACATGTCTGGGACTATTTTGTTGTTGTGTGTTTGCTGCCCTCGGGATAAGATTTACTAAGGAAAACTGTGTTTACAATAAGCTGTGTATTCAATAAAACAGTGTTTACACAATTTAGAATGACGAGAAACTCAATTGCATCCTAATTGAAAGATTTACTCTCACTAAGTGGAAAAACACATTATTGTTCAGTAGACATTTATAACAAAAACATTTGTGATGTTTATTGCCAGGGAGGCCCGAGAACTGAGTTTGGGAAACCTTGGTTTAGACGGCCTCTCGGTCTCGTCTAATAGCCAATCCTCCATTGGCAGATTCCTAAAATATATGCCCTGTGACCACTAGATTTACAAAAAGCAGATAATGGTTCTTATCGCAGGCGCTGTGATGAATAATACATTTCACTAGGACTTGCTCATGCTTTGTCAGTCACAATGATAGATGGAATCAAGAGAGACTCATAATTACTGCTGTGGTTCAATAATTTCTTCCCTGTGGTTCAATAATAAGTATTGTGTCAGTTGACATGGACTTCTGAATGTAAGATAACTTACTTGCCTATGCATGCATCACACGCCTCTATCTACCCGAGTGGCTGTCATTGTGTTTGGAGGACCCATCCACTTTCAGCATTACCATGGCAACAATACTAACACTGGCAACAGATTTTTTTTTTATCCCAAGGGATGGACCATGGCTGTTTTGGAGGAAGTCCTCCAACATTGCCCATATTGATTTATGATAAATACAGCATATGCGACCATTTCAGATTCAGTTTCTCTTCAACCATCAGTGAAATAATAAATTATCTAAAAACATTGTGCACATTTCCATTTTCAGACGTTTGGTCCCTGGTAGAAGACGGGAAAACATCACTTCTTCCATCCTGTTGTGATACACCTGCAATCTCATTTGAGACTAAGCGAGGATCATTTCAGCACCTTGGATAGGGACAACTCAGACTAGTGGGGTTCAACTCAGTGGAGCATGTTCAGTCTCTGAAGCTCATTATCTTCTCATTCAAATAGCAAATGTAAAACAGTCAAAGTATGTAATCGCCACCACATTTCCATCTGTCAAAGCAAATTGTTGAGTAAAGTGTTTTCTTAAATTCACTAAGCATGGATTTGTTTTAGATTTTTGCCTTGTGGTGTAATTCGTTGAGTTCATAACATGTCATTTTATTGAATGTCTTTAAAACAAAAGGTCTCCCTTTAAAACAAAACCTCTCACCTTGGCAATATGCTGTACACTGACAAAATAACTGGTGTATAAAAAGCCAGTGGCTTTTTCATCTTTACTCAACACTTTTATTAGATAAATGATTTTCAACAAAGAGGGACTGACAAAAACACTCGTCCATTGCTCAGTAATTAGCTTTTTTAGTCAATTCCATAAGTTATTGGGTGAGCAAGAGAAAGCGGCTTGGAGTTAACACTGTAGAAAAAGGCTTGGCCCTCAGCACACAATATTATCTATCTAGAGTGATTGTAAGAAATCATCTTCACCGTTTTTAGCCCAGCACTGAAGGATTTTTACATAAAGAGATGGTTTCCTTGACACTGATTAAGCCTGGTCCTGGACTCAAAAGTGTCATAACATGATATTATATTTTATTGTAGAATTATTCTAAAAAAGTCGCAATAAACCTTGTTACTCACACATTGACCATGGACAACAACAGTAAACACACCACAGGACATCCATGGTAGATACTGAATGGACATATTCCACTCTTTCCACTATCTGGAATACGAAACTTCTTAAACAATTCACATGTTGAACACATATAATTCTCTCTCTGTAGATAATTCAATAATTGTAATTAAGTCTTTAGTGGTATACAGTATATCTATGTTTTCTTATTCATTAACATGTCATCTACATTCACAACTATTTCAATCCATTCCAAAGGGAGGGGAGTGGGAATGTCACTGAAGGTGTCAAAGAAAGAAATTAGCCAAAATACTTTTCACATAGTCACACAGATTTTACTTTTGAGGCTTGTATGAGAAATCTCCATTGCAATCTAGAATTTAAGAGACAACATACCAGAAAAGGAGATTTCCGCTGTGCTTCTTTTAACATGTGCCCCTGAAATGCATGTGCTTACCAACCTGGCCTCCATTCACAAAAACAACAGTTGGTTGATGATCCTTTTAACTTAATTTGTACTGTCAGACATTTTAGAGGAATCATAGCACTTAAAACCAGCCAAAATGGAGGGAATCCAAATAAAGATGGCTACCACATGTGGGACGGGGATAGGAATAAAAAGTGGCCCCTATAGACCGTACTTTTGGAGTAGTTCGGACTGCCACTGCCTCTTGCGCTCGGGGAAAGCCTGTGGGATTTTGATGTTGTTAAAGTCCTGGATGCACTGCATCATCTCTTCCTCTGCACTGAGTCTTTCCGTGTTCTTCTTCCTGCTCAGGCCGCCCTCACGCCCCATCAGCGACTGGAAGAGCTCGCTGTTGCGTCGCTTATCCGGCAGCTGCATCCACTGCACTGACGAGCCCTTCTTGGAGGGTCGCCCCAGGGTGAGGGTGCTGGGCTGCCGGGAGACGGACTGGAGGGCTCCGCAGGGGGCCACGGATCCCCCGCCACCTCCCCCAACCAGGTTGGGACCATCCTGGGGTGAGGTGGCCTCGGAGTGGGTTTCGGAGCTGGAGGTGGAGAGCTCGTTTAGGGACGTGCCGCTCTCGCTGCCCTTGTCAGTGCCCAGTTTGTCCTGCTTGCGCTCCTCACAGTCTTGCTTGGGGGAGACGGTCTTCAATGCCGGCCCTGCCAAACAAACAGCAGAGAAACAAGGTCAGTCACATGTTGAGACAACCAAGTGGGAGCATGTATATGTGTATGACATGCTGCTGTTTTTCCCTAATTTCTCCATGAGTGCCCACAGCTTTTCCACGTATTTGAACTATTACAATACAGTACAATACAATACAGTACATGCACACCTGATTCATCTTGTTAATTTGTTGACCAGTTGAATCAGGTGTGCTACAGCATTACTGGAATAGATCAGATCAGTGGAACAGCTGGGGCTAAACCATGATAGGTTAAAGAAACACTGTCAGAAATGCAGCTATCCAAGGTCTTGACTATTTGGCATACATTCTATGCACAATCTTTCATATTTTCCATAAACTACTTAAATCAATGTTTGCAAATACATTTCAGAAAAAAAGATCTGAGTGAGAGACAAAAATAGTGAGACACAGACATGCCTGTACCTTCCGGAGACACCTGAAACCCCACCTCTTTAAGGAATACCCAGGATAGGATAAAGTAATCCTTCTAATCCTTCTAACCCCCCCCCCCCTAAAAGATTTAAATGCACTATTGTAAAGTGGTTGTTCCACTGGATATCATAAGGTGAATGCACCAATTTGTAAGTCGCTCTGGATAAGAGCGTCTGCTAAATGACTTAAATGTAAATGTAAATGTACGATGTAGCTAAAAGTATCCCCCAAAATACATTGACTGCTATCTGAGAAAAAGACTTGATTGTACGATGTAGATGCAAAGTGTCCCCCATAATACATCCTCTGCTATCTGAGAAACATACTTGATTGTACGATGTAGATGCAAAGTGTCCCCCATAATACATCCTCTGCTATCTGAGAAACAGACTTGATTGTACGATGTAGATGCAAAGTGTCCACCATAATACATCCTCTGCTATCTGAGAAAGAGACTTGATTGTACGATGTAGATGCAAAGTGTCCCCCATAATACATCCTCTGCTATCTGAGAAACAGACTTGATTGTACGATGTAGATGCAAAGTGTCCCCCATAATACATCCTCTGCTATCTGAGAAAAAGACTTGATTGTACGATGTAGATGCAAAGTGTCCCCCATAATACATCCTCTGCTATCTGAGAAACAGACTTGATTGTACGATGTAGATGCAAAGTGTCCCCCATAATACATCCTCTGCTATCTGAGAAACAGACTTGATTGTACGATGTAGATGCAAAGTGTCCACCATAATACCTCAGCTGCTATCTGAGAAACAGTCATGATTGTAGGATGTAGCTGCAAAGTGTCTCATGGGGAAAAACAAAACAAACAAAAACATCCTCGATCGATTTCTCCACACAGTAGTAATCGTTATGGGGGACACTTTTCACAACTTTCGTGGGCTTTTGTGTTGGATCTTAAATCTTTCAGTCTTGCACTGTAAGAACTTGAGAGAACATGTGCCCATTCTTCCACTAATATTCTCATGTTACATAATTCACCCCCAAGGTAGCACAGTCAGAGTTGGAAACACGACCACAACAGTTAGTCAGGCAACAAGCTAATGTAATGAGAAATGCTCTTAGCTGAGCCAATCTCTCTCTCTCTCTCTCTCTCTCTCTCTCTCTCTCTCTCTCTCTCTCTCTCGCTCTCTCTCTCTCTCTCTCTCTCTCTCTCGCTCTCTCTCTCTCTCTCTCTCTCTGTCTCTTGGCACGCTGCAGACCCTAGCCTTTAACAAGAACGGTTACAGTAAGAAGGCTAACGGCTCTCAGCACCCAGCATGCAATCCCTGCCAGTGGAGCACTATAAAGTGCACCCAAGTGTTAAGTCAGTATGTTAAACTAATAGAAGTTCAGCTGAGTTGCGAGCAGTGAGAGCAGTTGGCCTTTGCTCCCTGGCTGTGACAAACAGCTTCCTCAGCAACTACTGCTAAAGATTGAACCAGGAACTATGTTCTCCATCATTTGCAGTTGCTCTATACTGCATGAATCAATTGATGCATTTTGAAGAAGCCAACCATTGAGGAAGGACCATTGCTTAAAAACCATTGAAGCATAGTACAGTATGTTACAAAATAATTGCCTACCCATAGTACGTTGAAATGTTTTTGACCAAAACATCACAGTTGCAGAAAATAATTAATAGATAATGTCTCTCAACATTTTCATTGTCAGCTGATTATGCACTGTAATGCACTGTAAAAACATTGAAATACACATTTGTAGAAAATAAATAAATCACTTAAATAACATTGTTTGTTGTTTATTTTTCCTAAATAGTATCCGAGAGCTGCCCAGTTCTCTGGTGGGCCTGTCAATAAAACACTGCCTCTGATTGGTGATAAAACTGCAAGCTCCAGGTCTGAGGGTACCAGGAGTCCATTAGACCTCACCAAGCACGCCCCTCACTGGGTTCTAAATCAGCTCGGTGTGACCTAAGATTTGCCGGCTAGCTGACTACATAAGATGATCCTGGGAGCTAGACATGAGCCACTCATTAACACTGTTGACTATTGATTGCCATAGATAACCATACATACTTACTGCTTGTTAATGTGTTATAGTCCCCCAATGTATACATTCATAAAGCCTTTATAACAGTTTTATAAGACATACCAGCATTTGACAACAGATGTGCCTGTCATCTATAGCACACATCATAACAAGCTTCATAACATCTTTTGCCATTGTTCATAATATTAATTCCAGGCTATGACAGATAAATGTCTTATGTTGCTGCTATAAAGGCTTTATGAATGCATACATAGGGGGCCTATAAATCTCTGGTCCTACTTTGAATGACGTTCAGCTTATAAAGGCTTCATAAAGCCTTCCTAAGCACTACATAAATGCGTTGCAAAGCATCTATAACCATATGTCATGCTTTATAAAGGGTTCATAGTCACATGACACCTAATCTCGTTCCCAGACACTTCTGCCCAAATGCGCGGAAGGTCTGGTTGACCAACACATCAAACTAGGCCTTCATGAGTTAGGGTTAGGTTTAAAATATCATTTTAAGAAGATAAATTGTTGAAATGGGCAGGGATTAGCAATAATTATGACTTTTGACTGTGTTAAGTAGTGACAATGACAAATACATTACTCAGTAAGGTCACTCCTACAGAATTCAATGGTCACTCTCACTAAGGTCAACTTTGAATGGTTGATATCCAAGGCTTATAGTATATACTGTGTGTGCAATAGCCTGGAGACGACGTTACACCAAGAAACACTTACCTTGATGAAGGCGCTGTAACGCCCTGGCCATAGAGAGGGGTTTTTGTTCTTTATTTTGGTTAGGCCAGGGTGTTACATTGGGTGGGCGTTCTATGTGCATTTTTCTATGTTGGTTTGTTTCATTGATTTTGGCCGCGTGGCTTCCAATCAGGCACAGCTGTAGAGCGTTGTTGCTGATTGGAAGTCACACATAAGGAGCATGTTTTTCCTTTGGGTTTTGTGGGTAATTGTTTCTGTTGAGTGTTTTGCACCTGACAGGACTGTTTGGCTGTCAGTTTTCTCGTTTTGTTTTGTGTAGTGTTCTTTAGTAAATTAAAATCATGATGAACACTAACTCCGCTGCGCCTTGGTCTACTCTCTCTCCCGACAGCCGTTACAGGCGCCTAATCTAAAGAAATTGTAAGTGTCTTTCTTCTGGAACCAAGTTACATGTTCCTCAGCACACAAACACGCACAAAACAAAAACGAGCCATACTGTGCGCTACTGGACCCAGTCAGGTCTTTGACAACAATATAACAAGCCATACCATGGGGTCCTGGGCCCAGACAGGTCTTTGACAACAATATAACAAGCCGTACCGTGGGGTCCTGGGCCCAGACAGGTCTTTGACAACAATATAACAAGCCGTACCGTGGGGTCCTGGGCCCAGACAAGTCTTTGACAACAATATAACAAGCCGTACCGTGGGGTCCTGGGCCCAGACACGTCTTTGACAACAATATATCAAGCCGTACCGTGGGGTCCTGGGCCCAGACAAGTCTTTGACAACAATATAACAAGCCGTACCGTGGGGTCCTGGGCCCAGACAAGTCTTTGACAACAATATAACAAGCCGTACCGTGGGGTCCTGGGCCCAGACAAGTCTTTGACAAATTCACCCACTCCCCCGCTGAAAGATCAGCCACAAACGGTTGACACCATTGTTAACAGGTTGTAATCAAGCCCTGGTCTCCAGCATGGGAACAGAAGAGGAAAAGCTGGTGTGGTAATCTCAGGTTGGACTGCTCCAAATCATCTTGATTCTGACACACACAAACACAAGCTTTGCAGGTCTATCAACCCATTTAAATATCTCTCACACCCTACCAGTAACCTGTGGATCATGAGAGAACCTTCATAAATCAGCAGAACGTTAACCTATTTATTGACACTTTATGTGGTGTCCTGTAATACTTAGTTTGAAGTGAGACACCTTCGGTCACTCATAACACATCCATAAAGACTCTATAACACGTGACACTGTGCTTACTACAAAGTCAGACACCTTCGGTCATTCATAACACATCCATAAAGACTCTATATCACGTGACACTGTGCTTACTACAAAGTCAGACACCTTCGGTCATTCATAACACATCCATAAAGACTATATCACGTGACACTGTGCTTACTACAAAGTCAGACACCTTCGGTCATTCATAACACATCCATAAAGACTCTATAACACGTGACACTGTGCTTACTACAAAGTCAGACACCTTCGGTCATTCATAACACATTCACAAATGCATTATATCATATGACGATGTACTTAATGTAAAGTCTACAGGAATTATCATTAACAGCTCAAATAAATTGAACATTACACTGTGAATAGTGTAGCTTGTCCCTGAGCTGGCTGACAAATGGTTCTTGCTTCTCTCCCTGCTGGAGGTACTGCATGTTGGTTCCAACCTAACAACAAAGAAAGTTGTCAGGCCTATTAGCTAGCTAGCAATTGCGTTGATGTCGCCGAAATTATTTGATCTAGTGATTGAGGTAGCTTTGTAATCTAACTCAACACATATAAATACTACAAAGTAATTTAAATTCCAACAAATAAAGATTTCTTTACTCGTTTGTCACTGTCCAGTGGCACCACAAGTGGGCATTTGATTTGCTAACTCATTATATGTGAGCTTACTGCGCTACCGAAACACCGCTAACCAAACAGTGCATGCACACTGAAACAAAGGCAGCTACAAGCAAAAATGTAAGTTTCTTAGATTTTTCCCAGACCTCAAAAGTGGTCATCTGGTGTGATTTAAGCATTGCTGTGAACACAGAAAATCCTCGTAAAAAAGTGTGAAAAAACTGGGGGAAAACCAGAAAAAAAAATGGGGGAAAGCCGAAACCTGGAAAAACTAAATGGACTTAGGAAAAGAAGGAATTATGCAAAAGATAAATACGGATTTTAAAGGGCCTTACCAACGTTTTTTGCTGTGACTGCACTTTAGAGTGTGTGTCAAACTGCCGCGCAGCATTTTGTTGGAAGTTGAGGTCAAGTCCAATATTGACTATGCACCCAAGAGGGAAAGAGGTTGGGCCATCCTAGAAAGGGTTTAGAGTAATACAATTACATTTATCCAAAGCGACTTACAGTCATGCGTGCATACATTTTTACATATGGGTGGTCCCGGGAATCTAACCCACTATCCTGGTGTTGCAATGCTTTACCAAGATGCATGACAAGGTAATAAATGCTTTGTGAAGCATCAATTTAATTTGATTTATAAAGCCTTTATTAAGCAGTGGGTTATGTCACATTTGACATTGGTGGTTATGTCACACATTTATTCCACATTCATAAACCCTTTATAGAGCATGACCTACTGTACGGTTATAGAATGTAACACATTCATGTAGCACTTATGAAGGCATTATGAAGGCTTTATGAAGCGTTTAAAATCTGAACGTCATTTAAAGCTGAACCAAATCTTCTAATGGTTACCAAAGCTTCATACTGTTGTGGCAGTTAGTGACTCCCACCAATTTAACACAGTGAAAGATGAGTGACAGTAAGATGGGAGAGAGATGGATGGTTATCTTGCTGCAGCTTTCATTTTATAGGATGTTGTCAATCATGACAGTCTCTGAGATTGCCTATCAGAACATAACATCAGGTGGGCAGGCCTAGCTATTTCATCAACTGGATTCTTCTGCTGAAGCCGTTGCTATGGTCAAACTAGGTGTTTATTAGGCAAATGTCATCAGGGCTGGGCTAAAAATCTATTCCATTTTCACAGCAGGAAAATAGAAATGTTACTGAGCCTCATATTTAGCGAATTAGCTTAATTGTGATAAAGTAGAGCATGTTTATGAGGTGAAATAACTAATGCTTTTTTTGTAGCACAGGTATTTTGTGATGTCCCACAGCACAGGTTTGTTGTAGAATGGTTTTGATTAAATACAACTCCTGGTTTTATAGTATTAGAACGTGAGGCAGCATTTCAGCAATCCCAATTATGTCTGTGAATGTCTGAAATATTAAACATACAGAGATAATGCTACGACACCCCGCTACCCACTGCACATCCAAACAAAAACAACACAACAATTATCTACATAAACAACAGCAGCAGTGGCTTGTGTTCAAATGTCAGCTACCCTTGGGGTTTTGTGTGGGTCACAGCATGCCCATATTAGAAAACACATGCAGGCTGCGAATCAGTGATTTACCTCAAAGGCATCGTAATGCAAAGGCTTCCAATTTGGTTTACTATCTCACTAATAGCAACAGCAGCCCAGCTCCCAGGGATGCCACACATCATGGAATCCTGAGTGACTACAATTCGCATAGACTGCCCCTGCACAGAAACCCATGACATGGTATTTAGATCCTAGATCACTCATCCCACAATGTAGTTTCTTTGTGTGGAGAGAGATGTTTCTACCTCAAGAAAAACTGGGAATTACAGCTCTCTTTATCTCTGATACACACGCTAATGCAGGGGCTTTTCCCCAAAAAATTACTGTGGATTAAATTGTATCACAAGCACATGCATGTAACTACCAAAATAAAGGGAACACCAAGATAAAGTGTCTTAATAGGGTGTTCGGCCACCACGAGCTGCCAGATCAGCTTCAATGAGCCTTGGCATAGATTCTACAAGTGGCCTTAAACCATGCCAGGAAATGCACCCCATTCCATAACATATACTTTGTTTCCTTCATTTACTCAAGTCTTTCCTTTATCTTGGCAGTCACCAGTATGCCTACAGTTGAGAAGGCTGCAATTTGGGAAGTAGGCAAGCCAAATATAGAACAGCTTGCTGTGTTGTGGCTATAGAGATATAATCCATAGAAGGATTTGTAACCTCTTACCCTGGCACTTTGACTGTTAAACTCATGGGTACACGAGCAATGCCTGCCAGTCTTGATTTGAATGGGAACTACCATCTATGGATTATATTTGTATGGTTGGTTGTGGTTGCAGTTTTCCTTTTGTAAATTTCTAAATACAATCGCGCGAAAAACATAGTTTTAAAAGCAAATTCTGCTGAATAGTGAAGACTAATCTGTATTTCTAACCAATGGAAACAATTTTGTATCAACAGCAGCACTGTTTTTCTAAGTAGCTTATTTTGATTTAGGCTATTGCCATGATGAGGACATCTGTCACGATTGTCGTAAGGAGTGGACCAAAACGCAGCGGGAAAATGTATACTCATCTTCTTTTTTTATTTGAAGAAGGAAAAACAAAATAAACACGTATACAAAACAAACGACTCCAAACAGTCCCGTCAGGTGCAACAAACACTAAACAGGAAACAACTACCCACAAACCCCCATAGAACAAACACCCCTATAAATAGGACCTTGAATCAGAGGCAATGAGAAGCAGCTGCCTCCAATTGAAGGTCAACCCAATAAACACCACATAGAAATAGACAAACTAGAAATAACATAGAAATACACTAACATCGAACATAACCCAAACAACCCCGAAACACCCTAAACAAGCACCCCCTGCCACGCCATGACCAAACTACAATAACAAACAGCCCCTTTACTGGTCAACATCGGTGCCTATGGCTTCATCTTCATCATTAGGTGAGTCAGTGTGCCACCGGAAAATGTATTTAGTAGTCTACTCTATATATATGCACTACCATTCAAAAGTTTGGGGTCACTTAGAAATGTTCTTTAAAAAAAAGAAAAGCAAAAGAAATTGTCCATTAAAATAACATCAAATTGATCAGAAATACAGTGTAGACATTGTTCATGTTGTAAATGACTATTGTAGCTGGAAACGGCAGATTTTTTATGGAATATCTACATAGGTGTACAGAGGCCTATTATAAGCAACCATCACTTCTGTGTTCCAATGGCACGTTGTGTTAGCTAAGTTTATCATTTTAAAAGGTCTAATTGATCAATAGAAAACCCTTTTGCAATTATGGTAGCACAGCTGAAAACTGTTCTGCTGATTAAAGAAGCAATAAAACTGGCCTTCTTTAGACGAGTTGAGTATCTGGAGCATCAGCATTTGTGGGTTTGATTACAGGCTCAAAACGGTTAGAAACAAAAACCTTTCTTCTGAAACTCGTCAGTCTATTCTTGTTCTGAGAAATGAAGGCTATTCCATGCGAGAAATTGCCAAGAAACTGAAGACCTCGTACAACGCTGTGTACTACTCCCTTCACAGAACAGCGCAAACTGGCTCTAACCAGAATAAAAAGAGGAGTGGGAGGCCCCGGTGCACAACTGAGCAAGAGGACAAGTACATTAGAGTGTCTAGTTTGAGAAACAGACGACTCACAAGTCCTCAACTGGCAGCTTCATTAAATAGTACCCACAAAAAACACCAGTCTCAACGTCAACAGTGAAGAGGCGACTCCGCAATGCTGGCCTTCTAGGCAGAGTTGCAAAGAAAAAGCCAGAGGAACTCTGGACAGAGGAACTATGCCTAGAAGGCCAGCATCCCGGAGTTGCATCTTCACTGTTGACGTTGAGTTTCAGAAGAAAGTTCTTTGTTTCTGGCCATTTTGAGCCTGAAATCGAACAGTTTTCAGCTGTGCTACCATAATTGCAAAAGGGTTTTCTATTGATCAATCAGACCTTTTAAAATGATAAACCTGGAACACAGGAGTGATGGTTGCTGATATTGGGCCTCTGTACATCTTTGTAGATATTCCATTAAAAATCAGCCGCTTCCAGCTACAATAGTCATTTACAACATTAACAATGGCTACACTGTATTTCTGACCAATTTTATGTTATTTTAATAGACAAAAGATTTGCTTTTCTTTAAAGAAAAGGGACATTTCTAAGTGACCCCAAACTTTTGAACGGTAGTGTATGTATATATATATGTATATATGTATATATATACATATATTTACTCCTAATATTGTACAATATGTGTGTCGTGTCATTGGCCTGGGCTATTGTTTGAATTCAAGACCAGAACGTTTTTATTGATTTCAGTTTGTCAGTATCAGGGTAAGCATTCATTTCTGTAATTTGTGTGCTATTAAAAAATAGTCAGCTAATGTCTTTGTTAGGGGTGTGTACAGGAGGCGAAGTCAGGTGCAGGAGAGCAGAGTGTAGTAAACTGGCGCACTTTAATTCCGGTCCAAAAATGACAGCACATAAGAACAATAACGTGCCAAAAACACGGAACATAGCAAAAGTATAGCGCCTGACAATATCCACATAACAATAAACAATTACACACAAAGATATGGAGGAGAACAGAGGACTAAATACATGCAGTGATTATGGAATGAAAACCAGGTGTGTAATGGAACAAGACAAAACAAATGGATATATGTGTCAAGTGTCTGTGTGCAGCGGGTAGGACGGAGTCAGGCGCAGGACACAGAACTGAGTAAAAACGTACTTTACTCGAAATAAATCACAAACTAATTCCATACAGGGAAAACAATCCAGCTCGACACAAAAGAGAGACCACTTAACAAAGAACAAACACGCACAAAACCATGTGTGAACCAGAGGGTTAAATAGGGAATAAATTATAACGTAATGGAAACCAGGTGTGTACAATCAAGACAAAACACATAAAAAAAGAAACATAGATCAGTGGCGGCTAGAAAGCCGGTGACGTTGATCGCCGAACGCCGCCCGAACAAGGAGAGGAGCTGACTTCGGTGGAAGTTGTGACAGTCTTCTGCCATGTAAATGACATAGAACTGCATGAAATGCGTTTATAAAATGCTCCCAAAAAATCGGATTACAAGTAATCCGTTACATGTAAGGGAATGCAAAGAAATTGTAACTGTAATCCGTTACGTTACCAGCAAAAATATTGTAATCAGATTACAGATACTTTTAAAAAACTAGATGATTACTTCGAGGATTACTTTTAAATTCAGATTTGTTTGGAGGACACTTCTCTGTTTTCTCAATGACATTCAAATCAGCATGCAAAAAAGGCGCAAGTTTAAGTTTGTTCCACCTGAGCGAGTCTGAGACCACTATGATGGATCGCAGAGCAGGAATAGGCTTTTGTAGGCTACAGTCCAAGCTATGTCTTCCAATGGTGCATCCAAAGATTATCCAACTTGAATAAACACTTATAGGTAAGAATGACAGCAGTGGTTTAGTCTACGGTGACATGGATATCACTTATTATTGATATCTACATAGTGCATTAATGTGAATCACACTGCTGATCTCTCATTTTGCTTTTTGTGCCTTACAGATTGTGGTTGTAATCTAAAAGCAATGGAATGTAATCAGATTACGTTACTGAATTTGGGTAATCCAAAAGTTACGTTACTGATTACAATTTTGAACAGGTAACTAGTAACTGTAACGGATTACGTTTATAAAGTAACCTACCCAACCCTGCCCATATGTGGAAATCCTACAAACGCATCTGCTCAACTATAGCCTATGCCACTTGGTTAATCTCTCTCTCTCTCTCAGCAATTTTTTAAGTTGAATCGAATCGTTGCCAGATTTGGTTTTACCGTCTTTCTCTACTCTCACTGGTACCAATGGGAAAAGAATACAATAGACTGCAGATAGGGTCAGTCGATGTAGAACGTTCCCTGGGCCTTTAAAAAAGCAAAGAATGTCTGTCTCACTGTCTCCCATCTGATTTGAAAATAGAGCATAAATAACTTACTCTCAATGCTTAGACAACTAAAGTCAAGCTAATAGAAGGCCAGTAGAGTTACAGAGCCAGTACATCAGAGGAGAAAATGCAACTCCATTAGATGAATAGCATGTCATACGAGGAGTAAGGCCCTCCCCTTGAGTTCTTCTTCACTTCTTCCATCTTGTTCGACAAAGGCTTCGTCAGAAATGGTATCCTATTCCCTATGTGTAGCCCATAGGGCCCCTGTCAAAAGTAGTCCACTATATAGGGAATAGGAAGCCATTTGGGTGACAGACAAAATTATCCCTTCAGAAAATGTGCCGTCCTCGCTTTTCAATAGGGACAAGTGGAGTTCAGGTAAATAGAGAAATCAAGGTTTACTACCTCGCTAAGAGAAAGCCTCCATTACTGTACATCCAAGCACTCATCAATGGGCTTTTGTGTGGGATGGTTCTTGAAGGATCTTGGCACACTCTCTGAAGCAGATGGTAGTCTATCTCGATAAGGCTTAGGGATGCTGTTCAATCAAAAACGCATTTCAGTATTAAATCAGGAACATAGAGTGTTAACATACCTTCAAATAACTCAAATAAAATTGCAGAATGGTTTGGGGTACTGTAATTAATAGCAACTAGACCACTCTACGGTAGATGCTTCCAGTTTACTGAATAAGAATAGTATGTGCAAAGGCAGTAGTGTTAGTGGATAGCGGCTACTTTGATGAATTAAAGTTTTTATTAAGTGATTGTTTTACCTACTGGCTACTGTAGTTGAATTCACCTCTGGATAAGAGCATCTGCTAAATGACGGAAGTGTAAAATAAAATATAGTGCATGTAATCAAAGCTGCATAGATATTTCTATAGCAGGTTTGATAAAACTCAGCCATAAGAATAATATTTTGGGCCAACTGACACGTTTTAGCTACTTCTGTAACGCTTGATATGTTTGCATATGGCTTTCCTAACACTGTCAGTAAGGTAATACAACACCTTGGTAAAGCTTGCATAACACATTGTAAAACCTTATAACACTACCATAACCAATGAAAATAATTATTCAACTGTTTATTTAGTCTTATGCTTTAGGACATAGGGTTATCTTAATAGGAAATTACAGCTGTCATGTCAATCAGAACAGTGTTACAGCAATACGTACAAAACCACACCTAAAACAATGTGTCCGAGATTCACATCCAAGGACAAACTGGCGATCTACTATTGAACTGAGTCCAATCTCAACCCTCCCAATAAAGGGTCTTGTTCCCTATAGCTCTCCCATGTAACTCCCTGCTGAGTCTTCGTGTTTCAGATCGATTCTCTGGGAGTCTTTGTCAGGGCTGCACGATAATCATTGAGCCCTGGGGACAGTGGGGACATGCTAACCAGGTGGGTATCAGTCAGTATTGAAATAGGACAACTGATGCCACCGCCCTTCTCCGATGACATTGGGACATTGAGAATGTAAAGGACCTAAAAAGAAAATGGTAGGCCAATTTGTTTTGTAACTTTGAGGAACAGCACTGACTCAGCTAATTATGGGCCAAAGGTAGATAAAAGGTTGGTGAAAGGTTTGATAATCACATAAGTACAATAAAATACAGTGATTCATAGTACAGATGTAGGATCTTAATTTGATCCCTTTTGTTGCTGAGAATTTTACTGCACAGTGGGAAATACAAACTTGTAGTATATTCTAGGTTTAAAAAGTCTTCTAAAGTTTGTAATTTCCACTTTAAAATTTCATTCTTGATTTGAATGTAATGCATATAATACTTGATTTGCATATAATGACAGCATGATTCCTTGGTTAAGAAGCACTTGACACTTTAAAAACCTTTCAGACCAGCTTCTACAAATGGACACCCTATCCAAAAATAGCCTCGGTGACAAGTGAGATATGCGAGAAAGCACACCAACGGCTAAGCAAGACATCTATTATCTAATCAAGTGTTGAACAAATCATTATATAAGTGCTCCCGATAACGCTTCATTGAGTGCACAGCCAAGAAATAGAGGCAAATTACAGTACTTGTAGATGTGTGCTAAGAATGAAAGGTGCAATTATGTTGAAAAGCCATTGGTGAATCTTAATAAGAAGGTAGGAAAGCTTAGCTGAATGCTCTCATAACAACAGTTGGCCATCCTGAGAGATGTAAAAAAGAAATACAAATAATAATCTCTCAAGCAAATAGTGAAGTGAAAAAGGAAAAGCACATCATTTTAATGCAATTCCCTATTCAACCTGACCAGCAGCATACACCCCTGCAGCCCACTGCTGGCTTGACTCTGAAGGTAAGCAGGGTTCGATCTTGGTCGGTCCCTGGATGCTGCTGGAAGTAGTGTTGGAGGGCCAGTAGGGGGCACTCTTTCCTCAGGTCAAAAAAATATATCACAATGTCCCAGGGCAGTGATTGGGGACATTGCCCTGTGTAGAGTGCTGTCTTTCAGATGGGAAGTTAAACGGGTGTCCTGACTCTCTTTGGTCACTAAAGATCCCATGGCACTTATCGTAAGAGTAGGAGCGTTAACCACTGGCTAAATTCCCAATCTGGCCCTCATACCATCATGGCCACCTAATCATCCCCAGCTTCCAATTGGCTTATTCATCTCCCTCTTCTCCCCAGTAACTATTCCCTAGGTCGTTGCTGTAAATGAGAATGGGTTCTCAGTCAACTAAGGGTAAAATATGGGTTAAAATAAATAAAACATTGCGTTTGAGATTTGGGATGAAGCGAAGGTTTTTAAAGAAATATGGTGGATAATATATTACAGTAATTACATTTGCGTAATGGTTGAAATAAAGGAATATGACATGAAAAAATTGTAGATAACAGGCTTCTATAGCAGGAATAAAGAACCCAAAAATAGAGATATAATGATTTAAAGATGGTCAGAACGTTCAGGCCACCTTACTAATTCATTGAATAGAGGTAAAGTATCAGAATGGAAAGCAGAGGCCTCATCGAGAGACTGAAAAAATGGAGCAGGTTTTAGCCTTTGTCAAGTGAAAAGGGATTTGAGAAAAGAAGGAGTTGAGTGTGATACCAATCTATAATTGAAATGCAGGTCTTCCTATCTCTCAGCGGGTGAGTTGGGGAAAGAAAGGAAGTGGATGGAATAAAAAAGAAAGAGGAAGATTCTGTAGCGGTGATGGCCATGGGGAAATGGCTTTAGCCTAAACAGAAGCAGAGCAGGAGCACGGCCAAGCCTTAGGGAACAACATACAGGTTGTTTCTATACTTCAGCACTATAGACATTATATTGAATACATGTCTGTCAGTGAAGACTGGTGTATTGAGGAAGAGGAGGATGGTTTTATCCTCCTATTTGAAAATGTGAATTTCACTTGCAATACATTCTCAGCAAGGTGTTCACAGACAGGTAGGTGGCAGTTGACTTTTTAAGCACTATGGTCCAACATTTATGTTACACAGATTAAAGACTGAAGCCGCCTGTAATCTGTAAATCAATGTGCACATGTACTCTGCAGTAGCAATGGCTATCGAAACAAGTTCAAATCCTGCTAGTAAACATCCAATTCCAATGAAAGCACTAAGCACTAATGTGTTCAAGCACAGGCTCACAACCTGTATTGTAGTGGAATTCTGGAGGAGCAGATGGCCTCACAAGCTAGTATTCTCTCTGGGGGCAAAACAATGTCCTAGAATAATGCACATGGAAATGGTGTAAACATATTGTGTTCACTCATGCTGCTCTCTCCTAATCTTGCACACGGAACATTCCCATCTGTGTCCATTTTCATGGTCCAATAGAGTCCACAATGACTCTACTACTTGGTTATGACTACTTCAATTCCTGGTGTCTATCTGGACTTAAACGACAGGCAAAGTGGCTGCCGCCACCGTCATTATCTTTCAGGCGTGTTATCGGACAGCTTTCTGCCTAATTAATGAGACTTAGGCTGATAAAGACCACCGTAGTCGACTGGAATTTGCTTGATAAAAATCTCCAGCGCTTAAAGTTAGAATTTGATATTTCGTTTTTCAGCAAAATGGCAGCTCCGACACTTGTTTTGGTATGCAGCTGAGGGATGGGGCCATTATTGTTCTCTCTCTGTCAATACCATGGTATAAACTCTCCTATTGTTCTCTCACTCTCAGTACCATGGTATAAACTCTCCTATTGTTCTCTCGCTCTCAGTACCATGGTATAAACTCTCCTATTGTTCTCTCGCTCTCAGTACCATGGTATAAACTCTCCTATTGTTCTCTCGCTCTCAGTACCATGGTATAAACTCTCCTATTGTTCTCTCGCTCTCAGTACCATGGTATAAACTCTCCTATTGTTCTCTCGCTCTCAGTACCATGGTATAAACTCTCCTATTGTTCTCTCGCTATCAATACCATGGTATAAACTCTCCTATTGTTCTCTCGCTATCAATACCATGGTATAAACTCTCCTATTGTTCTCTCGCTATCAATACCATGGTATAAACTCTCCTATTGTTCTCTCTCTCTCTCTCTCTCTCTCTCTCTCTCTCTCTCTCTCAATACCATGGTAGAAAACTCTCCTGTTGTTCTCTCTCTCTCAATTCCATGGTATAAACGATCCTATTGTTCTCCTTCTCTCTTTCAAGGACAATTCCAAAGGACAGCAATAGCTAAGCAATTGAGCTGTTGGGAATTGGGATTATTTGTTTTGCATGGAGAATCAACTACCTGTCTCAGAGCCTACCCTGAATGCTTATCTAAATTAATGAAAGGGATTGCATGCCTTATTTAATTGAGAAACCGCATTGCCACACAAAGGAAAAACCCTGTAGGTTTGTTATCTACAGAAGACAGCCATATAATCTCATTCAACGATTAGGAGAATGCATCATTCACTTCGCAATGTTGATGAGCGTGGGAAATGGTGTGAAGTTTAGGGAGTGAGCAAACGGAAGAGAAAGCCAACTTCCCACCCGGTGGCCTGCCCGCCCGTCACCTGACCTCAGACCAAATCCATCATTTGGCCAGTCGTGCCAGGAGTCCCACCACATTTGTCATTGTCCCAGGGTTGCATCTGTGACATTTAAATGATTACCCTCTCAATCAATAACGGTTATGTTGAAGAATGTCACTGCATAAAACAACCTTCTCTGTCATGCCTCTAGGTCGGTGTTTGTTGGCGTTTTGCTTGGCTTGGCAGAAAGAAATGAGTATCATAATGAAATCTGCCTGCAAATCGTACTGTGTCACGACAGTTCTAGGATGCGCTCTGCAAAATGCTAATCAACTCAGACCATAAGGCCATAGATTAACATTTTGGTTTTCCGTTTGTCTTAAATCGACATAACAGTCCGAAATCACAGTTTGTAAGATGCTTTTAGACCCCAAAAGTAGTCTGCTGCCATGATGAACCCACGTCCCACACCATCATGATGAACCCAGGTCCCACACCATCATGATGAACCCACGCCATCATGATGAACCCACAACATCATGGTGAACCCAGGTCCCACACCATCATGATGAACCCAGGTCCCACACCATCATGATGAACCCAGGTCCCACACCATCATGATGAACCCACGTCCCACACCATCATGATGAACGCACGCCATCATGATGAACCCACGCCATCATGATGAACCCACGTCCCACGCCATCATGATGAACCCACGTCCCACACCATCATGATGAACGCACGCCATCATGATGAACCCACACCATCATGATGAACCCAGGTCCCACGCCATCATGATGAACCCACGTCCCACACCATCATGATGAACCCAGGTCCCACACCATCATGATGAACCCACGTCCCACACCATCATGATGAACCCACGTCCCACACCATCATGATGAACCCACGTCCCACACCATCATGATGAACCCAGGTCCCACGTCCCACACCATCATCATGAACCCACGTCCCACACCATCATCATGAACCCACATCCCACACCATCATGATGAACCCACGTCCCACACCATCATGATGAACCCAGGTCCCACACCATCATGATGAACCCACGTCCCACGCCATCATGATGAACCCATGTCCCACACCATCATGATGAACCCACGTCCCACACCATCATGATGAACCCACGTCCCACACCATCATGATGAACCCAGGTCCCACGCCATCATGATGAACCCACGTCCCACACCATCATGTTGAACCCACGCCATCATGATGAACCCACGCCATCATGATGAACCCACACCATCATGGTGAACCCACGTCCCACACCATCATGATGAACCCAGGTCCCACGCCATCATGATGAACCCACGTCCCGCACCATCATGATGAACCCATGTCCCACACCATCATGATGAACCCACGTCCCGCACCATCATGATGAACCCACGTCCCACGCCATCATGATGAACCCACGTCCCACGCCATCATGATGAACCCATGTCCCACACCATCATGATGAACCCACGTCCCGCACCATCATGATGAAACCACGTCCCACGCCATCATGATGAACCCACGTCCCACACCATCATGATGAAACCACGTCCCACGCCATCATAATGAACCCACGTCCCACGCCATCATGACGAACCCAAGTCCCACACCATCATGATGAACCCACGCCATCATGACGAACCCAAGTCCCACACCATCATGATGAACCCACATCCCACGCCATCATGATGAACCCAGGTCCCACACCATCATGATGAACCCAGGTCCCACACCATCATGATGAACCCATGTCCCACGCCATCATGATGAACCCAGGTCCCACACAATCATGATGAACCCAGGTCCCACACCATCATGATGAACCCACGCCCCACGCCATCATGATGAACCCAGGTCCCACACCATCATGATGAACCCAGGTCCCACACCATCATGATGAACCCACGCCCCACGCCATCATGATGAACCCACGTCCCACACCATCATGATGAACCCACGTCCCACACCATCATGATGACCCCACGTCCCACACCATCATGATGAACCCACGTCCCACACCATCATGATGACCCCACGTCCCACACCATCATGATGAACCCACGTCCCACACCATCATGATGAACCCACGTCCCACACCATCATGATGAACCCATGTCCCACACCATCATGATGAACCCACGTCCCACACCATCATGATGAACCCATGTCCCACACCATCATGATGAACCCACGTCCCACACCATCATGATGAACCCAGGCCCCACACCATCAATAGTGTAGATGCAGCTATGCACCAAATAAAATCTGGAGATATGTGGTGCTTATCTTTTCCATTCATTTGGGGATGGAGCATATAGCTGAATCAACACATGGCCTGGAACGTTGGCTTATCTCAACATGTTTAAGGTCTGAAAACATCTGGTGCGTCATTTCTCCTTTAACTGACAATGCATCTCTGATGTGAGGGAATCATTTTTTCTTCTTGTTGGAACTTTGCTAGCAGACTCTTCAGGACTATGAATCAAACAATAACTCTAACCACCCAAACTGTATTGAAAAGAAATGTGTTGAAGACATATCAATGATCAAATGTAGGGCATCAATATAGCTGAAGAACATAGGCCTAATGCGCAGTATATATTTGAGAACAGATTTGAGAACTGTTCGCAGTGTGCAGTATATGTAGGGCTGTAGATAACAATGGGCTGTGATAGGGACCGACTAGGGGTTTCCACTCCCTGTATGTCCCTGGCAAAGATGTTTACCTCCTTAGAAGTAATTGAACATGATGATTTGTTGAGCAAAAGTGTGCGTGTGTGCGCGTGTGTGTGTTCGCACGTGCAAGATCTCTGTGAGATACCAGCTAGTGTATGAGAAAAATCTACAACCAACTAAACTAGAGCTAGACTAGAAGGTTCTGTCTGCAAAAAGATGATCCTAAGATAATTGCCTTTAAAATTCCAATGAGGGTTTGAATGGTGTCAGCTATTTTTATCTATTATTATTTTGACCTTAATAACATCAATTGGGGTATTTAGAGTACTATATAGGTAGAGAACATAGAACAGAACGAGGCTATGTCAATTGCTAAATGTTGACAAAAATGCAGATAGAACCAAGCTCTTGAAAAGCCTATGGGTTTTATCTAAAAATACAATGTCAAGAATAGGTTTACATTATGCTGGAGCATGGAACATGATTCAAAAGAAAACAATATGGCACAATATTGCAATACTGCACACAAAATATTGCACAATTTCACATATGTATTCTAGTTTATTGCCAACGTTTCTGTCTATTGACCTTCTTCGGACCAGAGACATTGGCAATCAATATTTTTGGTCTGAGAAACAAATTGTGAAATTGCTAAACCATAACAGCATGTATAATGTATTAATGCATGGTAAGGGACATGGTAAGGGGCATGGTAAGGTGCATGGAAATGGACATGGTAAGGGGCATGGTAAGGTGCATGGTGAGGGGCATGGTAAGGGGCATGGTGAGGGACATGGTAAGGGGCATGGTAAGGTGCATGGTAAGGTGCATGGAAAGAGGCATGGTAAGGTGCATGGTGAGGGGCATGGTAAGGTGTTGCAGTCTGGTTCAAGAATAAAGGTTACAAGTCTATAATGCCTGAGTTGGGATGGATGATTCAGTGACGGAAAAAGATTTCTCATTGAATGCTTTCAAGTCTGGTAAATGCTAAACTTAATGGTTTGGAAAATGTAAAGCTTTTAAAGCGATACTGCGATATTCTGGCAATTAAGCTTTTCTACTTACCTAGACTCATATGAACTCTTGGATACTATTTGTATGTCTCTGGGTGCAGTATGAAGGAAGGTAGAGGTAGTTACACAAGGCAATGCTGACTAGTGTTAGCGAATGGACGTCTACAGGTACAGTGGGGTAAACTAGAGGCTAGGTTGACAGAATCTCGCAGTATCTCTTTAACATGGTTACATGGAGCTGTTCGACATCATGGTCAATGCTTCCTAGTTTAATTTTACGTTTAGTGTACAAAACATTAAGAACACCTGTCTTTCCACATAGAATGACCAGGTGAAAGCTATGATCCCTTATTGATGTCACTCGTTAAATCCACTCCAATCAGAGTAGATGAAGGGGAGGAGACAGGTTAAAGAAGGATTTTTAAGCCTTGAGACAATTGAGACATGGATTGTGTATGTGGGCCATTCAAAGGGTGAATGGGCAAGACAAAATATTTAAATGCCTTTGAACAGGGTACGGTAGTAGGTGTGTCAAGAACTGCAATGCTGCTGGGTTTTTCACACTCAACAATTTCAAGTCTGTATCACGAGTGGTCCACCACCCAAAGGACATCCAGCCAACTTGACACAACTGTGGAAACATTGGAGTCAACATGGGCCAGCATCCCTATGGGATGCTTTCAACACCTTGTAGAGTCATTTCCCCAATGAATTGAGGCTGTTCTGATGGCAAAGTGTGGGGTGCAACTCAATATTAGGAAGGTGTCCTTAATGTTTTGTATGCTCAGTATATGTCTTAGACAATATTGTCTCTCTTGTCATTTAAGACTTTTTCATGCCATTAAATGTCAAGCTGGAAATTGACCTATCGCCACCTTTTCGATAAATTATCTATACAGAGCAAGGTTAGAGCTAATACAGTGCATTAGGAAAGTATTCAGACTCCTTGACCTTTTCCATGTTTTCTTATGTTACAGCCTTATTCTAAAATGGATTAAATCGTTTTTTCCCTCTCATCAATCTACACACACCCCATAATGATGACTTAAAAACAGGTTTTTAGAAATGTTGGCAAAGTATTCAGACCCTTTACTCAGTACTTTGTTGAAGAACCTTTGCCAGCGTTTACAGCCTCAAGTCTTCTTGGGTATAATGCTACAAGCTTGGCACACCTGTATTTGGGAAGTTTTTCCCATTCTTCTCTGCAGATCCTCTCAAGCTCTGTCAGGTTGGATGGGGAGCGTCGCTATTTTCAAGTCTCTCCAGAGATGTTAGCTTGGGTTCAAGTCCAGGCTCTGGCTGGAACACTCAAGGACATTCAGAGACCTGTCCCGAAGCCACTTCTGCGTTGTCTTGGCTGTTTACTTAGGGTCGTCGTCCTATTGGAAGGTGAAGATTCGCCCCAGTCTGAGGTCCTGAGCGCTCTAGAGCAGGTTTTCATCAAGGATCTCTCTGTTATTCGCTCTGTTCATCTTTCCATCGATCCTACCTAATCTCCCAGTCCCTGCCGCTGAAAAACATCCCCACAGCATGATGCTGCCACCACCATGGTTCACCGTAGGGATGCTGCCAGGTTTCCTCCAGACATGAAGCTTGGCATTCAGGCCAAATAGTTCAATCTTGTTTTCATCAGATCAGAGAATCTTGTTTCTCATTGTTTGAGAGTCTTAACCCTTGTGTTGTCTTAAGGGTAAAAAATGACTCGCTACTATGTTTAACAGCAGAGAAAACCCCCTAAATGATATTTTATCAACTTTAAATTTGATGACTTTACTAGAGTGACCCCAACATTAGAAAAAGTGAAACATCGCCTTTGTTCATATTTCCATGAAAGCTGTATACCACCAGGGTACAAAGATTGTCTTAGAGTCATTTTTGACACAGCAGTTATAAAAACATTTACACACCACAAAAAACACAAAGACACACACACACACACACACACACACACACACACACACACACACACACACACACACACACACACACACACACACACACACAC
Organism: Salmo salar; assembly: GCF_965601325.2. Lineage (NCBI taxonomy): Eukaryota > Metazoa > Chordata > Actinopteri > Salmoniformes > Salmonidae > Salmo > Salmo salar. Next base: position 26,181,188 of record NC_138295.1, read on the forward strand.
ACACACACACACACACACACACACACACACACACACACACACACACACAATGAGAAATGTAGATTATGTGTGCTACTGATTGAACTCAGCCAGCAGCTCCTGAAGAGGAAGATCACAATGGTTGGCACAGTTAGAAAGAACAAGCCTGAGCTCCCCCCTGCACTCCTCGCAACAAGATGGAGAGAGGCCTTCTCATCAAAGTTTGCCTTCACCCCCACCACCACTCTAGTTTCTTTCTCAAGAATGTGGTCCTCCTGAGCACACTGCTCAAAACAGTTGAGATCAGTGATCGTGAGGACAGGAAGCCAGCCATCATCCTGGACTACAACCAAATCAAAAGAGGCGTGGACAACCTGGACCAGGTGTTTGGAACTTACAGCTGCAGGAGGATGACTGCCCGCTGGCCCCTGGTCATCTTTCATAACATCATTGATGTGTCCTCATACAATGCCTTTGTGATATGGAACAAGCTCAACCCTACCTGGATGCCTGATAAGCAGGACAAGAGGAGGGCATTCCTGGAACAGCTAGGAAAGGCGCGTGTAACCCCACACATTCAAAGGGAGTGCCTCCCCCACACAGCAGCATCTGCAGCGCTTGTGAAAGCTGTTCAGGGGGCTGAATCTTGTCCTGATCCACCTGAGGCTGCAGCTGGTGCAGGCTAGAGGGGGCGATGCCAATTCTGCCCCCCAAAGAAGGCCTGTAAAACAAGTACTATGAGCTGCACATGTCAGAAATACATCTGCAAAGTCCATGCACACACACTTGCATATTGTCCTACATGTGCTAATTAGAGTTGATTGATTTATGTTCTTCATGCTTTTGTTTTGTCTTATTCTTATTTATTGTTGTTGTTTATACACCTTGTGGGTGGGGGCAATGGTTCAAAAAATGGGAGAAGAATTGTATTTTGTAGTTGAATTCCTCATTGTACAGTATATAAGAATATATCACTATGTAGCCAAAAATGTTGAAGACTGTTATTGTTTCCCTTCAATAAACTGCATTCATAACTACTTTCTGCACATTTCTGCTACTTTCTTAGTCTATACAAGTGCTATCTCTTGCTAATAAAATGTATGTTTACACCTATGCCGTACCTTTAGCAATAATAATAATAATAAACCTCTACTTTAGTAAAGAAAACAATTATGCCAGGTGTGTTGTAATAAAAACGAGTGGTGTCCACTAATTAAATGCAGTATTTCTGCATTGTGAAGAGGGAAAACCCAGATATTCCCAAAGTTTGTGATGAATGACAGGTTGTTTCTTCATGCAAAATAGATTTGGGGTTTAAAATTCAAATTCTGCTTCATTTTAGGGGTTTAGTGAAGGCTGATAATTTTTCCCCTTAAGACAAGGGGAGTATACAGAATGGGTTAATGTGCCTTTTGGCAAACTCCAAGTGGGCTGTCATGGTCTGTCATGTGCCTTTTACTGAGGAGTGGCTTCCGTCTGGCCACTACCATAAAGGCCTGATTGGTGGAGTGCTGCAGAGATGGTTGTCCTGCTGGAAGGTTCCCCCATCTCCACAGAGAAACTCTAGAGCTCTGTCAGAGTGACCATCAGGTTCTTGGTCACTTCCCTGACCAAGGCCCTTCTCCCCCGATTGCTCAGTTTGGCCGGGCGGCCAGCTTTAGGAAGAGTCTTGGTGGTTCCAAACTTCTTCCATTTAAGAATGATAGAGGCCACTGTGTTCTTGGTGACCTTCAGTTCTACACAAATGTTTTGGTACCATTCCCCAGATCTGTGCCTCGACACAATCCTGTCTCGGAGGTCTACGGACAATTCCTTCGACCTCATGGCTTGGTTGTTGCTCTGACATGCACTGTCAACTGTAGGACATTATATAGACAGGTGTGTGTGCCTTTCCAAATCATGTCCAATCAATTGAATTTACCACAGGTGGACTCCAATCAAGTTACAGAAACATCTCAAGGATGATCAATGGAAACAGGATGCACCTGAGCTCAATTTTGAGTGGCATAGAAAATAGTCTGAATACTTATGTAAATAAGATATCTCCGTTTTTTTTGTTTAATAAATGTGCAAACATTTCAAAAAACCTGTTTTCGGGTTGTCATATTATATGTAGATTAATGAGTTTCTTTTTTTATTGAATACATTTTAGAATAAGGCTGCAACGTAAGAAGATGTGGAAAAAGTCAAGGGGTCTGAATACTTTCCGAATGTACTATATATCTGTGTTGAATTGGATATTGTAGTATAGAATACATTGGAAGCATAAATATGGTATATTCATCATGTGCTAACAAACAATGTGCCTGCTCCCAAAAAAATGTACATGGTTAATATAATATAAATATAATATAAATGACTAATTTTTATTATGTTATTGTTGTAATTGAATATACTGTAACATGCCATTATGGTACCTATAGGCTTATCTAGCGTTTCCTTGTCATGAAAAGCGTATCAAATGATCTTTAGAACAACAGCAGAATGCAATTAAAACACATGTTGAGGAGTTAGCCGATCTTTAAGCATAATAGCAGCTCAATGCTTATACTGTATTCAACAGGGGGAAAAAATCTGCTTGTTATGGCAGTGATGTTCCAACATCGTACAGGAATAAAAGCTTGATCCCTCATAAATATCAATACAATTCCATGTTGCAGAGAAGCTAATGAATTATGCAAGACCCAAGCAGGATCACACAGACGGATGAGCTTCAGCGGAGAGAAGTGAGAAGTGTGTACAACAATGCCAACACGTCCACCGGGAGGAGGAAAAGTTTAGATGAAAATAACCCAATCGAAATAGCCTCCTCAACCTCTGAGCCAGACAGGCATTTGTCAGCGGCTACCATTGACCTTGAATTTCACGGATGTCACCGCAGCACTTTTGCTTCGTCACCCCATCCATTACCCCCCTGCATATTCACACCGTCTAGCACTTTCAAAAGTGTTAAACAGTACCATGTGCCTTCACAGGGAGTGGGGTAAGATGCATTGATATGTCAGATATGTCGCCCCCCACCAATGGAGTGTTCTCGCATACTCTACATCTGTTATGTTGGCATCTGTACTTCCTTCAAAATAAAACACCTCCCATGGAAGATTTTTAGACGATGCCTCTGAGCCCTCTCTGCCATATCTTGGCATGATAGAGCTAATTTTCACAAGCCTATCTTTTTATTGAATGTTAGCACCGGTTTGGACTCATTCCCCATTGGTCTATTTCAAGTATTTTACTCCATAAAAAAAATCTAACTGTGTTTTATGTTGTAGATGTCGTTGATCTTGTACTGACTCCATTGCTTAAAAAGGAATCCAAATAATATCTTGGTGGTGTATTAATAAAACTGAAATATATTCTGTGCTTGTTCAAGCCTACCCTCTCTCCTGTCAAAGCCTTCACGTCCAAAGGGACTCAGCCCCGAATTCTTCGTTACCAGCAGGGACATGTGACCGGGAGAGTGAAAAAGGGTGACAAGTCAGGGAACAAAATGTCTGGAACTGTATACGGTCAATATATAGACTGGCCATTTTGTCTTCATTAACACCTGTGCAGGCATAGAAACACACATGATGCAGACTCAAAGACACATACATACACACAAACACACACACACCCCTCTTTGTCATGATTTATTTGTATTGATTAGACTGTTCCAATCTAGATTTGACTGACCTTTTGCACTTCCTTGGCTGTTTCCCCCCCCCATTTCATTCCCTATTCCCCAGACACACCTCGCACCTCACCCCCAGACACACCTCAAATTTTTCCTATGTTGCCTTATATCCTGGAATTAAAATAGATTTTTTGGGGGTTTGTATCACTTGATTTACACAACATGCATAACACTTTGAAGATACATATTTTGTTTTGTGAAACAAACAAGAAATAAGACAAAAAAATACAGTTACAGCAATTACAGCTGCAAATCTCTTGGGGTATGTCTCTATAAGCTTGGCACATCTAGCCACTGGGATTTTTGCCCATTCTTCAAGGCAAAACTGCTCCAGCTCCTTCAAGTTGGATGGTTTCTGCTGGTGTACAGCAATCTTTAAGTCATACCACAGTTTCTCAACTGGATTGAGGTCTGGGCTTTGACTAGGCCATTCCAAGACATTTAAATGTTTCCCCTTAAACCACTCGAGTGTTTCTTTAGCAGTATGCTTAGGGTCATTGTCCTGCTGGAAGGTGAACCTCTGTCCCAGTCTCAAATCTCTGGAAGACTGAAACAGGTTTCCCTCAAGAATTTCCCTGTATTTCAAGCCATCCATCATTTCTTCAAATCTGATCAGTTTCCCAGTCCCTGCCGATGAAACACATCCCCACAGCATGATGCTGCCACCACCATGCTTCACTGTGGGGATGGTATTCTCGGGGTCATGAGAGGTGTTGGGTTTACACCAGACATAGCATTTTCCTTGATGGCCAAAAAGCTCAATTTTAGTCTCATCTGACCTTTGTACCTTCTTCCATATGGTTGGGTAGTCTCCCACATGCCTTTTGGCGAACGCCAAACATGTTTGCTTATTTTTTTTCTTTAAGCATTGGCTTTTTTTCTGGCCACTCTGCCGTAAAGTCCAGCTCTGTGGAGTATACAGCTTAAAGTGGTCCTATGGACAGATACTCCAATGTCCGCTGTGGAGCTTTGTAGCTCCTTCAGGGTTATCTTTGGTTTCTTTGTTGCCTCTCTGATTAATGCCCTCCTTGCCTGGTCTGTGAGTTTTGGTGGGCAGCCCTCTCTTGGCAGGTTTGTTGTGGTGCCATATTCTTTCAATTTTTTAACAATGGCTTTAATGGTGTTCCGTGGGATGATCAAAGTTTCATATATGTTTTATAACCTAACACTGATTTGTACTTCTCCACAACTTTGTCCCTGACCTATTTGGAGAGCTCCTTGGTCTTCATGGTGCCGCTTGCTTGGTGGTGCCCCTTGCTTAGTGGTGTTGCAGACTCTGGCGCATTTCAGAACAGGTGTATATATACACTGAGATCATGTGACAGATCATGTGACACTTAAGTAAAGTCCACCTGCGTGCAATCTAACTAATTACGTGACTTCTGAAGGTAATTGGTTGCACCAGATCATATTTAAGGGCTTCATAGCAAAGGGGGTGAATACATATGCACGCACCATTTTTCAGTTTTTTTATTATTTTTTTAAAATCAAGTACTTTTTTTAATTTCACTTCACCAACTTGGACTATTTTGTTTATGTCCATTATATGAAATCCAAATAAAAATCAATTTAAATTACAGGTTGTAATGCAACAAAATAGGAAAAACTCCAAGGGGGATGAATACTTTTACAAGGCACTGTAACTATTCAGACCCTTTGCATCCTGTTTCCATTGATCATTCTTGAGATGTTTCTACGACTTGATTGGAGTCCACCTGTGGTAAATTAAATTGATTGGAAATGATTTGGAAAGGCACCCACCTGTCTATATAAGGTCCCACAGTTGACAATGCATGTCAGAGCAAAAAACCAAGCCATGAGGTCGAAGGAATTGTCCATAGAGCTCTGAGACAGGATTGTGTCGAGGCACAGATCTTGGGAAGGGTACCAAAACATTTCTGCAGCATTGTAGGTCCCCAAGAACACATTCGCCTCCATAATTCTTAAATGGAAAAGTTTGGAACCACCAAGACTCTTCAAAGAGATGGCCGCAGTCAGGGAGGTGACCATGAACCCGATGGTCACTCTGACAGAGCTCCAGAGTTCCTCTGTGGAGATGGGAGAACCTTCCAGAAGGACAACCATCTCTGCAGCACTCCACCAATCATGCCTTTATGGTTGAGTGGCCAGACAGAAGCCACTCCTCAGTAAAAGGCACATGACAGCCTGCTTGAAGTTTGCCAAAAGGCACCTAAAGGACTCTCAGATCATGAGAAACAAGATTCTCTGGTCTAATGAAACCAAGATTGAACTCTTTGGCCTGAATGCCAAGCATCATGTCTGGAGGAAGCCTGGCACCATCCCTATAGTGAAGCATGGTGGTGGTGGCAGCATCATACTGTGGGGATGTTTTCTAGTGGCAGGGAGTGAGAAACTAGTCAGGATCAAGGGAAAGATGAACGGAGCAAAGTGCAGAGAGATCCTTGATGAAAACCTGCTCCAGAGCTCTCAGGACCTCAGACTGGGGCAAAGATTCACTTTCCAACAGGACAATGACCCTTAGCACACAGCCAAGACAACGCAGGAGTGGCTTCGGGACAAGTCTCTGAATGTCATTGAGTGGCCCAGCCAGAACCAGGACTTGAACCCAATCGAACATTCCTGGAGAGACCTGAAAGTAACTATGCAGCCACGCTCCCCATCCAACGTGACATAGCTTGAGGGGATTTGCAGAGAAGAATGGGAGAATCTCCCCAAATACAGGTGTGCCAAGCTTGTAACGTCATACCCAAGAAGACTTGAGGCTGTCAAATTGCTGCCAAAGGCGCTTCAAAAAAGTACTGATTATAAGGTCTGAATTCTTATGTAAATGTGATATTTCAGTTTAAAATGTCTAATAGATTTGCAGAAATTTCAAAAATAAATGTTTTGCTTTGTCATGGGGTATTGTGTGTAGATTGATGAGGAGAAAACAGTAACTATTTAATCAATTTCAGAATAAGGTAGTAACGTACCAAAATGTGGAAAAGGTCAAGGGGTCTGAATACTTTCCAAATGCACTGTATCTACAGCCCTTCAATCATTCTTCTTACAATGAAACTGTATGTTACTCTCACACACCTTTCCCTTTAATCTATTCTCTCTTTTACCTACCAGCTGTGATTTGGAAAACATTTCCAACTGATGAGAGAAACAGGGAGGGTGGGGCAGTCCCACATTCTTTACGTAATTTATGAGCTTTATTGAAGAGATAGAACAGTGTTTGAAAGACGGGGAAGGGTGAGTCAAAGGGCAGTGGGCCCGGATTCAAACCCATGCTGACTCTAGCATCCATGTTTGCCGGGGTCAGCGGCCATCATTGCTGGACCACACAGGAAGGGTATTCTCAAGGAAAGTGATGAAGCTGGTAATTGGATTACTTTGAACCACAGAGAGAGGCAATTTGTTCAATCTTTCCAAATGTAAAGAAAAATGTTACACAATACTTATAAAACCTGAGAAAACATGTTGGACCCACCTATCCAATATGTATGTTACTGAATGGGTGAGAAGTCACTTACTGAAGAAGATGTACTCCGTATAGCTGCTCCAGATTTTGTCGTCCCTGTACTGGTTGACAAAAGCGGCTGTTCCCGTGGAGTTACACGCCACCATTGTAAAGCCCACCTCAGAAAGCCGGTCAAATGCCTGCTCCAGGTAGGTGAACTTGAGGTAAAACCGCGAAGTGTACTTCTCCGGCGGCCTGTCGGGGTCCCGGCTCTCGTTCAGTGTTTCCCCAAACACCTCTTTGGCCAGGGCGATGCGTCCGCACACCATGATCCGTGCCACTCGTCGGAACTTGGCGTCAGCTTGGTTGTCTCGCACTGTAGTGTAGGAGCCCCTGTAGCCGATGGTGATGAACCCTGACCTCTTGTCTGAGGAAGTCGAGGTTCGACCTGTAGGGTACTCGCTGCTTTGCGAGCTCTCCTCGATGTCGCTGTGGCAGCCCTCATCGTTCATGGAGCCCTGCTTGGAACCTACGCGGGGCCCCAGGAGGCGCAGCAGCTCGCCCAGCTGGAAGTGCTCAGCCTCCCGCTGCAGACGCTCGCGCTCGGGAAAGTGGTCGGGCAGCACCAGCTGGCGGTCTCGCAGGAAGTCCAGCACGTAACGGAACAGGAAGCCATCGCGGTCGATGAAGAATCGACCTCGGCTGTCCCTCGGCAGCTCCCGCGGTGGGCACCGGGCGAACATGGCGTGCAGGGTGGTGTCGGGCACACTGACCAGGGTAGAGCGCTTGGTGACGTACACCTGGCCACCCACATTTAGCTCCACCACCTCTGGGGTCGGGGGCGGGGACGGGGCGGACACCTCGCTGATGGGCAGAATGGTTTCCTTCATGGCCATGGTCCCGTAGTTCCACCGGGTTATAGAGAGAAATCAAACACCTCCCCTTCCAAACTCATTAAGGTATAGATCCTCTCAAACAAGCTCAGTGAAGAGCAAGAGAAGAAAAAGGTCCCAATAGAATCAGCAGTGGTCACCAAGGAGTTCACAGCATAGCCGGTGCTGAAGTTTGAAAGAGACAGAGGACTACATCCCTGCTGTTAGAATTAGCTGAGGAGAGAGAGAGAGAGAGAGAGAGAGAGAGAGAGAGAGAGAGAGAGAGAGAGAGAGAGAGAGAAGATGGAGACAGAGTATCCGTTCCCCCAGCCACTGTCACCTCACTAATGGAGCGAGCAAATGCCAGGAGAGAGCGATAGGAGAAAAAACTCCCTCTGAGCGACTCCCAGCATCATTTGTCCAGAGTCTGGGGGAAACCATGATGACATAATCCTCTGTGTGAAAGGGGAGGTGTTGCAGTTCCAGCCTTTTAAAGGGGCAGTATTATAAATATTTATACAATACAATATTCCCTAACTTCATCTACCCTTAAAGTCTGAAGATGATCTGGAAACAAAAAGTATATAAAAAAAACATTATAAACAGATACAAACATTCAGACATTAATGAATCCCAGCATTTTAGAATGTTGATTAGTGTCAATGGCAAATTGACATATGTTTACATATTTCACTTAATTTAAAGTGTTTTTTTTTTAACAAAGGCGCCAATGTATTAAACAACCCTATCTCCTACACAATATGTATTTTTGGTTGATTGGAAATGCACCAATACTGTAGTAGTGGCAAATATCCAACAAACATTTCCATATTTCAACAGCGCCATCTGTTGGAATGCTGCAAAACATTTAACAGAAACCCATGATCTAAAATGTTCTATATCTAATTACTGCAAACATGATTACGAGGTCTTGTTTTGGCCTTACAAATAACATGAATATTTTGAAATGTAGAAATGTTTAACAAAATCGTCATCATTGATATTGTTGAGGAGACGATCTGAATATGAACAGTAGACAACAGGGGTTCGTATTCATTACGTTTTGCAACAGAATCAGCGTAATGAAGTAATGAATACACCCTGATAGACACACACCCAAAATAAATGATGAGGTGTAGGCCTATATAAACACACTAATCACAACAACAAAAATCCTGTAGCTCTGTGAAGATATTTGTGTATTTATGTACGTCTATTCAAAGATAATCCAATCGTCCCCCAAGCACTTACTGATCCAAATAATTAGCTCAATCAAACATATTCCCAAAACTTTTCTGACTATACCATTCTAGCTGACATCCCTGAAGCAAAAAAATACCACGGTTCTGCACAGATGCTGAAAGGTCATTGAGCACAATGACACGTTACAAGGCTACGCCGTTAATCAACGTCAGGTTACCAGCAGCCTCTTGTCTCAAAGGTGTAAAGTACCTATCACTATCACTGGGAACAGCCGACAACTAACAGCAAACACCTTGTCTTTCCAATCTCCACAGGCCTCTTGATTGAATGAGCTTCCAAGGTTATTAAACCTTCAATATCCTCATGCGATCAGTAAACTTTCCCCAATCTACTTGGATGTAGAGCATCCTTGAATGTGCTTACCGCGCTGGAGAAGGTCCAAAGCAGCTGTTTTTATCTCAATATTTAATCATTTCTTGGTAACAATGAAGTACTTTACTGTGATTGTTTTCAATTAAAATGGTCAAAAAGAAACCAAATTAGCTTCTTAACAAAGAGCAATTTCTCAAACAATAATTGGTTTGTTTGTGGAAGGGAAACAAAACATTTGCTGTTATTGATAGAGAGCAGTGGTTGGAACCAAAATAATTTTCCTTTTGTTTAGTTCTGAACAGAACCATTATTTGGGGGGTTCTGTTCCATTGTTCTGACCTGCAAAAGAAAGTTCTGAACGCTTTGAACCAAAAAAAGTACTAGTTTATATTGTTATTTTCTCTTCCTTTTTAAACTTCTGAAATCATCATTTTTTATTTATTTAGCTCTACATTTAATTACTTCACCAAACAGTGTGGATAGAGCAGCTTGCTATGGAGCGCACTAGAGCTAGCTAGCTAACACACTTGTGTGTGCAGAGCAGCACCAGAATTAAAAACACATCTTACCTTTTTGTAGTTAATAAATCCAATGTGAAATGTGATGACTACAGAATCCTTAACTAGCATTGAAAAAGTTTATGCATTATTCTCTAATTAAACATTTCTGAATCATGCTTGTAAAGTTGAGAGGCTACAGTAGTTTATGCTTCGGAGGATGGGGGGGTAGAGCAGGTAGCCTACATGCGCACACACTGGCAGGAAGACACTGGAAGATGTTTCTGAGTGACAGAGAGAGGGCTTTGCATAGGCGCTCTGTTGTGTTTTTTTTGTGGGACTGAAAAAAAGGCCCGGGACGTAAAAGCGCTTCCCAGGCTTTTAAAATACGGTTCTGTTCCAGAACAGAATAGATCCCTTTCGTTCCCGGTTCTGATTCTGAATATTTCGTTATTTTCCGGTTTCCTGTTGTGTTCCCTGAACCGGTTCCAATCCCTGGTAGAGGTTGGGAACTTTTGGTCTGTTAACTAATTTACCACATGGCGATGTCACCATGGAAGGCCAAAACTCCATCCCACCAAAACAGGCTGAAATTTCAGGCGTCTTTTCAAACAGCTCTTACACTAAAATGGCATTATCATTATTTTCACAATTTCACTGAATACTCATAGTGTGGAAAGATATATAAAACACAGGGAAATCACATTTTTGAATGCACTGGGCCTTTCATTTATGTCTAATGACCCATGATGCTTTGCTGCACTGGGTCATAGCCAACGTGCTGCCTCTGCAGAAACTCTGGGCGTGTTTGAGTGGTAATCCGAAAGCAACCGACTGTAGATGAAAGTCAATGAATGAAGTCAGGAGAGGTGCATCTGCAACAGCTGAAAGTCGGACACTAATGTGGTGTTTCAAAGACAACGCTCAGATCAGAATGGCAGTGTTGCCACTGTTAATCAAAGTTTTTCTTTATAATGTTGAAATAAACATGGCTCTAACCTTCATATCACACATTCACAAACTGAAATCATATGTGTGTTCAACATACAATCAATTACTGAGAGCTCCAAATATCACATGAATTTGTATATAGCCTATCCACTGTATAGTCTACATAAAATTGGTTCCTGTTTCAGTCATGTCTTTGGTCACGTTCACCAGGGGTGTCATACACCCCAAATCTGTAAATTGGAGAATTTTGCATTTTTCAAGGACCTAAAACTGATTTATCCTGCAATCTAGAACCATAACCGTAATCACAATTATTTAACTTATTAGGACATGTAACACCTTCATCGGCATTCCAGCAGTGTATTTGATTTGCGCATGTGCGCAGCCGAGCGAGCCTCCATCTTTAGTACCGGTGAAGTGAGTTCGGAACAACTGAATGTATGAGTCTTATGCATTCCTGTGTGGTCCCGTGTGGCTCAGTTGGTAGAACATGGCGTTTGCAACGCCAGGGTTGAGGGTTCGATTCCCACGGGGGACCAGTACGGGGGGGAAAAATTGTGGAATGTATGGATTCACTACTGTAAGTCGCTCTGGATAAGAGCGTCTGCTAAATGACGTAAATGTAATTATACTACACCGATTCAGAAACCCAAAAGTTTTCACACACAAACTTTATATGTCCGAACTCAAATATCAAATATGCTTACCAAAAATAACATGGTCACTGTGGTATAACTTTCATTTTGATTGGTGATTTTCTGCATTTATCAGAGTGCCATCGGGTAGCCCTATTTCAGATGTGTCCATGTAAACAGGATTATTAGGGAATTCGTTTATTAGGGAAAGCATGTAAACGTTTTAATCGAACTATTATATTAATCTGATTATCCACAATAATCACTTTATTGTGTACATGTAACTGTACTCAATACGTATGCAGGTTGCTTAGGATTCAAACCTTCACAAGCAGCCCAATTCCTGATTGTGATTTGTACCGCATACAATGTAAAGTATTGGATTCTTTACACCACACTAAGACATTATCCCATTCCACTACCCTTATCAAGCTTTTTTTCTTAAATGAAAGCTAGCTTTGCTTTTGTACATACCATCAGGCTTGATTGAGTGAGCTGTTTGTATTGTAGCAATGTGGTACCTGCCTGTATTTCCTTAACTTTTTGAGAAGAAGAAAAAAAAAAGCCTAGAGCCTGTCTGCATTCCTGATTTCTGTAACTGCTAGCTTACCTGTGTAATATTGACATAAGCTTAGAAACACTTTTTATCAATTGCTGTGCTGATCAATGGGCAGTTCATTACCTCTGTGAAATGAATATAAAGTCTAACATTCTGTTTGTGTTTGTATTTATATTTGCAATAAAGATAGTGATGCTACAATAATACTAATTTACAATAGGCCTATAGAAATACATACAGCATGTTACTGAACATTACTGAAAATACACAAATAATCAACATGTTACTGAACAGTTTAGAAGGCCTAGTTGTAGTACTAAAAATATCTAAGCATAACTCTTGAGCTGTCTGTATCCTTCTGACGGTGGACTTAAAAATAAACAAAATATGCTTCTTTGCATCCCTGCTAAAATCTGGGTAAAAGATAGACAGGAATGTGAGTCTTATTCAGTACATCTAGTTATTGCTTGCTTTTCAACGTTGCCAGCAGGCATGCCAGCTAAGATAATTAGTTAGACAAGCTAACTACTTTAACTTGATTAATAGCCTGAAATGGCTTATTGGTAGGGCTGGCTAAAGCTAACATCATAAAAATAAAATAAAAGAAGTGTCTAGTAATTTTACAAAGAGAGAAAAAAATGTTTTACTTTAAAAAAAATAACATATTAAGGGCACGTGCCCCCTATGGGCATGACGTCTCTGACGTTTGTGTGGGTCAAACAAAAAACACCCCAATGATTGGTTAACTATAGAGTCTCCCACAATGCTGGCGATGGCTGATGTTTTGAGTATCTGAGTACCTTCACTGATGGCTAGCACCCTTAAGATTGTTTGGGGTCAATATTCGGAAATATATTGTCCCGTCTTTCAAATCTCCCTGAGCTCTAAAACAGCAACATTTTCTCTCAGCCTCATGGGGGCAAAATGTGTAAAATATCATGAGATTAGCTATAGAACTGCACATTTTTCTCTCTGCCCCATGGCAAAATAAATACATATCCAGGGGTTGGTGCCCTTGCTCGGACCTAGCAAGGGGGCCCCGCAAAACTACGCTACTCCACTGGGCACCAGTGGGACCTCTTGAACCTGGGACCTCTTAATCTGCAGTCAAATGTTCTACTAGTTAGCTATACCACCAAGCTAAATATGCCTATTTAAAAGGGATTTTCAGGGCCAGCAAATGTTCAGATTATTTTTATTTGAGTGTTGTTGCAAGCTCAAAGCAGCAAAACATTTTGCATCTAGATTTGAGGGGTGGGGGGGAATTTCCCTTATGATTTTAGTAGCATATTTTAAATTGTTGGTGTTGAACTAGGGTATGGCGACTGCATTATCCTGCCATACCCAAATGACGCCCCTGGTCTCAAAACATACTCATCAAGTTGAGTATCCTTATCTCACCACACTCTCCACATTTCTCCTGAAAAGACAAGAGCGTTCCTCAAGTAAAATAGTTTTTTATTATGATAGATAAAGCATGTCAAAAACAGGCCGATTACAAAAGTAGTAAAAGAGACTGGATGCTTCTTCAACTGTAGAGATCGACATTATTAGCTAAGTTTATTAATATGTGAAAAATGAAATACAAAACTCCATGTAAACAATTTAAAACAATGATAAACATTTCTTATGATGAAAAGTCTCTTCACAATTAGTTTCCAAGTAACCACACGTCAAATTAAAAACATAAAAAGTGGAAACACCATAGAAACGCTGATGAAAACTCTGTCCTTTTACGTTTGGATTGAACTCAAAGCTTCCATTTAGTCATCAGAACAAAAACTAATGTATACATGTGTCCTAACTATACAACAATTTAAACAAAAAACAATCAATCAATAGATAGAACTTAGAAAGTCGACAAACACTCAATCTTAAACTAAGGACAACACAGGTTTTAACTAACCTTAGGTTTAAACTATTTGACAATGAGAATAATCTCAAAGCATTCTAGAAAGCATTCGCCTACTCTCGTCTACTCCCTTCTCATCTCCTCTCCTTTCTTCTGTTGGCCCAACCTCAGCTCTCCCCTGCAGGGACACCATTTCCACACTCTCCCCTTCTTCTCTCTTCTGCCTCCTGGTGGTGTTGAAGTACAGCTAGAGGGCCCTGGTGGTCGTCACTAACGTGGACCAGTCTGATGGTGAAAGCAGTCAGAGGAGAGGCTGGAATAAAAACACATTTGACAATTTGATCTGATCATCAGATCGATCTGTGGAAAATCATTCCAAATCTGGCAAAGTACAAAAAGTCTGGTTCATTCTCAGTTACCTGAAGCAGTGAGGGAGAGGAGCTTAGGCTCAGAGGAGAAGTTTTGAGAGAAAACATCATTCCCGTAAACACAGCTGTAGTTCCCTTGGTGGTAGTCGTCTGCAGCAGGGAAGAGGAAGGCAGCAGAGTAATTGACAGCTGGCTGAGTCTGGAATCTGTTGGAGACGTTGCGCATGAGGAAGAAGGAGCCTCCTGGTGACCAGAAGCCTCTCCCATTGAGACAGTCCAGGATATATCAGGCTGCAGCAGGACTCTCTCAGCTGATGGGGTAGAATTTCCAGACAAATAGGCTTTACCCTCCCAGAGTGCAGGCTCAGTGTCAGTGCAGATAAATGAGTCTCCCTGCTTGATTACAAAGGTGGAGGGCGCTACGTTTGAAACAGTAGAGCCACAGCCCAGTTGTCTATTTACTGATTATGACCTGTGTGTTTGTGTCTCCTCAGATTAGCCACCAGCCTTTGGTTCAGTCAGACTGGTGAATGTGACCAGCTCCTGCATTGGGACAGTGGAGGTCTTTGACCAAGAAGAATGAACGGGAGCATGTAGAGGCATGACAAATGACAAATGCCAAGGTGATGTGTGGACAGCTGGGCTGTGGGCATCCTGTTGATGCACCTAAAGGTCCTTAATTTGGAAAAGGGCGCAAAGTAAGATCAGTTGTTTGTCTTGGCATTGAGTCTACTCTTGGGCAGTGTCAAATGCACAGTGACATAGAGTATTTGGGATGAGAGCAGTGCCAATGTGGTCTGTTCGAAGTTTGTGAGGCTTGTGAATGGAGCTGGTCTATGCTCTGGGAGAGTGGAGGTCCAATCAGTCTGGATCTCAGTGGGCTTCAGTGTATGAAGCTGACTTTAACTCACAGGATGCAGAGGTAGTCTGTTGGGAGATTGGCTGTGGGGCTCCTTCAGATCTACGGGGGGGGGGGGGGGGGGGGGTGAAGGTGAGGGTCCAACCTGGACTACAGAGTTCCAGTGTAAAGGTAATGAGTCTCTTCTCCTGCTCTGTAGCACTTCAGCCAGAGAAGAACACACCTGTTTACCTGACAATCCTGTTGCCAAGACCTGCTCACAGCCTGATGATGTGAGACTGGTGAGAGGAGGCAGTCGCTGTGCAGGTACACTGGAGGTGTACAAGGAAGGAGAGTGGAAGATCAATTCGATATGGGCCATGGAGGATGCAGCTGTAGTCCTACCTGCACTAACACAAGTGTATAACAGTCCTTACTGCACTAAGGTGTATATCAGTCATGGAGACATGGAGGACGCAGCTGTAGTCCTACCTGCACTAACACAGGGGTCGTATCAGTCCACCGCGCAAGGGTACACAGTCCTACCTGCACTAACACAGGTGTATATCAGAATAACAGTCCTACCTGGCACTAACACAGGTGTATATCAGAATAACAGTCCTACCTGCACTAACACAGGTGTATATCAGTCCTACCTGTACTAACACAGGTGTATATCAGAATAACAGTCCTACTGGCACTAACACAGGTGTACATCAGTCCTACCTGCACTAACACAGGTGTATATCAGAATAACAGTCCTACTGGCACTAACACAGGTGTACATCAGTCCTACCTGCACTAACACAGGTGTATATCAGAATAACAGTCCTACCTGCACTAACACAGGTGTACATCAGTCCTACCTGTACTAACACAGGTGTATATCAGTATAACACAGGTGTATATCAGAATAACAGTCCTACCGGCACTAACACAGGTGTATATCAGTCCTACCGGCACTAACACAGGTGTATATCAGTCCTACCGGCACTAACAGAGGTGTACATCAGTCCTACCTGCACTAACACAGGTGTATATCAGTCCTACCTGCACTAACACAGGTGTATATCAGTCCTACCGGCACTAAAAGAGGTGTACATCAGTCCTACCTGTACTAACACAGGTGTATATCAGGTCCTACCTGCACTAACACAGGTGTATATCAGTCCTACCTGCACTAACAGAGGTGTACATCAGTCCTACCTGCACTAACAGAGGTGTACATCAGTCCTACCTGCACTAACACAGGTGTATATCAGTCCTACCTGCACTAACAGAGGTGTACATCAGTCCTACCTGCACTAACACAGGTGTATATCAGTCCTACCTGCACTAACAGAGGTGTACATCAGTCCTACCTGCACTAACAGAGGTGTACATCAGTCCTACCTGCACTAACAGAGGTGTACATCAGTCCTACCTGCACTAACACAGGTGTATATCAGTCCTACCTGCACTAACAGAGGTGTACATCAGTCCTACCTGCACTAACACAGGTGTATACAGTGCCTTTGGAAAGTATTCAGACCCCTTTACTTTTTCCCACATTTTGTTAGGTTACAGCCTTATTCTGAAATTTACTGTTGTTTTTTTTCTCCTCATCAATCTAAACTGAAATATCACATTTACATAAGTCTTCAGATCCTTTACTCAGTATTTTGTTGAGCACCTTTGGCAGCGATTACAGCCCCTAGTCTTCTTGGGTAGGACGCTACAAGCTTGGCACACCTCTATTTGGGGACTTTCTCCCATTCTTTTCTGCAGATCCTCTCAAGCTCTGTCAGGTTGGATGGGGAGCGTGGCTGCAAAGCTATTTTCAGGTCTCTCCAGAGATGTTTGATCAGTTTCAAGTCCAGGCTCTGGCTGGGCCACTCAAGGACATTCAGAGACTTGTCCCAAAGCTACTCCTGCGTTGTCTTGGCTGTGTGCTTAGGGTCGTTGTCTTGTTGGAAGGTGAACCTTCGCCCCAGTCTGAGGTCCTGAGCGCTCTGGAGCAAATGTTCATCAAGGATCTCTCTGTACTTTTCTCCGTTCATCTCTGCCTCGATCCTGATTAGTCTGCCAGCCCCTGCCGCTGAAAAACTTCCCCACAGCATGATGCTGCCACCACCATGCTTCACCGTAGGGATGGTGCCAGGTTTCTTCCAGACGTGACGCTTGGCATTCAGGCCAAAGAATTCAATCTTGTTTTCATCAGACCATAGAATCTTATTTTTTCATGGTCTGAGATTCTTTAGGTGCCTTTTGGCAAACTTCAAGTGGGTTATCGTGCCTTTTACTGAGGAGTGGCTTCCGTCTGGCTACGCCACCATAAAGGCCTGATTGGTGGAGTGCTGAAGAGATGGTTGTCCTGGAAAGTTTTCCCATCTCCACAGAGGAACTCTAGAGCTCTGTCAGAGTGACCATCGGGTTCTTGGTCACCTCCCTGACCAAGGCCCATCTCCCCCGATTGCTCAATTTGGCCGGGTGGCCAGATCTAGGAAGAGTCTTGGTGGTTCCAAACTTCTTCCATTTAAGAATGATGGAGACCAATGTGTTCCCGGGGACATTCAATGCTGCACAAATGTTTTGGTACCCTTCTCCAGATCTGTGCCTCGACACTATCCTGTCTCTGAGCTCTATGGAGAATTCCTTCGACCTCATCATTTGGTTTTTGCTCTGACATGCGCTGTCAACTCTGGGACCTTATATAGACAGGTGTGTGCCTTCCCAAATCATATCCAATCAATTGAATTTACCTCAGTTGTAGAAACATCTCAAGGATGATCAATGGAAACAGGATGCACCTGAGCTAAATGTCGAGACTCATAGCAAAGGGTCTGAATACTTATGTAAATAAGGTATTTCTGTTTTTTGTTTTGAATCAATTTGCTAACATTTCACTGCAGGTATCATATCTGTCTCAAACAGCGGCTCCACTGAGCAGAACGCCTGCTGTCTAAAGAGCTGACTGAAGAGTGGAGTGGACTTGTATCTTCTTGCATTCTCATTTTCTCATGCTAAGCATTGTTCAAATTCACTGCTCTTCCAGCTAATTGATGATCATTGTTGCTAAACCACAGGAAATATCTCACAGTAAATAGGTCAGAGATCAATCCAGTTCCCTACATCCGCCAGCTGCTCAGTTTCATTTGTTTAAAAACAAGTCAATGTTTTGTAATGCCTCAAAAATATTTAAATTAAGGCAATACGTATTTTGAATAGACTTATTGAAGATTTATATCAGATTAATGTTCTACCGTTGAGCTAAACCCCCTCATGCTGACAACATAGGCATCAAAATGCATATACAAGTTTAAACAACTTGATTTTAAGGGGGCACCAGGATTTGAATCTGGGACCTCTTGATCTGCAATCAAATGCTCCTCCATTGAGCTATGACCCCTCATATGGACGATATACCAGTTGGAGGTGACACAATACGGCTTCAAAATGCAGTTCAAACTGTTTGATTTAAAAGGTGCACCAGGATTTGAGACATGACAGGGAGAAAGAGGAAAGTGACTTTTCAAATATCCTCATTTCACCAATGTTCCTGAAGAGGCCAGTAGAGGACAAGAAAATATGCTGTTTTTTGCCATTATGCCATTTTAATTCCTTTTATTGACAAACTATTGAGTATAAAATACATTGACTAGCCTAAGCAATATTGTTTTATTAATTTGGTGTGTAATATGACGTGTTTGTCAATGATGTGTCTTTCTTTTTAATCATCATTAACTGAATCTTTAGGCTACAGCAGCTGAATCTAATGTGAATTTGGATTCCATGAGATCAATCATATCTTGTCTGGATTGGTTTAAACTGCTGAAATGTGAAGGATGACTCTGCTTAGGAAAAAGTCAAACCAGGTTAGCTATGCTGCATGTTCAAAAATGTTGCTCATCTGAATTTCTCCTTTAGCAGTGAACTTGTTGCATTGTGTTTAGGCACTATTCGCTCTTAAATTCACTCTCTGTAAGTTCGCGATACCATTCACGAGTGGGCTTCCAGCAAGAAACAACAACAATTGAGCAATATTCATCCCATGGTATCTTCATATGCTAATATGACTTTTTGTGTCATCAGCAAACTTAATGATGGTGTTGAAGTCGTGCCAGTATGGAGAATAAAAAAAAATGTATGAAATGAAATGAAATGTATGCATTCACTACTGTAAGTCGCTCTGGATAAGAGCGTCTGCTAAATGACTAAAATGTAAATGTAAAATGTGCCTGGCCGTGCAGTCATGAGTGAACAGGGAGTACAGGAGGGGGCTGAGCACGCACCCCTGAGTGGCCACCGTGTTGAGGATCAGCGGGTGGATGTGTTGTTTCCTACCCTTACCACCTGGGGGTGGCCCGTGAGGAAGTCCAGAATCCAGTTTCAGAGGGAGGTGTTTAGTCCTAGGGTCCTTAGCTTAGTGATGAGCTTTGAGGGCACTATGGTGTTGAACGCTGAACTGTAGTCAATAAATAGCATTCTCAGATAGGGGTTCCTTTTGTCCAGGTGTGTAAGGGCAGTGTGGAGTGCAATAGAGATTGCACCATCTGTGGATCTGTTGGGGTGGTATGAAAATTGGAGTGGGTCTAGGGTTTCTGGGATAATGGTTTTGATGTGAGCCATGACCAGCCTTTCAAAGCACTTCATGGCTACAGACGTGAGTGCTATGGTTGGTAGTCATTTAGGCAGGTTACCTTAGTGTTCTTGGGCACAGGCACTATGGTGGTCTGCTTGAAACATGTTGGTATTACAGACTCAGACAGGGAGAGGTTGAAAATGTCAGTGAGGACACTTGTCAGTTGGTCAACGCATGCTCGGAGTACACGTCCTGGTAATCCGTCTGGCCCTGCGTCCTTGTGAATGTTGACCTGTTTAAAGGTCTTACTCACATCGGCTGCGGAGAGGGTGATCACACAGTCATCTCGAACAGCTGATGCTGTCATGAATGTTTCAGTGTTACTTGCCCTGAAGCGAGCATAGAAATAATTTAGCTCGTCTGATCGGCTCGTGTTACTGGGCAGCTCTCGGCTGTGCTTCCCTTTGTAGTCTGTAATGGTTGCAAGCCCTGCCACATCCGACGAGTGGTGTAGTACGATTCGATCTTAGTCCTGTATTGACGCTTTGCCTGTTTGATGGTTCATTGGAGGGCATAGCGGGATTTCTTATAAGCTTCCATGTTAGAGTCCTGCTCCTTGAAAGCAGCACCTCTACCCTTTAGCTCTGTGCAGATGTTGCCTGTAATCCATAGCTTCTGGTTGGGGTATGTACGTACAGCCACTGTGGGGGGGACGTCATCAATGCACTTATTGATGAAGCCAGTGACGGACGTGGTGTACTCCTCAATACCATCGGAAGAATCCCGGAACATATTCCAGTCTGTGCTAGCAAAACAGTCCTGTAGCTCAGCATCTGCTTCATCTGACCATTTTTTTTATTGACCGAGTCACTGGTGCTTCCTGCTTTAATTTTTGCTTGTAAGCAGGAATCAGGAGGATAGAATTATGGTCAGATTTGCCAAATGGAGGGCGAGGGAGAGCTTTGTACGCGTCTCTGTGTGTGGAGTAAATGTGGTCTAGAGTTTTTTTCCCTCTGGTTGCACATTTAACATGTTGGTAGAAATTAGGTCAAATGGATTTAAGTTTCTCTGCATTAAAGTCCCAGGCCACTAGGAGCGCCACCTCTGGATGAACGTTTTCCTGTTTGCTTATGGCCATATACAGCTCATTGAGTGCGGTCTTAGTGCCAGCATCGGTTTGTGGTGGTAAAAAGACAGCTACGAAGAATATAGATAAACTCTCTAGGTAGATAGTATGGTCTACAGCTTATCATGAGATACTCTACCATAGTCGAGCAAAACCTTGAGACTTCCTTAGATATCATGCACCAGCTGTTGTTTACCAATATACATAGACCAACACCCCTTGTCTTACCAGAGGCTGCTGTTCTATCCTGCCGATAGTGTATAACCCGCCAGCTGTTCGTTATTCATGTCGTCGTTCAGCTACGACTCTGTGAAATATTAGATATTACAGTTTTTAAATGTCCCGTTGGTAGGATATACATGCTTGTAGTTTGTCCACTATATTATCCAGCGATTGTATGCTGGCCAATAGGACATATGGCAAAGGTAGATTAGCCACTCGTCGCCGGATCCTCACAAGGCACCCCGATCTCCTTCCGAAACCTCCGTCTCTTTCTCCTGCGAATGACTGGGATGAGGGCCTGTTCGGGTGTCTGGAGTAAATTCCTCTCGTCCAACTCATTAAAGAAAAATTCTTCGTCCAGTTCAAGGTGAGTAATCGCTGTTCTGATGTCCAGAAGCACTTTTCAGTCATAAGAGACATTATGTATAAAATAAGCAGCAACATTATGTACAAAATAAGTTACAAATAAGGTGAAAAAGCTAACAAAATAGCTTGGTTGGTTTAGAGACAATAAAACGGCCGCCATCCCCTCTAGTACCATCTTCTGTGTGTGTGTGTATGTGTGTGTGCATGCGTCTGTTAGCAAAAATAAATGTTGGAATCACCGTACTTGGAGAGTAGCTCAACGCCAATGCCATCCTCCTTTCTTTCATGTTGGCAAAACAGTCTATGGCTCTGTCATACAGTATGCTTTTAGTTTTTGTTGTCATAGGCTATCTAGCTAAATTGCTTGCTAGCCTAACTTCCTTGCATGGGCAACAATGAACCAGCTAAGTTAGCTAGCTAGTTAACGTGAGACTAAAAGGGCTAGGCTACATCTAGACTAAATATTGAACTTCAAACCTCCCGGGCCAGTGGCACGACATATTAATCAGAATCGCCGTCATAATCATTGGCCTGTACTGAGAATTAAGTCAAAACCACAAGTCCAAATCCCCATCTTCATCCACGGCTGAGGAAAAAGCTGATTTAGCGAGCTAGCTACTGCATGACATCAACACAAGCGGACCAAATACTAAAATTATGTTTTGCTTAGGATGTGATTTGATTGGTGTGATGCCAAATCCAAACTGGTTTCCCTTGGGGGGTGTTTTGCTACACCAGGACAACCCACAGTTGAGCTCAGCTCATTCTTTTATAATTTTTTAATCAAGGGAAGCCAAATGCTTGCTGGCATCAATCAATGAAATGCTACAGCCGCAACATGTCATAATCTTTTGGTCCAGACAGCATCAGATACATGGGCTACACGTAGAGGGGTGGTGTTTCCCTCGCTCAGATGATTTCTCCGGTGAGATTTAGCCACTTGCGAATTTACAGAAAATTCTAAAAACACAGAGAGAGAAGAAATACATGTTTTTTGGGGGGGTTTTGGTCAAATATTTGGGGAAGCCTGGCTTCCCTTGGCAGCCATGAATACACGCCACTGATGAAAAACAATATTCACAGCAGTTTAGATGGTACAATGATTCTCTATGCTATACTTGCTTGTTTTGTCACATAAACTGAAATTAGGCCAACAATTACAATTTTAGCAACCAGGAAATGGAGGAGTGAATTCTGCATAGTGCATCCTTATATCGCTGCAGTTGCTCCTCACCAACTGCACCAGGCAGCGATCACCTGCATTGTGGGAGGGACTATTTGTCAACCGATCATTAGGAGGGTAAAAGAAGGGACTGAAACAGGAACCAGCTTTGCTGTTATTCTAAAAGCAACAGGGAACACAAATAAAAGTCATATTTGAGACCTCTTCCTAACCAATTCATTGTACAGACGTTATGTTTTCAGTTTGTAAGTGTGTGATATGAGGGTATAGAAAAGTTTATTTTGACATCTATAAATATATATATTTTTTAATTAAAATAGCAGCTATGTTGACACTGATATGTTCATCTGAGCCTTGCAGTGTCCGTCTTTCGGCTATTACAGATGCACCTCCCCCAACTTCACTCGCCTTCGTTAGGCGTACTGCTCGAACACACCCAATGATAATTCTCTTCACTGCTCTGTGTTGCTGCTGTCGGGAAGCTGGCTGTGTGATCCGGAGTGGCTGATGGAATTGCTTGCTGTCTTTGCATTGGCTGACCGCACAGCAGCACTGCTCGGTGTATTTTTAGACATTGATGCAATTCATATTGCGGTGTGAGCGAGGCGACTCGGTCCACAGTCCCAGTAGGCCACACGGGAGTTACAGGGGGTAGCTGCACGTGTAGTGCTGGAGGTTTGAGACATAGACCGAAGGAGAGTGGGGGAGACTGACTACACAGCAAGTCAAGTAAAAATAAATAAACGGCATTATCGGGTTTTCACCGTCAGGTGCTGAGGCTGTAGCCTGAGGATTTTCCAATAGCCTACAGTTGTAGATTTATTGTTGGTCTATTTTAACACTGAGCAGCTTTGCAAATGGCAAGTCCCGCTGCAGATAGAGGACAACCACACCAGCGACATCCCCTCTCCGAATCGGCCTCGGAGCCCGCGTTTCTAGAAGCGCAGAAATGGATTGAGGTGAGTCACTGTCCTTATCAAACTCATACGGGCACGTTATTAGACTGCAGAATGACCAAATAGGCCTACAATTTACAGACTTGTAATTTGCCTAAAAGTCTAAAGCCCCGTCACGTTATCATATCATGTCACAAACGCACAGTAAACCATGCTAACCGGTTTTATTGCCAAGTCACCTGTTGAATAAATGACGCAAATTCGTCATCCCTATTGCCCTACGAACAGTAGCCTCTGCTGTGGAGCTGGGTGCGCGTTTGGTTGAAAACAAAGAATGCATCATCTGGAATGGATCTTTTTTTTGCCTCATTGCGAGCTTGTCGGACAATAATTGCACAAACGGGTTTTTGTTCTGTGAGAATTGAAATCACGGCATTCACTGGCCGCGTTGCACTTGGCTTTGTTAGACTGTGATTAGCTGTTACATTGTTCTATTCAACACATTGTTTTAGGTTGTTGTGATGTGAACTAAGCTTGGTAAACTAGGCCTACGTGAAATAACTTTGAGGCATTAGTTTCTATTCTTGACACTTATTTTAAAAACTGTAGATGATAATATTTAAAGCCTGTTATCCATTTCACCCTTTCAGCCTTTAACCCCCACAGACATGTACTTTATCAGAAGTTTGTGTACTTTATCACCATATGTATTGTTTTGAGCTTACACCATTATTGTTGTAGCATGTTAATATAATAATATATGCCATTTAGCAGACACTTATCACATTTGTTATGTATGGGTAGTCAACCTAGTGTAAAGCAGCCATTACTGGCCCTGTCTCCTTTGACTGAGAATGAGCCACACAGTTGAATAAGAGGAGGGCATAAACAACAGTTGGACAGGTCGTTCTCTGTCCTCTCAAGGGGACTGCTTACCTTACCCACATACACCTGGTGTCTGTCACTGGATCCCCTTGGAGGCATTGAGAGTTGATAAAGATCACTGGTTTTGAAGGAAACAAACAAGAGCCAAGCCCACTATTATCAGGTAAATTAAGAAGGTTTCATTTCTAGGCTTAATTTCTCAGCCATGAGTATATTTCTTAGCCGTTTCTGAGTGTTTGGCCTTGGATTGCTCTGACAGTAACACTGTACATTACAGTATACTTGATGGAACGCAATACCAACCAATGTATTAACTGTTTATTGCAGATTTCTAAACTTGATCTAAACGTATATGCTAATGAACAAGCTTATAGTTATAAACAAGGTGTCTCCAACAGGTCGATCGCGAGCTACCAGTAGCTTACAGACCACCTATGAGTAGCTCGGCAAACAATTCTGAAAGTACAGTGCATTTCGAAAGAACCCTTGACTTTTCCCACATTTTGTTACATTACAACCTTATTCTAAAATTGATTGAATAGATTTTTTTCCCCTATCAATCTACACGCAATACCCAATAATGAAAAACCAAAAACAGGTTTTTCGAAATTTTGTCAAAGGGATAAAAAACTCCCCCAGAAATATAATATTTACATTAGTATTCAGACCTTTTCCTCAGTACTTTGTTGAAGCACATTTGGCAGCGATTACAGCCTCTAGTCTTCTTGGGTATGACACTACAAGCTTGGCACACCTGTATTTGGGGAGATTCTCCCATTCTTCTCTGCAGATCAAATCAAATTTATTTATATAGCTTACATCAGCTGATATCTCAAAGTGCTGTACAGAAACCCAGCCTAAAACCCCAAACAGCAAGCAATGCAGGTGTAGAAGCACGGTGGCTAGGAAAAACTCCCTAGAAAGGCCAGAACCTAGGAAGAGACCTAGAGAGGAACCAGGCTATGAGAGGTGGCCAGTCCTTTTCTGGCTGTGCCGAGTGGAGATTATAACAGCACATGGCCAAGATGTTCAAATGTTCATAAATTACCAGCATGGTCAAATAATAATAATCATAGTAGTTGTCGAGGGTGCAACAAGTCAGTAACACAAGAGTAAGTGTCAGTTGGCTTTTTCATAGCCGATCTTTGAGAGTATCTCTACCGCTCCTGCTGTCTCTAGAGAGTTGAAAACAGCAGGTCTGGGACAGGTAGCACGTCCGGTGAACAGGTCAGTGTTTCAGCAGGTCTGGGACAGGTAGCACGTCCGGTGAACAGGTCAGGGTCCCATAGCCGCAGGCAGAACAGTTGGAACCGGAGCAGCAGCACGGCCAGGTGGACTGGGGACAGCAAGGAGTCATCAACCCAGGTAGTCCTGAGGCATGGTCCTAGGGCACAGGTCCTCCGAGAGAAAGAGAGAATTAGAGAGAGCATATTTAAATTCACACAGGATACCGGAAAAAACAAAAGAAATACTCCAGATGTGACAGACTGACCCTAGCCCCCCGACACATAAACTACTGCAGCATAAATACTGGAGGCTGAGACAGGAGGGGTCAGGAGACACTGTGGCCCCATCCGATGAAACCCCCGGACAGGGCCAAACAGGTAGGATATAACCCCACCCACTTTGCCAAAGCACAGCCCCCACACCACTGGAGGGATATCTCCAACTACCAACTTACCATCCCGAGACAAGGCCGAGTATAGCCCACAAAGATCTCCGCCACGGCACAACCCAAGGGGGGCGCCAACCCAGATCCTCTCAAGCTCTGTCAGGTTGGATGGAGAGCTTTGCTGCACAGCTATTTTTAGGTGTCTCCAGAGATGTTCGATCGGGTTCAAGTCCGGGATCTGGCTGGGCCACTCAATGACATTCAGAGACTTGTCCCGAAACCACTCCTGCGTTGTCTTGGCTGTGTGCTTAGGGTTGTTGTCCAGTTGGAAAATGAACCTTCGCTCTGGAGCAGGTTTTCATCAAGGATCTTTCTGTACTTTGCTCCGTTCCTCTTTTCCTCGATACATGATGCTGCCACCACCATGCTTCACCGTAGGGATGGTGCCAGGTTTCCTCCCAACGTGACGCTTGGCATTCAGGCCAAAGAATTTAATCTTTGTTTCATCAGACCAGAGAATCTTGTTTCTTATGGTCTGAGAGTCTTTAGGTGTCTTTTGGCAAACTCCAAGCAGGCTGTCATGTGCCTTTTACTGAGGAGTGGCTTCTGTCTGGCCACTACCATAAAGCCCTGATTGGTGGAGTGCTGTAGAGATGGGCGAACCTTCCAGAAGGACAACCATCTCCACAGAGGAGCTCTGTCATAGTGACCATCGGGTTCTTGGTTACCTCCCAGACCAAGGCCCTTCTCCCCCAATTGGGGACCTTCAATGCTGCAGAATTTTTATGTACACTTCCCCACATCTGTGCTTCGACACAATCCTGTCCCGGAGCGCTACAGACAATTCCTTTCAACCTCATGGCTTGATTTTTGCTCTGAAATGCACTGTCAACTGTGGGACTGTATATAGACAGGTGTGTGCTTTTCCAAATCATGTCCAATCAATTTAATTTACCACAGGCGGACTCCAAGTTGTAGAAACATCTCAAGGATGATCAATAGAAACAGGATGCACCTGAACTCAATTTCGAGCTAGCAAAGGTTCTGAATTCTTATGTAACTAAGGTAGATTGCTGAGAAAAATGTTTTGTTTAATACATTTTATAATAAGGCTGTAACGTAACAAAATGTGGAAAAAGTCAAGGGGTCTGAATACTTCCCGAAGGCACTGTACATGCAGTTTTCACGTGTTCCACCACAAACTGTCATTAACAAATCTCACAATTATCAGACACCTCAAGCTACCAGCTACTATCTAATCAACACAGCATTGACATTATCCCACCCCTGGTTAGCCACTATTGGCTTAAAAAGCCAAACCTAACACTATCTGCCAATTCATTTCCAGCAATATTGTTCCTGTCTGTATGTGTGGTGCGCATGTTTGTCGATCACTCAGTGTGTAGCCAGTTGTGATAACCTTCTTGTGGGTTGACAGAAATACTTTCCCCAAAACCTTCTCAATTAAATGTTAACTGCAAATCAAATGAAATTTTATTGGTCACATACACGTGTTTAGCAGATGTTATTGTGG
This sequence comes from Salmo salar, assembly GCF_965601325.2. Classification (NCBI taxonomy): domain Eukaryota; kingdom Metazoa; phylum Chordata; class Actinopteri; order Salmoniformes; family Salmonidae; genus Salmo; species Salmo salar. The sequence continues at coordinate 26,208,802 of NC_138295.1, forward strand.
GTAGCGAAATGCTTGTGCTTCTAGTTCCGACAGTGCAGTAATATCTAACAAGTTCACAACATATACCAAATCTAAGTAAAGGAATGGAATTAAGAATATATAAATATATGGACGAGCAATGTCAGAGTGGAGTAGACTAAGATACAGTAGAATAGTATAGAATACAGTATATACATATGAGATGAGTAATAAAAGATATGTAAACATTATTAAAGTGGCATTATTAAAGTGACTAGTGTTCCATTTATTAAAGTGGCCAATGATTTCAAGTCTGTGTATATAGGTAGCAGCCTCTCTGTGCTAGTGATGGCTATTTAATAATCTGATGGCCTTGAGATAGAAGTTGTTTTTCAGTCTCTCGGTCCCAGCTTTGATGCACCTGTACTGACCCCGCCTTCTGGATGATAGCAGGGTGAACAGGCAGTGGCTCAGGTGGTTGTTGTCCTTGATGATCTTTTTGGACTTCCTGTGACATTGGGTGCTGTAGGTGTCCTGGATGGCAGGTAGTTGTCCTCCGGTGATGCGTTGTGCAGACCGCACCACCCTCTGGAGAGCCCTGCGGTTGTGGAAGGTGCAGTTGCCATACCAAGTGGTGATACAGCCTGACAAGATGCTCTCAATTGTGCATCTGTAAAAGTTTGTGAGGGTTTTATGTGACAAGCCAAATTTCTTCAGCCTCCTAAGGTTGAAGAGGCGCTGTTGCGCCTTCTTCACCACACTGTCTGTGTGGGTGGGCCATTTCAGGGATGTGTACGCCGAAGAACTTAAAACTTTCCACCTTCTCCACTGCTGTCCCATCGATGTGGATAGGGGGATGCTACCTCTGTTTCCTGAAGTCCACGATCATCTCCTTTGTTTTGTTGACATTGAGTGAGAGGTTATTTTCCTGGCACCACACTCCCAGATCCCTCACCTCCTCCCTGTAGGCTGTCTCATCATTGGTAATCAAGCCTTCTACTGTTGTGTCGTCTGCAAACTTGATGATTGAGTTGGAGGTGTGCTTGGCCACGCAGTCATGGGTGAACAGGGAGTACAGGAGGGGGCTGAGCATGCACCCTTGTGGGGCCCCAGTGTTTAGGATCAGCGAAGTGGAGGTGTTGTTTCTTACCTTCACCACCTGGGGGCAGCCATTCAGGAAGTCCAGGACCCAATTGCACAGGGCGGGGTTCAGACCTGTAGCCTCAAGCTTAATGATGAGCTTGGAGGGTACTATGGTGTTGAATGCTGAGGTATAGTCAATGAACAGCATTCTTACATAGGTATTCCTCTTGTCCAGATGGGATAGGGCAGTGTGATGGCGATTGCATCGTCTGTGGACCTATTGGGGCGGTAAGCAAATTGAAGTGGGTCTAGGGTGACCGGTGAGGTGGAGGTGATATGATCCTTCACTAGTCTCTCAAAGCATGATGACATAAGTGAGTGCTACGTGGCGATAGTCATATAGTTAACTTTTCATTCATGGGTACAAGAACAACGGTGGCCATCTTGAAGCATGTGGGGACAGCAGACTGGGATAGGGAGAGATTGAATATGTCCGTAAACACACCAGCCAGCTGGTCTGCGCATGTTCTGAGGACGTAGCTAGGAATGCCGTCTGGGCCAGCAGACTTGCGAGGGTTAACATGTTTAAATGTCTTTCTCACGTCGGCCACGGAGAAGGAGAGCCCACAGTCCTTTTTTAGCGGGCCGCGTCAGTGGCACTGTGTTATCCTCAAAGCGGGCGAAGAACATGTTTTGCTTGTCCAGGCGACGTGGCTGGTTATCCTTTTGTAGTCTGTGTGTAGACCCCCCCCCCCACATACATCTCGTGTCTGAGCTGTTGAATTGCGACTCCACTTTGTCTCTATACTGACGTTTTGCCTGTTTGATTGACTTGCAGAGGGAATGACTACACTATTTATATTCTGCCATATTCCAAGTCACCTTGCCATGGTTAAATGCGGTGGTTCGCGCTTTCAGTTTTGCGCGAATGCTGCCATCTAGCCACGGTTTCTGGCTAGGGAAGGTTTTAAAAGTCACAGTGGGTACAACATCTCCTATACACTTTCGAATAAAGTCAGTAACCGTCTCAGGGTATTCGTCAATATTATTCTCGGAAGCTGCCCGGAACATATCCCAGACCTCGTGATCAAAACAGTCTTAAAGTGTGGATTCCGATTGGTCAGACCAGCGTTGAATAGTCTTTAGCACAGGTACTTCCTGTTTGAGTTTCTGCCTATAGGAAGGGAGGATCAAAATGGGGGTCATAGTCAGATTTCCCGAAAGGAGGGCGTGGGAGGGCCTTGTATGCATCTCGGAAGTTGGAGTAACAGTGGTCGAGTGTTTTAGCAGCACGAGTACTACAGTCGATATGCTGACAGAATTTAGGCAGCCTTTTCCTCAAATTTGCTTTATTAAAATCCCCAGCTACAATGAATGCAGCCTCAGGATATATGGCTCCCAGTTTGCATAAAGTTCAGTGAAGTTCCTTGAGGGCCGTCATGGTATCGGCTTGAGGGGGGATATACACAGCTGTGACAATAACCGAAGAAAATGACCTTAGGAGATAATACGGTCTGCATTTTATTGTGAGGTATTCTAGGTCGGGTGAACAAAAGGACTTGAGTTGCTGTATGTTATCACAATTTACACCATTAGTCATTAATCATGAAACATACACCCCCACCCTTCTTCTTCCTGGAGAGATGTTTATTCCTGTCGGCACGATGAACTGAGAATCCAGGTGGCGGGACAGACTCCGACAGTATATCCCGAGAGAGCCATGTTTCCGTGAAACAGAGTATATTACAATCCCTGATGTCTCTCTGGAAAGAATAGTTCAGGTACCATGTACCTCTCCTTGTTTTGGGTCGGACTCTTGAATCAGTTCAATTGCCCTGGGTGGTGCGAAGAAAGGATCTGCTTTGTGAAAGTCGTATTCCTGGTCATAACGCTGGTAGTGCTGGTGAGTCACCACCGCTCTGATGTCCAATAGTTCTTTCCGGCTGTATATAATAACACAACATTTTCTGGGCTAACAATGTAAGAAATAATACATAAACTAATATACTGCAAAGTTTCCGAAGAACTAGAAGCGAGGCAGCCCTCTTGTCTGCGCCAAACTTGCCTTACCTGGCAGAAGTTTATCATGAGTAAGTACATCATTTGTATCTATTATGTTATTTGCGAACTTTGCCATGAAATGAGCAGCAGCAGTACAGAACCATTGCTAGACTGGCACATTAGAAGCACATTCCTCAATTGTTAGATGCGCAATTCAAGTAAATGTTTATATTTATGTTGTACAGTGTAAAATAAGTTAAATCATTTTTAAAAAGTTAAAGGGGGGAATTAAATTAAAAAAAAACATTTCCTTTGTTTTCACCCAGACCTAAAATAAGATTTCTTCTGTGATTTCAACATTGTATGGACTCAGAACATCCAATGTTGTTTCTATATGAACAATCATAATTTTAAGAGTGAAAAACTAAATAAATCTGTAGCCAAAATAATGTAACAGAACATAATTTGGGAAAATATAAAACATAATTTGGGGGGAAAAAATCACAGATTTTATAGGGCCTCCCGTAGTTGTTTATTAACCATTATTTTACCAGGTATGTTAACAAAACCTAGTGCAGTACTTTCTCTTTTACATTAAGGACCTGGGGAAGAGTTGCAGGGGAGAGGAGAAGAGAAGATTTAGCCTATTTGAAAGTTAGAAAAACATGAGTACCTCACCACGTATTTTTTTTAATTTTTTTTGTAAGTAGCTCTCATGCTATAAATGTTTGGAAACCCCTGTTCTAAACTAAATCAAATAACATTTTATTTGTCACATGCTTCGTAAACAACAGTCATAGACTAACAGCGAAATGCTTACTTACGGGTCATTTTCCAACAATGCAGAGTTAAAGATAATAAAAATAGTGGCACGAGGAATAAATTCACAGTGATTAACAAATAATAATAAAGAGTAAAAATAACATGGCTATATACAGGGAGTAGAACATAACATGGCTATATACAGGAAGTAGAACATAACATGGCTATATGCAGGGAGTACCAGTACTGAGATGATGTGCAGGGGTACGATGTAATTGAGGTAGCTATGTACATATAGGTAGGGGTAAAGTGACTAGGCAACAGGATAGATAATAGACTGAGCTGTAGCAGCAGCGTATGGGGAGCAGTAGCAGCAGCGTGTGTATGTATGTGTGCGTGTGTGGCTTCAGTATACAGTGGGGGGAAAAAAGTATTTGATCCCTTGCTGATTTTGTACGTTTGCCCACTTACAAAGAAATGATCAGTCTATAATTTTAATGGTAGGTTTATTTGAACAGTGAGAGACAGAATAACAACAAAAAATCCAGAAAAATGCATGTAAAAAATGTTATAAAATTATTTGCATTTTAATGAGGGAAATAAGTATTTGACCCCTCTGCAAAACATGACTTACTACTTGGTGGCAAAACCCTTGTTGGCAATCACAGAGGTCAGATGTTTCTTGTAGTTGGCCACCAGGTTTGCACACATCTCAGGAGGGATTTTGTCCCACTCCTCTTTGCAGAGCTCCCTCCACAGATTTTCTATGGGATTAAGGTCTGGAGACTGGCTAGGCCACTCCAGGACCTTAATGTGCTTCTTCTTGAGCCACTCCTTTGTTGCCTTGGCTGTGTGTTTTGGGTCATTGTCATGCTGGAATACCCATTTTCAATGCCCTGGCTGAGGGAAGGAGGTTCTCACCCAGGAGTTGACGGTACATGGCCCCGTCCATCGTCCCTTTGATGCGGTGAAGTTGTCCTGTCCCCTTAGCAGAAAAACACCCCCAAAGCATAATGTTTCCACCTCCATGTTTGACGGTGGGGATGGTGTTCTTGGGGTCAGAGGCAGCATTCCTCCTCCTCCAAACAGGGCGAGTTGAGTTGATGCCAAAGAGCTCCATTTTGCTCTCATCTGACCATAACACTTTCACCAGTTGTCCTCTGAATCATTCAGATGTTCATTGGCAAACTTCAGACGGGCATGTATATGTGCTTTCTTGAGCAGGGGGACCTTGCGGGCGCTGCAGGATTTCAGTCCTTCACGGCGTAGTGTGTTACCAATTGTTTTCTTGGTGACTATGGTCCCAGCTGCCTTGAGATCATTGACAAGATCCTCCCATGTAGTTCTGGGCTGATTCCTCACCGTTCTCATGATCATTGCAACCCCACGAGGTGAGATCTTGCATGGAGCCCCAGGCCGAGGGATATTGACAGTTCTTTTGTGTTTCTTCCATTTGCGAATAATCTGACCAACTGTTGTCACCTTCTCACCAAGCTGCTTGGCGATGGTCTTGTAGCCCATTCCAGCCTTGTGTAGGTCTACAATCTTGTCCCTGACATCCTTGGAGAGCTCTTTGGTCTTGGCCATGGTGGAGAGTTTGGAATCTGATTGATTGATTGCTTCTGTGGACAGGTGTCTTTTATACAGGTAACAAACTGAGGTTAGGAGCACACCCTTTAAGAGTGTGCTCCTAATCTCAGCTCGTTACCTGTATCAAAGACACCTGGGAGCCAGAAATCTTTCTGATTGAGAGGGGGTCAAATACTTATTTCCCTCATTAAAATGCAAATAAATTTATAACATTTTTGACATGTGTTTTTCTGGATATTTTTGTTGTTATCCTGTCTCTCACTGTTCAAATAAACCTATCATTAAAATTGTACTGATTCTTTCTTTATCAGTGGGCAAACGTACAAAATCAGCAGGGGATCAAATACTTTTTTCCCCCACTGTGTGTGTGTGTGTGTCAGTTGAGACCAGTGTGTGTGCATAGTCAGTGCAAGAGAGTTAGTTTAAAAAGGGTCAATACTGACACACTCCCCACACTACCCACAGTCTGGGTAGCCATTTCATTCGCTTTCTCTGACACTGCTTGGTATAGAAGTCCTGGATGGCAGGGAGCTCGGCCCCAGTGATGTACTGGGCTGTACTCACCACCGTCTGAAGCACCTTGCGGTCGAGTGCTTTGCAGTTTCCGTACTAAGCAGTGATGCAGCCAGTAAAGAGGCTCTCAATGGTGCGCTGTAGAACCTTTTGAGGATCTGAGGGCCTATGCCAAATATTTTCAGTTTTCTGAGGGGCCCTCTTTACAACTGTGGGTGTGTGTGGACCATGTTAATTCTTTAGTGATGTGGACACCGAGGAACTCTCGACCCGCTCCACTACAGCCCCATGGATGGGGTCGTGCTTGTCCCTCCATTTCCTGTAGTCCACGATCAGCTCCTTTCTCTTGCTGATGTTGAGGGAGAGGTTGTTGTCCTGGCACCACACAGCCAGGCCTCTGAGCTCCATATAGGCTGCCTCATCGCCGTCGGTAATCAGACCTACCACCGATGTGTGGTCAGCAAACTTGATGATGGTGTTGGAGTCGTTTACGGACACGCAGTCATGGGTGAACAGGGAGTGCATGAGGGGACAAAGCACACAACCCTGAGGGGCCCCAGTGTTGATGATCAGCGCGACGGATGTGTTGTTGACTACCCTCACCACGTACCCTCACCATGGCCCGTCAGGAAGTCTAGGATCCAGTTGCAGAGGGAGGTGTTCAGACCCAAGATCCTGAGCTTGGTGATGAGCTTGGAGGGGACTATGGTGTTAAATGCTGAGCAGTAGTCAATGAACAGCATTTTTACATAAGTATTCCTTTTGTCCAGGTGGGTGAGGGCAGTGTGGAGTGCAATATAGATTGTGTCATCTGTGGATCTGTTGGGGCGGTGTGCAAATTGGAGTGGGTCCAGGGTTTCTGGTCATGGCTCACATCAACACCATCATCCCAATCTTTCAAAGCATTTAATGGCTATAAATGTGAATGCTACGGGGCTATAGTCATTCAGGCAGTTCAATAGTCATTTAGGGGTTCTTGGGCATGGGGACTATGGTGGTCTGCTTGAAACAAGTTGGAATTACAAACCGGTTAGGGATTGGTTGAAAATGTCAGTGAAGACACTTGCCAGCTGGTTAGCGCATGCTCTGAATACGTGTCCTGGTATTCCGTCAGGCTCTGCGGCCTTGCGAATGTTAACCTGTTTTTAAAAGTCTTACTCACATCGGCTACAGAGAGCAAGATCACAAACTCGGCCGGAACAGCTGGTGCTCTCATGCATGGTTCAGGGTTGCTTGCCTCAAAGCGGACTTAGAAGGCATTTAGCTCGTCTGGTAGGCTCGCGTCGCTGGGCAGCTCATGGCTGGGATTCCCTTTGTAATCCATGATAGTTTGCAAACCCTGCCACTCTCTTTAACGTCAAAGCCGGCGTACTTAGATTCGATCTTAGTCCTGCATTGACACCTTGTCTGTTTGATGGCCTATAAATAACCTCGTCGGAGGTTATTTCTTGTAAGAGTCCGGATTAGTGTCCTGCTTCTTGAAAGCGGCAGCTCTTTATCTCAGTGCGGATGTTGCCTGTAATCCATGGGTTCTGGTTGGGGTATGTACGTACAGTCTTTGTGGGGACGACGTTGTCGAGGCACTTATTAATGAAGCCAGTGACTGATGTGGTAAACTCCTCAATGTAATTGGATGAATCCTGGGAACATAACCTATAGCTTAGCATCAGGCTTCATTGGACCACTTCAGTATTGAGTGCATCACTGGTACTTTCGGTTTGAGTTTTTGCTTGCAAGCAGAAGGATAGAGTTATGATCTGATGTGCCAAAGGGAGGGTGAGGGAGGGCCTTGTAGGTGTGGTAGAGGTCGACCGATTAATCGGAATGGCCGATTTAATTAGGGCCGATTTCAGGTTTCCATAACAATCGGTAATCGGTATTTTTGGCCACCGATTTGCCGAATTTTCTTTTTTTTCTTTTCTTTTCTTTATAAATGTAAAAAAAAATATTTTAATTTTTAAATAATTTTTAATGAGGCAAGTCAGTTAAGAACACATTCTTATTTTCAATGACGGCCTAGGAACGGTGGGTTAACTGCCTTGTTCAGGGGCAGAAAAACAGATTTTTACCTTGTCAGCTTGGGGATTCAATCTTGCAACCTTACGTTAACTAGTCCAACGCTCTAACCACCTGCTTTACGTTGCACTCTACGAGGAGCCTGCCTGTTACGTGAATGCACTAAGAAGCCAAGGTTAGTTGCTAGCTAGCATTAAACTTATCTTCTAAAAAAACAATCAATCAATCATAATCACTAGTTAACTACACATGGTTGATGATATTACTAGTTTATCTAGCCTGTCCTGCGTTGCATATAATTCGATGCGGTGCGCATTCGCGAAAAAGGACTGTCGTTGCACCAACGTGTACCTAACCATAAACATCAATGTCTTTCTTAAAATCAATGCACAAGTATATATTTTTAAACCTGCATATTTAGTTAATATTGCCTGCTAACATGAATTTCTTTTAACTAGGGAAAATGTCACCTCTGCAACAGAGTCAGGGTATATGCAGCAGTTTGGGCTGCCTGGCTTTTTGCGAACTGTGTGAAGACTTTTTCTTCCTAACAAAGACAGCCAACTTCGCCAAACGGGGGATGATTTAACAAAAGCGCATTTGCAAAAAAAAGCACAATCGTTGCACGACTGTACCTAACCATAAACATCAATGCCTTTCTTAAAATCAATACACAGTACTATACATTTTTAAACCTGCATATTTAGCTAAAAGAAATCCAGGTTAGCAGGCAATATTACCCAGGTGAAATTGTGTCAGTTCTCTTGCGTTCATTGCACGCACAGTCAGGGTTAATGCAACAGTTTGGGCCGCCTGGCTCGTTGCGAACTAATTTGCCAGAATTGTACGTAATTATGACATACCATTGAAGGTTGTGCAATGTAACAGGAATATTTAGACTTAGGGATGCCACCCGTTAGATAAAATACGGAACGGTTCCGTATTTCACTGAAAAATAAACGTTTTGTTTTCGAGATGATAGTTTCTGGATTCAACCATATTAATGACCTAAGGCTCGTATTTCTGTGTGTTTATTATATTATAATTAAGTCTATGATTTGATATTTGATAGAGCAGTCTGACTGAGCAGTGGTAGGCACCAGCAGGCTCGTAAGCATTCATTCAAACAGCACTTTCGTGCGTTTTGCCAGCAGCCCTTCGCAATTCTTCAAACATTGCGCTGTTTATGACTTCAAGCCTATCAACTCCCAAGATTAGGCTGGTGTAACCAATGTGAAATGGCTAGCTAGTTAGCCGGGTGCGCGCTAATAGCGTTTCAAACGTCACTTGCTCTGAGACTTGGAGAAGTTGTTCCCCTTGCTCTGCATGATTAACGCTGCTTCGAGGGTGGCTGTTGTCGATGTGTTCCTGGTTTGAGCCCAGGTAGGAGCGAGGAGAGGGACGGAAGCTATACTGTTACACTGGCAATACTAAAGTGCATATAAGAACATCCAATAGTCAAAGCTATATGAAATACCAATCGTATCGAGAGAGTCCTATAATAACTACAACCTAAAAGTTCTTACCTGGGAATATTGAAGACTCATGTTAAAAGGAACCACCAGCTTTCATATGTTTTCATGTTCTGAGCAAGGAACTTAAACGTTAGCTTTCTTACATGGCACATATTGCACTTTTACTTTCTTCTCCAACACTTTGTTTTTGCATTATTTAAACCAAATTGAACATGTTTCATTATTTATTTGAGGCTAAATTGATAGTATTTATGTATTATATTAAGTTAAAATAAGTGTTCATTCAGTATTGTTGTAATTGTCATTATTACAAATAAATTAAAAAAAACGTCCGATTAATCGGTATCGGCTTTTCTGGGTCCTCCAATGATCGGTATCGGCGGTGAAAAATCATAATCGGTCGACATCTAATGTGTGGGTGTGTGTGAACAAGGTTACTGATCGCTATTGTGATGTCCAGAAGCTGTTTCTGGTCGTAGGAAATTATGGCAGAGACATTATGTAAAATAAAAAATTCAGATCAGTGTAAAAAAAAAGCACACAAATTAGCAGAATTGGTCAGGAGCCACTGGCAATGATAGTGTTAAGTCTACTCTGAGTTCCAGACAGACAGCTCTTTGATGAGGGTATAAACGGTTGTTGTGCTGATTAACTATAGTCACAGGGTTTTTCCTAGCCAATGACTATGTTGGTCAACCATTTGACACCTCCCACTAAATGGTGGAATGAAATAACTCATCTCAAGGTTGCTCAAATGAAAACGCCTTACTTTCCACAAAGTAGATAAGGGAATGAAATGTGAAATGCTGATATGATTAGATATTTCTTATCAACATATTTCAATTGACTTTAGACAAACATCAATATTGAATTCTATTGACATGAATTGAATCACACAATGTTACAAGCACACATCAAACAAATTAGAGAGGGTTCAGGTATGCTGGTTGGAAATGGTTGGATATTTCTTCCCTCTTGAATAACCATACTTTTTTCTTGCTCAGTGCTTTATTTTGACATTTCTCTTATCCCTTCTCTCACTCAGCATGGGCATGTTGCGTTACCTTCTTCAACAATACTGTGAGTGTATTCTATTATGACAGGCTGAAATGGAATGTGATATTTTTTATTATTTTTATTTAACCTTTATTTAAGTGGGCAAGTCGGTTAAGAACAAATTCTTATTTACAATGACGGCCTACACCGTACAAACCTGGACGACGCTGGGCCAATTGTGTGCTGGCCCAATAGACTCCCAAACACAGCCGGATGTGATACAGCCTGGTTTCAAACCAGGGACTGTAGTGACGCCTCTTGCACTGAGATGCAGTGCCTTAGACCGCTGCGCCACTCGGGAGCCCTGATATCATCCACTTGTCATTGGGTGATACCATTCAGAAGATATCACTGTTTGTAGTAGGCAAATATTCTGAGAGCGTTGATACAGTGGGGTTGTTATGATGGGCTATGTGTTGATAATGAAAATTTGATTTACTAACTTAATTAAACTCTGATTTCTGAAAATAAGTCACCACGCGGCTCCATTCATACACCATTTAATAATTTATCAGGAAATCTGAGGAATTACACTTTATTTGTTCCGTGCTTGGGTTCACTGTTGGTCGATGAACGTGGAGATGATTCTTAAAACAATGGAGGGAAAAGGTTCCCCCAATGGTCTTCTTAATGTGGACCATGGTTTTAAATGAATGAAAAGTGCAGAGCAACAACCATGCCCATCCCTTATCATCTATCTGCATACAGTCGTGGCCAAAAGTTTTGAGAATGACACAAATATTAATTTCCACAAAGTTTGCTGCTTCAGTGTCTTTAGATATTTTTGTCAAATGTTACTATGGAATACTGAAGTATAATTACAAGCATTTCATAAGTGTCAAAGGCTTTTATTGACAATTACATGAAGTTGATGCAGAGTCAATATTTGCAGTGTTGACCCTTCTTTTTCAAGACCTCTGCAATCCGCCCTGGCATGCTGTCAATTAACTTCTGAGCCACATCCTGTCTGATGGCAGCCCGTTCTTGCATTATCAATGCTTGGAGTTTGTCAGAATTTGTGGGTTTTTGTTTGTCCACCTGCCTCTTGAGGATTGACCACAGGTTCTCAATGGGATTAAGGTCTGGGGAGTTTCCTGGCCATGGACCAAAAATATCAATATTTTGTTCCCCGAGCCACTTAGTTATCACTTTTGCCTTATGGCAAGGTGCTACATCATGCTGGAAAAGGCATTGTTCGTCACCAAGCTGTTCCTGGATGGTTGGGAGAAGTTGCTCTCGGAGGCTGTGCTGGTACCATTCTTTATTCATGGCTGTGTTCTTAGGCAAAGTTGTGAATGAGCCCACTCCCTTGGCTGAGAAGCATCCCCACACATGAATGGTCTCATGATGGTTTACTGTTGGCATGACACAGGACTGATGGTAGTGCTCACCTTGTCTTCTCCGGACAAGCAGCTTTTTTTCTGGATAACAATTGGAAAGGGGATTAATCAGAGAAAATTACTTTACCCCAGTCCTCAGCAGTCCAATCCCTGTACCTTTTGCAGAATATCAGTCTGTCCCTGATGTTTTTCCTGGAGAGAAGTGGCTTCTTTGCTGCCCTTCTTGACACCAGGCCATCCTCCAAAGGTCTTTGCCTCACTGTGCATGCAGATGCACTCACACCTGCCTGCTGCCATTCCTGAGCAAGTTCTGTACTGGTGGTGCCCCGATCCCGCAGCTGAATCAACTTTAGGAGACTCCTGGCGCTTGCTGGACTTTCTTGGGCACCCTGAAGCCTTCTTCACAACAATTGAACCGCTCTCCTTGAAGTTCTTGATGATCCAATAAATGGTTGATTTGGTGCAATCTTACTGGCAGCAATATCCTTGCCTGTGAAGCCCTTTCTGTGCAAAGCAATTATGACAGCACGTGTTTCCTTGCAGGTAACCATGGTTGACAGAGGAAGAACAATGATTCCAAGCACCACCATCCTTTTGAAGCTTCCAGTCTGTTATTCGAACTCAATCAGCATGACAGTGATATCCAGCCTTGTCCTCATCAACACTCACACCTGTGTTAGCGAGAGAATCACTGACATGTCAGCTGGTCCTTTTGTGGCAGGGCTGAAATGCAGTGGAAATGTTTTTGGGGGGATTCAGTTCATTTGCATGGCAAAGAGGGACTTTGCAATTAATTGCAATTCATCTGATCACTCTTCATAACATTCTGGAGTATATGCAAGTTGCCATCATACAAACTGAGGCACAGACTTTGTGAAAATTAATATTTGTGTCATTCTCAACTTTTGGCCACGACTGTACATTTGACATTTGTTCTTACAGATGCATGGCATGCTATACTAATGAAGTGTAGTGGAAGAAGACACTGTATAATCTGCAAGTGGCAGAGGGGGACCAGACTTAGTGAGAGCACTCTGTCTCTGCCTGGTAGGGAAAGTAAGAAACAGACAGAGAACAAAGAGACCAAACAGTGGGAATAACTGTCACTACTACATTCCATGATGTCCTCCTATGTTGAGTGCATTGTTTTCCCCCTTCCTATAGGCTGGAGTGATGAGTTCCGAGAGGGTTGAGGGGTTTTTGTCTGGTTGTCTTTAGGTGGATGAGTGTGAGTAGTTAAGACCCAGAAGCATGCTGTAAGCCTACCACTAGCTGCTAGGAAAGAGGAAGTGAGTAGATTAAGGATTTCTAAATCTCGAATCAACCCCGAGCCCTAAACCCAAGGCACTTTTGTAGATCTGAAAGGATGGGATAAGTGTATGAAAAGCAATATGACAACATTTACACTAAGTGTTAGGGGACAAGATGGAGCTATTGGCCATGTTGCTTAGCTACACCTATCCATACCTCACAGATGGCCATAAGTGCATCGAGAGAAGAGGCTAGGGTTCTATTTGGGTTTGGATGGATTGAATAATGGAGTATTATAATGTGTTTTTAAAGATAACCTTCATACAGTGGGTGTTGGTGGGTGTGAGAATGAAAAAAAAAAACATCAACCTTCCTGTAGATATTTTCAGCTGTTCATGGGAGAACAAAAGTTTCTTAATTCATTTCCATTGCCCACAAATACATTTTCTATGCAAATTACGTAACGTTCTGCTTATTCACTTCTGGTGAAAAACCTTAGTTACAGTAGTGGAACAACCAATCAATAATGCTCTAATCAATTAAATGAAGTACAGTACAAAAATACTATTGATGAAGATACAGTAGGATTTATTCAAAATAATCTAATAGATTTTCCAAATCATGTACAGTACCAGTCAAAAGTTTGGACACCTACTCATTCGAGGGTTTTTATTTTATTTTTGCTATTAATAGTGAAGACATCAAACTACGAAATAACACTTATGGAATCATGTAGGAACCAATAAAGTGTTAAACAAATCAAAATATATTTTATTTTAGATTCTTCAAAGTAGCCACCTTGATGACAGCTTTGCACACTATTGGCATTATTTCAACCAGCTTCATCTAGAAATGCTTTTCCAACACTTGAAGGTATTCCCACATATGCTAAGCACTTGTTGGCTGGTTTTCCTTCACTCTGCGGTGCAACTCATCCAAAACCATCTCAATTTGGTTGAGGTCGGGTGGCCAGGTCATCTGATGCAGCAATCCATCACTCTGCTTCTTGGTCAAATAACCCTTACACAGCCTGGAGGTGTGTTGGGTCATTGTCCTGTGAAAAACAAATGATAGTCCCACTAAGTGATGTGGTAGCCATTCTGGTTGTGTGCCTTGAATTCTAAATAAATCACTGACAGTGTCACTAGCAAAGCACCCCCACTCCATCGCACCTCCTCCTCCATGCTTCACGGTGGGAACCACACTTGCGGAGATCATCCGTTCACCTACTCTGCATCTCACAAAAACACAGCGGTTGGATCCAAAAATCAGAGATTTGGACTCATCAGACCAAAAGACCGATTTCCACCGGTCTAATGTCCATTGCTCTGGTTTTTTTGGCCCAAGCAAGTCTCTTCTTCTTATTGGTGTCCTTTAGTAGTGGTTTCTTTGCATCAATTCAACCATGAATGCCTGATTCATGCAGTCTCCTCTGAACAGTTGCTGTTGAGATGTGTCTGTTACTTGAACTCTGAAGCATTTATTTGGGCTGCAATTTCTGAGGCTGGTAACTCTAATGAACTTTTCCTCTGCAGCAGAGGTAACTCTGGGTCTTCCTTTCCTGTGGCGATCCTCATGAGAGCCAGTTTCATCACAGCGCTTGTTTGTGACTGCACTTGCAGAAAAGTTCTCGACATTTTCCTGATTGACTGACCTTCATGTCTCAACTCTGCTTGTTTGAGCTGTTCTTGCCATAATATGGATTTGGACTTTTACCAAAATCAAATCAAATTTTACTGGTCACATACACATGTTTAGCAGGTGATATTGCAGGTGTTGCAAAATGCTTGTGCTTCTAGCTCCGACAGTGCAGTAATATCTAACAATTACACAACATATACCCAATACACACAAATCTAGTAAAGGAATGGAATTAAGAATATACAAATATATGGATGAGCAATGTCATAGATTTTGAATAAGATACAGTGGAGTAGTATAGGATACAGTATACACATATGAGATGGGTAATGCAAGATATGTAGACAAAATGACTAGTGTTCTATTATTAAAGTGGCCAGTGATTTCAAGTCTATGTATATAGGTAGCAGCCTCTGTGCTAGTGATGGCTATTTAACAGTCTGACGGCCTTGAGATAGAAGCTGTTTTTCAGTCTCTCGAACACAGCTTTGATGCACCGGTACTGACCTGTACTGATAGCCCTATCTTCTGTATACCAACCCTACCTTGTTACAACACAACTGATTGGCTCAATCGCATTAAAAAGAAAATTAATTCCGCTATTTAAGTGTTAACAAGGCACACCTGTTAATTGAAATACATTCAGGTATACCTCATGAAGCTGGTTGAGAGAATGGCAAGAGTGTGCAAAGCTGTCATCAAAACAAAGGGTAGCTACTTAGAAGAATCTCAAATATTAAATATATTTTGATTTATTTGACACTTTTTTGGTTACCCTGGAATGAGTAGGTGTGTCCAAACTTTTGACTGGTACTGTATAACAAGTTGTTTAAGCAAACAATTAGTTCACCAGCGTCAGGTAACACGTACTCCACTTGCACACACGCACTCGACACACACACTTGCATAGTCTCGACCATTCACACAAAGATAAAAGCCCTGAAAGTAAGAAACTAATGACTAAAACTTCAACTATGATCTTCTTAATCGTGCAGGAAGACTTCTGTTGAGATTTTATTTTTGACCATCAACAGATTTTCTCCCCTCATGCAACATTCTGTTTAGTTCTGGGGGAAATTTGTACAATTTAGCTTATTTTGCCTAAATTGCAATAGGAGAACCCCCCAATTAGAGGGTATGGTGGAGTTAATTGTTATGTTGCTAATCCCAATCCTTTGATCTACAAGTGCCTATGGGGAGAGTTCAGCCCTAGGGGGATTGGAATTGGGCCTAGTAAGCATACTCCTGTCGTCCTAGGTGGGATTGACAGATGGGTTAAAACACCAGTGTGTGTCTGTTTTTGTATTTGTCTTTGCTTGTGCATTTGTCTGTATGATATGCACTAGGATATCCACTGTGCATGCGTCTCTTTCTATGTGGTTTGTATGCACGTGAGTGTGTGTTACTTTTCTCTGAATGGTTATCTATGCTTCCCTGTCCTCTATACCATTTTTTTGTCGATCTTTGTGATCAGGCTGGGGAGCACATTCATACCTGTCCCATGCCTGAGGTGGACCCTGTGGGAGGGAGGGCGAGTAGGGGAATGTCAATCTGCAGTGCGACAAACACGCACATACACAGAGGAGATGGGGCTGCAACTGCATTCACTCAATCTCCATCAGGGCGGGTTTAACAGCATGCCACTTTAGCATATCCATTAGAGGTCGGCCGATTATGATTTTTCAACGCCGATACCGATTATTGGACAACCAAAAAAGCCGATGCCGATTACATCGGGCAATTTTTTTTTTTTTCTTATTTTTTTTAAATATATATATATATATTATTTATTTCTTTATTTGTAATAATGACAATTACAACAATACTGAATGAACACTTATTTTAACTTAATATAATACATCAATAAAATCAATTTAGCCTCAAATAAATAATGAAACATGTTCAATTTGGTTTAAATAATGCAAAAACAAAGTGTTGGAGAAGAAAGTAAAAGTGCAATATGTGCCATGTAAGAAAGCTAACTTTAAGTTCCTTGGCATATACCATGACTCTGTTGCTAGAGAAGTGACACAATTTTCCTAGTTAGCAGGCAATATTAACTAAATATGCAGGTTTAAAAATGTATAGGTGTGAAATTGATTTTAAGAAAGGCATTGATGTTTATGGTTGGGTACACGTTGGAGCAACGACAGTCCTTTTTCGCGAATGCGCACCGCATCGATTATGTGCAACGCAGGACACGCTAGATAACTACACATGGCTGATGATATTACTAGTTTAACTAGTGATAATGATTGATTGTTTATTATAAGATAAGTTTAATGCTAGCTAGCAACTTACCTTGGCTTCTTACTGCATTCGCGTAACAGGCAGGCTCCTCGTGGAGTGCAATGTAAGACAGGTGGTTAGAGCGTTGGACTAGTTAACCGTAAGGTTGCAAGATTGAATCCCCGAGCTGACAAGGTAAAAATCTGTCGTTCTGCACCTGAACAAGGCAGTTAACCCACCATTCCTAGGCCGTCATTGAAAATAAGAATGTGTTCTTAACTGACTTGCCTCGTTAAATAAAGGTGTAAAAAAAACAACAACAAATCGATGTCCAAAAATACCGATGTCCGATTGTTATGAAAACTTGAAATCGGCCATTCCGATTAATCGGTCGACCTCTATTATCCATCCTTACAGTGGCTAGCACACCTGGTGCCACAGAGCTATACACTGTCTAAAAGTGTTTCCCTCTGAGCGGCAGCAGTCAGTTTGTTATTGTTTGGGTTGAGAGTCGGGATGCTCCGTCTTCACCTCACTAGCTTCACTTCACTTGTATCCTCAATCCTAATCTGGATTACGGAGGTGAAGTCTACTGGTCATGCTGCTATTGCTATGTACCATTGCTTTGTGGGATGTAGAGAGACCTTGTTACAGTGTATTAGCTGCTGACGTCCGCTTCTTACTGTTATTATAGTTTGTTTTGTACTGAAGTAAAGTTTTACATTGTCATAAATCATTGCGGTTTTATCACAAATTGAGCCACAGATTTAAATGATACCCTTATCCCAGCAAACAGTTTGGAAATGTTTCAGCCAGGAAG
Source organism: Salmo salar (assembly GCF_965601325.2). Lineage (NCBI taxonomy): Eukaryota > Metazoa > Chordata > Actinopteri > Salmoniformes > Salmonidae > Salmo > Salmo salar. Next base: position 26,226,537 of record NC_138295.1, read on the forward strand.
GAATTCTAGTTTCCTGTAAGACATGACAGAAAAAGCACCCTCTTCCATCAAGCAGAACTTTGTTTTGAACCATGGAGGTGTTCTTCTAGGACTGGGAACTGCCAGGGACGTCACAATACTTAAGTGCCGATACGATATGTATTGCAATTCTCACGATTTTATATGTATTGCGATTCAATACTGTGTATTGCTATTTGATGTTCCAAACATATTGCTCACCATGTGTCTGCTGCAGAGAGAGAAGAGAGAGCCACGAGAAAATTTGTTTTGTTCAGTCATGGAAATAAAAGTGTTAAACAAATTAATGCAGGTACAGTCAATAGCACAACAATAATATTTCGATATTGTCAAAACGATACATTATATTGTCAAAAATAATATCCCAATATGTAACTAAAGTTTCCCCCCCATCTATGTTTCTTCCTCCTATTCAACACCAGAAGTCCTGTTAGGTTTGTTCCCAGAATAGGCCTGTCATCATAGGAAAGTGAGCTGCTTCCTTCTCTGGGCACATAAACAAAGGGACATTTCAAGTTAGTGTTGAGGCGTGTACCAGCTGCTGAGTAGAAATATACACCTACTTCTGAATCAGGCATCGCTGTGTTCTTTTCCTATTCAACAGTTTAGGGTCGTCATCGTACAGTATTGTTCCAAACGAATGAGTCAATTGTTGGCTTTATACCAGACAGACATGCATACAGGATAGTCAAACAGATGGGAAGATAGGTGGAGTGATCTCTCAGTATCGTGTATGATTTTAATTGGGGCATTGAGACTGAGATGGCCTCTTAGTTTACTGAGCTAAGGCTCATGGGAGCTGGACTCTTTCTAGACTGCCGAGGGAGGCACTAGAACCTGCGCAGTGTGTCTCCGTCTGCAGTGGGACAAAGACACACACACACACACACACACACACACACACACTGAAGTAACCTGCACAGTGTGTCATTATCTGCAATAGAACACATACTCAGTGCACTGACACTTACTGTATAATCCAATTGCTCTTTGTGTCTTTGGAGAAGCCCTGTCTATTTTTCCTATGGTGATTGGGTGACATTTGAATAGGAAATTAGGCGTCTCCTTCACTGCTGCTCTTTGACACAGCGCGTTCAGAGTGATGTGATAATGTTATACACACATACGTTTCTACATAAGGACTGGTTCCAGTGCGATTCCAACAAATGGTCTTGTTGGTATTAGAGCAGTGATCACCAACCTTTTCTGAGTCGAGATGCAAGCCGAGATCTACCGCTCAGATGTTTTATTTTTTACATGACTTAATCCTATGCAACATTAACAAATTGTAATAAATTCTGTAGCAATTCTGAGATTGTATTTTAATACGTTAAGTATATGAGCACACTGGTAATGGACAATTTGTTGTATCACTTGTGACGCACCGCTGAGTGAGCATAATAATTAGCTCTTTTTTTATTGGACTGATGGAATGCATGTGATTGTCAGTCTGAGGGGAGGGAGGGAGCAGCGATGAGGCTGACTCTCACCTGACTCACCGTCCCTCCACCCTCCTTCCCTCCACTGAGAAAAGGGAACACAGTCTTCCAGCTGATGGTGAAACTCAAGTCGCACTGCATTATTTCTGCCTCATGCAGAAATGTATGTTGTTACTCCTATGACCAAAGAAAGTTAAATACTCCTCGATATAAAAAAAACGTAAGCTTACTATGGTATATTCATTCATTGCAGCTGCAGTGCTGGATGTAGCATAAATGGAGGTAGGGAGAACTCACATTTTATGGCTTAGAAGAATGTTGAAAAAAGTGCTGAATAACAACTTAAAGAGAAACTTACTCATAAAAACAGCAGGTTATTTGCTGTATTTGTTGTCTCTCTCTAGTCATGGTTTTAAACGTTTTGAAATCTCACAGTATCACACAGCTACTTTGTGTGCTTCTCTTATTGTGATGACCAGATTGACCCCATTTTGAGTACATGTTTTAGATTTTCTGTGCATTCAAGGATTCTTTTTACAGTCTGTGGTTCGAGTAAACTGTGAAGACACGGTTATCTGAGCTATCTGATTGGCCAGCGGTAGGCCTAAAGGTGCACTTGATTTACTATCTGGGCCTGCCGGGTAGGCAGAGTTTTACCTTCAGACACATGAAATGGTTCCAAATAGAATCACTTTGCCTTCCCGGCGCTAGGGCTGCTGACCATTAGAGGGTAAAGTTCAGGCAGTATTAGCGCAACAGGCTTATTTGCATGCTTGGTTTATTAAAGTTATTATTTATTACTTCTATCAATAAGCCTTTGATTCACAACATCTCTTCTGTTCTTGTCGCACCCCTCATCCCTTCTAATCCGTTGGAGATCCAAACATGGAACCCAAACCCTGAACCAATTATATTAATATGGGGACAGGTCGAAAAGCATTAAACATTGATGGAAATTTAGCTAGCTAGCTTGCACTTGCTAGCTAATTTGTCCTTTTAGCTAGCTTGCGGTTGCTAGCTAATTTGTCCTGGGATATAAACATTGAGTTGTTATTTTACCTTAAATTCACAAGGTCCTCTACTCCGCCAATTAATCCACACATAAAACGGTCAACCGAATAATTTCTAGTCATCTCTCCTCCTTCCAGGCTTTTTCTTCTCTTGACTTTATATTGCGATTGGCAACTTTCATAAATTAGGTGCATTACCGCCACCGACCTCGTTCATCTTTCAGTCACCCACGTGGGTATAACCAATGAGGAGATGGTACGTGGGTACTTGCTTCTACAAACCAATGAGGAGATGGGAGAGGCAGGACTTGCAGCGCGATCTGCATCAGAAATAGAGCTGACTTCTATTTTAGCCCTTGGCAACGCAGATGATCGTTGGCGCGTGGGAGCAGTGTGGGTGCAATAATTGAATAACATGTATATCTACATTTATTTTGCAACGCTCGCGCACGCGGTGTAGTCAGCCTGTAAAACCAAGTTGATTCAAATGATCTTTTCGGCTTAACCCAACTCAGTTATACTTGGGAGGAACTGTCCTTTTGGTAGAAATTCTGCAATGGTGAGATACCCAAACGGGCCTAGAGGAGCGAAAATGATGACCGCCCACTATGAATGGTGCCTTTCAGACCAGTGCTGGGTTGGTTTCCATTGTTGATGACACACACACACACACCCACACACACACACACACACACACACACACACACACACACACACATGATTCAATACCCACCCCAACATTCCTAAGCTCCTGAATTCAACCACCTCATTCACACACGTATACACATACTCCCCCCTTCAGCTAGTCCCCCATGGCAACAATGCGCCCTGTCACCAGCTCTGGAAAGTGACACAATCGTCCCTCAGCTGACTGGCATGTGCCGGGTCTCCACTGCCCCAGGCCTCTGCCCTGACAGACAATGTAATAGCAACAGCTCTAAAACACTACAGATCACTTTACCCTGAGACAGATTAAGCCATCTTGGACTATAAAGCTCTTGAGATTCTTTGGGAAATCGGTGTAAAATGTGTAGTCTCACTACTTTGATTTTACCTCTAAAATATGTGCTATAATATATTTTTGCAACTACTTTGTGTGCTTCTCTTATTGTGATGACCAGATTGACCCCATTCTAAGTACAGGTTTGATTTTCTCTCAAGTAGTTTCTTTGTCAAGTATTTAGCAACTTGGAAATGTTGCTGAAACAGGCCCCCATCCAACATAGTACTTAGTGCAGTTAGCCTAAGCTATGGAACTATCAGTGTCTCTGACACCTGCCCCTGTAAAGTGGATGAGGGAAGTTGCAGGGCAGTGGGTGAATGAGCTTAACCAGGTCCATGAAGGTCTAGGCAAGCCGTCCCACTGCTATGGGAAGCTCATTCTGTTGTTAGCTACACTGCCCACAGTGTACTAAAAGTAAAAATGTGCATGTTAGCTGTGTTACCTTTCTTAGCATTGTTAGCCTGTTAGCATGGGTTACAAGCTAATGTGAGCAGAAATGAGCTAAATAGTCATAGAAATGCTTAACAAAAGGCCAAGGTCTGGATGTTCTTAAGGCAAGGGAACAGTAGCCAGGAGACACTCACATGTGAGTAGACAAATACAAAATGCTGAGTTGAAATAAGACACTTGTAGCTAGCAGAGCATGTCTTCCTCCCTCCTTGCAAATGGCTGAGCTTCTTGACCTTGTTTCTTTCATATTAGTAATGTTATTTTCAGCAACCGTTTAGCTGCTTCAATCTCTGTGAGAGAATTGAAATAAGAAAACTTACTAGTAGGTAGATACTCTGTCTAGCCTATATCATGGCCATGTTGTTTCTACCCCCCTTCTCTTTAGAGACTATCTATTTGTCTTCCCACATCTCATTCATTTTACTATTGACTTAAAACCAGTAGTCATTATTTGCATGAGAATAAATGTCTGCTTCTGTCTCACTTTTTCTCACATTCTTTCTGTCTCCTGTCTGTCAGAATCAGTAATCTAGTCCCCTGGGTACTCTCACTGTCTGTATCACTCATGTCACTAGAGCTGTATGAAGTATTAGCCTACTTCATGAATGGCCACTCTTGTAGAGAAATAGAAGATTAGAAGTGTGGTTGGCTTATCAATTATCTACCAGCATGGAAAAATGATACACCAATACCCCACCCCACCCCCACTGTTCTCACAAAAATGGTTATAGGGTAAATGACCTGTATTTGTTTTTGTACACTTTTATAGCCAATTTATTACATGGAATTGTGACGATGTTCCAGACATTCTCAGTAGAACTGGATTTGAAATCTCAGTCCCACCTGTACTGATTCAGTGATGGGGAGCGACTGAGACTGGGTCATTAAGTTGGAACTCTTGTTCAACTTTACCGAATGTCCTTCCATGAGTGGTTAGTCTTTATTAGAGGTCGACCGGCATGGCCGATTTAATTAGGGCGGATTTCAAGTTTTCATAAAAATCGGTAATCGGCATTTTTGGACGCTGATTATGGCCGATTACATTTCATTCCATGAGGAAACTGCGTGGCAGGCTGACCACCTGTTACGCGAGTGTAGCAAGGAGCCAAGTTTAATGCTAGCTAGCAATTTACCTTATAAAAAACAATCAATCTTCACATAATCACTAGTTAACAACACATGGTTGATGATATTACTAGGTTAACTAGCTTGTCCTGCGTTGCATATAATCAATGCGGTGCCTGTTAATTTATCATTGAATCACAGCCTACTTCGCCAAACGGGTGATTTACCAAGAGCACAATCGTTGCACGAATGCACCTAACCATAAACATCAATGCCTTTAAACCTGCATATTTAGTTAAAATAAATTCATGTTAGCAGGCAATATTAACTAGGGAAATTGTGTCACTTCTCTGTCAGACTTTTAGTGTATTTGAGGTTTTAAAAAGGCTTCTGAAGTTTGTCATGTCCACTTTGTCCATTAATTATAATCCACATAATAATTCACATGTCCTGTTGCTGCAGGATTATTTTCCTGCTTTAGCAAACTGGCTCAAATTAAGATCCTACATTTGTATCCCTCCTTTTCATCTCTTTATTTGGATGGTCACCTACAGATGATTTGATGTTCAAATAACTGATCATTGAATCAAGTGTAACATCCAGCAACTACTTTCGCAGTGACTGAATACATCTAAATAAACCTAGTTATTGCCTGCAACCTGTTACAACTACACCTTCTAGATAGTTCAAATCTTCTAGATAGTTGGTTCAGAGTCAAATCATCTACAGTTTTTTTTTTTCTTCAGAACTATCGAAATAAAGTGAGATCTCCCACCCCTCTCCCAGTGATAATGATGATGTGGCAGTAGGGCAATAGTGTACAGTAAAGGCCTTGTTCCTCTTGACTGTGTCAGGCCTCTCTTCATCCCTTAGCCAGGCCTGTTGTCAGGGACAGAGGTCTGTTCAGTCCACTTCATATTGGCCTGCAGCCAAACGCCAGCCTCGCCAATCCATTTAGGTAAGGTATTTGTTTAGCGATGTCTAACATTTGATTGTCACAACGCATTTAACAGCTCGCATTGAAGTTCCAATCCCAATATACAATAAAAGTCTGTCAACAACGCTGTCAAGCAAGCCAGGGTGGAAATTGACCATGGAAAAAGCTACTGTAGAGAATAAGTCAATGAACAAAGAGGGACCTGCCCCATACTCTTCTGGACAGTTCAGTTTTCATTTCAAAGTTATTGTTCATAATACATTACCCAGTATTATTTCACAATATTCAAGAAATGTCTGTCATAAGCAGGATATTTGATTTACCTCAGGTTAACTATACATTTTGTAAATTTTTGTAATTTAGCAGATGCTCTTATCCAGAGCGACTTACCCGAGCAATTATGGTTAAGTGCCTTGCTCAAGGGCACATCACCAGATTTTTTTCACCTAGTTGGCTCGGGGATTCTCGAACCACCGACTTTTCGGTTATTGGCCCAATGCTCGTAAACCACTATGCTACCTGCTTAGTGTTAGCATACGTTTGACTTCTTATGATAAGAACTATGCAATATATGAGAACTTATTGTAGCTTGAAAAACCATCTTTATTCTACCTCCACTAGGAGTATATGTCCCACTGTAGTGTACAGATCTCCGGGGTAGTGTTTTTAACCAGTAAAAATCCTCTTTAGCTTGCTGCTAGCTCTGGAAGGGATAAACCCTAATCCTGATTAATCTACCCAGCTGCACCTCCCTCTTCTTTGGGTGAGCGTGACAGGTGGCCTTGTCCTAGTTAACATCAATTCACCTCAGCAGTAAAGAACATCAATGCTTAAGGTATAGGTGTGTCAAAGTTTGATTGTGGATTGGTTGGGCGTTGTGGATGAGATGCCACATGGCGAATGGGTTGTGGTTGAGTTGTAGGTTGATTGATTGTGGATCGATTGGGGGTTGGGCGTGGAGATACCCGGTGCTAGGTGGGGTTGTGGTCGTGCCGTGGATATTTAGGTTGGGCGTGTGACGTGGGCGACCCACCACATGGGGGTGGAGGTCCTATAATGTCATGGTGCTCCCCCAAAATAGATGAGAGTACCAGGGGTGGTTCTAACCCCACCACCCTTAGGATTGGAGGGGCCCCTCAAAGCGAGTGGAAGTAGTGGTCAGAGATGGGTGCTTATCCAAAGTCTTGTTGAAGCACATTGTGCCCTTGAGTACTTTAAACCTGTAAGTTTCTTATGATGGGATTGATGACATCTCTTAGATGTCTATGCCTAATTTTTGTTAATAGTGTTACTTGTCAGTAGTGTTACTTACAGCCCATTCTCTTATGGAATATGCCAGGAGGTGCCAATTCTGTAGGTACCAGATTATGTTTGGACCTGGCAAAATGTGGAAGCTATACCGACCACTAGGAGCAATGTAAGCACATATGACCTTCTAGTAGGCGTGCGGCTTACCAGGGCATTGTGGATGGTTGTTTAAACTGCAGACTTTCTAGTAGGCCTTCTAGTATGACCTTCTAGTAGGCTCTGAATGTTGCGTGTTCAATCCCAGTGCTTGACACTAGTTTTTGTGTTAAGCCTTTCCTAAACCTTAACTCTAACCTTAACCATTCGGAATTAATGCCTAAACTAAAGTTGAACTCTAACACGAAACATTCATAATTAATGCCTAGCTTTAGTTTCACTTTTGCGGAGTTTGACTGACGGCTAAAATACGGCACCACGTGACGTAATTAAAACGTCAAGCCATGGCGTAATTCTGTGAGCGCTAAAATACAGCACCACGTGACGTAATTAAAACATCAAGCCATGGCGTAATTCTGTGAGCGCTAAAATACGGCAACACCTGGTGTAATTAAAACGTCAAGCCATGGCGTAATTCTGTGAGCTCTAAAATACGGCAACACCTGGTGTAATTAAGACGTCAAGCCATGGCGTAATTCTAATTTAAACCACCGGTTGGCGTTCTATTTGGAGAATGGGTTGGTTACATAACATGTCAATCGTGTCACTATTTGTCAGATTGTCAGATGTGTAGAACTTCTGCCAGATGTGTAGAACTTCTGCCCCTAACTGTTGTGCTTTTTATACTTAATTGTTTTTCCTGGCACATGATCTGTCTAGCTGAACAGGGAAAATTATCCAATTAGTACTCTTGCTGGAGAACAAGTCCTCTCTTCATTCTATTGATTTCTCTAAGAGTAGGCTGACGCTTGGTCTTGACTTGATTCATATTTGCATGTTTATTTGTACAGTGTGCACTTGCTCTGAAACGGCCCACTGTTAGGCTTTTCATTGATATAATCAGTTATTTAAACAGCTACTTTGAGTATTACAGGTTATGTAAGCCTAAGTCTTCATGACTAAACCTTCTCAGTTTTGCGGTATAATTAGCTGTTATGAAACTCCATAGAAACCTCCCTCTCTGTGGACTGTGTATTGAAATCAGAGTGTAACTCTGCTCCCCATCGATACCTCTCTGAGTGCTCCCTTCATTTTGTCATTAGACCTTCAGCGAATGGCTACAGTATGGGCCCCAATGAGGTGTGTGTGTGTGTGTGTGTGTGTGTGTGTGTGTGCGCACTTGCATGCGTGGTCAGTTGGGAATCTAGAGCCAGAACGGTTGACATAAGTGAGAGGGAATAAGGGGGGATTTGTTTGTTGATGTTGTTTTATGAATTGTGAACAATAGCAATGTCTGACATTTTAAAGTATGTTGGCCAGTCATATGGTTGGCCATTAGGATGGGGGAATCAAGTTGTGAGGGCAAATGGGGGGTGGGGGGAGGTTGATTACAATGACCTCTTTCAGCCCTAAGGTGCTGTTGAAAGTCGTGACCTGTCTGCCATCCTAAAGTACTGTACTGTGTGTGCGTGCGCACGTGGTCGGTCCATGGGGAAGGAATATGAATGCGGAGTGGTGAACGTTATCATGATCCTCCTTGATCAGTAGAGAGCCCAGAGTTGATGACCTCTTATTAAATCTGCTTAAAGTTGGAATCGTTAATGGTGTAACTAGGGCTGTGGCGGTCACGAAATTATGTCAGCCGGTGATTGTCAAGCAAATAACTGTCGGTCTCACAGTAATTGACCGTTAATTAACATAAACACTACAAGCCACTGATCCATGTAATATATCCTACACCTTAACAATAAATCCATTATTTATTTTAGATAGGTCTAAAGAAATATGCAATGAAGAAACGGTAGTCTATTTCAGAAGAAAAGAATAGTATACTCTGAGTTGTCCTGATGTGGCTGTGGGCTACACTAGTTCATTTAGCAGACAAGATTTACTTAGAATTCTGTGGAATTACTTAATATTATGTTATAGTTTGAAGAATACAATTAAAATATGCTTATTTTCTCCAAATGATTTGAGGGAGTGCACACATGCAGCTATTCTGTGTTGAGCGGTTAACAGAGAAGTAGGTACTCCTATATGCTTCATTTATAGTTATTAATGTAAAGTTAGTTGTTCTACAAATGTTGGGTTATGTGTTTTGATTTTTAATACATTGTAAGGCTGCATGATGAGACTCTAAAGATCATTTGAAAAAAGTTGCTTGAAAGGCATGAGCTCTGCTTAGTTTTTTTGCGCAGGCTGTACACACTTCAATAGTCTGTCATTCACAATTTGACAAACAAAGCCTCGAATGTCACAGCGGCATCCCCTTTGTGGCCGTAAAGCACTCCAAAAAATCCATGCCTTTTGCGGCCCGGAGAGCTGCGTTATCCGAAGCACCTCTCTCATATGGAGAGTGTGAGTCTCTCTCACAGGCTACAAGTGAAGAAAGACACATTGGGGACGCAACTGCGCGCGCCCTTATTCAATTCCAATGTGCATAATGAAGATATTGGAAGAACTGTCCACATTTATTTTTCGTCGGCCAACAAGATGAGTAGGTTTAACGAACAACAAAAGCACTAGCCTATGTCAATCTATGATCTATTCTTTGCAATAAATACATATTCCAAACATAGTTTGTGACGACAGTTGTGGGGTGCAATGGATCCCAAATTAATACAACCACTAGCATAAAAAAAACGTTTAGCTTAAAATGTTGATAAACTATTAGGCTATTTCTTCACATAGGCACAGCAATGCGCACATGGCAGTAGGCTATAAGCATGAATGTTCCATTAGTGGGAAAACACCATTATCAAAAGTGACCGCAAATGCGATTATGCATGTAATGCTTTTATTATAGAGGTGCATTTATGTATGCCAGATAGGCTCTACAACCATTGTAAAGCGGATTAATGTGCTTAATTTTAAGGAGTTATTTTTAGTTTATTAATTCGACCGTTTAAAAAAAAACAAGCACACATACAACTTAAAAGCCGTACATACACATGAATAAAATCATCGAGGATAACACACAATAAAGTCTGGGACTTATTTCCATTGTGGCCAAACAAACAAACCTTATCAAAACATATAGGGCTAGGGCTAAGCTCCATGAGGTGTGTGTGACTATGATTCAAAAAAGTCACAAGAAAAAGGTAGTTTCTTGTGCTGGGCATCATTCACAAGTGATGTTATAATTCACAAGTGATAGGCTAATATTGTCACCCATCAGACTGTTCTTGATTTAATCTTGTCTTTACATGTACTAAATAATATATGTGTGACATTTGTGTTGATTTAGAATGGACCATTATCATGCACCTGTCTCAAAATAGGGGCAATAGGAAAAAATATGTCATCTATGCACTTAAATGGCGAATGGATGACGCTTTTCCTGTGGTTCCTTTTCATGCCAGCCAGGTAGGCTATACTCCTGTTGTAAAGATAAACAATGTGCTTTAATAAGGAAAGTTCAGAAATAAGTATAGTAGGACTAGTATATAGAAAGCTGATGGATCCTCCTCTTTTTAGTAGAGGCCATCACTCTGTTTTTGTGCGCAATTGCATAGCCTATAGAAATGTTGCACAACATGAGCTCATGGGCTCTCATTAAGTGTTTGATTAGATTTTCGATTACATTTGCATTGATGTCAGAGTGCTGAGTACCAGGCAGTTAGCAAGTTTGGTAGGCTACTAATGACCAGTAGCAGAATCAGAGCTTGGAGAAGCCTAATTACCGTGACTAAACGGTCACGTGGAATTTGATTGCCTTCATGACTCATGACCACGGGTGTGGTGGTAATACGGTCACGGCAGCAGCCCTAGGTCAAATTGCTACGTCCGTTTGATATGCAACAACGGAGACGTTACTTCAAACAACCAACATGTGATAGGACAGCAGAGTATGTACTATGTTTTTTTTATGTTGTAGGGTCCTCATCTCCTTTTCAAAAACAATAACAAATGTCTTGGTTACCTTTGGGGTCATCTTTCACAGATCTCAGCTTCAAGGCTTTAGACACGGTCTGAGGCAGTGAGGGGTTCCATTTGTTTTATGTCTGGCAACCATGGCACTACGTCTGGTTTGTGAGGGTGTTCATTCACTGTTGTTACTTAGTATACACTATTTTATTTGGTGATTATGTTTTGATTTCTCTCTCCCTCCTAGTCTGCACACACACACACACACACACACACACACACACACACACACACACACACACACACACACAACAGCACCCCCTTCATAATATGAGGAAACAGGCATCTGGGTGTTTCTTTTGTGTCTTTGCCACACGTTTTCCTTCAAAACAAGACTATGTGCCAGCCTGCACCAGAGATATTCATTGGGCATTGGTCTAGCCATTTCGCTCTCTCTTTCCCTCGTTCCTCTTTTTCTCTCTTTGAAAGTAGTCCTTTGTATGTCCTTTGGCCCAACCCAACATCCTTCCTGTTCTGAAAGAGATTTTCACAACAGAGGCTGAACCCCCAAAGGGCTTATCTATATCTCTGTCATCTGGGCAGCACATTGTACATTAGCCATGACCACCTTTAAATAGAGTTGGAAGGGAAATGACACCATAGACTGTTTCATTGTGTATTTCCAGAGTTTATTTGGGTAGGTACACTACATGGTCAAAATACACGCTTTCAGATGAGTGGATTCGGCTATTTCAGCCACATCCATTGCTGACAGGTGTATAAAATCAAGCACACAGCCATGCAATCTCCATAGACAAACACTGGCAGTAGAATGGCCCGTACTGAAGAGCTCAGTGACTTTCAACGTGGCACCATCCTATGATGCCACCTTTCCAACAAGTCAGTTTGTAAAATGTCTTCCCTGCTAGAGCTACCCCGTTCAACTGTCAGTGCTGTTATTGTGGAGTGAAAATGTCTAGGAGCAACAACTGCTCAGCCGCGAAGTGGTAGGCCACATAAGCTTATAGAGCGGGACCGCCGAGTGCTGAAGTGCGTTGCACGTAAAAATCATCTGTCCTCGGTTACAACACTCACTACTGAGTTTCAAACTGCCTCTGGAAGCAGCGTCAGCACAATAACTGTTCTTTGGGAGCTTCATGAAATGTGTTTGCATGCCCGAGCAGCCGCACACAAGCCTAAGATCACAATGCCGAGTGTTGCCTGGAGTGGTGTAAAGCTCGCTGCCATTGGACCTTCGAGCAGTGAAAAAGCGTTCTCTGGAGTGATGAATCGTGCTTCACCATATGGCAGGCCGACGGACAAATCTGGTTTTGGCGAATACCAGGAGAACGCTACCTACCTGAATGCATAGTGCCAACAGTAAAGTTTGGTGGATTGGTGGAGGAGGAATAATGGTCAGTGAAGGAAAATCTTAATGCTACAGGATACAATGACATTCTAGATGATTATGTACTTCCAACTTTGTGACAACAGTTTGGGGAAGGCCCTTTCCTGTTTCAGCATGACAATGCCCCTGTGCACAAGGCGAGGTCCATAAATAAATGGTTGGTCGAGATCGGTGTGGAAGAACTTCACTGGCTTGCACAGAGCCCTGACCTCAACTACATCACACACCTTTGTGATGAATTTGAACGCCGACTGCGAGCCAGGCCTAATCGCCCAACATCAGTGCCCGACCTCACTAATTCTCTTGTGGCTGAAAGGAAGCAAGTCCCCGCAGCAATGTTCCAACATCTAGTGGAAAGCCTTCCCAGAAGAGCGGAGGCTACTATAGCAGCACAGGGAGGACCAACTCCATTTTTAATGGCCATGATTTTGAAATGAGATGTTTGACGAGCAGGTGTTCACATACTTTTGGAAAACATTTGTCAATGTAGGGAATTGGGATTTGTCTATGGTAGGACATGAGGATATGTTTGGAATGGCTGCACCATGTCTTGTTAGTAGTCTACGCTCTCTATGAAGGTAATATTTATCCCAAGAAGAGAACAAATCGTGTTCAAATAGCTTATTTGACATAGTACCATATGTCAAGTCCACTTAAATGAGAGCTCAGATTACCAAATTAAGAGTGTCTTCTCATGTGTTAGATTGTGCAGTTTGAAGATACTGTGTAATGTTCAGGTGAAAGGGTGTTTTGGGGATCAACACTGCTTAGGCTTCCCATCTTGACACTAATCCCTAACCCCCCTGCCAAGTATGTGAACGGCAGTGTTCATCAAGATGACAATACCCTTCTATCCTCACAGAGATTGTACCATATTACCCTGATTTAAGAGTTAATCAGATGTTGACATGAAGTGACCACTGTACCCTGTTATGTGTACAATGTGTTAGTACTTCACATCTAGCCATATGGCTCAGCAACAGTGATTCAGTAGGAGAAAGACATACCAAGTTTGTAGTTGAACACAATGGGCCAGATTCACAAACCCAGATTAAGCCTGCTTCTAGAATCTCCATGTAAAATTCCTTTTAGTTGAGGATTAGTATTAATCTCGGTCCGGGAAACCAGTCCTATGTGTTATTTCACTACACCCGCAATAACATCTGCTAAACGTATATGTGACCAATAAAATTAGATTTGATTTTGAGTCGAATGGTCTCTGATAATGACTGATAATGTGTATGTTGTTGAGTTACGGTAATGACTATGGGTCTTAACTGGTATAGGCCTAATCGTCCACCATCTTGGTGTCCACACCTCTCATATCATGTTTTCACCATCTCTCTCTGGAGGTAAGAACCAGTCCAGGGCAAGCCTCCCCTCCGCCTCCCCTCCTTTTGTCTAGGGATGGATACAGTATGGGGCTCCTGGGGAGAGGTTCAATGGCAGGACTTCTGCATATAAAGGGTAAGGGAAACCTGGCTCTCCACTCCCTAGCTTCCCTTTCCCAATGGGGACTCGGTGGTGCCAACCAGGGATGGTATTTCCAGGGGCCGGAGATGGGGGGAAAAAGTCAGAATTTGGACCAGGGCCTTGGGAAAATGTCAGTGACGAAGGTGTCATTTTGTGGGGTGTTGTGAAGAATATGAGTCAGTCGGTGGTGCTTGCTTAGGGGGTTTTCTATAGTTTTTTTTGTGTGGCAACCCCTTTTGGGAGACAGTTCACTCCCTACATGGACTTTCTATACTCACTCCCTCCCTTACTCCTATTGTGTCGATTGGAATGTAGGACAACAACAAAGGCTGTCCACTTCTGGTGGTCTTTGGTCATCTTCTCCACTGTGCTCCAGCTGTTCTGATGTTGAGGACTTGCTTTGAAGAGCGTGTCAGAACAGAAGCCGCACACTTGTAAACACGCTGATTGAGCCACTATTCTGTGTTGATGTTTCACAGTATTGTGTGAGTGGCATTTGATTAGCCCGCCATTGTTTGAACTATACATGGTAATGAAGAGAGGCAGGCATGTCTTGACATGTCTATGTGCAGTGCTAGGGGGCTGCTGGAGGTACTACGTTGTAAACATTGTCCTGGTTTCTGTGTGTGTTTGCCCATATTCAAGTATCCTATCTTGTTTGGATATATTAGAGACTGTGTGTTTGAGGTGTGTGTACTTACACACAGTGTGACTGTACCAAAGACTCCTATGAATACTCCAGCCACTGAGAGCCTGAAAGAGCCCCTGTATATACCCAGGCACACGTTGAGGGATGCTGATGGTTGACACAGCGTTGGTATCAGAATGTTGGAGTCTGTCTGCTGGGTCGATGCAAGGTCATCTGTCTCCATGTCGGGTCTGGCTCGTACCCCTGGCTTGTCCCATAGGGGTCTATTCATTATGCACCATACGGAAGAAAATGGACTGAAACTTGATTAATAAGAAATGCTCTTTTTTTCCCCCCAACGTTATTAAACATTTTCCTAATGAATATGGCCCCAGCCTATGGGACTGTGGAGCAGCCGGCCCAGGATATTGGAGCCCTGCGGTGCTTAGGGGGCTTAGGGCTTAGTCCAGGGGGAGTCCTCCTAGCCAACACTCTTTATCTCTGATCTGGTGCTAGGAACTGTTGGGGGTTTGTCAGTAGAGGCCACATAGAAATGTGATGATTGGTTTTGGCAGTCTTCTGGCTTCATATAGTCTTCTGAGGGTTGCAGACCAACCTCATGAACCTCATCCACGTTGGGTACCTTCAACTATTCATGTATGACTCTGTAGGTGTTGGGGCCAGTGGAGTCCAGATAGGAAGGGGAGAATGGACCTCACTAAGGCACATGCGAAAGAAAGAGAGTATTTCATAAAAGACCCTTCCTTTCCTCTCATAGACTCCAACTTTAATTTACACAATCCCCTCCAGACTCGGGTTCCACTGTAATGAAAGTGTGTGCGGGGAGGAGCTGGGTTAGCGGGTAGGGATTTGTAACTGCACACCTGGGATAACGGCTCTACTCTGAAAGGTGGGCATTCTGAACCACTAAAGTGGGTGTGTGAGGGTCCCCAGGGGGTAAGGGGCGGCAGTAATGCCCCCTGCTGTTATTTTAGGGGTAACATTGAAGCCCCTGTGTGGATTTCTCCTGTCCCGCTCAACCCCTCTGCCAGTCCTCTATGCGAACATTGTTAGCTCAACCCCTCTGCCAGTCCTCTATGGGAACATTGTTAGCTCAACCCCTCTGCCAGTCCTCTATGCGAACATTGTTAGCTCAACCCCTCTGCCAGTCCTCTATGGGAACATTGTTAGCTCAACCCCTCTGCCAGTCCTCTATGCGAACATTGTTAGCTCAACCCCTCTGCCAGTCCTCTATGGGAACATTGTTAGCTCAACCCCTCTGCCAGTCCTCTATGGGAACATTGTTAGCTCAACCCCTCTGCCAGTCCTCTATGGGAACATTGTTAGCTCAACCCCTCTGCCAGTCCTCTATGGGAACATTGTTAGCTCAACCCCTCTGCCAGTCCTCTATGGGAACATTGTTAGCTCAACCCCTCTGCCAGTCCTCTAGGGGAACATTGTTAGCTCAACCCCTCTGCCAGTCCTCTATGGGAACATTGTTAGCTCAACCCCTCTGCCAGTCCTCTATGGTATTTTTTTTGTTGCTGAATCAAACATTTTTCTTTTTTTCGCCAGCCTTTTTACCTGGCATCAAAATCCCAAATAAATGTTTGTGACCTTCGGTCATAGTTCTCAGCACTGCAGGGACTCAGAGAGCAGTAGTACTGAGTCAAATGTGACATATGGGAGAGGTGTATACTGAAAATCCGGAACAATTAGATTTTACAATACCTTTGTTCCCTTTATTGATAATCGAATCAAGGTTGTTTATAAAACATGATTTTGGTAGAATATGATAGGTATCTTTTAGAAAGGCACAATCTGTATTTCCCAGAAGACAGACAGACGGTGGTTTGACACCAATCAAACTGTACAGACGGATGTAATGACTGGCATGCCATCATATTGGTTAGGCTAGCCTATCATGCATGGCATCATATTGGTTAGGCTAGCCTATCATGCATGGCATCATATTGGTTAGGCTAGCCTATCATGCATGGCATCATATTGGTTAGGCTAGCCTATCATGCATGGCATCATATTGGTTAGGCTAGCCTATCATGCATGGCATCATATTGGTTTGGCTAGCCTATCACACATGCACTCTGAAGTGATTTTACTGTTGCCGTTGATTCACATCCATTTGAAACATACAGTACAGTAGGCCTGTGGCAGTGAAGCAAGCTATACGATTGAGACACACACACGCACACACTGTACTGTACTGTATGGTACTGTTCCTGGTCTGGGTGAGAGGAGCACAGAGCTGTACTGAACTGTTCCTGGTCTGGGTGAGAGGAGCGCTGAGCTGTACTGAACTGTTCCTGGTCTGGGTGAGAGGAGCACAGAGCTGTACTGAACTGTTCCTGGTCTGGGTGAGAGGAGCACAGAGCTGTACTGAGCTGTTCCTGGTCTGTGTGAGAGGAGCGTTGAGCTGTAGTGAACTGTTCCTGGTCTGGGTGAGAGGAGCACAGAGCTGTACTGAACTGTTCCTGGTCTGGGTGAGAGGAGCACAGAGCTGTACTGAACTGTTCCTGGTCTGGGTGAGAGGAGCACAGAGCTGTACTGAACTGTTCCTGGTCTGGGTGAGAGGAGCACAGAGCTGTAGTGAACTGTTCCTGGTCTGGGTGAGAGGAGCACAGAGCTGTACTGAACTGTTCCTGATCTGGGTGAGAGGAGCACAGAGCTGTACTGAACTGTTCCTGGTCTGGGTGAGAGGAGCACAGAGCTGTACTGAACTGTTCCTGGTCTGGGTGAGAGGAACGTTGAGCTGTACTGAACTGTTGCTGGTCTGGGTGAGAGGAGCACAGAGCTGTACTGAACTCTTCCTGGTCTGGGTGAGAGGAGCGCTGAGCTGTACTGAACTGTTCCTGGTCTGGGTGAGAGGAGCACAGAGCTGTAGTGAACTGTTCCTGGTCTGGGTGAGAGGAGCACTGAGTTGTAGTGAACTGTTCCTGGTCTGGGTGAGAGGAGCACAGAGCTGTAGTGAACTGTTCCTGGTCTGGGTGAGAGGAGCACAGAGCTGTACTAAACTGTTCCTGGTCTGGGTGAGAGGAGCACAGCGCTGTACTGAACTGTTCCTGGTCTGGGTGAGAGGAGCGCTGTAGCGTGAAGTGGGTCATCCTCTATGTGGGCCAGAGCTATTGATCGAACACCAGACCGAGAAGTGTGTGTTCGTGCGTGTGCGCATCTGGGGAGAGAGGCGTGTGTTGCATCGTTAAATATGTTGGAGGTTACTGCCATGCTGCAGGTATGGATCTCATTTAAAACCAACATTACATTTTCCTTTCCTGGAAAGGAACGTCTAAAGAGTCATATACTACACTCTACTACAGTTCCAAAACGGTTCTTTGGCTGCCACCATAGGAGAACCATTTTTGGTTCCAGGTAGAATGCTTTGTGGAAATGGTTTTGCATGGAACCCAAAAGGATTTGATCTGGAACCAAAAAGGGTTCTTCAAAAGGTTGTCCTATGGGGGCAGCCGAAGAACTGTTTTAGGTTCTAGATGGCACCTTTTTCTCTAAGAGTGTATAAATACCCTCCTACAAACCTGCCACAGTACTCCCAATCTATTTCGTAACACCTGACTCTCCTCTCTCTCTCCTGACTCTGTCACATTATGTTGTCTCACACTGTCTCTCTCTCACACTCCTCATCTTTGGAACCACACTAAGGTGTTCCTGCTACAGACGTTACACGACTGGAAAAGCAGCTCCCTCTAAAGACAGAATAGCTAATAACTAATACTAGTTATCTAATGTCACTGGCTTGGCATTGCTACTTCTTAATGCTGTTGGGGATGGGTATGGTGCTATGCACTTTGTCACAAGGGAAGATAGTAATGTATTGAGTGAAGGTTGTGAAAGTAATATGCTCTCCCTTTCAGAATGAACTAGAACTCAAGATTCCTCCTTTCTATTTTGGTTCACACACACACACACACTCCCTATCTGTCCACTGTTCATCTGACATAGGCCACAGCCCGCCTCCCACTTCCTCGAACTGACCAGGAGGTGCTTACGTAATAGAGTAGTAGGTAGAGATCGCTGGAGTTCTTGCGGCTTATAGGTCATTTCCTTGAAAGACTGGCCCTTTGTTATGTCGTCTCAGTGCAGCTCTATCTAGACATACCAGAGTAATGTGCACTATAAAGACAACCTTGACTGCTTGTCTAGCTCATATTTTGTTGCTTTCCTTGCTGTCTCTTTCCTGTTGGTGTACGTACAGTATATGGTATGCAGTAGTGGCATAATTGAACAAAGGTAACCCTACACACAGTTTGGTTACACCCTAAAATTACATACAAACACTTTAACCAACTTTTTCCATTATAACGATTCTACACTTATCAACCGGGATTCAGGACCAATACTCGTGTCCATCATTGTGGCTCAGTTGGTTGGAGCTTACTGCGTGCAACGCCAAAGTCATGGGTTCAATTCCTGCAGGAATCACATACTAAAATGTATGCATTCACTTATTATAAGTGCCTTTGGATCAAAGCGTCTGTTAAGTGGCATACCAATGATATAGTAGCCTAAACAAGCTCTTGTCTCTGTGTTTTGCTTCACTAACTCACGACCAACGCCTTTAATTAAGTTTGATTTAGTGTCTCCCTTGCTTTAATCCTCTCTCTGGTTGTCTGTGTTAAACATTCTCTCGCTCGCTCTCTCTCTCTCTCGCTCTCTCTCTCGCTCTCTCTCGCTCTCTCTCTCGCTCTCTCTCTAGACCACTGCGCCACCCGGGAGGCCCCGCTTTCTCGCAATTTAATTTAAATTTAAGGGCTTTATTGGCATTGTAAACATATGTTTACATTGCCAAAGCAAGTGAAATAGATAATAAACAAAAGTGAATTAAACAATAAAAAATGTACTGTAAACATTACACTCACAAAAGTTTCAAAAGAATAAAGACATTTCAGATGTCATATTATGTGCAAATAGTTCAAGTACAAAAGGGAAAATAAACAAATCTGGGTTGTATTTACAATGGTGTTTGTTCTTCACTGGTTGTCCTTTTCTTGTGGCAACTGGTCACAAATATTTCTGCTGTGATGGCAAGCTGTGGTATTTCACCCAATAGATATGGGTGATTATCAAAATTTAGTTTGTTTTTTGAATTCTTTGTGGGTCTGTGTAATCTGAGGGAAATATGTCTCTCTAATATGTTCATACATTTGGCAGGAGGTTAGGAAGTGCAGCTCAGTTTCCACCTCATTTTGTCTTCTTCTTGAGAGCCAGGTCTGCCTACGGCGGCCTTTCTCAATAGCAAGGCTATGCTCACTGAGTCTGTACATAGTCAAAGATTTCCTTAAGTTTGGGTCAGTCACAGTGGTCAGGTATTCTGCCACTGTGTACTCTCTGTTTAGGGCGTAATAGCATTCTAGTTTGCTCAGTTTTTTTGTTAATTCTTTCCAATGTGTCAAGTAATTATTTTTTTGTTTTCTCATGATTTGGTTGGGTCTAATTGTGTTGCTGTCCTGGGGCTCTGTGGGGTCTGTTTGTGTTTGTGAACAGAGCCCCAGGACCAGCTTGCTTAGGGGACTCTTCTCCAGGTTCATCTCTCTGTAGGTGATGGCTTTGTTATGGAAGGTTTGGGAATCGCTTCCTTTTAGGTAGTGGTAGAATTTAACGTCTCTTTTCTGGAATTTGATAATTAGCAGCTATTGGCCAAATTGAGTCAAAAGCTTTTTTGAAATCAACATAGCATGTTTGTTTGTCAATTAAGGTGTGCAGGGTGAATACGGGGTCTGTCGTATGGTAATTTGGTAAAAAGACAATTTCACATTTGATCAGTAGATTGTTTTCACTGAGGAAATGTACGAGTCTGCTGTTAATGATGATGCAGAGGATTTTCCCAAGATTGCGGTTGATTCATATTCCACGGTAGTTGTTGAGGTAAAATTTGTCTCCACTTTTGTGGATTAGGGTGATTGGTACCACATACTGAAGAAGATGCCAGAGCTAAGGATGATGTTTAAGTATAGCTAATTGGAATTTGTGGTCTGTATATTTTATCATTTCAATGAGGATACCATTAACACCACAGGCCTTTTTTGGGTTGGCGGGTTTGTATTTTGTCCTGTAGTTCATTCAAGGTAATTGAAGAATCCAGTGGGTGCTGGTAGTCTTTAATAGTTGATTCTAAGATTTGTTGTTGATCATGTACAGTACCAGTCAAAAGTTTGGACACACCTACTCATTCAAGGGTTTTTCATTTTTTTCTATTTTCTACATTGTAGAATAATAGTGAAGACATGAACTATGAAATAACACATATGGAATCATGTAGTAACCATTGTTTTTAAACAAATCAAAATATATTTTATATTTTAGATTATTCATAGTAGCCACCCTTTGCTTTGACAGCTTTGCACAGTCTTTGCATTCTCTCATCCAGCTTCATAAGGAAAGCTTTTCCAACAGTCTTGAAGGAGTTCCCACATATGCTGAGCTTGTTGGCTGCTTTTCCTTCACTGTGTGGCCCAAACCATCTCAATTGGGTTGAGGTTGGGTGATTGTGGAGGCCAGGTCATCTGATGCAGCACTCCATCACTCTCCTTGGTCAAATAGCCTTCACACAGTCTGGAGGTGTGTTTTGGTCAGTGTCATGTTGAAAAACAAATGATAGTCCCACTAAGCGCAAATCAGATGGGATGGCGTATCGCTGCAGAATTCTGTGGTAGCCATGCTGGTTAAGTGTGCCTTGAATTCTAAATCAATCCCCTACAGTGTCACCAGAAAAGCACGATCACACCATCACACCTCCTCCATGCTTCACGGTGGGAACCACACATGTAGAGATCATCTGTTCATCTACTCTTCGTCTCACAAAGACACAGTGGTTGGAACCAAAAATCTCAAATTTAGACTCATCAGACCAAAGGCCTGATTTCCGTTGGTCTAATGTATATTGCTTGTGTTTCTTGGCCCAAGCAAGTCTCTTCTTCTTATTGGTGTCTTTTTAGTAGTGGTTTCTTTGCAGCAATTCGACCATGAAGGCTTGATTCACGCAGTCTCCTTTGAACAGTCGATTTTGAGATGTCTGTTACTTGAACTCTCTGAAGCATTTATTTGGGTTGCAATCTTAGGCTGGTAACTCGAATGAACTTTTCCTCTGCAGTAGAGGTAACTCTGGGTCTTCCTTTCTTGTGGCCGTCCTCAGGAGAGCCAGTTTCATCATAGCACTTGATGGTTTTTGCGACTGCACAAAGTTCTTGACATTTTCCTGATTGACGGACCTTCATGTCTTAAAGTAATGATGGACTGTTGTTTCTCTTTGCTTATTTGAGCTGTTCTTGCCATAATATGGACTTTGTCTTTTACCAAATAGGGCTTTCTTCTATATACATTTTACATTTACATTTTAGTCATTTAGCAGACGCTCTTATCCAGAGCGACTTACGCCAGGGTTGTGAGTTCATACATTTCATGCATTTTTTTTGTTTGTTGTACTGGCCCCCCGTGGGAATCGAACCCACAACCCTGGCGTTGCACACACCATGCTGGCGTTGCAAACACCATGCTCTACCAACTGAGCCACAGGGAAGACCACCCCTACCTTGTCACACCACAACTGATTGGCTCAAATGCATTAACATGGAAAGAAATTCCACAAATTAACTTTTAACAAGGCACACCTGCTAATTGAAATGCATTCCAGGTAACTACCTCATGAAGCCGGTTGAGAGAATGCCTAGAGTGTGCAAAGCTGTCATCAAGGCAAAGGGTGGCTACTTTGAAGAATCTCAAATATAAAATATATTTAGATTTTTTGAATACTTTGCTTACTACAGGATTCCATATGTATTATTTCATAGTTTAGATGTCTTCACTATTATTCTACAATGTAGAAAATATTAAAAAATAAATAAAAACCCTTGAATGAGTCGGTGTATCCAAACCTTTGACTGCTGCTATATATGTTTTTGCTGTTTGTACTTTGTTATAGGACCAAAAAGGTTGGAGAAGTGGTTTACCCATACATCTCTGTTTTGGATAGATAATTCTTTGGAAAACACTAAACAAACAAGAACAATGTTCACAGTAGTGGTTAGGGTCTATGCATTCTTCATTTACATTGAGCTGATTTCTGACGAGCTGTTCTTTCTTTTTCCGTAGTGTATTCCTGTATTGTTTTAGTGATTCACCATAGTGAAGGTGTAGGCTCAGGTTTTCTGGGTTCTCTATGTTTTTGGTTGGATAGGTTTCTTAATTTCTTTCTTAGAATGTGGCATTCTTCATCAAACCACTTGTCAATGTTGTTAATTTTCTTAGGTTTTTGCTTGACATTTTTAGATTTGATAGGGAAGCTGAGAGGTCAAAAACACTGTCTAGGTTTTCTACTGCCACGTTTACACCTTCACTATTACAGTGAAACATTTTGTCCAGGAAGTTGTCTTAAAGGAATTTCTTAATATCATTCAGTTCCTTTGGCTTTGATGCATCGTGATTGAGGATTGCTCTGTTCAAGTAGACTTATTTTGCTGTGATCTTATAGAGGTGTCAGTGGGCTGACTGTGAACGCTCTGAGCGACTGTGGTCACTGATACAGTACTACTGCCAAGAGCTGAGCACTAGATGTACCTACCGTAGGAGTCCCCTCGAAGCCTACCGTTGACTGTCACCCAGCGTGCGACAGAGCTGCAGGAGTTGACGTGATTTTGTTGGTTATGTTGTAATAGTTGTGCCCGGGGGGCATATGGGGGATGGAATGCTGTCATCTCCAGGTAGGTGTTTGTCCCCCGAGGCTGTCAGTTTATTGTCCAGTTCTGGCATTTAAATCGCCACAGACTAGTACATGTCCCTGGGCCAAGAAATGATTGATTTCCCCCTCCAGGATGGAGAAGCTGTCTTCATTAAAGTATGGGGATTCTAGTGGGGGATATAGGTAGCACACAGGAGGACATTTTTCTCTGTTGGGATCATTTCCTTTTGAATTTCTAGCCAAATGTAAAATGTTCTTGTTTTGATTCATTTCATAGAGTGAGTTAGGTCTGCTCTATACCAAATTAGCATACCCCCTGGGTCCCTTCCCTGTTTCACACCTGGTAGTTTGGTGGATGGGACTACCAGCTCTCTGTAACCTAGAGGGCAACCAGTGGGTCCATCTCCTCTATACCACGTTACTTATATGATGACAATGTCTGTATTTTTCCTGCTCTTTAGGCCAAAGGCAGATGACTTCAGGCCTTGGATATTCCAGGATGAGATAGTGAACTCTTTGTGTTCCATAAAGTGTCTGTTAGTTGTGTGGTTTGGCCTCAGACCAGTAAGTGGGAAAAGAGCCTGCTGGGCATCTGGAACATGCTATTGGCTTGGGCTAGTGTAAGAGTGGGGGGGTTGGGCCTGTTTGGCTGCTCACAACCTGGGCGTATGTGTGACTTTCATGTTGAGGCCCTCCTTGCGGGAGTGGGGGAGCATGGGGTATTAAGCAGTAATGTGTGTTTTTCTGTTCCTCATTTGGCAATGCTCTACGTTATTAGTGTTTTGTTGTGTCATGCCACATGGCTGTTTTTAGATGTTACACCTTCCTGGGGAGCAGTACATTCTGCATGAATGTACTGAACCCACCAGCCGCAGTTTGTCTGTGAAAATGTGTATTCTGTGTTTGGAAAGTACATGCCAATTAATTTCAAGCTGTAGTGTTACTGTGGTGTTTTAGCTTCATGGAATCTGTGAATTCCACCTGTGTAGAATGATTTCCTTTGTCAAGTGCCACTAACATAGTAACATAGTACCCTCCATGGTACCCTCCAAACTCGTCATTAAGCTCGAGACCCTGGGTCTCGACCCCGCCCTGTGCAACTGGGTCCTGGACTTCCTGACGGGCTGCCCCCTGGTGGTGAGGGTAGGTAACATCTCCCCCCGCTGATCCTCAACACTGGGTCCCCACAAGGGTGTGTTCTCAGCCCTCTCCTGTACTCCCTGTTCACCCACGACTGCGTGGCCACACACGCCTCCAACTCAATCATCAAGTTTGCAGACGACACTACAGTGCTAGGCTTGATTACCAACAACGACGAGACGGCCTACAGGGAGGAAGTGAGGGCCCTCGGAGTGTGGTGTCAGGAAAATAACTTCGCACTCAATGTCAACAAAACAAAATAGATGATCGTGGACTTCAGGAAACAGCAGAGGGAGCAGCCCCCTATCTACATTGACGGGACAGTAGTGGAGAGTTTTAAGTTCCTCGGCGTACACATCACGGACAAACTGAAATGGTCCACCCACACAGACAGCGTGGTGAAGAAGGCGCAGCAGCGCCTCTTCAACCTCAGGAGGCTGAAGAAATTCGGCTTGTCACCGAAAACACTCACAAACTTTTACAGATGCACAATCGAGAGCATCCTGTCGGGCTGTATCACCGCCTGGTACGGCAGCTGCTATGCCCATAACCGGAAGGCTCTCCAGAGGGTAGTGAGGTCTGCACAACGCATCACCGGGTGCAAACTACCTGCCCTCCAGGACACCTACACCACCCGATGTCACAGGAAGGCCAAAAAGATCTTAATTCCTTTACACTTGTGTGTACAAGGTAGTTGTTGTGGAATTGCTAGATTACTTGTTAGATATTACTGCATGGTTGGAACTAGAAGCACAAGCATTTCGCTACACTTGCATTAACACCTGCTAACCATGTGTATGTCACAAATAAATTTGATGTGATGTGATAACACACAGTAGATTGTTATGTTGCAATTCAACATTGGTATACTGTTCTTGAACCATGTCAAACACTTGGCAACCATTCATATGGAGCTAAACTCAGCAAAAAAGAAACATCCCTTTTTCAGGACCCTGTCTTTCAAAGATAATTCGTAACAATCCAAATAACTTCACAGATCTTCATTGTAAAGGGTTTAAACACTGTTTCCCATGCTTGTTCAATGAACCATAAACAATTAATGAACATGCACCTATGGAACGGTCGTTAAGACACTAACAGCTTACAGACGGTAGGCAAATAAGGTCACAGTTATGAAAACTTAGGACACTAAAGAGGCCTTTCTACTGACTCTGAAAAACACCAAAAGAAAGATGCCCAGGGTCCCTGCTCATCTGCGTGAACGTGCCTTAGACATGCTGCAAGGAGGCATGAGGACTGCAGATGTGGCCAGGGCAATAAATTGCCGTACTGTCCGTACTGTGAGACACCTAAGACAGCGCTACATGGAGACAGGACGGACAGCGGATCATCCTCGCAGTGGCAGACCATGTGTAACAACACCTGCACAGGATTGGTACATCCGAACATCACACATGCGGGACAGGTACAGAACGGCAACAACATCTGTCCGAGTTACATCACGAACGCACAATCCATCCATCAGTGCTCAGACTGTCCGCCATGGGCTGAGAGAGGCTGGACTGAGGACTTGTAGGCCTGTTGTAAGGCAGGTCCTCACCAGACATCACCGGCAACAACGTCGCCTATGGGCACAAACCCACCGTCGCTGGACCAGACCGGACTGGCAAAAAGTGCTCTTCACTGACGAGTCGCGGTTTTGTCTCACCAGTGGTGATGGTCGGATTCGCTTTTATCGTCGAAGGAATGAGCGTTACACCAAGGCCTGTACTCTGGAGCGGGATCTATTTGGAGGTCGAGGGTCCGTCATGGTCTGGGCCGGTGTGTCACAGCATCATCGGACTGAGCTTGTTATCATTGCAGGCAATCTCAATGCTGTGCATTACAGGGAAGACATCCTCCTCCCTCATGTGGTACCCTTCCTGCAGACTCATCCTGACATGACCCTCCAGCATGACAATGCCACCAGCCATACTGCTCGTGATTTCCTGCAAGACAGGAATGTCAGTGTTCTGCCATGGCCAGCGAAGAGCCCGGATCTCAATCCCATTGAGCACGTCTGGGACCTGTTGGATCGGAGGGTGAGGGCTAGGGCCATTCCCCCCAGGAATGTCAGGGAACTTGCAGGTGCCTTGCTGGAAGAGTAGGGTAACATCTCACAGCAAGAACTGGCAAATCTGGTGCAGTCCATGAGATGCACTGCAGTACTGCAGTACTTAATGCCAGTATCTGGTGGCCACACCAGATATTGACTAACTTTTGATTTTGACCCCCCCCTTGTTCAGGGACACATTATTCAATTTCTGTTAGTCACATGTCTGTGGAACTTGTTCAGTTTATGTCTGTTGTTGAATCTTATGTTCGTACAAATATTTACACCTGTTAAGTTTGCTGAAAATAAACACAGTTGACAGTGAGAGGACGTTTCTTTTTTTGCTGAGTGTATGATTAATCTACTACATGAACAACACATTACATACCGTACTGTCATAGGAGGTTGTGGCACCTTAATTAGGGAGGACGGGCTCGGGGTAATGGCTGGAGCGGAATTGGTGGAATGGTATCAAATGCCTGTGTTTCATGCCATTGCATTTTCTCCATCCAGATATTATAATGACCCATCCTCCCCTCAGCAGCCTCCTGTGCATGCTGTATAAGGCACGTGTCAAACTCATTCCATGGCGGGCTGAGGGGCTGTGGGTTTTCGCTCCTACCTTGTACTTGATGAATTAAAGTCACTAATTAGTAAGGAGCTCCCCTCACCTGGTTGTCTAGGTCTTAATTGAAAGGAAAAACCAGCAGACACTAGGCCCTCCATGGAATGAGTTTGTCACCCCTGGATAAGGGATCATTACAGGTTAGGATGGAGGGACCTTGAACATTAACTTAGTAGCCTTGAGGATTTACCCAAGGCTAGCAGTTTTCTTTTTAAATATCAACAAATGATTGCCAATACATAATTACGTTTAAGTTGTGTTACTGTGTATGACATGTAAGTACGGCCATGAAGGAAATTGCCTCAAATTTAATCAAGTCAAGGACTTTTCCAGCTCGTTCATTCAGGATGTTATACAAGATAATTTTATATGAACTTAATCACCCTATATCTCAAAGGCAAGTCCCTGCTTTCTCACACAACCT
Source organism: Salmo salar (assembly GCF_965601325.2). Lineage (NCBI taxonomy): Eukaryota > Metazoa > Chordata > Actinopteri > Salmoniformes > Salmonidae > Salmo > Salmo salar. The sequence continues at coordinate 26,254,188 of NC_138295.1, forward strand.
GTAGAGAAGAGGGAGAGAGAGAGACCTTGAGATGTAGGCCAGAGCTGTATGCTTATGTCCCGGAGTCTGTTAAATATGTATGAGTGACAGGTAACCCGACTGTGACACTACGCCACTGTCACTATCAGTGTAACTCCACTTCTATAGGGTGTACAAATGCTTTTGTTTCATCCCAGCTTCAATCAGTCTGATTGGTTGATTGGCAAGATCAGGTGTGTTAGACAGATGGGGAAATTAGGGCTCCTTCCTTCCTTCCTTCCTTCCTTCCTTCCTTGCTTGCCAAACATAACGAATCAGAAAAGGGTAGTCCAACATCAGGCCACATGTAGCACGTCCCTGAGTATGGATCAACAGTATACTGTAGGCCACCTCCCTGAGGATGGATCAACAGTATACTGTAGACCACCTCCCTGAGGATGGATCAACAGTATACTGTAGGCCACCTCCCTGAGGACGGATCAACAGTGTACTGTAGGCCACCTCCCTGAGTATGGATCAACAGTATTCTGTAGGCCACCTCCCTGAGGACGGATCAACAGTATTCTGTAGGCCACCTCCCTGATTATGGATCAACAGTATTCTGTAGGCCACCTCCCTGAGGATGGATCAACAGTGTACTGTAGACCACCTCCCTGAGGATGGATCAACAGTATCTTTATAGTGTTAGTCATGTCTCTGGTAGTGAGACCCTGAGGTGAATTCTTAACTACCCCAACCTTCAATCAAGCCTGAAACAGCAAACACAGATTTGACGGGTGACCAAGAGGTCAGGTGGTCTTTCACCTCTGCTTGTCAAAACAAGGGAGATCAAGGTGTAAGACTTAACACATGTTTGCGTGGAGTGCTGGAGGAGAAAGCTAAGTAGATGGGCACCGCCATCCACGACACCTCCAACCCCCATCCAGACCGAAAGGGTGTGTGTGTGTGTGTGTGCTTAGTAATACCTGGTTGAAGATAATATATGATATGGTTCTCTATGGGTCTATCTTTTTCCAGGAAAAGCAGTACATCTTTCTTGATGAGGGGGAGTAATAGATGACCAATCAGAGGTTATGTAAGGTTTCCTACGCAGTTGAGTCTCCCAGAGAATGGGCCTGGGAATGTTGGTGGTACTGTGAGCATGTAGAGAGCGCAGTATGTGTGTGTAGGTATGTGTGTTAGTGTTAAATGATGAAAGAGAAGGTAGCAGTGTGTGTGTGTGTGAATGAGACTGCAGCAGTGAAGAGGTGTTGAACGCTACTTGTGCTCTGGTTTTGACAGCAGTTTGTTCTCACTCTTCCCACACAATCCCTACATGTATGCGTCTCTGTGTGTGTGCATATGTGTGCGTCTCTATTTGTCAGCATTCACAATGCTTTGGAAACTAACCACTTCCTTCTGTCAAGTGTTAAAGTGATATGCATTCTTTCCATTCCCTCGTTCAAAGATTAAAATCCCGTATTTCCTACTCATTCATTATATCTGTCTGTTCCTTGGTCTCTGAAGTAGTGTCTACACCCCATGGCTGTTGGAACTCATGTATTAGTATCCCTAACACACCACCCTTCTGGCCTGATCGCTAAGCTGCAGTCAAAACAACTGTAATGAGAACCCTGGGAATGTGGAATGATGGCAGTGTGAGAGCAACATTCCACCATCTTCCTCAGTCTGGAGGAGTTTGTGGAGGAAGTTCGGAAGGTGTTTGATTCTCTGTTGATGGCACCAGCAGGACCAGTCAATAAGGGGATTGTGTCGCTGGAGCCAAGGGAATCCCAATACCGTGTGAACCTGAGGAGACTTAATAAGCAGGAATTGTATCATCTCTCTGTGGTTCCCTGACACACGTAGGTTGATGGGGGTGGTATTGTGGGTGACCCAGCCTATAGAACGCCCGTCCAGCGCTCTAACGTCCATGGGAATGGAGAGGGGCTGAGTGGGGATGCCTAGCTCGGACGCCAGGGTAGCGTCCAAAAAACTCATCGGCCCCAGAGTCGATGAGTACCCGGAGAGATTTCGACTTGTTCCCCCACAGCAGGATGGCATGGAAACGGGTCCGAGTAAGGGGAGAGGGAAAGTTCTGCCCCACCAGAGTACTCACCCCTTTTTGATGAGCCTGGGTTTTTAATGGGCAGGTAGCTACGAAATGTCCCGTAGCTCCACAATATAGACAGCTCTGGGTGTGGAGTCGGTGTAAACGCTCAACCGGATTCAATCTAGCCTTGCCTAGATGCATGGACTCCGAAGGAGGCTAGTTGGCAGCCCTCGGTGAATCCCGAGAGAACTCGGGTGAAGTCGGGTTCACTTGGACATGTAGACTTCTGGGGTCTCTGGGGGTCTTCGGAGGCGAGGTGGGAATCGAGGGCAAGCAAGAGTGAAAGGGCACATATTCCCTCTCCCTCCTATGTTCTCGAAGCCGCCCATCGATCCAGGCTATGAGCCAGTCAAGGTCCATGGGCAGCTCCCAGGCTGCGAGCTCATCTTTGATCACATCCGATAATCCATGAAGGAACATGTCGAACAATACTTCCAGTTTCCAGGCACTCTCATCTGCCAGCGTGCGAAAATCCACTGCGTAGTCTGCCACACCACGGGAGTCTGGACGTAGCTGGAGCAGCTTATGAGCAGCCTCTCTCCCGGGCAACGGAGAATCAAACACTTTCCAAACTTCCTCCATGAACTCCTCCAGACTGAGGCAGACGGCGAACTGTTGCTCCCACACCGCCGTGGCCCAGGCGAGTGCCCTCCCATACATCAGCGGTATGATGTACGCTATCCTCGAGCGGGCCGAGGGGAACGAAGAAGGCTGCAGCTCGAAAATGAGGGCACACTGGGAGATAAGCCCGGCAGGTTCCGGGATCTCCAGTGTAGTGCTCCGGAGGAGGTAAGCAGGGTTCACGGGACACTGGGGTAGGCTGGGAGATTACGAGTGTGACCCGCTGCCCAGTGGGGAATCCCCGGAATTGCTCCAGCAATGAATTGAACGCCTGGTCATGGCGCTCTGCCAGGGTATGGAGTCCCTCCATAAGACATTGCAGTAACTCCTCGTGTCTTCATATGGTGGCTCCTTGCAGGGAGAGCTGGTCTGTGACTGCTGGGTCAGTCATGGCCAGTTCGTACTATCAGAACTCAGGATAAGACCCAGATGCAGACAGCTAGAGTCACAGATGCTTATTGACCCAGACAGGGGGCAGGCAAAAGACAGGTCAAAGGCAGGCAGAGGTCCGTAATCCAGGGCAGAGTCAATAAGGTACAGAACAGGAGGTAGGCTTGGGGTCAGGACATGCAGAGGTTCGTAAACGGGTCAGAGTCAGGCAGGTACAGAACGGCAGGCAGGCTCGGGTCAGTGCAGGCAGAATGGTCAGAACCAGGGAAACTATGAAAGATGGGCGACACCTGGAGGGGGGTGGAGACAAGTACAAGACAGGTAAAACAGATCAGGGTGTGGCACTTAGATGAGGAAGGAGAGATACAGTGCATTCGGAAAGTATTCAGAACCGTCCCTTTTTCCACATTTTGTTACGTTACAGCCTTATCCTAAAATGGATTAAAAAAAAGTGCCCCATAATGACAAAGCGAAACCAGGTTTTTCTGAAGTTTTACAAATGTGTTAAAAACCAAAATTCCTTATTTACATAAGTATTCAGACCCTTTGCTGTGAAACTCAAAATTAAGCTCAGGTGCATCCTGTTTCCATTGATCATCTTTGAGATGTTTCTACAGCTTGATTGGAGTCCACCAGTGGTAAATTAAATTGATTGGACATGATTTGGAAAGGCACACACCTGTCTATATATGGTCCCACAGTTGACAGTGCATGTCAGAGCAAAAACCAAGGCATAAGGTCGAAGTAATTGTCCGTAGAGCTCAGAGACAGGATTGTGTTGAGGCACAGATTCTGGGGAAGGGCACTAAAACAATTCTGCAGCATTGAATATCCCCAAGAACACAGTGGCCTCCATCATTCTTCCGTTAAAGGGAAGAAGTTTGGAACCACCAAGACTCTTCCTAGAGCTGGCCGCCTGTCAAACTGAGCAATTGGGGGAGAAGGACCTTGGTCAGGAAGGTGACAAAGAACCCGATGGTCATTCTGACAGAGCTCTAGTGTTCCTCTGTAGAGATGGGATAACCTTCCAGAAGGACAACCATTTCTGCAGCACCCCACCAATCAGGCCTTCATGGTAGACTGGCCAGACGGAAGCCACTCCTCAGTAAAAGGCACGTGACAGCCCACTTGGCGTTTGCCAAAAGGCACGTAAAGGAGACTCAGACCATGAGAAACAAGATTCTCTGGTCTGATGAAACCAAAATTGAACTCTTTGGCCTGAATGCCAAGCGTCACGTCTGGAGGAAACCTGCCACCATCCCTCCGGTGAAGCATGGTGGTGACAGCATCATGCTGTGGGGATGTTGTTCAGCGGCAGGGACCGGGAGACTAGTCAGGATCGAGAGAAAGATGAACGGAGCAAAGTGCAGAGAGATCCTTGATGAAAGTGCTCAGGACCTCAGACTGAGGCCAAGGTTCACCTTCCAACAGGACAACCACCCTAAGCACACAGCCAAGACAACGCAGGAGTGGCTTCGGGTCAAGTCTCTCAATGTCCTTGAGTGGCCCAGCCAGAGCCCGGACTTGAACCCGATCAAACATCTCTGGAGAGACCTGAAAATAGCTTTGCAGCGACGCTCCCCATCCAACCTGACAGAGCTTGAGAGGATATGCAGAGAAGAATGGGAGAAACTCCCCAAATACAGGTGTGCCATGCTTGTAGCGTCATACCCAAGAAGATTCGAGGCTGTAATCGCTGTCAATTGTGCTTCAACAAAGTACTGAGTAAAGTGTCTGAATACTTATGTAAATGTCATATTTCAGTTAAGTTTTTTTACATACATTTGCAAAAATGAACAAATCTACTGTTTTTGTCATTAAGGGGTATTGTGTGTAGGTTGATGGATTAATACAATTTAATACATTTTAGAATAATGATGTAACGTAACAAAATGTGGAAAAAATCAAATACTGATACTTTCCGAATGTCCTATGCTGAATGACAGGCATGACAAAGTTAAGGGGAGATTCTGTGCTCCAAGAGCATGTTGATCCTTGCGATCTCTCAGAAGTCAGACATTTAGCAACTAGACCTGACAGCACACATGCAACAGGGTTTCCTTTAGCCGGTAATAGCTGGCTTTTGGCCAATAAAAAAAGAAAGAGAAGCAGATAGATAAAATTGGCACCGGCCAATGGTCTGGGAGAAAAAGAGATCCCAGTCCGAAATGATGCATGATGCATTTTAGCCTATTCATATGTCTACATTTCTTCACCTTCCTTTGCACAGGAAAATGTTGGCCTTTTTATAAACACATTTGATGCAATTCTACTACACTTTATATGACCGGAGACATTAGCAGAATCTTTTTTAACACGACAAAAATTACACGGAGGTGTACTCTGCTGTCACTGACAAACAGATGAATAGAAACAATGCTGTCTGAGTCGGCCTACGAAAAGGGGAGACACAAATACAATAGGATATCCATCTAACCTGGAGGAGGAAATGATTGTCCAAAAACAAAAGTGGCACTAACCCATTGATAAAGACATTGAATATGCACACTCACCGGGAATATGGCCGATGTTCTCCGCTGGTGCCAATAAAATACTACTTTTCGATTGTATTTTTACATATAGCGATATGCCTTGCAGGGTCTGTCTGCTTTTCACTGACCGTCACGTCTCAACAATCATCTATTTGGTATTTGCCGCTTGCTCTGCCCAAATTGCGGGCCCTTCTGACTATATCGTTTTTTTTTAAGAAGCCAAATCCTGCTTACTAGTGTGGCAGCCTATTTTGAAAGATTTTATTTATTTCTGTATAGACAGGAGTAAGCTAATTAGGCTATATAATTTTTGCAATTTTATTTATTTTAGGGAAAGCTTAGCTTCCCATAGCCTCATGGACGCGCCGCCTAAGTATTTTAACATCTTCAAGTTGCTTATCGGAATTCAGTAAGAATGACTCACACCGTTGCATCCGAGATTCGATGAATTAGCATAAACTAAGTGGGATTTCTGTCATTCTGAGAACTGTGGGTGGATGCCCTAATCAGGTTACACAACCGATGCATATGGGTCCGGTACATTTATTAAAGCTGTAATATGTAACTTTTTGGAAGACCTGACCAAATTCACATAGAAATGTGTGTTATAGATCTGCCATTCTCATTTTAGCATCCAGGAATTTTAGCATCCAGGAAATGGCAAAGCGATTTCTGCATAGTGCATATTTCAATGTGAGGGAAATAAAAGTTATGCCGGTCAAATTTTGGCCACACACACACACACACACACACTCACACACACACACACACACACACACACACACAGCCAAACATACCATCCATTTGTCAACCATGTGTGTGTATACGGTGACAATTTAGCGTAGCCAGCAAGAACTGACATCAAATTCAGCTTCAAGTCAACAGGCCAACTCTCACTACATTGAAGGCATTCATATATTTCTAAATATGTTTTATAGCCATATTGTTGATGAATGATGTTGAAGGAGTCTATAAATCGTCTGGGTTGTATGGTGAGCTCAATCTGGTTTTGCATTCTCAAACCTCTCAGTGCTGTGGTTGATTTATTTATAGGTGTGTGTGTCGTGTTCCTCGACAGCCATCTTCTAGATTTACAGTGATGGTTGGAAACTTGGGAGTAGCAGAGTAAATTTGTACCAGACTATATCAGCAAAGAAACACAACACTGTTTTCTGCCTGCTTTCCCACAATATGACTGTAGAATATAGAATACATGTATAATTCAGCTGTTCACATAAACCAGATGAACTATGCTGGGAGATGAACTATGCTGGGTACTACTAATTCTACATGGTAGAATTTACCATTGGGCAATTTCTGAGGGACCAGGACCTGAGGAGATTAAATGAGAATCTAGGAAGGTTACGAACTCTGATGCCTCAATTTTAATAACTAGACGGTTTTCTCACATTGCTACCATTATATTTGTGGCTGTATTTATCCAGACAAATTGGGAAAATAATCTAAACCTACTGTCTCAGGATAGATGAAAATGTGGCATGTTCATATACTTACATTTAGTATAGTACCATAAATAATAAATAGTATTTTCCCCGATGTAATCAACAGTAAATGATTGTGTTTTTGCATATTTTTCTCTATTTATGCATGTGTAGTTTTGTGTGTGTATATTGTATCTCGATGTGTATTGTGTACATAGGCCTCACCTGGAAATGAGACCATTGGACTCAGTGTTGAGTCCCTGTCCAAATAAAAGTTCAATAAAAAAAGTGACAAAATAAACGACTTTAACATTATAGCAGACTCTACCTTGTTGGTGTGTTTGTCTCTCTCTACTGTTGTGCTCCACATAAATCATGATATAAATCAAGGGAATGGAGTGTTGTCACCCAATATAGCTCATGTGGTTAGGGTGTAACGGGAGAAGCAGGCTGGTGGCGTTCAACTGTAGTCTATTGTGCACCGTTCTATCCCTTGCATGCATCCACCCCTTACGACTACTTCATAGTGAAAAAGTTCAACGTTTCATGATCACACATTTTACATTTAGTTGTGCTTTTGCCAGGAGAGATTACTATTGTGTGTATGTGTGGTTTTTGAAGGCACAGCATCCTTTTATGACATTTACAAACAGTTGCACAGTATACAGTATAAAATCTGACCTCTAGGCCTAGATAAATTGCACACACTCAAATAAACCATATCCTAATTTCTCAATCAGTAGCTGTGTTTTTTTTTTATGGCAAGCCTTCTATTGGTGTGTCTTAGTGAGGGATTTACAGACTGTTTTGACTTTGCAACTGTAATACCACAGTAATGGTGCTCCATTAACTGTCATTACCTGCGATGATCCTTTTGGCACGCCTGTGTTGTGGTTTAGTTGATTTAAGCCTCTGGCGTTTCCTCAGAGCTGACTCCTGCTCAAGTCCTGCATAAAAATCTAGATGCGTATATGTACTGTAAATGTTTAGGCTCATATAGAGGTAGGCTGAAGACTGTGTTTCTCTGCCTTCTCAAGGACATTGTAAAAGAACAGTTAAGACATAAATATATCGCATTGTGAGGTTTATGGTATTTAAAAAAATGCACAGTTCAGGGCTGTGAGGCAATGTTACCCAGCTGTTTAGCAAGTATTCCTGTCCGAACTTTTAAATGTGCGCTCACTGTGTTAGCTTGTATCTATTGCATGGTAGCCTCTAAATACTTTTGACATCCACTTGGGTGATTTACTATATAGACCTGCAGCAAGCCTAAGGACCAGTTTCTAAATCTGATACAGTCTCTGCCAAGACCACATCAATGATCCCAAAGTAGACAAAGAAGATACAAGTTTTACAGGCCTACACATTCTCTCCAGATGGTCTAGCCTCTCTCCTCTTCCTGCGCCGTAGGCGCGAATGTGATGACAGTATATTGAAGCTCATCCCTGTTCACCACACGCTAAAGCTAAGTCGCTAGCCTTGCATCTTCCTTCCATTGTGTTTTGTTTGAACAGGAGGGAGGGAGGGGCAGCAGAACAGGGGAAATATCATAAAGCTGTGGGGGAAAAAGCGTCTCATTTTTCAGTTTTATGGAAATTCACTCCTTGACGGGAGGCCTGGCCAATAGTTTCCGAGGGCTCGGAGGGAAGGAATGAAACTGCGTTGACCTTTCACTGAAAAATGAGACCACAGGCATTTGGATAGTGTTCTGGTTGAAAAAATATGGCTTTGCTGCTCTCAATCACACTCTTTCAAAATAATAATTTTGCAATTCAGTCTCGTCTCCCAGCTGTCAGTTAGTCCATCAGTTGGGCAACAACCCTTTTGTTGATCTGTGACCCTTTCGTTGATTAGTGGTTCAAATCTGGGTTAAAATGTATGTTGATTACCTTTTGCAAATTCAAAAAATAGAGAGAGAGGGAACTGTTGGAAATGTTAACCAATTCTTGCCAAGGGGTTATGCATTTCTACTACCAAACGAGGCTAGCTCTTCTTCACCTCTCCCTCCTCATCCCCCTCTTTCTCCCATTCCTTAATATAATAGAATAGCACCACTGGGCTAGTGCTAAAAGCAGAAAGTAGGCCAGAATCCTCCAGCCGCCAACCGCTTTCCCAGCAGCCTTTGGGACCGTAGAGGAGGGCAGCTGTGGCGGAGATGTGTCGTCTATTCTCACCCACTGTAGTGCTGCGAAGTCTCCTTAAAGTTAACAGCTGCCCCCTGAGTTACCACAGTGGTGGCAGCAAGCACAGCCACTAACTGCGACATTGAACCCCTAACTCCCTCCCGCTCCAGTCTATAATATATGTGTCAAGCCCCAGGGCATCCAGCCCATAGTCACAATAGAGGGGGCTAGCTGCTAGACATCCAAAGACAGTTGGTTTCCTTTGAGAGTGGCAGCGTGTGGAAAGTTTTGGATGGTGGATCCTAGACAAATCCCTCTCTTGCCCTTTGGCTGAACTGTTGAAGCCCCAAATGGTTTGACAAACCCTAAAGAGAGGCCCCAACGCATGGAATTCCTAAAAACTGATGATCCACAATACGATGATGTTGGTGTCCTTGGATGTGTTTTATTGTACTGTACACTCTTAGAAAAAAGGGTTCCAAAGGGGTTCTGCAGCTGTCCACATAGGAGAACCCTTTTTTTGGTTCCATGTAGAACCCTCTGGAAAGGCTTCTACATGGAACCTAAAAGGGTTCTACCTGGAGCTAAAAAGGGTTCTTCAAAGTGTTCTCCTATGGGGACAGCCGAAGAGCCCTTTTAGGTTCTGACAGTGTAGACATGTTGACATTTGTCTCTAGGCCAAGGGAGGGCAGGGATGGTGTGAGAGGGGTCCAGAGATTTTTATTGTAGCTATATATTGGTAAAACTTGGTAGTCACAATGTTTCCATAGATGTGCAATGTTTTGTCATGTTTTTCAAATTACAATGAGTATTGGTCGGTGGCCAGTGTACATGTATAGGATCTTATTTTGACTAGTATTGTCGTAGCAAAATAATCCTGCAGCAACAGTATTTGAATGTTTAGTCCATAATGTTGCTTGATCTGTGGTTAGGCTATTAGCTGGACAAAAGTATGCTTCATGGAAAAATGGAATACTGTTAATATAACTGTTTTAGTGCTGGTTTTCAGTGAATTTAAGTAAATCACGAAGGTCATCTGCATTTTCTGAGGCGCAGGAAAATTCTCAGCAACAAAAAAGTGAACAAATTTAAGATCCCACATCTGTACGTGTACAGTTGAAGTCGGAATTTTACATACAGTTAGGTTGGAGTCATTAAAACTCGATTTTCAACCACTCCACAAATTTCTTGTTAACAAACTATAGTTTTGGCAAGTCGGTTAGGACATCTAAAGTGTGCATGACACAAGTAATTTTTCCAACAATTGTTTACAGACAGATTATTTCACTTATAATTCCAGTGGGTCAGAAGTTTACATACACTGAGTTGACTGTGCCTTTAAACAGCTTGGAAAATTCCAGAAAATGATGTCATGGCTTTAGAAGCTTCTGATAGGCTAATTGACATCATTTGAGTCAATTGGAGGTGTACTTGTGGATGTATTTCAAGGCCTACGTTCAAACTCTGTGCCTTTTTGCTTGACATCATGGGAAAATCAAAAGAAATCAGCCAAGACCTCAGGAAAAAAAATTTGTAGACCTCCACAAGTCTGGTTCATCCTTGGGAGCAATTTCCTAATGGCTGAAGGTACCACGTTCATCTGTACAAACAATAGTATGCAAGTATAAACACCATGGGACCATGCAGCCATCATACCGCTCAGGAAGGAGACGCGTTCTGTCTCCTAGAGGTGAACGTACTTCCGACTTCAGCTGTATGTGTGTGAGTTTTTGATGTGCATGATGTAAGGTAGTCAGGATTATGCAGACAAAAAACCTGAATGGTAGATCACATTTGACAAAACAGACCACGACATGCAGTTTCGAGGAGCGCACGTCTCTGTTTGTTTATGAGCAATGGAGTGAACAGCTGTCAACTCTGGAACAGGTGGAACATGCTTTGCCTCGGTATCATGGTAAAAAGGGTTTTGCACTCCTGCAGTCACAAAAACCTGGAGTTACCGGTTATTAATTTGCGACAGGTAGCCTTCCAGGGAAATGCTCCAGAGATTACTGTTGGGATGTAATTGATCTGTTTTCAATGGCTGGGCCCTAGGGGTCCAGAGAGGCATCTGTTCAGGAAAAAGTTGGCCCTCGGATTGGTCTCATGTCACTAAGGATTTTGTCTAGAGAAGTTTGGATGTCTTGAGCACTGGATCTGAATTTGAACTTGAATTTGAACTGCAGGTAGAATAGTATACCTTGTCTATTTTGATAGAGGCCTCAGTCCATTTTGTTATGCAATTTTGTTTCTAATGGATTTTCTTTGACATTGTATGGCTAATAATATTGTAGATTGGATTAGCCAGGATGGAAAGCAAGCAATACCTCATGTTTCATTGCTCGTTCCCTGTGCTTGGCTTGAACAACCAGACCAGACATTTCTTCAGAAGCAACAAATAATCACAAACTGCTTCTCCTTTGGGGGAACACATTTCCCAGGCTCCTCAGATCTAGGACACTTGAAGTCATCAAAGTAGAACAAGGCCTTTGTCGATTTACTCTTTAGAGTCCTTGGTTTTCCTGGCTCGGGATAAAGAGCAAAGCTTTTCTGTTGCTTCCTTTAAAAGTATGTCTATGCTGTTTTGCTCCAATGGAGCCTTCCTCCCAGCGAGCATGAGAAAGTACTGGAACTGATACACTTGGATACGAAACCATGAGAATCGCTTCTGTTTGGTCATTAAAGGGGTCCATGGGGATGGGAAGTAAGAGAAACAATTATTGTTTGTGGAACAATGCGGCCTAGCATTTTGGACAACAAGCATCGTGCCGCATTCCGCTGGAGACAACAAAGGCAACACATTCCACAGTCTAATTGAGCCCCCTCAGATGACCCCGCTGTTTTGAAACCTGGGGTCCAAAAGTTACCAGCAACTTCACTGGGCATGGACACTGGCTGCGACCTTGGTCACATGGTCAGAATAACTCCCCATTACTGAGTTTCGGTCTATGTTTCCATCTAAATGAGAGGTAATTTGAGGAAATTTGTCAGATGGATGCATTTATCGAACGAGACTAAAGGGTTTTAGTCTTTGAACTAGACTATTGGACTTTGGGGTCAAACTCTCCTGGATGCTGGACCCCGAGTAAATTTTTTTCAGGAAAATGTGTGTTTATTTCGATTGAACCTGTCAGTACAGTATAGCTCCAGTCTATGGACCCTCCCTTGGTGTGCTAGGAACAAATTCACCTTTTACTGCCGTGGCTTCCTGATAAAAGTCCCACAGGGGCTATATTAGCCAGGAGAAGCCTGTTAGAGATCAGGCCCCCTGGTTGCGCCAGCCAGAAGCCCCTATGATGAGGTAAGCCAGGGTGTGTTGGTCGGCCAAAGGCCTGGGCAAATTCTACCGTCTTCCTTACCAGGTCTCAGCTGTGTTTCATAAACTGAACAATCTGCTGATGCCCTCTAGGTCTTGAGTTAGAGGTTACCGCATCAGATGAATCAGTGGACAGCCAGTTTGACATTATTCAAGCCTTGCAGACACTGCCATTACCAAAAATTTTAACAAAGAAATATATCAGACGTCGCTGTATCATCGTCATCCTCACTACAGCGAAATATTCTGCTGTATTAAACAAATATAGGCTGATACTTTACTGTTGAATCTGAACTGGAAGAAACCTGTTCTCTCAAAATGACACTGTATAAATCGACATTGCACTGTATTATTAAACACTGAAAACTATACAGCAATTATAAATGAAATGCTCATAATGTGGACTATCTGCTTTTTGACAGTTTAGTGTTAGGATGTTTGGAGCTCACACAGTGACACAGACCTCCACTAGAATGTTGTCTCTCATCAGTTTTGTGTAGTCAATGGACAGACAATGCCTGGTTCACTATTCTTAGCCCCCGCTGTGAATAGTATTAGTGAAAGGGCCCAATGTCAGCACACATACACAAGGCAGTTGGCCTTGTTTCCCTGCCACCAAACACATCAACATATTGGACTACTCACTGTCATACAGCAGTCCATTTCTTTTTGTACGCCGTCCAAACGAGCCAAAGAACTGACAGAAATGCACACCCCAGCCAGCTAGTCGTTGTGTATCCGTATCCTCACACCTTTTCCACAGCTGTGCAAATAAATGTAACGGGACCAGTCAGGGAATTTAATCCTGTACATTTTTAGCTTCCAAAAAGAACCATCCGAAGAGCTCCACTTTTTTAAATGGCTATGTTTACTATGCGCCTCAAAAAAATAAAAAATAAAAATTGGTCTTGCACTTCTAACCTGTGTGAAATGGATAGCTAGTTAGCGGTGTGCGCTAGTGGCGTTTCAATCGGGGGCGTCACTTTCTCTGATACCTAGAAGTAGTGGTTCTGCAAGGGCTGTGGCTTTTGTGGAGCGATAGGTAACGATGCTTCATGGGAGCCAGTTGTGTGTTCAGAGTCCCTGGTTCATGTCCAGGTTGCTTCAAGGAGAGAGACGGAAGCAAGACTGTTACACACTTACAACGGGGAGATTAGAGGTGATTTTTGAATGAAGGGAGGTTGTTTATTAAGTGCTGCTGATATTTAAGTAAGACGGTTGTAATTAGTGTGTGTGTGTGTGTTGTTGTAAACCAATGTTTTTGGCAGGATGTGTGTGGGTGTGTGTGTGTGAGGAGGATGTCCTTGTATACACATCATTCCAGGGTTCGGTTTCCCAATGGCGATGGAATTTAGGCATATGAATGTGTTAACAATGTATCTTTCCCACAACGGCCGAAGATGTAACATCTGTTTCCCAAAACACCATGCAGAGAGAGCGGTCGCTAAGTGCGTTGTTGGAGAATGTTTTGATACTGATAGGATCGAAAGAATGCAGTCATCTCGGGTTGTCATTTGAAGCATATTGTTTATACGTCGGTTGTTTGTATCAATTGCTAAGACATTGGAAACGTTGTATTTGTAGTCAACTTTGTTCTGAAGTTATTGGCAGTCACAGAGAGACGGATAAACCGTGTGATTCTATGTTTAGCGGAGATCTTCTGTGTATAAAGTGGGAGGGCAAAAAAGCATCTTACGACGCACTTAGCTGTTCTACGAGTGGTCTGAGGCAGGTGTTAGATTACCAGCATTTTCAAGTGCAACTTTAGTAACTATGGTTTTGGAAAACAGCTCTGAGATTTAACGATGCTCCTACGAATGTACTAACGATGAACTTAGCCTTCAGATGCTTTTGGGAAACCGGGGCCGGGTCAACAGGTCAAGGTACTCTAACTTGACTAGGTTTCGATTGTGAGTTGTGTGCTGACATCAGTCCATGCATTCTCCAAGTGTTACTCAGTTTGAAATTGAGAGGAGCTTTTTAGATGCTCTTCTATGATTTTCAACCTGCAACTAGTCTGAAGTATAGAATCATTGTCATCTTTGGATATACAAATGTACATTTGAACAAAACAGTCAAGCATATGCATCCACATGTCCTATTTCGAGCCTTAGACCACAGTGACACATTTAGACTTAGCCCAGTCATGCAAGCGCTACTGGAGTACTACGAGAGATAAATCCCCTGTGTCACATCCAATTACAGGCCTGGAACAGCCCCAGAGAGCCATTTGGTGGGGATGATGGCAGCTTACGTCAAGCTTGTTAACGTACAGCTTGTTAGTTAGCCCTGTCAATGAGCGAGGGTGACTGGATAACCTTTCTAGTTTCTTGTTCTTTCCTCTTTGCTCTGGAGTTTTTCTCTGGAGATTTGCGGAGGAAAAGTTTTGAAGCACCAGGTACAAAGGCTATTGTGTTTGAAGCCTGTTTCCCACAGAGGGGTTTTTGGTTTATGGACGTTGATGTACAGTAGCACAGTGGACGTGTGATTGTCAGTTCACTGTACCTTCTCTTTAATCCTCTTCGGCCAGCCGTGCTTTTTCATATTGCTATTGAAGTAGCTAAATGTTAAATAATGTAGCATTTTATAGTTATATCTTCAACTGAGGAATAACTCATGTCTTTGAATTTAGAAAATACTGTTGTACACTGAGAAGGGGGACAAGGCATAGCTACTGCAGGACTACTGACTGACTAAAGTGCCTGAGAGGTTGAATAGGAACAAGGGAACTGACACCTTTTTGTTTTCCTTTTTGATCGACAGGCGGTCACAGGCAGATGCTTCAATGACAAGGACTTCAGGGGAGGCCTGGAGAATGGGATCCTGCTGTGCGAGTAAGTGTTTTACCATTTTTTTAAACCACCAAGTTACGATCATGACATAAGCTGTACCCTCAACTGTCTTCCTTTGCTGCTCGGCACAATAAGAGTTGCATTTATATGGCTGTTCTGAAACACGACGCAACGCGGCGTGCCTGGATACAGCCCTCAGCCGCGGTATATTGGCCATCTACTAAAAACCTCTGAGGTGCCTTATTGCTGTTATAAACTGGTTACCAACTTAATTAGAGCAGTAAAAATAAATGTTTTGTCATACCCGTGGTCTACGGTCTGATATACCACGGCTGCCAGCCAATCAGCGTTCAGGGCTCGAACCACCCAGTTTATAATGTACAGTAAGTAGCCTGGCATGCCAGACCATGTGGTACAGTAGTGAGTTAAGTACACTACAGGCTTACTGGCCATATGTGACCGACCGACTTGATTCGGTCTTATGTAGCAACATTTGAAATTGTGTTTTTTACATTGGATAAAAGCACAGACACAGAGCTACAAAATGATATATCATATACTGCATTTGAGGAACAATGGGAAAGTAATTCTGCTTTGAACATTGATGAACCTCACTTTTGAGAAAATGGCCTTTGAATGCTTTGGTACCTACTGGAGACCTCTTCCTTGTCTACACCCATTCAGCATCGTTCACACCCTCTTAAGCTTTAGCCCTCACCCAAACTCTGACCATTTTCCTCGCCCTAGCAGAGCTGGTTAGGCTGTTTTCATGTTGTCCAGAGTATTGGTAACTGTGCTGCTGGCAACAATTTTTACTGACACCGGCCATATTCAACAGGTGTTGAGCGTTCCTAAATTCATCAGTTATTCTGCACTCTGGCACACTCAGACGAAAGTGCTCTGAAATCGGAGTAGATGGCCAGACTGAATTTACGAACGCATCCGAAATGGTTACTTGCATAGTGGATTCTTTTGTTAAGACATCTAGCTAGCTAGCTAAACAATGAACCGTAATCCCAACTCATGACGTTACTACCCTGCATGAGTCTGCAGGTAGCTAACCAATCAGGTTCAATGGTAGCTAGCTGACATTAACTAGCCAAGCAAATGACTGAGATACGAATAATAAGATCATACACGTAACGTTAGCTAGTGAGTTAGCAAGCTAATGTTAGCTATCTAACGGTACACTTTAACTTGAAATGAACTACTTTCTGTCAAAATTAGAAACGTGTAATATCTGAAAATGTGGCTTGCGAGAATATTTTACCCGTATACATCATAGATGGACGCGTCTCCTGTCACGGATGCCATGGTTGCCCTTAGTTTGAAGATGTAATCTGGAAACAGGTGTTTTCTCCATCTCCTTAGCTATCATACTTGAATATCATACTGATTTATGTAGTTTTACTACTCGATACAGTTCCAAAAAAGCCGCATTAGACAGGATTACCTACACATACTGACCAGCTCAAATAGACAGAATGCGTGCTATATGGCAGACCAATCCAAACTCATCTCTCGGCATGTCGAGCCCACTCATTATCTCAGCCAATCATGGCTAGCGGGAATGTTTTTTTTTTTTTTTCTGTGGCTAAACCTACTGGGCTCGTAATTTAACAATTTTATTTATATTTACGGATGGCATACACGTTTGTTATTGAGGCACATGAAAGTTCACATGTTCGAGAAGTTATTTCTGCCCCCAAAAAATGCATTTTGATTTTTTTTTTTAAGTTGACGTTCAAACGGCTCTCCTGTGAAGTAGTGACCCGCAACATACGCCTAGTGTCCTAAAATGGGTCACTATGGCTATAGGGTTTGGCTTTGTTAGTCAGGCTAACTGTACATTACATACACATTTTATAATATTGACTAGATATGTTTTCCATTTGAAAAATTCACAGTTCTGAGGGGCTTAACCAATCATTTATTCTCTATTTAAAAAGACTGTGGTCCAGAGTTCTAGAATCCCCATTAGATCTACTCTGATAAATTATTTAATATAGATACAGTAAATTGACAATTCAATAACTACAGTAAACTACTCATTGAGTCTTCAACCCTTTTCCTGTAGTGTGTAAATTGCATGCATCCTCCCACCCAGCCTGCGATAAATGTCTCAACTCAATTCTTCACATTGTGGGAACACCTGTGTTATGGCTAGTCTCCCTCCTTCCCTTCAGACATGTTCCTCGTCCTGTGTTATGGCTATAGTCTCCCTCCTTCCCTTCAGACATGTTCCTCGTCCTGTGCATAGAACATACTTTACTTTACGGTATGACCCTGTCCTTTTCAGCAGTGGAGTCAATCTAGGAGATTTAATGGTTTTGGTCATCCCACTAAATTCCAGTGTGTGGATTCTGTTAGTGTAGTAACGTGCACAGACACCCTAGGGGTCCAGTACAGCCCCCTGGAGACCATGAAGGGACTTCAGTGGGGTCAACTCAAACAGATGGGTAATCCTACTGTGGGTTGTTGACAGTCTTCACAGTGAATTGTGGGTCTCTACTGTATGTACTCTGTCTACACTGTCTGTATGTGCATTTTGTGTGTGTGCATACGTGATACAGTCATTTTCTAATCGCTCGCAATAAAATCATTGCATGCATATCAGGCCGCACGTTTCTGTCATGGAGATCCACGCAGAGTCGGGACAGTAGTATGAATAACACCACCATTGAAAGACCAGCATTATCTTACCATATTATCAATATCACATATCACCTTCTCCACTTACTCTTTACTACCACAGTCATGTGTGAAACACCTTTGTCAACAACCAGCGTCTCCCTTACACCTAACCCTTCCCCTTCCCCTATCACACCATCCGCAGCCATCCATCTCAATCCCACTCAACCTCTCCACTCTCTTCCACTCAGCGTTTCAGATAGAATCACATTGCCTTCCAGGCATGTCGTAACCACAGCTATTGTTATCACAAGATGGTTATGTCACGTTGGCTCTGGCTTTGATGAGGAACAAAGGGGGAACTATTGTAGTGCATTCCTCAACAACAGGACATAGTAACAGGTCTGGAATCAGATAGGGGGAACTCTTGTTGTACATTCCTCAACAGGACATAGTAACAGGTCTGGATTCAGATAGGGGGAACTCTTGTTGTACATGCCTCAACAGGACATAGTAACAGGTCTGGAATCAGATAGGGGGGAACTCTTGTTGAACATGCCTCAACAGGACATAGTAACAGGTCTGGAATCAGATAGGGGGAACTCTTGTTGTACATGCCTCAACAACAGGACATAGTAACAGGTCTGGAATCAGGTAGGGGGAACTCTTGTTGAACATTCCTCAGGTGAAACAGCAATAACAGGTCTAGGATTAGATAAGATCCCCTCAGGGTCTTTTTAAAAACATTGCACCTTGGGAGGAAGTGGAGGAAGTTGGAGAATGTCCCCTGTGGACCATGTGTGCTTTCAAAACAAGGGAAGGGCTGGACCACCAGGAAGTTATCTGTTTTGTCTTTGACACCCTTACCCGCTTTTTTCTCATGTTTAGTTTTTGAGGAGCCTACCTTGAGTGGGGAGGGGGGTGTACTTTAGTTAAGTGTTTAGTTTCAGAACATCAAAGGGGGGGTCTTGTCTCGTGACTTCCCATGTTTTTGACAGATTTAGTTTTTGACAGAAGTGCTTGTGTACAATAACGTATTATAGCTACAGTTATCTGTGTGTTAGTAATGTGTTGTGAATCATGACCTGACAACATTATCCCAACCACTCATGCCCACTTCCTCAGGAATAACATGACTGGATACACTAAAGCCAGATACATCCTAACACACTGAGATAGAGTATGATCGTGCGTCACGTGTTTGTGTGACTGGGTGTGTATTTAAGTCTCTTAAGACCTGTCTGTCACTCTGACAGCAGTCCAAGGTCTGTCTGAGTCTGACAGCAGTCCAAGGCCTGTCTGTGAGTCTGACAGCAGTCCAAGGCCTGTCTGTGAGTCTGACAGCAGTCCAAGGCCTGTCTGTGAGTCTGACAGCAGTCCAAGGCCTGTCTGTGAGTCTGACAGCAGTCCAAGGCCTGTCTGTGAGTCTGACAGCAGTCCAAGGCCTGTCTGTGAGTCTGACAGCAGTCCAAGGCCTGTCTGTGAGTCTGACAGCAGTCCAAGGCCTGTCTGTGACTCTGACAGCAGTCCAAGGCCTGTCTGTGACTCTGACAGCAGTCCAAGGCCTGTCTGTGACTCTGACAGCAGTCCAAGGCCTGTCTGTGACTCTGACAGCAGTCCAAGGCCTGTCTGTGACTCTGACAGCAGTCCAAGGCCTGTCTGTGACTCTGACAGCAGTCCAAGGCCTGTCTGTGACTCTGACAGCAGTCCAAGGCCAGTCTGTGACTCTGACAGCAGTCCAAGGCCAGTCTGTGACTCTGACAGCAGTCCAAGGCCAGTCTGTGACTCTGACAGCAGTCCAAGGCCAGTCTGTGACTCTGACAGCAGTCCAAGGCCAGTCTGTGACTGTGTGCTCCACCGTGCTCCAACTTACCACAGCCCCCTTGAGGGCCGTGAGGACAGAGGTTTTTCCTCTTCATCTGGTTCTGCCATGTCATTATCACTATCCACTCCAACTGCTCTGAGACCTGTTCTAATATACAGAGGAGTGGGGAGCAGCATGTGTCCTTAAGTCCTTCCATCTGATTTAGAGCCAGTGTCAACGCTAACCTCCCAAGACGGCCACATAGGACACACTCAGGGGGAGGGTCCGTTTTCTGATTCCTTCATTCGTTCGTTCTTTCTTTCTGTCGTCGTAGTCTGTCTTGTTTGTTTGTTCTGTCTGTCTCTCTATATTTCTCTCAATCTATCCCTCTCTCTCCTTCTCCATCTCCTTCCTACATGAAATGCATAAGATTCCTAGCTCTTCAGAGCAACAAGAGACATTGAAGTTCACCAACTGTGGACTTTCTGGTTATGATGATCACCCACATTCACATAGTTATCTAAGGAAGTTTAGGTCTATAGCCCTCCCTCTATCCATAAAACAAAATACTAAACTGCTTTCTGTCTAAATTCTACTGTAAGTGTCAGATGGTATCTGCTGGGACTGTTTCCAACAATACCCTTACAGATGTCATCCATTTATAGCTGCTGATATTGATGTTTTGTAGAGATATCTGATTTGATTTGAATCAGATGTTTGTGGTTTCATGTTATTTTACATTCTCTCTTTCATCGCTCTCTTTCTCTCTCTCTCTCAGGTTGCTGAGCTCCATCAAACCTGGCTTGGTGAAGAAGATCAACAGATTACCCACTCCCATCGCTGGCCTGGTAAGTTCTCTCCTTCTCCTATCACTCCATTCCTCTCCCCCTCTATCTTCCTCTCCTTCCATTCTTCTCCTCCCTCTGATTCCCCTCTCCTCCCTTCCTCTCACTCTGCCAGCTATTCCCCCTTTTCTCCCTCCATTTAGTTTCCCTATCCTCCCATTCCTCCATCCCTTCCTGCCTCTATCTCCCCCTTCCTCTCACTCTACCTCTATTCCTTTCTGATTAATGTACAGTCTGTTCTGCACTTTAAATTATTCACAGATAGACAGTACAGAGTCACTCCATCAACTCCCAAGCTATAAGAAGGCTCAACCTCTGTCAAACAGCTGGGAACAATGGAAGGATGTAAACCTCACAGCAGTATTCCATTGTGTGTGCGTGTGTGTGTGTGTGTGTGTGTGTGTGTTGCAGCATGTCCGCTCCTCATTACACTGTTTGATGTATAGAGTCTGATAGCAAAGGAGAGGTAGGATACATATTTTTATTTGTTCCTTTAGTCCATTAGTGGAGAGTCTCTCTCTCTCTCTCTCTCTCTCTCTCTCGCTCTCTCTCTCTCTCGCTCTCTCTCTCGCTCTCTCTCTCTCTCGCTCTCTCTCTCGCTCTCTCTCTCTCTCGCTCTCTCTCTCGCTCTCTCTCTCGCTCTCTCTCTCGCTCTCTCTCTCGCTCTCTCTCTCGCTCTCTCTCTCGCTCTCTCTCTCGCTCTCTCTCTCGCTCTCTCTCTCGCTCTCTCTCTCGCTCTCTCTCTCGCTCTCTCTCTCGCTCTCTCTCTCGCTCTCTCTCTCGCGCTCTCGCTTTCTCTCTCTCTCTCTCGCTCTCTCGCTCTCTCTTTCTCTCTTTCTCTCTCTCTCTTTCTCTCTCTCTTTCTCTCTCTCTTTCTCTCTCTCTTTCTCTCTTTCTCTCTCTCTTTCTCTCTCTCTTTCTCTCTCTCTTTCTCTCTTTCTCTCTCTCTTTCTCTCTCTCTTTCTCTCTTTCTCTCTCTCTTTCTCTCTCTCTTTCTCTCTCTCTCTCCAATTGCCAAAGCAACAATGTATACATTGTAATAAAATGGCTGTAAATAATAATACAAAAATGGTAACAGTCAATAGTAGAATGTAATAAATATGGAAAATTAAATTATAACTAACGGTCAACTTCACTATTACTTCAGTACTACAACTACTATCATCATTACTACTGCTATCATTACCACTACTACCACCATCACTAAACTGCTACCATTACCACCCATACCACTACTACCACCATCACTAAACTGCTACCATTACCACCACTACTACTACTACCACCACCATCACTAAACTGCTACCATTACCACCCATACCACTACTACCACCATCACTAAACTGCTACCATTACCACCCATACCACTACTACTACCACCACCATCACTAAACTGCTACCATTACCACCCATACCACTACTACCACCATCACTAAACTGCTACCATTACCACCACTACTACTACTACCACCATTACTAAACTGCTACCATTACCACCCATACCACTACTACTACCACCACCATCACTAAACTGCTACCATTACCACCCATACCACTACTACTACCACCACCATCACTAAACTGCTACCATTACCACCCATACCACTACTACTACCACCATCACTAAACTGCTACCATTACCACCCATACCACTACAACTGCTACCATTACCACCCATACCACTACTACTACTACCACCATCACTAAACTGCTACCATTACCACCCATACCACTACTACCACCATCACTAAACTGCTACCATTACCACCCATACCACTACTACTACCACCATCACTAAACTGCTACCATTACCACCCATACCACTACTACTACTACCACCATCACTAAACTGCTACCATTACCACCCATACCACTACTACTACTACCACCATCACTAAACTGCTACCATTACCACCCATACCACTACTACTACCACCACCATCACTAAACTGTTATCATTACCATTACCACCCATACCACTACTACCACCATCATCACTAAACTGTTATCATTACCATTACCACCCATACCACTACTATTTGGAATGATTAATAATAAGTAAGTTATTGTTTACTTTGCAGATGTTATTATTCAGTGTCCCTCAGGCTATTGCAGGCAAATACACATTTGGCTGCAAGAGGAGCCATTGCTCCTTCGCCCATGAGTATTTTTAGTTTTTCCTCTGGGTTTAATAATTTCAAATTTGGAATAAATGTAGTCATTTCTGTGAATAAGGCATCTCTTTGTGAGGAATATTTCTCACAGTAAAGGAGAAAGTGCATCTCTGTCTCTACCTCCCCTGTCGTGCAGTGACCACATACACGCTCCTCTTTGGGTAGCCATGTCTTTTTATGTCTGCCGGTTTCTATTGCCAATCGGTGGTCACTCAGCCTGTACTTGGTAAGGATCTGTCTCTGCTTCGTATCTCTGACAGAGTAGAGATAATCAGCCAATTCAAATTCTCTGTTTAGGGTCAGATGGCAATTTAGTCAGCTTAGGGATTTTGTTTCGTTTTTTCCAATGTTCTAAATATGAGTCCTTTGATTGGTTCATGATTTTGTTTATTTGAATTCTTTCTTTTGAAGCAGTGCTAGTGTCAGCTTGGTTGGTGAGGTCCAACACCAGCTGACTGAGAGGGCTCGTTTCTGGGCTCAGCTCTTGGGTTTGAAGTGCTTTAAATTGCAGACTTGAATTTGGATTTGAATTTAAATTTGGACTTGAAGAAATGCTACAGAAAACCTTTCCCAAGTTACTGTTTATGCAAATTCCCCTGTAATTATTGGGGTCTGATTTGTCTCTACTTTTGTGGATAGGGGAGATGAGCCCCTGGTTCCAGACATCAGGGAAGCAGCCAGAAGTTAAAACCATGTTGAACAATTTAAGCACAGCATTTTAAAACCCAGGTGTGCTGTTTTTCAGCATTTCATTTCTGATGTTGTCTAGACCACAAGCCTTCTTTGATTTAATAGATTTGAGCTTTTCATTTAGTTCTTGTTGGGTTATTGGGTAATCTAATGGATTTTGGTTGTTTTTAATGACTGATTCAAGGATGTTCCATTTTTCTTTCATTTCTAATTGGTTCTGTTGTCTTTTTTGTGGGATGTTTTTGTATAGATTATCAAAATAAGTTTTCCAAATTCCTACATCTTGTATGGCTAATTCTTGTGGCTTTGTTGTGCTTAAATTGTTCCATATGTCCCAGAACTGACTTTGGTCAATTGCGTTTTCAATTTCATCAAGTGTCTTGTTGGTATAATTCAATTTCTTGCTTTTCAGTGTTTGAAACAGTATAAACAAAGTATTCATATCGTAGCTCTGGGTTGTTTTGCTGCTTATGTTTTTCGTTTGACATTTGTCTTAGGTGTTTTCTAATTGTTTTACATTCATTATCAAACCATTTGTCAGAAACATTTTGTTTTTTGTTTCTGATGTTGCATTTCTTTGGTTTTCTCAAATTTGCTTTCGATGCTGCTTTTTGAAATATGCAGTTGATGTTTTGAGTAGCCGAATTGACACCATCTTTATTGTTTTGGTATCGTGAGTTATTAAAAAACTGTATAGAGTTCATCATTTCATTTGAGTTCAACGTTTCAATGAATCTCTCTGCACTGTTTGGAGCCCATCTGTACGATTGGTTTATGCTGTAGAGTTTATTGGCCTGTTTTTTGGAATGAGTATTGCCGGTTAATTTCTTCAGAAACACGTTGATCTGACTGTGATCTGACAATGGTGTCTGTGGTCTGACAGTGAATGCACTAATGGAGGATGTCAATGTCAGTGATGGCATAATCGACTACACTTGTCCCAAGAGCTGAGCAGTAAGTAAACCGACCTAAAGAGTCCCCTCTGATTCTACCATTAAGCATGTACAGGCCTAAGGCTCGACAGAGATGCACTAACTCCTTCCCATTTTTGTTCAGTATTTGGTCAGGACTGTTTCTATTATTTATAATAGGGCTACTGTACAAGGAGGGGTGTCCAAATATGTGGTGGTTACCTCCCTCATCAGTGTAGTCAGGCTCAGAACCTGTTCTTGCATTGAAATCTCCACAAAGAAGCACTTTACCCTCTGCCTGAAATGTAATGATTTATGTGTGGAGATTGTCAAAAAACTGATGAATCTGAAGGAGGAGCATGAGCTGCACATATGTATACATCACTGTCACAGTAGATTGTACCTTTGTTAAGTTTTAGCCAAATGTGACTGGTACCTTTTTCCATTTCATTCAGTGCTAAGTCCTGCTTATGCCAAATGATGATTCCACCTGAGTCTCGGCCCCGTTTAACAGTTTTATGTTTGATTGATGGTAGTAAACTTTCTGTATAGCCTGAGGGACACTGAGTATCTATGTCTCCACGACACCATGTTTCCAGTAGGATTATGATGTCCTGTCCCTTGATGTTTTTAATCAGTTCTGGATTTGTTGTTTTATAACCAAAATGTGAAGCGTTTAGGCCCTGGAAATTCCAAGAGCTGATAGTTAATGATTTCATTTATAATAAGTGATATTCACTGGTTTGAGTAAAGTACATGAAAAAATAAATAATAATTATACATACATACAAACAAACACCATTACATATAATTATTATTATAATACCGGTGCCAATAAAATTAAGAATAGTTGTAAACAAATGAATAAGAATGGAATAAGATTGCACAAAAAATAAGTACAATGCAATCTGCAACCGTGTGTGTGTGTGTGTGTGTGTGTGTGTGTGTGTGTGTGTGTGTGTGTGAATTAAAGGGTCTGTCTAGCTCAGTTGTCTGCATATTAGTTACAGTAGTTGGCGCACCTCTCCTATCTCTGATTGGTCTCGGTGTCTTTTGCCAGAGGTTACCTCAGCATATGTAGGCTGATGATCTGAATGATACATGGTGTGGACTGCATCATGTGGTGTACTTCTCTGAAGCACAGTGTTCTGTCCGACCCTGGAGTAGTGATCAGAGCTGTGTTGTGTTGGGCCAAGTCTAGTAGAGCTGTGTTGTGATGGGCCTGGTCTAGTAGAGCTGTGTTGTGTTGGGCCAAGTCTAGTAGAGCTGTGTTGTGATGGGCCTGGTCTAGTAGAGCTGTGTTGTGTTGGGCCGGGTCTAGTAGAGCTGTGTTGTGTTGGGCCGGGTCTAGTAGAGCTGTGTTGTGATGGGCCGGGTCCAGTAGAGCTGTGTTGTGATGGGCCGGGTCTAGTAGAGCTGTGTTGTGATGGGCCGGGTCTAGTAGAGCTGTGTTGTGATGGGCCTGGTCTAGTAGAGCCGTGTTGTGTTGGGCCAGGTCTAGTAGAGCTGTGTTGTGATGGGCCTGGTCTAGTAGAGCTGTGTTGTGATGGGCCTGGTCCAGTAGAGCTGTGTTGTGATGGGCCTGGACCAGTAGAGCTGTGTTGTGTTGGGCCAGGTCTAGTAGAGCTGTGTTGTGATGGGCCAGGTCTAGTAGAGCTGTGTTGTGATGGGCCTGGACCAGTAGAGCTGTGTTGTGTTGGGCCAGGTCTAGTAGAGCTGTGTTGTGATGGGCCTGGTCTAGTAGAGCTGTGTTGTGATGGGCCTGGCCCAGTAGAGCTGTGTTGTGATGGGCCTGGCCCAGTAGAGCTGTGCTGTGATGGGCCTGGCCCAGTAGAGCTGTGCTGTGATGGGCCTGGCCCAGTAGAGCTGTGTTGTGATGGGCCTGGCCCAGTAGAGCTGTGTTGTGATGGGCCTGGCCCAGTAGAGCTGTGTTGTGATGGGCCTGGCCCAGTAGAGCTGTGTTGTGATGGGCCTGGTCCAGTAGAGCTGTGTTGTGATGGGCCTGGTCCAGTAGAGCTGTGTTGTGATGGGCCTGGTCCAGTAGAGCTGTGTTGTGATGGGCCTGGTCCAGTAGAGCTGTGTTGTGATGGGCCAGGTCCAGTAGAGCTGTGTTGTGATGGGCCAGGTCCAGTAGAGCTGTGTTGTGATGGGCCGGGTCCAGTAGAGCTGTGTTGTGATGGGCCGGGTCTAGTAGAGCTGTGTTGTGATGGGCCGGGTCTAGTAGAGCTGTGTTGTGATGGGCCGGGTCTAGTAGAGCTGTGTTGTGATGGGCCGGGTCTAGTAGAGCTGTGTTGTGATGGGCCGGGTCTAGTAGAGCTGTGTTGTGATGG
This sequence comes from Salmo salar, assembly GCF_965601325.2. NCBI lineage: Eukaryota > Metazoa > Chordata > Actinopteri > Salmoniformes > Salmonidae > Salmo > Salmo salar. Next base: position 26,280,820 of record NC_138295.1, read on the forward strand.
GCCGGGTCTAGTAGAGCTCTGTTGTGATGGGTCGGGTCTAGTAGAGCTGTGATGGGCCTGGTCTAGTAGAGCTGTGCTGTAATAAGCCGTGTCTGGCTCTTTTCTCCTGGGGATGGTGGAGGTACTGTTGTTTCAGAAGGTGGGGCGGGGGACCTCTGTTGCTGGGGTGATGGGTGTGTGGGTCCCTGCCAAGTGTTAAATCTTTTAGGTCCTTGGCAAAGGTTCTGATACTGTCCTGATCCAGATGTCAACACCTATACCATAATGTACATGTCAGAGTGGGGTGGTGAGCCGTTCTGACGTTGAGCAGTGAGGCACAGTCCACAGTGATCTGTTGATTTATATTGTTCATCAACTGTCCTGGGAAGTTTTTTTCTTGGTAGGAGGGTGGACACAACTATATTGGTTGTTGGGAACATAGCCTGTTCCCGTTCTGCCACTCTTCTCACTGCCCCAGATACATTTTCACCTTTGGCATGAAGGTGGTTTGTGCCAGTGTGGATGATGATGTTGTCGGGGGTGTCAATCCTGGTCTGACTGAGTAGCTGCATTGCACTGTCAGTTGTAGGACACCAGAACTTATACACCTGGTGTCTAGGGAATCATCTTTCCTGGACTAAGAACTTCCCATTTGAATCAATAAGGATTGCAGTTGTGGGTGATGGTCTGGGTGGAGCAGACTGGGAGACTGGTATTCTGACCTGGGCTGGAGCAGACTGGGAGGCTGGTATTCTGACCTGGGCTGGAGCAGACTGGGAGACTGGTATTCTGACCTGGGCTGGAGCAGACTGGGAGACTGGTATTCTGACCTGGGCTGGAGCAGACTGGGAGGCTGGTATTCTGACCTGGGCTGGAGCAGACTGGGAGGCTGGTATTCTGACCTGGGCTGGAGCAGACTGGGAGGCTGGTATTCTGACCTGGGCTGGAGCAGACTGGGAGGCTGGTATTCTGACCTGGGCTGGAGCAGACTGGGAGGCTGGTATTCTGACCTGGGCTGGAGCACACTGTGCTGGAGCAGACTGAGAGCCTGGTATTCTGACCTGGGCTGGAGCAGACTGGGACGCTGGTTGGCTGATCTGGGCTGGAGCAGACTGGTAGGCTGGTGCAGTGTCATCAGGCTGTGTGGTGGAGGCCATGCTGGTCTCAGGTTCTGCTTGTGTTATGCCAAGCTGGTCGACATGTTCTCTAGATGCAGAGGACATAATGACTCGCTGCTGGATGAGGGTGTCAATATACCTCTTTGTTCTAACTCCTTTCTTGTTGTGTTCAGATGGTCTCTGAGGTCGTCATTTGTCTGACTCAGTTTGTCCATTCTGCTTTCTAATTTAGCAATAGATGCTCTGCTCTCCTCCCTGAATTGTTTCATCTCTTCTTTTAGTTTTTGGACAGTGTCCTCCTCTTGAAGCTTGTTCTCTCTGAGTTCTATGACCTCTGCTTCGACTAGAGAGGGGGTGTTGTGGAAACGTTGCATAGCAGGTGTTCTTGGTGTTGTAGGCCTGTTCTTGGCTCTGTCTGCTGCAGGTGAGGTAGGTAGAGGGACACTGAGGGCTTCTTGCTGGGTCACAGAGACCGTTGGGGCCTGCTTTTCTACATCTCCCTCCTTGACTTTTTCCTCAGTTTCTGAGATGATTTCAGCTTCTGCTTTTAGGGTAGCGAATCTATTCTCAAGCCTGGAGGCTTGAATCATTGCCTTGTATCAATACAGTTCCATTATTATATAAGTTTACTGTTTGATACGTGTTGCTCTGGTCAGCTTCTTCAAAAATGCTGATCTGACATCCTTGGCTGATGCCTCTCTTTTTTGAGAAAGGGAAATGGTTGCAAATAACCCTTTTCCATATGTGCCCTCATTTGGTATTAAAAATTAAATTTGCTCTTGTTTTGTAACTGGTAAGATCTGCAAACAGGCATTCATGCTTCTGTCCCATCAACAAACCTTTGAATCTTTTCTTAGCTTTCTCTGTTTGGATGTCTGGTGGGTAAACAATTTCCATAGCAACGCTGGTGATGTTGGCTACAATGTTGCAATAGAAGGGTTGTTTCTTGTACATTTACATTACATTTAAGTCATTTAGCAGACGCTCTTATCCAGAGCGACTTACAAATTGGTGCATTCACCTTATGATATCCAGTGGAACAACCACTTTACAATAGTGCATCTAAATCTTTTAAGGGGGGGGGGGGGGTTAGAAGGATTACTTTATCCTATCCCAGGTATTCCTTAAAGAGGTGGGGTTTCAGGTCTCTCCGGAAGGTGGTGATTGACTCCGCTGTCCTGGCGTCGTGAGGGAGCTTGTTCCACCATTGGGGTGCCAGAGCAGCGAACAGTTTGGACTGGGCTGAGCGGGAACCATGCTTCCTCAGAGGTAGGGGGGCCAGCAGGCCAGAGGTGGATGAACGCAGTGCCCTTGTTTGGGTGTAGGGCCTGATCAGAGCCTGAAGGTATGGAGGTGCCGTTCCCCTCACAGCTCCGTAGGCAAGCACCATGGTCTTGTAGCGGATGCGAGCTTCAACTGGAAGCCAGTGGAGAGAACGGAGGAGCGGGGTGACGTGAGAGAACTTGAGAAGGTTGAACACCAGACGGGCTGCGGCGTTCTGGATGAGTTGTAGGGGTTTAATGGCACAGGCAGGGAGCCCAGCCAACAGCGAGTTGCAGTAATCCAGACGGGAGATGACAAGTGCCTGGATTAGGACCTGCGCCGCTTCCTGTGTGAGGCAGGGTCGTACTCTGCGAATGTTGTAGAGCATGAACCTACAGGATCGGGTCACCGCCTTGATGTTAGTGGAGAACGACAGGGTGTTGTCCAGGATCACGCCAAGGTTCTTAGCACTCTGGGAGGCGGACACAAGGGAGTTGTCAACCGTGATGGCGAGATCATGGAACGGGCAGTCCTTCCCCAGGAGGAAGAGCAGCTCCGTCTTGCCGAGGTTCAGCTTGAGGTGGTGATCCGTCATCCACACTGATATGTCTGCCAGACATGCAGAGATGCGATTCGCCGCCTGGTTATCAGAAGGGGGAAAGGAGAAGATTAATTGTGTGTCGTCTGCATAGCAATGATAGGAGAGACCATGTGAGGATATGACAGAGCCAAGTGACTTGGTGTATAGCGAGAATAGGAGAGGGCCTAGAACAGAGCCCTGGGGGACACCAGTGGTGAGAGCGCGTGGTGCGGAGACAGATTCTCGCCACGCCACCTGGTAGGAGCGACCTGTCAGGTAGGACGCAATCCAAGCGTGGGCCGCACCGGAGATGCCCAACTCGGAGAGGGTGGAGAGGAGGATCTGATGGTTCACAGTATCAAAGGCAGCAGATAGGTCTAGAAGGATGAGAGCAGAGGAGAGAGAGTTAGCTTTAGCAGTGCGGAGAGCCTCCGTGACACAGAGAAGAGCAGTCTCAGTTGAATGCCCAGTCTTGAAACCTGACTGATTAGGATCAAGAAGGTCATTCTGAGAGAGATAGCAGGAGAGCTGGCCAAGGACGGCACGTTCAAGAGTTTTGGAGAGAAAAGAAAGAAGGGATACTGGTCTGTAGTTGTTGACATGGGAGGGATTGAGTGTAGGTTTTTTCAGAAGGGGTGCAACTCTCGCTCTCTTGAAGACGGAAGGGACGTAGCCAGCGGTCAAGGATTGTATTATATTATATATTATATAATAATTATTATATATATCATTATATATAATTATATATATTGTATTATTGTCTCTTGTGTCTTTAGAGGACTGTTTCACTTTGATGTCCTTTTTCTTCTGTCCTTATTTTGTCTTTTCTTCTGTTAACCAGATATTCTTTGTTATTCTTTGTTAGCTAGCTAGAGTCCCTAGCAACTGCTTAGCAAGTGGTAAACAATTCAGCTACCTAAGATAACTGTACAATTTATGAAAAATAGTTACTTTTTCAAAAGCCTATCTTCTTTGTTTGTTTGTTGCTTGTTTTGTCTCCTATTCAGTCTTGAAGTTTTCTTTTGCTTTTTCCCGATGTACTTCACTCTAAAAACCATGTAAATTTCAATATTTGTAGGAGCTCATTTTTTTCAGCAGCTGCTGCTCAATTTGGAACTCCGGAACTCACTCTTTCTCACTCTTTCTCACTCTTTCTCACTCTTTCTCACTCTTTCTCTCTCTTTCTCTCTCTCTCTCTTTCTCTCTCTTTCTCTCTCTCTCTCTTTCTCTCTTTCTCTCTCTTTCTCTCTCTTTCTCTCTCTTTCTCTCTCTTTCTCTCTCTTTCTCTCTCTTTCTCTCTCTTTCTCTCTCTTTCTCTCTCTTTCTCTCTCTTTCTCTCTCTCTCTCTTTCTCTTTTTTCGCAAACATCCTTTCTGAATTTAAACGGATTACAGTTAACGTTTTTTTGTAATCACTTACATGTAATCCATTTCTCTCCAACCCTAGAATGCCACTGAATGCTGCTCATTATTCCTAACTTGCCTTCAGTGTGAAGTTGCCCCAAGTACAGATCTAGGATAAATTTGTCCTTAACAAGTCCTTTACTGTTAAATGCAAAACTGACCTAAGACCAGCGTCTGGGCGCCACTTCAACCTAATCTTCTAACTTAATGTGTCGGGGCTCCCGAGTGGCGCAGCAGTCTAAGGCACTGCATCTCAGTGCATGAGGTGTCACTACAGACACCCCGGTTTGAATCCAGGCTGTATCACAACTGGCCGTGATTGGGAGTCCCATAGGGCGGTGCACAGTTGACCCAGCGTCACCCGGGTTTGGCCGGTGTAGGCCATCATTGTAAATAAGAATTTGTTCTTAACTGACTTGTCTAGTTAAATAAAGGTTAAATAAAAAAAAATGTAATATACTGCTCCAAAAAATAAAGGGAAAACTTAAACAACACAATGTAACTCCAAGTCAATCACACTTCTGTGAAATCAAACTGTCCACTTAGGAAGCAACACTGATTGACAATAAATTTCACATGCTGTTGTGCAAATGGAATAGACAACAGGTGGAAATTATAGGCAATTAGCAAGACACCCCCAATAAAGGAGTGGTTCTGCAGGTGGTAACCACAGACCACTTCTCAGTTCCTATGCTTCCTGTCTGATGTTTTGGTCACTATTGAATGCTGGCGGTGCTTTCACTCTAGTGGTAGCGTGAGACGGAGTCTACAACCCACACAAGTGGCTCAGGTAGTGCAGCTCATCCAGGATGGCACATCAATGCGAGCTGTGGCAAGAAGATTTGCTGTGTCTGTCAGCGTAGTGTCCAGAGCATGGAGGCGCTACCAGGAGACAGGCCAGTGCATTAGGAGACGTGGAGGAGGCCGTATGAGGGCAACAACCCAGCAGCAGGACCGCTACCTCCGCCTTTGTGCAAGGAGGAGCAGGAGAAGCACTGCCAGAGCCTTGCAAAATGACCTCCAGCAGGCCACAAATGTGCATGTGTCTGCTCAAACGGTCAGAAACAGACTCCGTGAGGGTGGTATGAGGGCCCGACGTCCACAGGTGGGGGTTGTGCTTACAGCCCAACACCGTGCAGGACGTTTGGCATTTGCCAGAGAACACCAAGATTGGCAAATTCGCCACTGGCGCCCTGTGCTCTTCACAGATGAAAGCAGGTTCACACTGAGCACATGTGACAGTCTGGAAACGCTGTGGAGAACGTTCTGCTGCCTGCAACATCCTCCAGCATGACCGGTTTGGCGGTGGGTCAGTCATGGTGTGGGGTGGTATTTCTTTGGGGGGCCGCACAGCCCTCCATGTGCTCGCCAGAGGTAGCCTGACTGCCATTAGGTGCCGAGATGAGATCCTCAGACCCCTTGTGAGACCATATGCTGGTGCGGTTGGCCCTGGGTTCCTCCTAATGCAAGACAATGCTAGACCTCATGTGGCTGGAGTGTGTCAGCAGTTCCTGCAAGAGGAAGGCATTGATGCTATAGACTGGCCCGCCCGTTCCCCAGACCTGAATCCAATTGAGCACATCTGGGACATCATGTCTCGCTCCATCCACCAACGCCACGTTGCACCACAGACTGTCCAGGAGTTGGCGGATGCTTTAGTCCAGGTCTGGGAGGAGATCCCTCAGGAGACCATCCGCCACCTCATCAGGAGCATGCCCAGGCATTGTAGGGAGGTCATACAGGCACGTGGAGGCCACACACACTACTGAGCCTCATTTTGACTTGTTTTAAGGACATTACGTCAAAGTTGGATCAGCCTGTAGTGTGGTTTTCCACTTTAATTTTGAGTGTGACTCCAAATCTAGACCTCCATGGGTTGATAAATTGGATTTCCATTGATTATTTTTGAGTGGTTTTGTTGACAGCACATTCAACTATGTAAAGAAAGATGTATTTAATAAGATTATTTCATTCATTCAGATCTAGGATGTGTTGTTTTAGTGTTCCCTTTATTTTTTTGAGCAGTGTATATATAACACAATGGCCCTGTGTTTTCTCTGACTCTGCTCATGGTTTGAAGACCAAAGGGTAATGGAAAGAGTACAGAGGGGATGAAGAACGGAGGAGATGAACAATAGCTGGATAAGAAAGAAAGCGAGAGACAAACATATGCAGAAAAGAAAGGATGAATGAGAGGAGAGCTCAACAGCTGGATGAGGGAGGGAGAGGGAGAGGGAGAGGGAGAGAGAGAGGGAGAGCTAGAACCCAAAATGCAGAAGTGGTAGGCTTCAGTTCAACTGTTTTGAAGGAAGTTTGGTTTGGCCGGCTTCTCTCTCCCTACTCTCTTATCTAACGGCGTCTCTAATCGCCGCCAACAAGCCTCCTCTGGCTGTTAAGGAACACCAGCAATTACACGCCCGCATTCTTACAAGCCCTTTCTCTTTTTCTACAATCCAGTAACAATGGATTATCTTATTATCTTGTAACAAGTTCAAAGCAAAACAGTTACTTCCTCACTTTGTCAAGATGTTTTTGCTCCACTGTAACACCAGTTAAGTCTTTCTCTCTCTCGAAGTCTCATTTTCTGAAGATATCTAAGTTAAGAGAATCAAAAGTCTCTCTCTTCCTCCGTTTCTGTTCTGGACCTACTTTCTGTTTACATGGCTACTGTTTCTCTCCATTACACGTCTAATGATTTCTGTCTATAAGACCTGAGAGAACACTTAATCTAGTGTCGGGTCAGTCTTTCTGCATAGAATTAGAGGGGTTATCAATTATCAATCTACACTAACTGGCCCTTCATCTGCTGGGGACATGAACAAGAAGCTAGTGAGTGGGAGGAGAAAAGAGACATAAGTACGTCTTTGATATGTGCTGTATCTGAGTGGTCACAAGCAATTCACTCCATAATGCTTTTGCTTTTTGTCATTGAACAAAGCCAAGCAAATACAGGGTTACCAGGGCCATGTTGAGTAGGGGAGTTTTGCTAGGGAAGCATTGACTAGGGAAGCATTGTGGAACGTTGCAGATAGAAATTTCAAGAGTAGCGCTGTTCACGTTGCTGTTCACGTCGGTAGACATGAAGTGCTTTGAAAGGGTGGTCATGGCTCACATCAAATCGAAATGTATTTGTCACATGCGCCGAATACAACGGGTAAAATGCGTACTTTCAAGCCCTTAACCAACAATGCAGTTCAAGAAATCGACACCATTATCACGGAAACCCTAGACCCACTCCAATTAGACTGCTGAACAATTAATCAAATGGCCACCCAGACTATTTGCATTGACACCCTCTCCCCCCATTTGTTTTTACACTACTGTTACTCACTGTTGATTATCCATGCATGGTCACTTTACCCCTACCTACAGTACATGTACCAATGACCTCGACTAACCTGTACCGACGCACGTTGACTCAGTACCGGTACCCCCTGTATATAGCCTCGTTATTGTTATTTTATTGTTACTTTTTTATTTTTTACTTTAGTTTATTTAGTAAATATTTTCTTAACCAACAATGCCGTTTTAAGAAAATAGAGTTAAGGGCTTGTAAGTAAGCATTTCACGGTAAGGTCACCACTTGTTGTATTCGGCGCATGTGACAAATCAAATTTGATTTTAATTGATTTTGATTTGTTCTTCATAATATATTTCTATCTGAACGTTGTGGCCTACTGAACTAAACTAGGCTTGTAAACTAGGCTTGTAAACTAGGCTTGTAAACTAGGCTTGTAAACTAGGCTTGTAAACTAGGCTTGTAAACTAGGCTTGTAAACTAGGCTTGTAGACCAGGCTTGTAAAATAGGCCTGTAAACAATGCCAGTAAACTAGATTTGTAAACCACAAGGTTGTCTCACACATGTAGGGTAGGCCTGTACCTGTTATGGTGAATCCTTATGGTTCAACTCAAGGTGCAGGCTTGTGTATCCAGACCTTGCTTTGTAAAAATCATATGGTTGTGCTCACACGCACGCTTGTGCACTGCAGTAACACCTTACATCTGCATATCCAAAGAAAAATTCCAGATGAGGCTCTCCCTCTTCCTTCCTGTTACAGCCTAATGGGAAAATGTCTCTCTGTGGAATTCCTTGTTGTGTAATCAGGGTGGATGGGGAGCAGAGCAGAGTGTTGAATGTTTTACAGGTTGATTGGTAGCTCTGGTCCAGGGCATTAGGAATGCTCAGTGATAGCAAGCCATACTAAGGCATAGTATTAGCAAGCTGTACTGATACTCAGTGTTAGCAAGCCATACTCCCTGGACTACGGTTGGTTGGTTGGCTGGTTGGTTGGTTGGCTGGTTGGTTGGTTTGTTGGTTGGTGTACTGCTGAAGAGGGCTAGTTGGTTGGCTGGTTGGTTGGTTGGTTTGTTGGTTGGTGTACTGCTGAAGAGGGCTAGTAGGTTGGTTGGTTGGCTAGTTGGTTGGTTGGTTTGTTGGTTGGTTCTTGGTTTCTTGGTTGGTGTAATGCTGAAGAGGGCTAGTTGGTTGGTTGGCTGGTTTGTTGGTTGGTTGGTTCTTGGTTTGTTGGTTGGTGTACTGCTGAAGAGGGCTAGTAGGTTGGTGGGTTGGTTGGTTGGCTGGTTGGTTGGTTGGTTGGTGTACTGCTGAAGAGGGCTAGTAGGTTGGTGGGTTGGTTGGTTGGTGTACTGGTGAAGAGGGCTAGTAGGTTGGTTGGTTGGCTGGTTGGTTGGTTTGTTGGTTGGTTCTTGGTTTGTTGGTTGGTGTAATGCTGAAGAGGGCTAGTTGGTTGGTTGGCTGGTTTGTTGGTTGGTTGGTTCTTGGTTTGTTGGTTGGTGTAATGCTGAAGAGGGCTAGTTGGTTGGTTGGCTGGTTTGTTGGTTGGTTGGTTCTTGGTTTGTTGGTTGGTGTACTGCTGAAGAGGGCTAGTAGGTTGGTGGGTTGGTTGGTTGGTTGGTTGGTGTACTGCTGAAGAGGGCTAGTAGGTTGGTGGGTGGGTTGGTTGGCTGGTTTGTTGGTTGGTTGGTTCTTTGGTTTGTTGGTTGGTGTACTGCTGAAGAGGGCTAGTAGGTTGGTGGGTTGGTAGCAGACCTGGGTTCAATTTCATAGGTCAAATTTTTTAAAGTACCTCAGAGTGTTTGAGGTGCACTACATTTAGCTTAAAATGTGCACTTTTGGCAATATTCTGTATTAGTTCCAGTGTACCATTACACAGAGCCTGATGACCATAGATGTGTGTATGACACTGTATAATTGTGAAACCCCAGTCATGGCACTGCCTAGTCAGTTAGAATCTTGATTTGTGATAAGGAAGAAATCACTTGTCTGTGAGTTTTAAACTCTCCCCTGCTTATTTGAGTGTTGTCCTTGGCCTTGACTCTGTGAGGTTGGAATCTGAAACAGATCTGTGAGACACCCTTCTCCCTCAGCGTAATCCGTGAACCCTGTTCCCCTGGATACTCTGTAGGTGTTGTTTCTGTGTGTGAATACTGGTTCCCTTCCCCCTACATCTGTCGTCAGTTCGCGTCAGAAAGGTATCGAGTCCATCCAGATCCTGCACCGTAATGTAAAATGATCTAAGGTTGGAACATGTTTAATGTCTCTGTACTTTATGCTTCATATCAATTTGTTCCTAATAGTTTTTTACTGTTTTAGTTCTATCGGGGAAATATTGTCTCAAGACCACAGGAATGGAGTTCCCTGCAGATGTCTCTTTAAGTCTACATGTGTTCTCGTGCTTGGTTTTCTCTGACCGTTGTCCATAGTTTTGGTGTCTGGGGGGGGAGTGGCTGGAACACTGTGTGTGTTGATGTAGACGTCAGTGACTGCCATCAAGAGCCTTCCATTACAAGAGGTCACTGTCGATGTTCTCAGCTGTGGCCTCCACCCAGTTTCCTCTACCAGTGACCACACACACACACACGGTTAAAACACACATACATGTAGTATGTTATTGTAGAAGACGCTTGCTGGACATGGGTTTGTTAAGTGGTTTCCCCTACACATACACATACATACACAGACCTTTGTCACTAATATTTCCTCTGTCCACATGTTCTTTGTTTACGTTTCTGTTATTCTTGGCATCGGGCGACTTGTTGTCGGAAGAGAGCACAGAAGGAGGAATTTTGTTTTTTGGCGGGAGATGGTTTGGGAGCAGCGGCAGCGTGGAGGGAGGTGGTTTGGGAGCAGCGGCAGCGTGGAGGGAGGTGGTTTGGGAGCAGCGGCAGCGTGGAGGGAGGTGGTTTGGGAGCAGCGGCAGCGTGGAGGGAGGTGGTTTGGGAGCAGCGGCAGCGTGGAGGGAGGTGGTTTGGGAGCAGCGGCAGCGTGGAGGGAGGTGGTTTGGGAGCAGCGGCAGCGTGGAGGGAGGTGGTTTGGGAGCAGCGGCAGCGTGGAGGGAGGTGTTTCGCTTCACGCTGCTACAACATGGTAGCTACGGGACCAAAACAGTGGAGAAGTTAGCAATGCAGGCATTGTTAAGCGTAACCAATCCGTTTCTCACAATAGGACATTGAAAAACATGGAATGTCTCCACCCAGCCTCCACTTTTTATTAAAATCTTCATTTTTAAATACACCATGTTGTGCCAGACCTCTGTGGCTAAATGGTTTTCACTGGATTCTACTGGACTTAACTAGTTTACTTTGTCTGTATTTAACTGGTCTTGATTGCCCTCCTAAACCCTTTCCAAATCCTTTCCATCCTCCTCCTTTCTTTCTTCTTCCCCCTGCCAACAATACATTCATCTATCCCTACTACAGGCTTTTAAGATGGAATCCCTCCAATGTAATTCAGCTATGCTAAATGGGAACTGGGAAGTCTCTGGCCAATGGAAGGCCTACTGTATTTACTTTATTACCGTTCACCTGATTGGTGAGCCATTTGAAAACTCAAAGCACATTCTTACTGGGTGCTGCATAGCCAATCAGGCTCCCCCAAGTTGTAAGCGAATAGTTTGGAATTTAAGGTTTTGTTTGTAGTGTGCTTGGTGAAGTATTTTTGGAGATTTCAGTACATGTATTTCTCTAAGTGGAAACAACCTTATTTAAATCGTTAATTTTTCCATACCCCTTTAACCCTATTCTCAATCATCTGGTAGAGCATGTTTTGACAATTGATTTAGAAGTGGATATGAAAGAAATCTTCACTTGAACTTGATTGGTCAACTCCCCAGCCCTCCTGGATGAATTGACATAAATGGTATAATTTTGGGTTGCTGCAGTTCAGCGTTGTGGCTCTCTAACTTTGCCCACTTCGAGGGCTGTAAGAATACTCAGTCAGTCACCAGAGATAAAGGATAAAAGGCTGGAGGAATTCAGTTGTTGAGGGATTCATATTCCACCATTCCTGTTAGTAGAGACCTTGAAGAGTAGGAATATGAAAATAAATGTTTAAAATGTAAAAAGGCTAAAAAGCAACAAAAAATAACAAATGTGCTCAACCAGGTGGTTAATATGTCAGTAAAAGGTATGGTGGACTAAGAATAGGGTACATTTAGTTTGTATTAAAAAAATGCTTATTTTGGTGAAAAATATGATTGAATAGTTGAATAGTGTGGTCTAATCAGTAAATTGGTTAGACCACATTCCATGACCCATTGGGTCAATTCATCAATACTCAGACTTAAGGTTGCTTTTAAAGTAATGCCTATAATATTTAAAAAAAAACGGCACTTTGTCATATATTATCTCAAAATGTAGTCTGAATATGTGTGAAACATGGTGGAAGAAGCTGGGTCATTTTGAAATGAAAGAAAAACATTTTGACTGTATTGCACTACTATTTATTAAGTGGCTGGTTCGAGCCCTGAATGCTGATTGGCTGAAAGTCGTGGTATATCAGACCGTATACCACGTGTATGACAAAACATTCATTTGTACGTTTCTATTTACGTTGGTAATCAGTTTATAATAGCAATAAGGCACCTCAGGGGTTTGTGATATAATACCAATATACCACGGCTAAGGGCTGTGTCCTAGCACTCTGCATTGCGTTGTGCGTAAGAACAGCCCTTAGTCGTGGTATATTGGCCATATACCCCCCTGGGCCTTATTGCTTAAATATACCACCTGAAAACGCTTCAATGCAATGCAAGTCAATATTCATGTTTGGACATAAATAAATCATTTAACTATTCTTACCTATCTATAAAAGCCATTGATGCAGACCTAAATTAAGTTCTGTAATATTGTTGAAATTAGTATTCCAAAATCATAAATCATGGGCATTAATATGGAGTTGGTTCCCCTTTGCTGCTATAACAGCCTCCACTCTTCTGGAAGGCTTTCCACTAGATGTTTGAACATTGCTGCGGGGACTTGCTTCCATTCAGCCACAAGAGCGTTGGTGACATCGGGCACTGGTTTTGGGCGATTAGGCCTGGCTCGCAGTCGGTGTTACAATTCATCCCAAAGGTGTTTGATGGAGTTGAGGTCAGGGCTCTGTGCAGGCCAGTCAAGTTATTCCACATCGATCTTGACAAACCATTTCCATATGGACCTTACTTTGTTCACGTGGGCATTGTCATGTTGAAACAGGAAAGGAAATTTACAGTTGGCGCTATGCATTCGGGCAGGTAGCGTTCTCCTGGCATCCGCCAAACCCAGATTCGTCCGTCTGACTGCCAGATGGTGAAATGTGATTCATCACTCCAGAGAACGCATTTCCACTGCTCCAGAGTCCAGTAGCAGCGAGCTTTACATCACTCCAGCTGACGCTTGGCATTGCGTATGATGATCTTAGGCTTGGAACCCCATTTTTGAATCTCCTGAAAAACAGTTATTGTGCTGACTTTGCTTCCAGAGGCAGTTTTGAACTCGGTAGTGAGTGTTGCAACCAAGCAAAGGTCAGTGTTGCAACTCGGCGATCCCGTTCTGTGAGCTTTTGTGACCTACCACTTTGCGGCTGAGTTGTTGTTGCTCCTAGATGTTTCCACTTCACTTACAGTTGACCGGGGCAGCTCTAGCAGGGCAGACATTTGACGAACTGACTTGTTGGAAAGGTGGCATCCTATGATGGTGCCAAGTTGAAAGTCACTGAGCTCTTCAGTAAGGCCATTCTACTGCCAATGTTTATGGAGATTGCATGGCTGTGTGCTCAATTTTATACACCTGTCAGAAACGGGTGTGGCTGAAATAGCCAAATCCAGTAATTTGAAGGGGTTTCCACATACTTCTGTATATATAGTGTAATATAGATAAAGAAACATTATTTGTCTTTTTTTATTAACTTTTATTTAACCAGGGAAAACACATTGAGACCTAGGTCTCATTTGCAAATGTGCCCTGGGAACAATACAGAAACTAAAAGTATACACAATTTAAAACACAAAATTAAATAAATAGCAAATATTATATACACAATAAACAATCAAACAAAACAAGCACATTTATAAATGCAAAAATCCCTAGCCTTTCTCCTAAACTGACCCAGAGACAACAACACATCCAATTGAAACGTTACTTGGAGATTATTCCACATGATAAGCAGATTTACCCAACTCTGTGGATACACATGGAATCTCCAGCATTAACCAACCATGTGATCTACTGTTGTAATCCGAGTTTCTACATTTGGTAGTTTATTGAGTAAAGCTTTATAAACAAAAACAGAATAATGAAGTGACCTATGTGTTTTTAGAGCGGTCCAACCAACTTTATGATAAAGGATGTAGTGGTGAATGTCAGAACTGTCAGATGTTATAAAACAAAGTCCGCTATGATAAACATATAGATGGGAAGAGCAAAACCTTGCAGATTTTGAAATGCATGTCAATAGTTTGTATCAGTGTGTATGCAGTGCTGATTTAGGAGAAGTTGATATCGCTGAATACTACTGTACCAATCAATATTGTGAAAAATATTTTTTGTTGATTGTCTTTTACGTATCCTGCCGGCAGAGCAATATCCATTCACACCCTCTGTGTGTGTTTATGGGTGGGGTCTCCTCTCCAGGGTAGCAGAGATGGGACTCTCCCAAACATTCAGGAAGCAAGGGGGGGGCTTAGCACAGTGAGAAATGCTCTGAAATGTGAGAAAATCTAGCTCTGTGTGTGTGTGCGTAGAGAGAGTGAGAACAAGGGAGAAGAGAGTGAGAGAGGCTGGGAACTGGAGAAGAGAAGTGTGCAGGAGTCTTATCAGGGTCAGGTTGCACCGACAGAACAAAGGACTGCAGGACACCTGGCAAGCTCTGCATGGGAGACAGAGACAGAGAGATAGGGGGGAACAGAGAGAGATAGAGGAAACAGAGAGAGAGCAGGAAAACAGGCCCAACCCCCACTCTTACACTAGCCTAAGCTCTGCTCACACTTACTGGTCTGAGGCCAAACCACACGACTAACAACATTGGACACTTTATGGCCTTTGGCCGAAAGAGCAGGAACCTGGACTTCTGAAATACAGACATTGTCATTCTACAATAACATGGTATAGAGGAGATGGACACACTGGTTGCCCTCTAGGTTACAGAGAGCTGGTAGTCCCATCCACCAAACTACCAGGTGTGAAACAGGGAAGGGACTCAGGGGGTATGCTCATTTGTTATAGAGCAGACCTAATTCACTCTATTAAATGAATCAAAACAGAAATTCAAAAGGAAATTATCTCAACAGAGAAAAATGTCCTCCTATGTCCTCCATCAAACCAATGACAAATGGTTTGATGAAGAATGCAAAAACCTAAGAAAGTAATTGAGAAATCTATCCAACCAAAAACATGGAGACCCAGAAAACCTGAGCCTACGCCTTCACTATGGTGAATCACTGAAACAATACAGAAATACACTACGGAAAAGAAGGAACAGCACATCAGAAATCAGCTCAATGTAATTGAACAATCCATAGACTGTAATCACTTCTGGGAAAATTGGAAAACTGAGCTGCACTACCTAACCTCCTGCCCAATGTATGACCATATTAGAGACACATATTTCCCTCAGATTACACAGAACAACAAAGAATTTGAAAACAAACCCAATTTCAATAAACTCCCACATCTACTGGGTGAAATAACACAGCGTGCCATCACAGCAGCAAGATTTGTGACCTGTTGCCACAAGAAAAGGGCAACCAGTGAAGAACAAACACCATTGTAAATACAACCCATATTTATGTTCATTTATATTCCCTTTTGTACTTGAACTATTTGCACATAATATGACATTTGACATTTCTTTATTATTTTGGAACTTTTGTGAATGTAATGTTTACTGTTCATTTTTTTTGTTTATTTCACATTTGTTTATTATCTACTTCACTTACTTTGGCAATGGTAACATATGTTTCCCATGCCAATAAATCCCTTAAAATGAATTGAATTGAGAGAGAGAGAGAACTGATAACGGTAATACTCCCGGTCATGATGATCTCGATGGTGGAACTGTAGAACTTTTTGAGGATCTGGGGACCCATGCCAAATCTTGGAACTTGAAATTCTCGACCCACTCCACTTTAGTCCCGTTGATGTTAATGTTCGGCCCTCCTTTTCCTGTAGTCCATGATCATCTCCTTTGTCTTGCTCACATTGAGAGTTTGTTTTCCTGGCACCACACTGCCAGGTCTCTGACCGGCCTAAAGGCTGTCTCATCGTTGTCGGTGATCAGGCCTACCACTGTTATCTCACCAGCGAACTTAATGATGGTTTTGGTCGTGCTTGGCCACGCAGTCGTGGGTGAACAGGGAGTACAGAAGAGGAGTAAGCACGCACCCCTGAGGGTCCCCAGTGTTGAGGATCAGCGTGGCAGATATGTTGTTGCCTACCCTTACCACCTGGGGGCGGCCCATCAGAAAGTCTAGTATCCAGGTGCAGAGCGAGGTGTTTAGTCCCAGGGTTCCTTAGCTTAGTGATGAGCTTTGTGGGCACTATGGTGTTAAACGCTGAGCTGTAGTCAATGATCAGCATTCTCACATAGGTTTTCCTTTTGTCTAGGTGGGAAAGGGCAGTGTGGCGTGCGATAGAGATTGTCTCATCTGTGGATCTGTTGGGGCGGTATGCGAATTGGAGTGGGTCTAGGGTTTCTGGCATAATGGTGTTGATGTGAGCCATGACCAGTCTTTCAAAGCACTTTATGGCTTCTGACGTGAGGGTGTCCTCTCTAAGTAATACTGTGTCCTCTCTAAGTTATAGTGTGTCTTCTCTCTCCCTTCAGGACAACCTGAGTGTGTTCCTGCGTGGCTGCGAGGAGCTGGGACTGAAGGGCTCTCAGCTGTTTGACCCTGGGGACCTGCAGGACATCTCCACACGCCCCAACGCCAAGTAAGACATCACACACACCTGCTTCCCTGTCTGTCTTGCTGGCTGGTTGACTGGCTGGTTGGCTCACTGTCCAGCAGGTGGTCAGTAGGGTGGTTGAACAGTTGTTCTGTTTGTCTTTCAACCTGAATGCCTGTCTGTCTATATACAGTTGAAGTCAGAAGTTTACATACACCTTAGCCAAATACATTTAAACTCAGTTTTTCACAATTCCTGACATTTAATCCCAGTAAAAATTCCCTATCTTAGGTCAGTTAGATCACCATTTTATTTTAAGAATGTGAAATTTCAGAATAATAGGAGAGAGAATGATTTATTTCAGCTTTTATTTATTTCATCACGTTCCCAGTGGGTCAGAAGTTTACATTTGGTAGCATTGCCTTTAAATTGTTTAACTTGGGTCAAATGTTTCGGGTAGCCTTCCCACAGTAAGTTGGGAGAATTTTGGCCCATTTCTCCTGACAGAGCTGATGTAACTGAGTCAGGTTTGCAGGCCTCCTTGCTCGCACACGCTTTTTGAGTTCTGCCCACACATGTTCTATAGGATTGAGGACAGGGCTTTGTAATGGCCACTCCAATACCTTAACTTTGTTGTCCTTAAGCCATTTTGCCACAACTTTGGAAGTATGCTTGGGGTCATTGTCCATTTGGAAGACCCATTTGCGACCAAGCTATAATTTCCTGACTGATGTCTTGAGATGTTGCTTCAATATATCCACATAATTTTCCTACCTCATGATGCCATCTATTTTGTGAACTGCACCAGTCCCTCCTGCAGCAAAGCACCCCCACAACATGATTCTGCCACCCTCGTGCTTCACGGTTGGGATGGTGTTCTTCGGCTTGCAAGCATCCCCCTTTTTCCTCCAAACATAACGGTGGTCATTATGGCCAAACAGTTATATTTTTGTTTCATCAGACCAGAGGACATTTCTCCAAAAAGTAAGATTTGTCCCCATGTGCAGTTGCAAACCATTATCTGGCTTTATGGCAGTTTTGGAGCAGTGGTTTCTTCCTTACTGAGCGGCCTTCCAGGTTATGTCGATATAGGACTCGTTTTACTGTGGATATAGATACTTTTGTACCGGTTTCCTCCAGCATCTTCACAAGGTCCTTTGCTGTTGTTCTGGGATTGATTTGCACTTTTCGCACCAAAGTACGTTCTTCTCGAGGAGAAAGAACGCGTCTCCTTCCTGAGCGGTATGACGGCTGCATGGTCCCATGATGTTTATACTTGCGTAATATTGTTTGTACAGATGAACGTAGTACCTTCAGGCTTTTGGAAATTGCTCCCAGGGATAAACCAGACTTGTGGAGGTCTACAATTTTTTTTAAGGTAGACCTTGAAGTACATCCACAGGTACACCTTCAATTGACTCAAATAATGTAAATTAGCCTATCAGAAGCTTCTATAGCCAAGACATAATGTTCTGGAATTGTCCAAGCTGTTTAAAGGCACAGTCAACTTAGTGTATGTAAACTTCTGACCCACTGGAATTGTGATACAGTGAAATAATCTGTCTGTAAACAATTGTTGGAAAAATTAATTGTGTCATTCACAAAGTAGATGTCCTAACCGACTTGCCAAAACTATAGTTTGTTAACAAGACGTTTCAGGAGTGGTTGAAAAATGAGTTTTAATGACTCCAAGCTAAGTGTATGTAAACTTCCAATTTCAACTCTATCTCTATCTATCTCCCTATCTCTCTCTCTGTCTGTCTTTGTATTTTCATCCATGTGTTTGATCTATTTCCATCCATTTGCTTGTCTTTCTACATCACTGTGTGTCTGCTATGTCAACAGTACAGTAATTAGTGACTCTCTGGAAGACAGTTCAGTGGAAGTGTGACTCTCCTGTATGCAACATAACAAAGCAGTATCTGTTAGGTACAACTGGTCATTGACAAAATATTACAGTATGCTATATCTAGAGATTGTGATGTTGTAGCTGTTGCTAGGTGACTGGGTGTTTCCCCCCAACTGTCCTGGTGCCAGAACTACTCTGTCAGTAGAGAGAGACAGAGGGAGAGAGACAGAGGGAGAGAGACAGAGGGAGAGAGACAGAGGGAGAGAGACAGAGGGAGAGAGACGGGAGGGAGAGGAGACGCGAGGGAGAGAGACGGGAGGGCAGAGGAGAGCGCGAGGGAGAGAGACGGGAGGGCAGAGGGGAGAGCGGAGGGAGAGAGACGGGGAGGGCAGAGGGAGAGCGCGAGGGAGAGAGACGGAGGGAGAGAGACGGAGGGAGAGAGACGGGAGGGCAGAGGGAGAGCGCGAGGGAGGGCAGAGACGGAGGGAGAGAGACGGAGGGACAGAGACGGAGGGACAGAGACGGAGGGACAGAGACAGAGGGACAGAGACAGAGGGACAGAGACAGAGGGACAGAGACAGAGGGACAGAGACAGAGGGACAGAGCGGAGAGACGGAGCAATGTCAAACTTAACATGTCTTGGGGGTGGCTCGACTGGTTCTATCATGACATATGATGCCTTGAAGAGTTCAGGTGTGACCTAAGGGAATTGTGTGTGCATGCTGTGTGTGCATTAAAATAACCGATAAACGTCAAACTGCCACTTATATGCCCTTGTCACTGTCTTAGATTTAGTGTGCAGCCATACCCTTTTCTCCTGCCACACTACCTAGTGTTCACGGTATGACAGGTGTCTTCATATCTAGAAAACAGATTTGGATGGGGGTGTATAAAGAGACACAATGAGCTGAGGCCTAAAATATGTCCTCTGTACCATCTGATGGAAACCGATCCATTTCCAAGATAAGTGACAGGGGAAGAGAGTGAAAGAGGAGAGGGGGAGAGAGAGAGTAACAGCAAGAGAGTGAGGGAGAGAACGAGGGAGGGAGGGAAAGAGGGAAAGAGAGCGAGGGAGGGAGGGAAGAGAGAGTACAGTTGATATCACAGGCAGTGATCTAATACCTAGTGGAATCTGAATTGCCTTCTTTCTCAGGCAGCCTTTAGATGTGGTTATGTAAGTAATCAAGGTAGCGTAGAGAAAAGAGACCTGTCTGTTTATTTAGTCAAGCTGGAGGAGAGGAGGAAGGACATAGGGAGGAGAGGAAGGGGAAATGACACAGGGCCATTCTGTTGGAGGAGAGGGAGGTGGAGAAACTGACGCTGAAACTGACTTTTGGTGTCACCTATCTACTGTATTTCTCGCTCTTTCTTTAAAACTTTCATTTGGTCTTTCTATCTATTTCTCTCTCTTCCCCCTTTCCGCTGGATCAGCTACACTAGCTATATATACACAAATTATGTGGACACCCCTTCAAATTATTGGATTTGGCTATTTCAGCCACACCCGTTGCTGACAGGTGTATAAAATTGAGCAAACGCCATGCAATCTCCATAGACAAACATTGTCAGTAGAATGGCCTAACTTAAGAGCTCAGTGACTTTTAACGTGGCACCGTCATAGGATGCAGCCTTTCCAACAAGTCAGTTTGTCAAATTTCTGCCCTGCTAGAACTACCCCGGTCAACTGTAAGTGCTGTTATTGTGAAGTGGAAACGTCTAGGAGCAACAACGGCTGAGCCGCGAAGTGGTAGGCCGCACAAGCTCACAGAACAGGACTGCCGAGTGCTGAAGCACGAAGCGTGTAAAAATTGTCTGTCCTCAGTTAAAATACTCACTACCGAGTTCCAAACTGCCTGTGGAAGCAACGTCAGCAAAATAAATGTTTGTCTGGAGCTTCATGAAATGGGTTTCCATGGCCGAGCAGCCACACAAGCCTAAGATCACCATGCGTAATGCCAATCGTCGGCTGGAGTGGTGTAAAGCTCGCCGCTTTACCATCTGGCAGTCCGACGGACGAACTTAGGCTTGGCTGATGCCAGGAGAACGCTACCTGCCCGAAGGAATAATGTTCTGGGGCAGTTTTTCATGGTTCGTGCTAGGCCCCTTAGTTCCAGTGAAGGGAAATCTTAACGCTACAGCACACAATGACATTCTAGACGAGGTCCATACAGAAATGGTTTGTTGAGATCGGAGAGGAAGAACTTGATTGGCCTGCACAGAGCCCTGACCTCAACTCCATCAAACACCTTTGGGATGAATTGGAACACAGACTGCGAGCCAGCCCTAATCACCCAACATCAGTGCTTGACCTCACTAATGCTGAATGGAAGCAAGTCCCAGCAGCAATGTTCCAACATCTAGTGGAAAGCCTTTCCAGAAAGGTGAAGGCTGTTCTAGCAGGGGGGACCAACACCATATTAATGCCCATGATTTTGGAATGAGATGTTCGACAAGCACATACTTTTGGTCATGAAGTGTATTAGTATTCTGTTGCCAACTAACAAATGTGGTGCTCTCAAGGGGAGGTCAAGTACAAAGTGACAATCACCTTTATATGTCTCTTTATCAAAGCCACCAGAAATGGGAACAAACAGAATATCTTCAAAATATCTTCTAATTGCTATAGAGCCTTTCTATTAGTCATTGGATCTGACAGGGTTTGTTGCTGCACAGAAATCTACAAATCGCCTTAACCTCAAAACAAGCAAGCATGAACTGATCCATATATTATAAGGATTAGTGAATCTACGTGATCCCACGGCACTTGTCGCAAGAGTATGGGGTGTTATCCCTGTTGCCTTGGCTACCAAATCATCCTCAGCTTCCAATTGGCTCATTTAAACCCTCTCCGTTCTCCTGCAACTCTCTGCAAATCTAGATCGTTAAAGAGAGTGATCTCAGCCAACCTGGTAAAATAAGGATTAGGTATGAACAAGCAGATTGACATGTAAATGAATAAGCTTCCACTGACTAACGATCTGGAGATGAGTCATTTGATTGACCATTCCGTAATAATCCCTCTCATGTGGGAGTAGGTCTGTAACACTCTTAACTCCTGGGTCACCTGTAAAGGTCATTATGACATGGAACGTTGTGTGGGAGCTGAACAAGCCCACTAGGCTGACCTATGACCTCTGCTGACTAGTGTGTGAGTAAAGTATCAAGTGTAGCCTTAGGTCAGCTCACCTACACACACAAGGAATCACACGTACACACAAGCGCGTGCACACACCAGACCGACACGGGACCTGTACATATAGTTCAATATGTCACCATTCTGACACATGGTTGAGTGCTTATTTAGTTTGATGAGAAATATGTTAGTGAGAGAATGAAAGGCAAACATGCCCTGCCCTGTGTGTATGTGTCTGTCTCTGCGTGTGTCCGAGAAAGACAATTAAATAATCATTTCATTTTTGTGTTTGTGCGTGTGTGCCTGTCCTCTTTGTCCTTTCCCTGCTATTGCCTAGAGGCTCTTGAACATAGAAAAGCATCCAAACAACCTTGAGGCTGAAGCAACAGGGTCAAACAACCTTGAGGCTGCAGCAACAGGGTCAGGCTGGAGAATTTGGAGACACTAATATTTTCTCTCTTGCAATTACTCTCTCTCCCCTTGTCCCTCTCTACTTCTCTTTCTTTCTCTCTGCTCTCTTTGTTTCTCCTCTCTCTCTCTCCCACTCTCACTTTCTCCTTCCCTCTCTCTCAGTCCAGATGGGTTTTTCCATTTGTATGTCATTCCATAACTACAGTGTGGAGTAGGTGCAGCTCATTTGACAGCTCTCTAACCTGGAACCTATGATCCTCCTCGTCTCTCTCTCTTCCTAGCAGGGTTGCCGACTGCAGTAGGAAACTCAAGAATGTAAGTGACACCTCTCTATATTGTTTGTCAGTCTGGTAATCTGTTATGTCCTCATATGTATGGGCGTCTGTCTGTCTCTGGCTGTGTTTTCTCTTTTTTTGTCATTCTTTCTCTGTCGTTCTTTTCTCCATCTCTGAATATCTCTCTCTCAATGCTCTCCCTTAGTCAGTCCATCCCATTAACCCCTCTGTCTATCTCCTGTCTCTGCTGCTTTAAGAGGAGCTAGCGTAGTGCTTTTGTCATTCTCTGCAGTGTGAGCTCTCTACCTGACTTGGCTTGCTATAGCATACTCTAACATATGTGACTATACTCAGCCAAGGCTGTTTTAGCAGAGGGACACTGAAACCCTACATTAGACTCAGTCTGCACTGCATGAGAACGTCCCATAAACCCCCAACAGCTGTAGAGGGAGCTAGCCTAGTGCTGCTGTCGATTGTAGCCTTTTCATTCTAGCAAACAGCAGCAGCAGCATTCAATTATATTTTTTTTGCTGAGACTCAGAGCACCATCAGACTGAAAAAATGAGATAGGTGGAGTATTTTGTATTGTTTTGTAAACGCAGCTCAAACTTGGCTAGGAAAAGGGACCATCATGCTTGACTGGATGGAATTCTGCTGGCCTCATGGAATGTTAAACTGATGCAAGCGTAAGCTATCTATTCCCTATGAGGTAGGTATGTTTTGGAGAAAATACTGTTTGGCATTTTGGTTCTGTGGGTATGGAACTGCTGCTGTGAAGGTGTGTGTGCTCATGCAAACTACAGGGGTGGGCAACTCCAGTCCTCGAGGGCCTGATTGGTGTCACACTTCCTACATCACTAACAAACACAGCTGATTAATCAAATGGCATTCTAAACTGAAGATGGTGATTATTGGAGTCAGGTGTGTCAGCTGGGGCAAAACTGTGACACCAATCAGGCCTGTGTACACAGTTGTGGGTGTGGACTCGTGACACAAAGAGGTAATTGTCCCGTCCGGAAGGAACACATTTTGTCAGGTGACTGGTCCAGTGAAACGTATCAGAGAAGACAGGCACTGTAAAGTGAGGAGGAGACAGACGTGCAGAGGGCATGACCTCAGGTCTTTAAGATGTTACAGGATTAGTTTGTGCTGTATACTTTCAGTTTGACATGCTGTCACAAGGATGTTTGCAAAGGTGTAGCTACAACATGTGTAGCTAGGTTAGGTATGCTGTTTTAATTTATCATTGCAGCAGTTGTAGAACCTACTGTATATTCCACAAACAGAGCATGAGTAGTATGAACATTCATACTCTGTCTAGGCTATTTATTGACACAAACATTTTCTGTCCTTAGAACAGCACCTAATGACCTTATCAAGAGGTTCCAGCCTCTTGCTGCTTGACAGACAGGTGTTGTACTGACAGTTGCAAGTATCCAAGTTTGAATCCCAGTTAGGCTACCTACCTGAATTCACTTTTTGTACATTTGTCGTGCTAAATGGAAATGTGGGTGCTTGTGATGAATGTGAATATAATTGTTTTGCCTTCTGGATACAGTGCACTGGCTGTGCATTGTGGGTGAAGTATGTTCACTTTTTGTTTTGTAACCTAGATTGACATCTGAAAAGAGTGCTTACAATTACTGTATACCACACATTACACAAAGCACCCAAGACGACCTCTAATCTGTTTGATCAAGGGAATACCTCTAGATCCATAGATTACTTTGATATCATAACACAAAGCAGCCAATCAGTCAGCTTGTTCTTGCAACATAAAAGAGCCTGTGTGATCTCCATATGGCCACAGTGGCCTAGCTACATATAGGGACATGAGATAGATAGATGGTAGATGAAGTTGGCATAGTAAATTAGCCTGTCAGGGCTATGCTAGCATAGTAAAGCAACCTTGCCCATGTGGCAACGGTAAAGAGAGCGAGAAAGCTAGCTGTGTGTTCATATTGGCCAGGACAAGGGCTAGGTCTTTTTTGTACAGAAACCCCTGGCTAGCCTATTACAGTGATAGGGAAAAGAGTGGACCAGATATATCAGGAAGTGAACCCTATTGGTGGCCATTTTGATGAAACTTTATACTCCTTACAAATTGAAGACAAGTGGAAAGGAGGGTGATTTAGTTTGTATGACTGGACTTGACATCAAACAAACACTGAAGGGAGAATAGTACATTGAATTGATGCAATTGGGGAAGAACAACTGGAGCAATTGTGGGTAGTATCAATTGTGTGTGGTACGGTCGCTGCAGAATCTGCATGGCAAAACGATATGTCCAGAATGTATCCGGAATATTTAATGTGTCGGTACTGTACCTCAATGTGTCTGCCACACATGTCTGAGTTAGCATTATTATTTTTTTATAGAAGTTAGCCCAATGTTCCTCTTTGAGAGATGATATCATTTTGCTAACTAATGGGTACAGTGTGTCATAGCTGGCATCTATCACATAGACATACTGTGTGAAATGTGGGATTCTCTGATTGCTCTCAGGGGGCTGAGAATGCTTGTGTTGCTGTCAGTTAGTATTAGCGTTGTGAAGCGTACCTTGGAGCTGTCAATCATTTTGTTTGTGGCTTACAGTATGTTAACTTTACCCATATCAACATAGGTTGATTTTGCAATGGCATTTTGCCAGGTTTACTCAGTAAGCAAACAGTTGGTTTGGTCCATTTTTGGAGGGAAAAGTGGGATATTGGTCCTGTAAAGCATTTATCAAGCAACTTTGCTAATTATCAAATAAGCTAATGTATCATGTGCTAGCAGTCTTGCATAATGTATTACACAACTTGTGCACAAGCTTGGAGTATGAGACCACTGGGAATTAGTTAGCCCAAAAGTTGGTTGACTGTGCGGGTGCGTCAGTTGGCAATGAACTACCACTAAATTGAAAGTTACAGACTGACGTTAATACCTTGTCTTGTTGAGACTGGCTCTAAATCCTCTTCCTGTTGTAATGATTCCTCCACAGGTTCTCATTACCATATACTGGCTGGGCCGTGCTGCTAACAGCTGCACCTCCTACAACGGGCCCACACTGGACCTGAAGGAGTTTGAAGGCCTGCTATCACAGATGCGAAAGGTGCGTACGGGGATGCGTACAGGGATGGATGTAAGGCTTTGACATGGCTCAGTTTGTTGTATCGTAGTGCTAGCAATGACAAGGTTGGGGGTTCAATTCCTGGAAGGGAGGTGTATTGTATGTCTTTTTAGATGTTTAAAGTAGTTTTGCAGTTGTTAGGTGACTGTACTTTTAGGAACGTTAGACTAGAAGGGACTGTCCAACCAAAGCATATATTTTCTTTGGCAAACATAAGGATGTTATGACGCGAACTCCCCTCGGGGAGCACTGATGGTTTCACCACTCCATCCTTTATCTATTCTCCTCCCTTCCCCTCATCATGGAGTCATCCCTAGAAGAGAATGCTCTCTTTCCTCTTTCTCTTTGTCCAGGGATGATCTCAGGCCTTCAACTGGTCTTCCAGGACCAGTGTGTGTCACCTGGACTATGGCTTTTTACAGCTCCCCAGGGACATATAGGGACATAACTGTAGCAACCTTCCAGAGCGTGAGGTCACTCCTCTTCCATTTATTCCGTTCTCCCACTATTATTCTCTATAAATGAGAAATGACCGCTTAACCTAGAATGCTTTCCCAGATGTCTGTATATTCCAGAACAACAGGGCCACATCTCCACTTAACGGAAGGTAATGATAGTGACTTAAAGTGAGAAAAATTCTATAGGTTTATGAAATCCTGTCACACACAGGTGTATTAATGCTGGGCAGGAACAAAAACCTGCACACCCATTAGCTTCAGGTCCACTGCTGTTGTCTGAGCTGAGGTTTCGGCTTTGGACGGATCAGTCCTATGAACCCTATCAGGAAGACCACCCCCCCCTAGAGTTGCCACTCAAAGCCAGCCATTGTACCCCACAACCCCCCCACCCACCATGAGGTCAGCCAAGTAGGACCCCAGCATCCTCCTTCACTCAGGATCTGGCACAGGGAATAGGTCAGAGGAATAGAAAGGCGGAGTAGATTGGAGGGTAAGGGGGGAAAATGGGGTGAAGGGGGGGATAGGGGTGGGTGGAGAAAGGGATAGAGTGGGAGGGAAGGAGAGGGGGAGTGAAAGAGAGCGGGAGCAGGAGAGAGGAGTAGAGGAAGGGGAGAGAGAGGGGAGAATCAAGAGCTGGGGGGAGAGAGGGACAGGAGGGTTTGCGGAAAAGAGAAGGGGCAGTGGAGGGGTAGAAAGAGGTGGTAGGTGGCAGCCAGGAGGGGGAGGGGGAAAGAGAAACAGGGCAGGTCCAGGAGGTTCCTCCGGCAGGCGGGAAGGAAAAGCCTTTCCTCAGCCCTGGAAACTAGAGAAGCCACAGACAGGGTTACACTGTGCAGCTTAAAATACACAGAGAGACAAAAGTAGAATATCAATTAGAATTGGAGAGAGGAAGTGAATGTACTTGTCCGTGTTGGAGGAATCATGGTGAGTGAGGGATCCCGATTGGATGGGGTATTGATCTCAACACAATGTTTTTACATTGACGTGTGGGTGTGCGTCAATTTGCATGCTTGTGCATTTGTGTGTCGAAGGAGGCGGAGGACACGGAGAGCCCCCAACGCAGTATACGGGACAGCGGCTACATCGACTGCTGGGACTCGGAGCGTAGCGACTCACTCTCCCCGCCTCGCCACGGCCGAGAGGACTCCTTCGACAGCCTGGACTCATTCGGCTCACGCTCCAGACAGACGCCCTCGCCGGACGTACTGGTCGCCCGCGGCATCGGCAGTGATGGTAGGACGCTAGACGCCCGGATGGGTCACACTGCACACACAAGTCACATGCTTTTACTGTCTCATACTGTCTGGTGTTACCTGGGTCAAAACCTAACAGAAGAAAATGGCCGAAACCGGGAGGGACTACCTGAACTTGAACTCTCATTTCCGTTGTAAAACATTTTCTGTTGCTAAATGGTGTGCACCCTGTTGTGTTATAGTGGCTTGCATAGCTGTAACTGTTTTGTTTATGTAGCTGTCGTCACATAGTGACTTACCTCATTCACCACCGATGGTTTGTTCTGTGCACTTTAATGATGCATGGCAGGCATTTTCACATACAGTGTCATTGGGGCAGGTGGTGGAATAGTCACTGTCAGCTGGTCTGAAACTAGCTGTCCCTATTTGCTCTTTTCAACCTCCAATATATATGGGATCATCTGGCAGGGTATCTCCATCTCAGCCCAGCTCTGTTATTGACATATGTACAAAGGAGGTTTTGTGTTTCTTCCTCGGGCCGAATGTTTAGGGCTGTTGCTGTGGGTTACGTCTCTTTGAAGGCCCTCTTGAAGAGACATGGAGAGGGAGAGAGAGAATTGAGATCAGGTGGTGGAGAGAGGAGATTGCAGTCTTGACTGACGGGTTGCAACATATTCTAGTGGAGCTGTTTTTTACACACCAATTCTTCATCTGTTACAATCTGTGGTGTTGCACGAGAATTACGATACCTGAGAGTAATCCATATCAGTCACAGTGGGTGTGAATGTTTCTGCTTGTCATACTCAATCTTGTGCCTATATTTGTATGCACACCTAGGGACTCATGCACGTGCACACATACATCATTATTGATTGATGTAATCCCTCTCCTCTCTTAAACAGGCCTATGGTACCCTTGAGGACTAGCTTTTGTATATTAGCAGCTGCAACGTCAACACAAGACTAGCAAGCTCTCCATCGAACGCACCAGAGGAAAAATATGACGTGTGTTTTATGTATTTTCCAGGCAAGGAAAGCGAAGCCAAGAACTCGTAGGTTCTGTATTTTAAAACCCTATGATGCTCCTACCAGGGCTTTTTAAAACCCTCATTGTTCAAGGGGGATTGAGACAAAATGAGACCTATCCATAACCACACAAGCCTAGCCTGCTTTCATCTTTTAATATGCATGTGCACGCACACAGACACATGTAAACACAGCAAAAAAAGAAACGTCCTCTCACTGTCAACTGTTTTTCAGCAAACTTAACATGTGTAAATATTTGTATGAACATAAGATTCAACAACTGAGACATAAACTGAACAAGTTCCACAGACATGTGACTAACAGAAATAGAATAATGTGTCCCTGAACAAAGGGGGGTCAAAAGTAACAGTCAGTTTCTGGTGTGGCCACCAGCTGCATTCAGTACTGCAGTGCATCTCCTCCTCATGGACTGCACCAGATTTGTTCTTGCTGTGAGATGTTACCCCACTTCCACCAAGGCACCTGCAAGTTTCTGGACATTTTTGGGGGGAATGGCCTTAGCCCTCAACCTCCGATCCAACAGGTCCTAGACGTGCTCAATGGGATTGAGATCCGGGCTCTTCGCTGGCCATGGCAGAACACTGACATTCCTGCCTTGCAGGAAATCACGCACAGAATGAGCAGTATGGCTGATGGCATTGTCATGTCAGGATGAGCCGGCAGGAAGGTTACCACATGAGGGAGGAGGATGTCTTCCCTGTAACGCACAGCGTTTGAGATTGCCTGCAATGACAACAAGCTCAGTCCGATGATACTGTGCCACACCGCCCCAGACCATGACGGACCCTCCACCTCCAAATTGATCCCGCTCCAGAGTACAGGCCTCGGTGTAACGCTCATTCCTTCAACGATAAACACGAATAGGCGTCTCACAGTTCAGACATTACAATTTATTGCCCTGGCCACGTCTGCAGTCCTCATGCCTCCTTGCAGCATGCCTAAGGCACGTTCACGCAGATGAGCAGGGACCCTGGGCATCTTTCTGTTTGTGTTTTTCAGAGTCAGTAGAAAGGCCTCTTTAGTGTCCTAAGTTTTCATAACTGTGACCTTAATTGCCTACCGTCTGTAAGCTGTTAGTGTCTTAATGACCGTTCCACAGGTGCATGTTCATTAATTGTTTAACAAGCATGGGAATGAAGATCTGTGAAGTTATTTGGATTTTTACAAATAATATACACTGCTCAAAAAAATAAAGGGAACACTTAAACAACACAATGTAACTCCAAGTCAATCACACTTCTGTGAAATCAAACTGCCCACTTAGGAAGCAACACTGATTGACAATAAATTTCACATGCTGTTGTGCAAATGGAATAGACAACAGGTGGAAATTATAGGCAATTAGCAAGACACCCCCAATTAAGGAGTGGTTCTGCAGGTGGGGACCACAGACCACTTCTCAGTTCCTATGCTTCCTGGTTGATGTTTTGGTCACTTTTGAATGCTGGCGGTGCTTTCACTCTAGTGGTAGCATGAGACGGAGTCTACAACCCACACAAGTGGCTCAGGTAGTGCAGCTCATCCAGGATGGCACATCAATGCGAGCTGTGGCAAGAAGGTTTGCTGTGTCTGTCAGCGTAGTGTCCAGAGCATGGAGGCGCTACCAGGAGACAGGCCAGTACATCAGGAGACGTGGAGGAGGCCGTAGGAGGGCAACAACCCAGCAGCAGGACCTCTACCTCCGCCTTTGTGCAAGGAGGAGCAGGAGAAGCACTGCCAGAGCCCTGCAAAATGACCTCCAGCAGGCCACAAATGTGCATGTGTCTGCTCAAACGGTCAGAAACAGACTCCATGAGGGTGGTATGAGGGCCCGACGTCCACAGGTGGGGGTTGTGCTTACAGCCCAACACCGTGCAGGACGTTTGGCATTTGCCAGAGAACACCAAGATTGGCAAATTCGCCACTGGCGCCCTGTGCTCTTCACAGATGAAAGCAGGTTCACACTGAGCACATGTGACAGACGTGACAGAGTCTGGAGACGCCGTGGAGAACGTTCTGCTGCCTGCAACATCCTCCAGCATGACCGGTTTGGCAGTGGGTCAGTCATGGTGTGGGGTGGCATTTCTTTGGGGGGCCGCACAGCCCTCCATGTGCTCGCCAGAGGTAGCCTGACTGCCATTAGGTACCGAGATGAGATCCTCAGACCCCTTGTGAGACCATATGCTGGTGCGGTTGGCCCTGGGTTCCTCCTAATGCAAGACAATGCTAGACCTCATGTGGCTGGAGTGTGTCAGCAGTTCCTGCAAGAGGAAGGCATTGATGCTATGGACTGGCCCGCCCGTTCCCCAGACCTGAATCCAATTGAGCACATCTGGGACATCATGTCTCGCTCCATCCACCAACGCCACGTTGCACCACAGACTGTCCAGGAGTTGGCGGATGCTTTAGTCCAGGTCTGGGAGGAGATCCCTCAGGAGACCATCCGCCACCTCATCAGGAGCATGCCCAGGCGTGGTAGCTAGGTCATACAGGCACGTGGAGGCCACACACACACTACTGAGCCTCATTTTGACTTGTTTTAAGGACATTACATCATAGTTGGATCAGCCTGTAGTGTGGTTTTCCACTTTAGTTTTGAGTGTGACTCCAAATCCAAACCTCCATGGGTTGATAAATTGGATTTCCATTGATTATTTTTGTGATTTTGTTTTCAGCACATTCAACTATGTAAAGAAAAAAGTATTTAATAAGATTATTTCTTTCATTCAGATCTAGGATGTGTTGTTTAAGTGTTCCCTTTATTTTTTTGAGCAGTATATATATGTATGTATGTATGTCTGTATGTATGTATATATGTATATATGTATATGTATATGTATAATACAAACATACACGCAGACAGTTATTATTTAAGCTGCCTGTCCACGTTTGACCCTATGCAGCTCAGGTAACTATGCTCTCATCTCTTTTTCTCACTGTTTTTTGATGCACTTTTTGCTGGGCACAACTCTTTCCCCCCCCCACTGTGTTACATACACTGTGTGTGTGCACGTGTGTATTTTCATTTTGGATGGTGCAATGGTGTCAGACAATGGATGGAAAGGATTAAAGCAACAGCTCTGCATAAAGGTCCATATTCCAATGCATCCACCATGTTCACAATGGTCGCATGTAACATGCGATGCTGTGAGAAATGTTTCATGTCGAAAAGACAGACGCGTCAACAGCTGTAAAGAATATTTATGCACTGCAAGGAAGACATGAAGGGAGTCTGAATTCTAGCTTGGATGAAACTGAAGGTGTTTTTTAACGTCATGCTAGTCATAAGTTACCATAGGAAGACGGTAAGTAGTATCACACAGTATCATTTGCAAAGCAACCTCTTAACTTTTAATGGAGGCTCGTAAAAGGTTGCAATGTTTGTCACCAAGTGTTTTGGCTGAGATTCTGAGAACTAAAGGCAACACATGGGCTGAGAGCAATATTCCTGTCGAGGGCTAGGGTGTGTTATTGTTTAGAAGGAAGTGGGGAGGAAATGGCTGTGTCGATGGGTGAAAGTGCTCAGAGCTGGATTTTTGGTTTGCATGGAAACGCTGAGTTGATGTTGTGTTGGTTTGCAGGGAGATACTGAGCTGATGTTTGTTTGATTTAATATATATATATATATATATATATATATATATATATATATATATATATATATATATATATATATATATATATATATATATAATTTAGCAGATGTTCTTATCCAAAGCGACTTATCGTAGTGAGTGCATACATTTTCATATTTGTTTGTACTGGTCCCCCGTGGGAATTAAACCCACAACCCTGGCATTGTAAGTGCCACGCTCTACCAACTGAGCCACACAGGACCACGTTGTGTTTGCTATTGGTTTCTAGGGAAACGCTGAGTTGATGTCTGGTTGATGTGTTTGCTATTCGTTTGTGAAGATGTTTTGTTATTATTGGTTTGTTGCAAAAGGCATTGAGTTTTTTTTTCTTTTTTCTATTGGTTTGAAAGGAAACAGAGTTGTTGGTGTTTTTATTGGTTTATAGGGAAACGTTGAGCAGTTGATGCTGGGTTGGCCATGTAGGTAAACATTGAGTGGTTTTAGTGAAATGAATTTAGTGAGGCCAGCTGTACATTAAAGATGTTCACTGTCCTAACCACAGTGCCTCATCCAGGCCATCTCCAGCCCTGGGCTCATCTAACTCTAACTGACTCTGGAACAGTTCCAGGAGACCTCCTGGAGGCCAACACGCTAGGTCTGAGAACAGCAGGGCAGAACAGAGATCAGCCAATGATGAGGCTCCCAATCATGACTGTTTCTACAAAATAGCTACAGTTTTCCATGGTCCAGGCCTTCCTTATGCTGCTACCACCATTCTGCTCTCAAACTCACTGTGGAAGTTAACTCAGAGGATTTTAATTTCATCTCTAAAAGAAATGTGATATCGGCAGCCCTCTTTTGTCAGGGGTTATGTAAATCGACGCGCACTGTGGATAAATATACATCTTTGTGTTACTAGCAAGAGGCCACTTCTGTACTCTCTTCCCTATTCTAGTCTTCACCCTTCTCTAGTCCTCCCTCTATTCCTCCCTCTTCTATTCTTCCCTGTTAACAGTAGTCCACATGTTTACATTTTAGTAATTTAGTAAACGCTCTTATCCAGAGCGACTTACAGGAGCAATTAGAGTTAAGTGCCTTGCTCAAGGGCACATCAACATATTTTTCACCTAGTAGGCTCTGGGATTCGAACAAGCAACCTTTCAGTTACTGGCCCAACACTCTTAACTGCTATGCTACCTGCCATTTACTGTTAACATGTGTTTTGCTCTTAACAGTTAGACCACATGTTGATAGGAGACCACATGTTGACATGTACTTATGGTTCCAATTGAAGCAGTTGAAGGGTTAAACCCCTCCACTTTACAACCTACGGTCAATTTGAAGCAGAAGTACCTTAAGGCCTCCCTATAGTCTTCATCCGTCAAAAAGTTAATGTTTGCGTCCCAAATGGCATGCTAGGGCTCTGGTCAAAAGTAGTGCACTTTGAAGGGGAAATAGGGTGCCGTTTGGGAAGCATAATCTCTAAGTGGAGAAGGGGAGGACCTTAAAGGATGAATTTATGTGGTGGAAAGGTGGGAAGACCTTAAGCGATGCGCTTCTGCACAACCAAGTGTTACTGCCGACATAGAAAGCTGACTGTGTTGATCA
This sequence comes from Salmo salar, assembly GCF_965601325.2. NCBI lineage: Eukaryota > Metazoa > Chordata > Actinopteri > Salmoniformes > Salmonidae > Salmo > Salmo salar. The sequence goes on from NC_138295.1 coordinate 26,313,968, forward strand.
CTTCACAACCAGGCACCCCAATGGCATCCTTCTCTACTGTGGGTTGCAATTTAGTGACTTTGAGCTTAATGAAAGACTAAATCTTAAAGATGATTAATATCATATGTGCTGTCTAATACCCTTCACTGATGTTCCAACTATTTTGGTTTGATTTGATGGTTGACAAGGGCAATCAAACAGTATCTACCTTCGCCCATAATAAGTATACTGTACAGTTTAAGAAAGCCTAGAAAGGTGCATAGGTGGTAAAAGAGAGACTTCACTGGCAGACTGCTGAGTCACATGATCATCTAGGCCAGGTCCTGGGGGACTCCTGAATATACTGGTTTTCTTTTAAACTGATTCTTGTGGTTTATTTCCATTTTAACGGTCTATGGCTGTATCAGACTCAGAGCTCTTAAAGGCACAATCTAGAAGGTTTTCTGCTGTTCAATGGTCTATTTAATTGATACCCATTGGGATGTTTCTAGCTTACCTCTAGACCACTCTCAGTAACGTCTATCCAAGTTGAGAGGTCAGTGGTTGGATAGCATCATTAAAATGAAATCCAATGAAGAAAGTGGTCCTTTTAGACAAGGATTGGGAAACGCTGATGTCTAATTTTGAAAACCTAAGCAGTTATTTCTCTCTCTCTCTCGGTGGGTGGGGCAATGTTTCATGGGGGTACTGTGGTGGTTTAAGTCAGTCTCTCCCTCTTTTGTACCCACCAGGCCGTGGCAGTGACTCCGAGTCCGACGCCGGACCCCACGGGGGCAGGAAGCTGCCGGACGTGCGCAAGGATGACATGCTGGCTCGGCGGACCTCGGTGAGCGAGCCCCGAGTGATGGTGCCCTTCAATCAGTACCTGCCCAACAAGAGCAACGCCAGTGGCTACGTGCCCACACCGCTGCGCAGGAAAAGGGGTGACCACGAGGGCCGGGAGGAGGGCAGTGGCCGGGGTGGGGGCAGCCGCAAGAGCTGGAGTACTGCCACCTCGCCCATAGGAGGCGATATACCCTTCAGGTGAGCATTGGTGATGTAGTAAAAGTGATAGATTGGAACAGAGCCTACTACCACTACTAAGTGGAATGCTAGTATGGCTATTCGATCGTAGCCATGGTGTAATTTGGTAAATGTGTTGGCACTCTTTTCTCCAGGAAAACTTGATATTTTTAACTCATATGTATGTCACTTGCAACACTTTGACAGAACAGTTCAGACAGACCCAAGCCAATAGATAGTGGGAGGTGTTTCAATAGCAGTAGGAGACCATCACCATGTATGCTAATATATAGTATTTGTCATATATTGAGGAAGTACCTCCCATACTCCTGTTGTTCAAAGTGATAACTGTTCTCCAAAATACTCATCACCACTCGATTCCTTCCTGAGACGATTCTCTGGTTGAGCCCATATTGAGATGATTAGCTTTATTTACACAGCAAGAGAGGAGGTTGGTGCACACACCTTAGCAGCTCGTTAGCCTTGTGTTCTTTTTTAGCTACAGATAACACGAGCCAATGGGCCAACAATCTAAACATTAACCAAAATGCTAATGGATCGTTTTGTTATTAGCATTGAGACAAAACAAACTCGGCGCGCTTGTTCTTTCTTTTCTAGAAGTGTCGGCATGTGGTGATGGACTGCTTTTCTCCGATTCACCGATATGTTGTTTCTTCCACCAGACCTGATACAGCACTTCGAAAACGGCTACCTCCAGCCAATTGTCCTTCATATTGTAATTCCCCCAACGCACAAAGGAGACTGGGAATGTCTTGTCTGATGTAGAACATGCATGTTTAAAGAGATTTTCCTGTACTTTTGTATACTATTTAGCCAGTAGTTCTGAAAGTAGTTCTCATGAGCCAAAAGTTTTCTTTGAAAATTATGTAACGTAGCACGCAATTTTCCGGATGTGCAGACGTGCACCACGTCATTGCTCGCTCTCTCCCTCTGCTGTGGGTGCATCATGTGTGTATTGATAACTGTATCTCTTATGCCGAGAGGCTGAAGCTCATTGGTTGCGCTTGAATTGCTAGGGGGCTGGCCCACATGGGGGAAAATGTGGCGCACCACAGCTTCCAGAAAACAGTTGCTTTCAAACTAGGGATTTCGTGGCTAATTAAGGTAAAAACAGTTATTCTGCTCATAGATTATTAGTGTATGAACTACACATTGGCACATCCAGCTCAAAGCGTGAGGTTTAAAAAATACTTAGTAGTCACCAAAGTTCTGGAGCATGTCTTTAAGAATAGGAAAAATATATATATATTTTTTGTAATGTTGTGGCATGAACGGAGGATCTGATATAGACCAGATGTGTGTTTTGATTGGCCAAGGCCGAAGCACTCAGAGAAAAGCCAGCAACAGGCAAGATAGGTGACTCTTAAAATGTGTGATCCACTTTGGCTACTATATGACCCTGTTGAGTGTTGTTGGAAACTGATATCAAAACAGCGTATTTAGGTTTTCATGAAACTGAAATATGGCTTGTTTCACTCATCTTGTAATATTTCAGTAGATGGCTGAAATCTGGTGTGTGTGCGCTTCTGAGCATGTGTGTGAGCGTGCTTGCATGAGTGCACGCACACACAGAGTACATACATACAATACATACATACAATACATACATACAATACATGCATACAATACAATACAATACAAACACATACATACAATACAAACACATACATATATAAACTCAGCAAAAAAAGAAACCACCCTGTCTTTCAAAGATAATTTGTAAAACTCCAAATAACTTCACAGATCTTCATTGTAAAGGGTTTAAACACTGTTTCCCATGCTTGTTCAATGAACTATAAACAAGTAATGAACATGCACCTGTGGAACGGTCGTTAAGACACTAACAGCATACAGACGGTAGGCAATTAAGGTCACAGTTATGAAAACTTAGGACACTAAAGATGCCTTTCTACTGACTCTGAAAAACACCAAAAGAAAGATGCCCAGGGTCCCTGCTTATCTGCGTGAACGTGCCTTAGGCATGCTGCAAGGAGGCATGAGGACTGCAGATCTGGCCAGGGCAATAAATTGCAATGTCCGTACTGTGAGACGCCTAAGACAGCGCTACAGGGAGACAGGACGGACAGCTGATCATCCTCACAGTGGCAGACCACGTGTAACAACACCTGCACAGGATTGGTACATCTGAAGATTACACCTGCGGGACAGCTACAGGATGGCAACAACAACAGCCCGTGTTACACTAGGAACGCACAATCCCTCCATCAATGACCCTCCTGCATGACAATGCCACCAGCCATACTGCTTGTTCTGTGTGTGATTTCTTGCAAGACAGATCTCAATCCCATTGAGCATGTCTGGGACCTGTTGGATCGGAGTGTGAGGGCTAGGGCCGTTCCCCCCAGAAATGTCCGGGAACTTGAAGGTGCCTTGGTGGAAGAGTGGGGTAATATCTCGCAGCAAGAACTGGCAAATCTGGTCCAGTCCATGAGGAGATACTGACTGTTACTTTTGACCCCCCTTTGTTCAGGGACACATTATTCCATTTCTGTTAGTCACATGTCTGTGGAACTTGTTTAGTTTATGTCTCAGTTGTTGAATCTTATGTTCGTACAAATATTTACATATTTAAGTTTGCTTAAAATAAACGCAGTTGACAGTGAGAGGCCGTTTCTTTTTTTGCTGAGTTTACATGCATACATACGAGTGTGTTGTTTGTTTACACTAGACGTCACCTACTAAATCGGGCCTTTGCTCCAACAGTACATCTGACCTTATTGACATGGCATGGTTTGACTTTAAGCTTATTAGTTTAAACCAGACTTTAGACGTAACACCTACACACCACTCTCACACGATGACGAATACAGGCTTCGCAATACGCAGGCTTCGCAATATTGTTAGAAGGATGACTGGCTTCCAGCTGGATTTATTCAGCAGAAATCGTATTTCCTCTACGTGTGTGTGTCTCAGTGCAAGGTTGTAATTGGAAAGGGTTAAACCTGTAAGTGGAAGTCAATAAGGAGCAAGTGTGAGCAGAGCAAGCAAGCGTGTGTGTGTGTGTGCGTTTACATGTGGGTGTGCAATTGTAGATCCTAAGGTCATGCTAACCCTATCTGAGTAAATGTATGAGGACGTGTGCATGTGTCAGTGCATTTCTACACCTGTGTGTGTATTTGTGTGTGCGCTTGAATGAGATCATGAGATTGGCTTGAGCTTTTCACCGAGGTCATCGGGTCCCTGACCGACCGACCAATACCAAACAGCACATTATTCTTCATTCAGCTTGTTCTGCTTTTCAGTGACTCTTTATTCAAATGTTTTGAGATTGTTATTACATCATTATAATATGTGATCTGTTTATTTGCTCTTTTTTCCTGCCACATGTTTCCATTGGTGTGTTGCTTTTTGGTATTCCCATTGTCATTGTGCATATGATCACATTATCACTGTGTTTTGTGGTAATGCTTGCGTGTTTCATATGTGGCTTTGTTTGTGCTACGCTGTGTTATCGTTGCATGTTGGTGTTGTGATTGCTGCTTGTGTATTTGTGCTACGCTGTGTTATCGTTGCATGTTGGTGTTGTGATTGCTGCGTGTGTGTGTGTGTGTGTGTGTGTGTGTGTGTGTGTGTGTGTGTGACAGTCCAACCGAACTCCCCAACCTAGAGGTACCCCCAGTTATAGCTCCTATTGAGCCCGAGCTCCAAGCCCAACCCCTTCCCCAACCACAGAATCAGTCAGAAGAACAACACAGAGGTGAGGAAGAAATGGAGGAGAGGAAAGAGGAGGAAGGGCAGGTGACTCCGGCATGCCCGTGGAGACGGGAGAGGGAGGAGGAGTATGAGCTTCACTCCTACACCCCCCCTCAGCGCTCACAGACCCCCACACTCACCCACAGGGAGACTGCTATACACCTGACTGTGACTGCTGAGCAAAGGTGCCAATCACTGTATGCCCTAACCCCTAAAGCTAAAACAGTAACCCCTTACCCCAACAATCCCCAGATGAAACTTTCCCTTAGACTCTATTGTCTCATCAAGCCACAGTTCCAATGACCCTAACTTAATTAACCCTCTTTAGGATTTCCCTGTAAAATGTATTGAACCAAGGTGCCAATTTGATTTCCTTATATTGTTTTGGTGATGACACCTTTAAACACGCCCATGCAGACACTTCTAAAGACAACTACTCACACAAACTGGGAGATTCAGTGAACCATTTCATAAGAGCGTAACCTTTCCTGTTATTTTCCGACAAGGACATGACTGATGCTTATTTGGGGCCGTAGTGAGTTGAATTTGGATCCATCCTATGAATAGGTCTGCTTTCTCTGGCCTCGATATCTGAAGACCTGGCTTGTCACTATGTTGGCTGACTAAACACACTAAAGATGAAATGGGACTTGTGTACAGGGCATGTTCCAAGTCTGCGTCCTAAATGGCACACTATTCCTGATATAGTGCACTGTGGGCCCTGGTCAAAAGTAGGGGCACTATATAGGGAATACGGTGCCATTTAGGACATACCCAAGAGTTATTCTGGGGAGGTCCAAGGAACATTCCAAACATAAGCTGTGCTGTGGCCTAGTGTTTTTGTTGGCGTTGGACACAGCTGCCCTCTTTCGCTGCATGTGAAAACCAAGCTCAGAAGTTTGGGGTTTTGGTGTTTGCCAGGAGTCAAACGTTATTAGTCACATGCGCCGAATACAACAGGTGTAGACCTTAACCTGTTGTATTCGGCGCATGTGATTAATAACATTTGATTTTAGTTGAAAGCACCCACAGTCGTTCTGGATAAGAGCGTATGTTAAATGACTAGAATGTAACTGTAAACAACAGTAGCCAAACAACTAACAGGCAGAAGGCCATAAGAAGTTGCTACAGGGCGGATGTCAAAACAACTGCCAGGAACACAGAGAGCGACTCATCAGAAATAAAAAGAACAAACGTTGCAGACTCCTGGCAAACACCAAAACCCCAAACTTCTGAGCTTGGTTTTCACATGCAGCGAAAGAGGGCAGCTGTGTCCAACGCCAACAAAAACACTAGGCCACAGCACAGCTTATGTTTGGAATGTTCCTTGGACCTCCCCAGAATAACTCTTGGGTATGTCCTAAATGGCACCGTATTCCCTATATAGTGCCCCTACTTTTGACCAGGGCCCACAGTGCCATATTTCAGGAATACTGTGCCATTGCTTACTTATGAGCCCCTAACCAACAATGCAGTTTAAAAAAAAAACAGATAAGAAGAAATAAAAGTAACAAGTAATTAAAGAGCAGCAGTAAAATAACAATAGTGAGACTATATACAGGGGGGGTACCGGTACAGAGTCAATGTGCGGGGGCACCGGTTAGTTGAAGTAATATGTACATGTAGGTAGAGTTATTAAATTGACTATGCATAGATGATAACAACAGAGTAGCAGGGGTGTAAAAGGTAGGGGGGGGGGGGGGGGGGGCAATGCAAATAGTCTGGGAAGCCATTTGATTGGTGTTCAGGAGTCTTATGGCCTGGGGGTAGAAGCTGTTTAGAGGCCTCTTGGACATAGACTTGGCGCTCTGGTACCGCTTGCCGTGCGGTAGCAGAGAGAACAGTCTATAACTCGGGTGGCAGGAGTCATTGACAATTTTTAGGGCCTTCCTCTGACACCACCTTGTATAGAGGCCCTGGATGGCTGGGAGCTTGGCCCCAGTGATGTACTGGGCCAATTGCACTACCCTCTGTAGTGCCTTGCGGTCGGAGGCCGAGCAGTTGCCATACCAGGCAGTGATGCAACCAGTCGGGATGCTCTCGATGGTGCAGCTGTAGAACCTTTTGAGGATCTGAGGACCATTGCCAAATCTTTTCAGTCTCCTGAGGGGAATAGGTTTTGTTGTTCCCTCTTCACGACTGTCTTGGTGTGCTTGGACCATGTTAGTTTGTTGGCGATGTGGACACCAAGGAACTTAAAGCTCTCAACCAGCTTCACTGCAGCCCTGTCGATGAGAATGGGGGTGTACTCGGTCCTCTTTTTCCTGTAGTCCACAATCATCTCCTTTGTCTTGATCACATTGACGGAGAGGTTGTTGTCCTGGCACCACACGGTACAGGAGGGGACTGAGCACGCATCCCTGAGGGGCCCCTGTGTTGAGGATCAGCGTGGCGGATGTTGTTACCTATCCTTACCACTTGGGCACGGCCCGTCAGGAAGTCCAGGATCCAGTTGCAGAGGGCGGTGTTTAGTCCCAGGGTCCTTAGCTTATTGATGAGCTTTGAGGGCACTATAGTGTTGAACGCTGAGCTGTAGTCAATGAAAAGCATTCTCACATAGGTGTTCCTTTTGTCTAGGTGGGAAAGGGCAGTGTGGAGTGCAATAGAAATTGTATCTGTGGCTCTGTTGGGTCGGTATGCTAATTGGAGTGGGTCTAGAGTTTCTGGGATAATGGTGTTGATGTGAGCCATGACCAGCCTTTCAAAGCACTTCATGACTACAGACATGAGTGCTACGGGTCGGTAGTCATTTAGGCAGGTTACCTTAGTGATCTTGGACACAGGGACTATGGTGATCTGCTTAAAACATGTTGGTATTACAGACTCGGACAGGGAGAGGTTGAAAATGTCAGTGAAGACACTTGCCAGTTGGTCAGCGCATGCTCGCAGTGCACGTCCTGGTAATCCATCTGGCCCTGCGGTCTTGTGAATGTTGACTGCTTTAAAAGTCTTACTCATATCGGCTGCAGAGAGCGTGATCACACAGTCTTCCGGAACAGGTGGTGCTCTCATGCATGTTTCAGTGCCATTTGCCTCGAAGCGAGCCTAGAAGTAGTTTAGCTCGCCTGGTAGGCTTGTGTCACTGGGCAGCTCTCGGCTGTGCTTCCCTTTGTAGTCTGTAATGGTTTGCAAGCCCTGCCACATCCGACGAGCGTCAGAGCCGGCGTAGTACTATTCGATCTTAGTCCTCTATTGACGCTTTGCCTGTTTGGTGGTTCATCGGAGGGCATAGCAGGATTTCTTATTAGCTTCCGGGTTAGAGTCCCGCTCCTTGAAAGCGGCAGCTTTAGCTCAGTGCGGATGTTGCCTGTAATCTATGGCTTCTGGTTGGGGTATGTATGTACGGTCACTGTGGGGACGACTGCATCGATGCACTTATTAATGAAGCCAATGACTGATGTGGAGCACTCCTCAATGCCATCGGAGGAGTCTCGGAACATATTCCTGTCTGTGCTAGCAAAACAGTCCTGTAGCTTAGCATCTGCTTCATCTGACCACGTTTTTTATTGATCTAGTCACTGGTGCTTCCTGCTTAAATTTTTGCTTGTAAGCAGGAATCAGGAGGATAGACTTATGGTCAGATTTGCCAAATAGAGGGCGAGGGAGAGCTTTGTTTGCGTCTTTGTGTGTGGCATAAAGGTGGTCCAGAGTTCTTTCTTTTCTCCTGTGGTTGCACATTTAACATGCTGATAGAAATTTGGTCAACCAGATTTAAGTTTCCCTGCATTAAAGTCCCCGGCTACTAGATGCCCCGCCTCTGGGTGAGCGTTTTCTTGTTTGCTTATGGCGGAATACAGCTCATTCAATGCTGTCTTAGTGCCAGCCTCTGACTGTAGTGGTTTGTAAACAGCTACAAAAAATACAGATGAAAAGTCTCTAGGCAGATAGTGTGGTCTACAGCTTATCATGAGATACTCTACCTCAGGCGAGCAATAGCTCGAGACTTCCTTAGATATCGTGCACCAGCTGTTGTTTACAAAAATACATAGCCCGCCACCCCTTGTCTTACCAGACGCCATTGTTTTGTCCTGCCGGTACAGCATATAACCAGCCAGCTGCATGATGATAGTGTCGTCGTTCAGCCACGACTCTGTGAAGCATAAGATATTAGTTTGAATGTCCGGTTGGTAGTTTAATCTTGCGCGTAGGTCATCTATTTTATTCTCAAAGATTGCACATTTGCTAGCAGAATGGAAGGAAGTGGGGGTTTATTCGATCGCCTACGAATTCTCAGAAGGTAGCCCGCCCTTTGGCCCCTTTTTCTCCGCCTTCTCTTCACGTAAATCACAGGGATCTGGGCGTGTTCCCCAGAAAGCAGTATATCGTTCGCGTCGGGCTCATCAGACTCGTTAATGGAAAAAAAGGATTCTGCCAGTCCGTGGTGAGTAATCGCAGTCCTGATGTCCAAAAGTTATTTTCCGTCATAAGAGACTGTAGCGGCAACATTATGTAAAAAATAAGTTAAAAAAACGTTAATAAACAAACAAAAACACACAATCGGTTGAGGACACGTAAAATAGGTCATAGGTTAAACAACCACCAATGTGTATTACAAGAGGCTATTTGAGATGCACAAAATCAAATGGCATTAATTTGCTCCCTTGTTTCTGGATAGATGGGTGTTTATATCTCCGTTCGACAGAGATTGTCCTCATGACCTATGAAGAGTATTTTTCTGATTTGATCACCTAGGCAACACGGTGCTATTGGCCGAGTCAATATTCAGATAGTAAGAAGGAATTCCCCTCGACCACCCCCACAAATTGGGGAAAACCAACAAAATCCCAATGTAAAAGAGACAACTTCGTCAACATAAATAACAAAACATGCCCGCAAAGCTGATGTGTTGTTCAATGTACATGTAACCAGGTCAAAATCCCTGACCTGCAGTTCACAATACTCCCACGCAGGGAAATAGAGCCTGCGATAAGAGCCCTGTGGCTTCAGGCTGTTCACCGTAGGAGAGTGGGAAATGTGGGGACCCGGTGTCCAAGTAGACTACATGTAGCTATGTGTGTGGAAAACATTTAATCACAGGTAAGACATTTAACTTGTTTAGTACAGTCCGTTTGCAACTCCACTTACTACTTGTAGCTGTAGTCTGTTTGTAGTCACGTGGCTGCTAGCACCGTCATGAAAAGGGACATGAGGGAAGCCCTACAATAGAGTTGCCAACTATATCTTTCAGTGAGATCCATTATTGGCTCTTTGATTTGTTGCTAGAAGTTGCTAGATTACCTTTTGTGGTTGCTGCAACGAAGTCACCGTACCAATTTGAGGTCCCCGACGCAGCGTTTTTTTGTCCCCTTTACCGCCAGATCCCCCCTCTCCTGGTGCTTCTCTGCCTGTGAGTGCGCCGTTGCTGTGGCTTCTTTTAGTTGTTTGCGGCAGAATTCAGTGGGAAAAATTGGTAAATGCAATTAAAACCATAGAAAGCCCCCTTGTCAAAAGTCCCCAAAGGCAGCCTGAAAAATAGTTGAATTTGTCGCTAGAATGTTTTACCAATAAAAGTCGATGAAGGGCTGAAAACTCGCTAGATATAGCGACAGTCGCTAAGTTGGCAACACTGCGCTCGGGAGAAGGCAATATTTAAAAGTAATCTTTAGACATGTTGTACAGTTCTTAAATGTCGTTTTTAATTGACTAAAACAAGCAGACGACAAGAAAATTGCATTTGAACGTTTTTGCTGTGAACCAATGGGGTAACCTAGGTAACCACAGGTTGTTTTCCCCAGAGATGGGCAGGGCTGCTACAATCTATTTAATACCGACTGGGTCTATGGCACTGGTTGGAGATAATCAGCAAGTCACCATGCTGCCCTTGTATATTGGAAACACATTGGTTGTTCAAGCACACACACACACACACACACGTTTGTTATAGACGCAGCCTTGCACGCACACACCAAATACTTGCCATAGTCTAGCTAGCTTACCTATACTGTGTTACAGTATTTGACATACACAGATTTTTTGTTGTTGCTATCCAACACACAGGGAACCCACCCTCAGGAAGTAGGAAATGAGGGGTCCTACCGCCCCTGACCTGGGCTGGGATATGGCGTACACATTCTCAATGGCACACATCCTGAACATAAAGGGGACATTACATTAGATAATTTAACAGAAGACATGTCCACATTTTCGATGGTAACGGTGTGATAATGAAAATGACTCTCGTAGAATGTAAGGCCTAGTATAATATGGGTGGAGAGAAAAGTAATTTTTAGTAACTTGAACCATGTATTGACCATTTTTATTAAAAGTGGGGCTATTTAAGTTAACTGCGCCTATGTGTCAAGCAAAGAATATATTTATTTTTTTCCCGGGGGTGGGTATTGTGGGTTTTCTCCCAATACAATCTTTGTGAGTCACTAGTGTTTGGTCTGCTTTTCTTCACAAATCTACCTTCCAGCTGTACTAATGTGAGTTTTTATAATAGGATATTGTGTGTTTGGGTATGATTCTGCATCTGTGTTTGAAATGGTTCCACAACCCTTATGAACAAACCCTTTCGAGTCTATGCCAATGTCTTTATATTACGACTATTACAGGATGGGCATGGTTAATCTAATATCCGGATATCTGAATGGATGTTATTATTCGATTACTTGAGTGAGTTTATTTTTGGATCACTTTTTTTGGTCGGCCTATTTTAATGCTTTGTTATGAATTAAATTAGATAATCCTTGTGATATTGTTGCCTGCAAGGATATACCATGTAATTTGAAATACTTGTAAAACAAACTTTTTAATATAGTTTTTGTGGCGCCTTTAGCCCTCCAGGCTGTCCTGACATCGGTATACTATTTTCCCCACTTCAAATAGCAATTACAAGCGTGCACCTAACAGAGTTTCCAAAAGACCTGAAACCGATCAAATCAAGACACTCACCAGAAAACCTTTTTGTAACAGAATCAATTATATTATGGCGAAAATCAGACTTCTCTTTCACTGTTGTGTGGTTCCACCTCAAAAAGAACAAGAAAGTGTTTTGACGCTGACAATCTCAGATTGTTCTGAAATTATTTCTGTTAGAAAAAGTTAAGATAAGCATTTGTGCAACATAATTTTTTTTAAATATCAGTTAATCTCTGAGAAATTAAGCTAATTGGTTGTGCCCAAATTGGTTGTGCCCATTTTAATTTATAGGATTCAGATAATATTCAATAAATATAGTACCAAATATTTTTCTAAAAATGAGTAAGACATGAGGAATCCAAAGAAATTGTCAAGTCACCCACGGACCCCCCATACCCCACGTCAATCTCACCCCAAAACAAGTATATAGTATCAGTTCTCTGTCTCAAGTAGTATGGAGCTGCGGATCGGAGTATTGTTTCTTCATCCTATGTATGTATTCTTAGTTAATTAGATTTTTCCCCCCTGTTCAGAGAAACTAGTAATTTAAGTTTTTAGGTTTATGTCCCATCCATCATCCTGATATCACCAGATTTTAACCGCTAAATGGTACTGTTCCTACTATTAGGTGAACAAAGTTTGAAGAATGTGTGGTCCAAATTGGATGTTGGGTACTATAATTATTGAATATTATATGAATCCTTAAAAATGTTTATGGTCAATTTGGGTGCAATTAATTAGATTAATTTTTCTGAGAAAATGATATTTCCACAAAATAAAGTTGCTGAATGATCTGTTTCTAACTCCAGAAACCATTTCATGACAATCTGAGATGCTAGGTGTCATGGCTTGATGAAATAACATGGAACGACCCTGTTGCTTTTTGCCAAAAACGACTGGAGAAAGCAGCCTTCCGCTGTTTACCTCTGTCATGTGCATTTGCGTAATTATGATTGGTCAAGAGACTTAAAAACATTTTTTTTTTTTTTTAAATTTCAACTATCTGGATATTCTAATTTTGCTTTATTATATTATTTCAATAGTGAAATAATGTGAAATGCCCTACGACCTTGGTCAATGCTAACCGAACCACTCTCTCAGCAGTAGCCCCGCCCGCTCATGCTCCGAGGAACTATACCGTCCGTCATCCCTGACAACCAGCCCCATGACTACCTCCATCATCGTGACGAGCCCCCTTAGCCCCAGGGCCAGCCTGGACACAACCAGGAAGTTCCCTCCCATGATTTACAGGAAGGAGGCAGGGCAAAAGAAGGTGGGGCTGTCCATATCCCTAGCGACAGACACGGGGAGGAATGACGACGTATGGGCTCGCCGTGCCCTTACCTCGCCAAAACACAGCGGCACCACTGGTCCAAACCAGTTCCTGCCTGTTCCTTCAGCCGGGGCAACCACCACACTGACCATCACCTGCCAGGGTCGCATGGGCAAGTCGGAGGTTGAAGGTCGCGAGGGCGACAAACCAGCGGTGGGGAAATGTCCATCTTGGCTTGACGACGACCCCCCGCCAATGTGAGCCTATCGTCCATTGACTAGGATTCAGAGACCGATACAAAATGCTCAGTTGGCTAAGGGAGGAGCATCACACCATAACAGCCACAACATATTGGGTTTCTCCCAGCCTACACAGATCAGATACAGAGAACTACATTACCTGTCATCCTTCAGTAGACCTTTAGAAATCCTGCTTCATACGCATGTGGCCATGACCTCGAGCAGTGATGCACACCTCTGGATGGCAAATGTGAAGAATGCATGACTTTTCTCTATTTATACTTAAAAATATATATTTTATTTGTTCATTTGGGTTTGTATGTTTTTACGCATGTGAAGAAATGACAGTGACCTTTAAATAACCTTGCATGGTGACCTCTGATATTTGACCATTTCCAATACACACTGGTTACAGCAACTCCCTCAATCATATTTACATTGTATTACTTTCTTAGCTTTGTCCAATGAGTGTTGCTATTTAATAATTGTTGAATATACAGGGCTGCGCATGTATGCTTGAATGTGCCTAAACACTTGCAAATATATGCATACATGGTAAACATATTACATACAGTAGACTTAAACTCTATTACTAGAATGCACTGGTAGTAGTAGAAAAATGGCCTTTCGCTCTGTGTGGCAGATATGACAAATACATACAGCCCGTAAAACAATTTCTGCTGTCTGTTTTGTAAGACCGCTCGTCACTGGGTCTCCCCATCTTGTGGCCAGTCTTAATAGGACCACAAGACACACTTTAACTCGCACCCTTCCCAACATCAGAAAGGCAGCTTTAAAAGCCCTCTGTGGCCCAGAACTTTAACCCAAACCCGGTTAACCCAAACCTCCAATTTGGGTATTGTTCTGGCGAAAGACGAAGAACCCCAGCTTTGTAGATGCATTATGAGCAGGCTAATAAAATATGCATGCTTTTTAATGCTAGTTTTATTTTAGACTGCATCATGAGATCATTTCCATCTGCGCCATACAATATGCTGTAGAGGCCTATATTAGTGCAGTGAATTCAGTGGTTTTTCTCCCCAAGTGCTGAGCTGGCTGTGTTCTTGTTTAGAGTGCCACCTTGTGTTCAAATGGACACTGTTTTTATCAGTCTGTAGATCTAGCCAGAACAACTATACTGTAAACCCATCGCATCATTCTGATATTTAAGACAGTAATTGCTCATTTTGTAATAATACTGAACCTATAGTGTCTCATTAAACTTTCATAATTGTTTACAAAGAGCTCATACTGTTGTCAACGGTAACCCATAGAGTAAACCTACAGGTGTTTTCAGCACGCCCCCTATATTCCTTATATCACACATTCTCATATCTGTATGTATTGCATTGTGTACTTGTGTGTCCAGATCTGTATGTGTTGTAGTTGTGTGTTTGTTCATTAGTGTTTGTGCTCTTTCTCCATGTCTCTGCTTTTGTAGATTCAGTCACAGAGCTGCTAGTGTATCAGATGACCCAGAGTAAGTGGTTCTTTGTTACCCATCGGCAGCACATCCCTGCTAAACCACACCTGCCAAGTATCCCACCAAGTATGCCTGCTTCTAGACATGTCTATCTGTAAGGAGCTGATGGGTGTAACTCTGGACTATTGGACTTTTAACCATGTTACACCCATCCTATTCAGTCATATTGGCAGAAGTTGGGAGGGACTAGCGGTTGACTTCAAATTAAGATGCTTGTGTTTGTAACGTGCTTCTGTCATCTGCATGTCTCACTCTCAAAAGCAAACGCTGGAACTCTAGACATGTGCATGAATCTTAACTACAAGGGTGCACTCAAATGTCTGTGAATCACTTATCCAGCCTCACCGAGTTGCTGTGTCTCTTATAGCCTTCGAGGAACTACTGTGGAATAGGAAGGACCTAGATCACTCTCCTGTCTTGTGGACAGCTCATAGTCTCGTAAACCCCCAAACCCTAGGCAACAGCAGTGACTAGGGTCTGATTTCAATGACGGACTCTTTTGGCAACTTCGATAAGGGGGGAAGAAATTGTTCTGGGGTGGGTCCTCTTCAGACAGATAACTCTCCCAACAAATCACGAGGCAGACATGCCTGAATGTCAAGATTCAAAACCAAAGTTTGCATGCAAAACCTTGCAGTGGTTTACATTAACATTTACATTTTAGTCATTTAGCAGATGCTCTTATCCAGAGCGACTTACATTAGTGCATACATTATTCTTTTTGGGGTGGGGGGCACCATGGGATTTATTTAAGATACTCTTTAAAGAGGTAGGGTTTCAGACATTTTCAGATGGTCAGTTTTAGTGAAGGTAGTTGATGTAAACTAGCCACTTGCGAAATGCACTCATTAAAAATAACCTCTGTGATCTCCATCTTGCTAGCTACTATTTAGTATTTTATTCAAGCAGATAAGATGGTGACTTAGGCAGAGACGTAGTTATTCTATGCCAAACTGATGTTCTATTACATGCAGATGCTGTTCAGCCAGAACATTTGAAAATTGTGGAAGGCTAGAGAGACTAGAGAGCGCACCATATGATGCATGTCGCATACACTCACAAACAAGGATATGTACCAGCACTGTACAAGGTATGAGGATCTCACTGTGGTTCTCAAAGCAAAACCTGGATAAAATGTATAACTGATGCTCTGTGCTGTTGAACAGATAGGCTACTGTATATATGACCTTTTGATATGACCTTTTGATAGCATGTTGCTTTACATGTTATAATCTGCCTTTAATTATTAACGTTATCTTTGCTGCCTTCTGTTTTGCATGGTTAGCACAGTATAATACAAACTAATATATACAGAAGAGTAATATCCAATAATATGTGTGGTATTGTCAGAATCATGATGAGTTCCTTTTGGGGTTTGAGTACAGAAGGTGTATCTGACCACCGACCCTGTTTGTCCTTTCCTGGCTTAACTTTCATCACTACGGCAACTCCAAACATTACTCCATCTAATGTGCCTTAAAATAAAACTCTTTCTGTCTGTACCGTATACATGACTTCTCTCCCAGTGAATCTCTCTATAACTCCTTCCATATCCAAGTTTTCTTCTTTTCTTTTCTCAGGAGTGTGAGTATGATTGACATGCGTTGTGAGGAGGACGCCATCTTGCCACACCACAGCCAGGTGCGCCACGAGCTCATGCACAACCAGTACAACATGATGAAGGAGGAAGAGGACCACTGGCAGGACGTAAGCACTCTCACACACGCATACACACACACGCACATCCTAATACACTTTTATACACACATTTACACTTACTCACACTTTATCATAGAGTTGCACACACACCTACACACTCACGCATTCATACAGTCATACATCTACTGTCTGTCTGTTAGGACCTAGCCCGGTGGAAGAGTCGCAGGAGAAGCGTCTCCCAGGACCTGATTAAGAAGGAGGAAGAGAGGAAGATGATGGAGAAGCTGATGACGGGTGAGGGAGGGGCCATCTCTCAGAGGAGGAAGAGCATCAAAACCTACCGGGAGATTGTTGAGGAGAAGTACGTCATAAGGAAATCCTCCATTTTAGATCGAACCCTGGTTTCCATATTGTTGGTTGTCTCCATGTACAGTATAGGCCTTTACCTACTCTCTTCTCTCCTAGCCTGTTGTTTTTTTATCTCATCCTGGCCTCGACCTATTTTATAATTGCATCAGGGGATCATAGCATGTTTCAACAATTATGCTTTTGTCAGTGTGTAGCCAGTCACATGGCCCCTGTCTCATCTTGTCCTCCCGTCTCTCCTCCCCTAGGGAGCGTCGTGAGAACGACCTCCGCGAGGCCTACCGGTTGGCCCGCACCCCTGAGGAGGCGGCGTTGGTCCTCCACCGCTACGCCCAGCGCTTCACCATCAGTGAAGCGGTGCTGGAGCGCCTGCAACTGCCCAAACTGCTAGACAGGAGCATCTCTGAGGATCCCACCGCTACCACCAACACACGTCTCACCCTCACACCCACTTCCTGTTCTCCCACCCCCACCTCCCCGGAAGAAGATACAAATGGCCCCCTGAAGTACCTGAGGCAGCAGTCGCTCCCGGCACCCAAGTTTACCGCTACTGTTGAGGCCCAGGTGGTGGGGTTCCCCCAGGGTCTGTCTCATCGCCCCCAGATTCGGTCGCGCAAGCCTGAACCAAACCCCTCTATCCGGGCCGTCTCACCCAAGTCTGTGCCTTTGCTGATGCCCAAGCCTTACAATCAACCCAAGGGCCTGCAGATGCTGGTGGGACCCAGGCCAGGCAAGGTGAGGCACAAAATGCCAGCTAATGGCAAGGGTTTTATCAGTGTTATCACTAGTGTGTTTTACTGTAACATTGTGTTTGAACAAGGGTTTTATCAGTGTTATCACTAGTGTATTTTACTGTAACATTGTGTTTGAACAAGGGTTTAAATTACCAGGGGGGCCGTGGGCTTGTTCGTCACTCCTCCCTCAAAGTAGTTTGAATGTTTTGTTCAGCCTAGTCTTCCAAGGGCGCACAAATGTATTGTGTAAATGGAACCCTGATCTTGGCATTTAAATTAGAATAGAAGACAGAAACCATGGAGATTGGGTGTCATGTTTTCAGACAAAAAAGATATAAATCCCTTTTCCTTCTTCCCCAAAGTCTGTTGCAACATCTCAGTTCAGCATAACAGGATGTTCATTTTCATCCTCAGAGCCATTTGCCAAATGGGCCTATTCCAAAGGAAGATAACATGCTTTGGGGTTATTATGGGAACAAACCGGGACTTCTTTCCACTTCTGTGTCTGGAATCTCTTATTTGGAGCTGAGGGGAGCCTGAATGGGGGGCTCTGTTCCGTATTGACATAAGAAGTTGACAAGTAGTTCCTCTCAATGTGAAGTGGGTCTCTGGGCAGACAGAGGACCACACAGACTGAGGGGGTGATTCTGGGTAGTGAGTCCCCCTTCATTCAACAACCCCCCTGTGTGTCTGGAGTACTCTGCCCTCCTCACACATGCATTACAGCCTTTCATTCAGTCCCAGCATGTTATCGGGCTAGCTGAATAGCTTATAGGCCAGAGTTACATGAATCAGTTACGGTTTTATTTACAACATGGGGCAACTTCCGGTCTGGGTGGTCTGGAGTAGAACTGTGTGGTCATATTGCAGTCGTTGCTGTGGAATTTGGGAGATTTCACCCCAGTTGACTGTTCTTGTATTGCTGTCTGAAGGATATTTTTGGTGAGGATACAGTGTCTCTAAAATTGTGTTTTAGTGTTGGATTTTTACATCGAAATGCATCTTTGTAGTATGTATGTGCATACGTGTGTGTTCTTTAAGCCTTCAGTCTCTAACCTGTGTACTCAGGTGGACGGCTTGCTGCGAGTGAACGGCGACATGGGAAACGATGAGGTCACCACTCCAGAGAGCGAGGGAAGGACCTCCCCTCTACGGTTCTACCCCTCCCCTGCCACGCCTACAGCCTCCTCTGATGGTTCTGACACACCCCCATGTGAGGCCACTCCCCCACCCACACATAGCCCCTCCCCCAGGGCGAGCCCATTACCAGCCATGCCAGCTGTGGCACAGTGTGGCACAAGCACAGGCACCGCAGTGATATCTTCTTCAGTGCCAGGAGAAAGTGATGCCCAGGAGAAGGGTAATGCACAGGAGTCTACCCCGCCTAGCCGGCCCACCTCACTGCCCTCGGTGAGCACTCAATACATGCAGCCAAGCCGGCTTTGTTTCTGTGAAAAAAACATACGTTATCAAAAGGGTCTGAAAAGACTTGGAACAATGTAAATTGTGGCTTGCATCTTGACAAACTGTCAGTGGTGTAAAGTACTTAAGTAAAAATACTTGAAAGTACTACTTAAACCTCTTAATGATCCGCCCCTTTTTTTTGCCTAAAATGACATACCCAAATCTAACTGCCTGTAGCAAGGATATGCAAACTTTGAAGTTTGTGGAAATGTTAAATTAATGTAGGAGAATATAACACATCAGATCTGGTAAAAGATAATACAAAGAAAAAAACATGCATTTAAAAAAAATGTATTGTACAATCTTTGAAATGCCAGAGAAAGGCCATAATGTATTATTCTAGCTGAGGCACAATTTAGATTTTGGCCACTAGATGGCAGCAGTGTATGTGCAACATTTTAGACTGATCCAATGAACCATTGAATTTCTGTTCAAAATGTTGTATCAAGACTGCCCAAATGTGCCTAATTCGTTTATTAATACATTTTCAAGTTCATAACTGTGCACTCTCTTCAAACAATAGCATGGTATTATTTCACTGTAATAGCTACTGTAAATTGGACAGTGCAGTTAGATTAACAAGAATTTAAGCTTTCTGCCAATATCAGATATGAATATGTCCTGGGAAATTCTCTTGCTACTTACAACCTCATGCAATCACATTAGTCTAAGTTAGCTCAGCTGTCCACGGGGGACCCACCAATCCTGTCGTTTTTCTGGGGTATCTGTACTTTACTATTTATATTTTTGACAACTTTTACTTCACTACATTCCTAAAGTAAATAATGTACTTTTTACTCCATTCATTTTCCCTGACACCCAAAAGTACTCATTACATTTTGAATGCTTAGCAGGACAGGAAAATTGTCTAATTCACACACTTATCAAGAGAACCTCCCTGGTCATCCCTAATGCCACTGATCTGGCGGACTCACTAAACAAATGCTTCGTTTGTAAATTATGTGAGCGTATTAGAGCATGCCCCTGGCTATCTGTAAATTAAAAAAAAAAATTATATGTCTGGATTGCTTAATATAAGGAATTTGAAATGATTTATACTTTTACTTTTGATACGTAAGTATATTTTAGCAATTAAATGTACTTTTGATACTTTAGTATATTTAAAACCAAATACTTTTAGACTTTTACTCAAGCAGGATTTTACTGGGTGACTTTCACTTTTACTCAAGTCATTTTCTATCAAGATATCTTTACTTTTACTCAAGTATAACAATTGGGTGCTTTTTCCACCGCTGCAAACTGCTGACTGAAAGGCTATATGTGTTGTTCTTAATCTACAGTCCATAGATAGGATAAAGCAACATTGTGTCAGAAAGGTCATGACTTCAACAAAAGGAAGGAGGAGGATGCATAATCAGAGTATTTCTTCCTGTGGGTGTCCCTACAGGAGCTGCAGAGCACAGAGTGTCTCGTGGAGGCGGGAGGCAGGTCTGCTGCAGGCCCGCTGGGGGAGGAGCCCAACACAACAGAGACTGCAGTACAGCCCTCTCCAGCTACAGGTCTGTCCCTATGTGTTACCTCGGAGACTAACTGCTGCTACTCTGACACCTAGTGGTGACCATTTATATTGTTTCTAGAACCCATCAAATCCTTTTGCTATTTGATGTGCATTCTAGTCATTTATTACTCATTGTCTGATTAGCAAATGAACGCTTTAAGCTGTTAAACAAATTATTCAACTTGGTCTTCCTGTGGTTAAAGTCACATTAGGACCCACTGTCTGGGCTTACTGTAGACTCTGATGCAGAGCCTTGCTCTGATTCACCTAGACATGTATCTGTCTGGTTTTCAGAGTCACAACAAGCTCCCAAGGAACAAACAGAAGTGTGTATGAATGCCACAGCGACTAGACAGATCGCCACTGTCCTCCGTCCAGTCCTATCAGAGCACGCCACACAACAAGCTCAACCAATGACTTCACCGGTGAGATCACCTGCCAACCAATCAATGGCCCCCAATGCTGCGAATAGCCAATCATTTGTGCGCTGCTCTACCTCAAGCAGAAGCCGTACCCAGGAGTGTGCAGCGCCATAGAACTTTCAGATAGAAATGCATTATGTAGGACAGACCTGATTCTATACTGTGTAGAATAGGGTATCACAAACTCTATAAATTAAATTTCTCTCTGCTACGTTCTAACTATAAATATTTTTGAAGAATCCCCATGTCATGTTTTGATCATTGTGTTTCTGACTTTTCTGGGATGATCTTAGGTCAGTGAGCCCAGCCTGGAGTCGTCTCAGAGAGCAGATGAAGTTGCTACCTTGGCTGATCCAGGACCTGTCAGAAACAAACCACCATGTGAAGCTCCCACAACAGGTAAGCAAAATCTGTTTTCAGAACAGAACGAACCTCAAACTGCCTTTTTCACAATAGTCTTTATTTCCCGCAGCCCTCTCAGCTGTGCTATCACACACCCAACTATTTTTTTCCTTTGCATCTCCAACTGGCACTCTGTATTTGCTTGTGAACTCTATCCCCTCCTTTTCTCCTCCTCACCCCCTTACCCTCCCTCCTTCCTCCCCCTCACCCCTTACCCTCCTTCCTTCCTCCCCCCTCCTTGCTTGTGCTGTAGAGCTGGCTAACAGTGCCAGTTATCCACCAGCAACCCTAGGTTAGGCCTACATTGGGAGTTCTTCACCACGCCAGGTAAACTGCTCACTGTTTAGTTGAGCTTGCCTGTAACCCTCTTTGGGGTTCACGTACTCATACATAGTACAGGGTTTCCCCATGGCTTCCCTGGAGGCTGGGTGACAGCATTGGAAACCTGTTTCCTCACTCTACTGGTTTTGTCATTTATTATTGGAGTCCTGTGGACCCCACTATATTTTACATTAAGTTGGTCTTATAATGCTGTAATTACTATAGTAACAATGTTAATACAACATTGTTACGTATAACTACAGTGTTACTACACAGGTATATGGCTAATGAACTGAATGTTCTCAAGATTTGAATCAGACAACTTTGTGTCTGAGGTAAAACAAATGGAAGCATCATTACAAATGTTTGGGAGAGTTGTTGTTAAACAGTCTGATGTTTTAAAGTTATTCAGAGAATGCAACACATACAAAAGCCCAGGCCCAGACAAAATAAGTGGACATGTGTTAAAGCACTATGCTGAACAATTGACTGGTGTTATTACAGACATTTTCCAATCCTCACTCGACCAGCAACACATGCCAGTATTGTGGGAAAACTCAATAATTATACCAATTCCTAAAGCATCTCATCCCTCTGTGCTGAGTGACTACGGCCGTCGCCTTGACATCCTTAGTAATGAAATGCCTTGAGAAACTTGTGAAAGTCATATTCTCAGTGTCACCCAGAAGCTTCTCGACCCATTTCAGTTTGCCAATCAGCCTAGCAGAGGAGTTGATGATGCCATTCTTACCCTCCTTAACATGGTCTATAGACATCTAGAGTAGAGGTCAACCGATTATGATTTTTCCAACACCGATACCGATTATTGACGGCCCCAAAAAAGCCGATACCGATTAATTGGGCGATTTTTTTTTTTTATTGATTTTTTTTTTTTTTGTTTTTTTTTTTTTATTTATTATTTTTTTTTATTATTAATTTTTTTTGTTGTTTTTGTTGTTTTTTTGTAATATTGACAATTACAACAATACTGAATGAACACTTATTTTAACTTAATATAATACATCAATAAAATCAATTTAGCCTCAAATAAATAATGAAACATGTTCAATTTGGTTTAAATAATGCAAAAACAAAGTGTTGGAGAAGAAAGTAAAAGTGCAATATGTCCCATGTAAGAAAGCTAACATTTAAGTGCCTTGCACACAATATGGGAACATATGAAAGCTGGTGGTTCCTTTTAACATGAGTCTTCAATATTCCCAGGTAAGAAGTTGTAGTTATTATAGGAATTATAGGACTATCTCTCTATACGATTTGTATTTCATATACCTTTGACTATTGGATGTTCTTATAGGCACTTTAGTATTGCCAGTGTAACAGTATAGCTTCCGTCCCTCTCCTCGCTCCTACCTGGGCTCGAACCAGGAACACATCGACAACAGCCACCCTCGAAGCAGCGTTACCCATGTAGAGCAAGGGAAACAACTACTCCAAGTCTCAGAGTGAGTGACGTTTGAAACGCTATTAGCGCGCACCCGCTAACTAGCTAGCCATTTCACATTGGTTACACCAGCCTAATCTTGGGAGTTGACAGGCTTGAAGTCATTAACAGCGCAATGCATTGCGAAGAGCTGCTGGCAAAACGCACGAAAGTGCTTTTGAATGAATGCTTACGAGCCTGCTGGTGCCTACCATCGCTCAGTCAGACTGCTCTATCAAATCATAGACTTAACTATAATACAATAAACACACAGAAATACGAGCCTTAGGTCATTGATATGGTCAAATCCGTAAACTATCATCTCGAAAACAAAATGTTTTTTTCTTTCAGTGAAATACGGAACCGGTCCGTATTTTATCTAACGGGTGGCATCCCTAAGTCTAAATATTCCTGTTACATTGCACAACCTTCAATGGTATGTCATAATTACGTAAAATTCTGGCAAATTAGTTCGTAACAAGCCAGGCAATGAACGCAAGAGCAGTGACACAATTTCATGTTAGCAGGCAATATTAACTAAATATGCACGTTTAAAAATATATACTTGTGTATTGATTTTAAGAAAGGCATTGATGTTTATGGTTAGGGGCATTGATGTTTATGGTTAGGTACATTGATGCAACGACAGTGCTTTTTTCGCAAATGCGCTTGTTAAATCATCACCCGTTTGTCGAAGTAGGCTGTGATTCGATGAGAAATTAACAGGCACCGCATCGATTATATGCAACGCAGGACACGTTAGATAAACTAGTAATATCATTAACCATGTGTAGTTAACTAGTGATTATGTTAAGATTTATAGTTTTTTATAAGATAAGTTTAATGCTAGCTAGCAACTTACCTTGGCTTCTTGCTGCCCTCGTGTAACAGGTAGTCAGCCTGCCATGCAGGCTCCTCGTGGAGTGCAATGTAAGGCAGGTGGTTAGAGCGTTGGACTAGTAATCAGAAGGTTGCAAAAACTAATCCCCGAATCCCCCCTGAACAAGGCAGTTCCTAGGCCATCATTGAAAATAAGAATGTGTTCTTAATCTAACTTGCCTAGTTAAATTAAGGTGTAAAAATAATAATAATAATTGGCAAATCGGCGGCCAAAAATAACGATTACAGATTGTTATGAAAACTTGAAATCGGCCCTAATTAATCGGCCATTCCGATTAATCGGTCGACCTCTAATCTAGAGGGTGCCAAATCCCATGTTAGGGTTCTGTTTGTTGACTCTTCTTCTGCCTTCAACACAATCCAGCCTTACATTCTGGCACAGAGACTCATTCGGGACTTCTCCTTAGATGGGGCGCTGGTTTTGTGGCTGTTGGACTTCCTGAGCCAACACTCACAGCGAGTCAAAATAGGTCCCCATGTGTCGGACATATGCACCACCAACACAGGCTCTCCTCAGGGATGTGTTTTGTCCCCACTCCTGTACATCTTGTACTCTAATAGTTGTACTAGTTCCCATCCTGACAGACACCTCGTTATGTTCGCTGATGACACTGCCTTGATGTGAGGAATCACACTTGGAATCACACTTGGTCCTCAATACCAACAAGACCAAAGAGATGTGCATAGACTTCAGGAAGTGTACAACACCTACCTCTGCAACATCTATCAGAGGTCAGAATATAAAGATTGTAGAGGAATACAAATACCTGGGTGTCCTCTTGGACAATAAGATTCAGTGGAGTAAATGTACAGACCTTATCTACAAAAAGAGCCAACAGAGACTGTACTTTCTCAAAAAGCTGAGCTCTTTTAATGTAGACTATACTGACTGTTTTACAAATCTTTCATTGAGAGTATTTTAAGTTTTTGTATTGTTTGTTGGTTTGGTAATGCCATTGTGAGCCAGAGAAATATGCTGAGAAGGATTATCACCACAGCAAGCAAGGTACTTGGAGTCAAACAGACAGACCTGGATGAGATCTTTAAGATCAGGGCCCTCCGCAAGGCTCACAAAATCATTTTAGACCTAAGCCACCCCCTGTACCTGGACATTGAACTACTCCACTCTGGGCGCAGGTATATGGCACACCTCGGCAGTGAAAAAAAGGACTAGACAATCATTTGTGCCAGGTGTGATATCCCTCCTAAATAGCTCAGGCTAATGTTCCTATCGACTCAGTAAGGCCAGCAGGCTAGTCTTAAAAAATATATATGTTTTATTGGTATGTAACTGTTATGAAAGTTGTATTGTCAATTTTGTTTTGTATTTAAACGCCACTTTAAACGTGTACATGACACTGCAACAAAATTTCCCCATGGGGACAATAAAGTCAGTAAGTAAGTAAGAGCAACTTTTTGTAAAGTGTTAAAGCATTGTTGAATGTATATTTTTGGTGTACTTTTACACAGGAAACTGGAATTGTTAGCCACTCAGTAATGACAAATACCACACAGCTTGTAGCTTTTCAGCAACTCAATATTCACCTTCATACCTTATCACCTGGATTTGTTCCCTTATCACCTGGATTTGTTCCCTTATCACCTGGATTTGTTCCCTTATCACCTGGATTTGTTCCCTTATCACCTGGATTTGTTCCCTTATCACCTGGATTTGTTCCCTTATCACCTGGATTTGTTCCCTTATCACCTGGATTTGTTCCCTGCCACCTTTCACTTCATTCCCTCATTCCTTTACCTGACATTCGTTATTTAAATAGCTTTTTCCATGCGTTCACACAAAGACAGTGTAGTTGCCAAATGAAATGACTCGGCATCAGTTCCTGTGTTTCAACGATGTTTGTTTTCTAACCGACTACCTTTTTCACTGTATCTCTATTCCATAGAGGGGGCAGAGCAGGAGCATGGTACAGCAGCGGTGAGTCCATTCTAACTGTTCCATCTGCTATAATCTTTCCTGGTAGAGTTCTAAAGTGGGTTTTACTAGTTCTCATCTGGTTGAGACAAAATGGTGTCAATACCGTCCACAATGCATTCGATACAATGCATCTTAACAGACAATCCAGGGTTGTATTCATTAGGGCACACAGTAGCAAAACCGTGAAACCAAAACAAACTTTTCTTATTGGGCAAGTTCATTATTGGCTCCCCGTTTCACTCCATTTCAGAGCGTGTTCTTCCGTTTTGTCTACTGAGCACAATCCATTTGTTGTTTTTCTAATATATTTAGGACCTCCCTAAGACCCAATGCTTGATTGGTAAATGTTCATTGGCTCAACCTATCAGATGAGGATTATGTACAAAGTGCCCAGCCTTGCTCTTCATCCCCTCATCTCTCGCTCTTTTCTCTCTCCTTAGTAGGACACCTTTGGCTAGCATGGACATAGTGCTGTTGTAGATCAACTGTCTCCTCTCTTCCCTTTCTGTGGATGTGTGTGTACTTTGGTTTATGAATATGTGGGTTGGTGCGTGTGTGTGTGTGTGAGCCCTGGATGGGCTCTATCAGGTCACTCAGGTGTCATCCCCGGTAGTGGCCCAGGCTAAGCGGGGCGACCGCTGGTCTTGGGACCCAAATGAGGAGCGAAAGCGTCAGGAAAGGTGGCAGCAAGAGCAGGAGCGCATGCTTCAGGTAGAGTTTAAGCTACTAAAGACCCAAAAGCTAGGCCTGATTTAGCATGCTGCAAAATACTAATTAACAAAAGCTAGGCCTGATTTAGCATGCTGCAAAATACTAATTAACAAAAGCTAGGCCTGATTTAGCATGCTGCAAAATACTCATTAACAAAAGCTAGGCCTGATTTAGCATGCTGCAAAATACTCATTAACAAAAGCTAGGCCTGATTTAGCATGCTGCTATATACTCATTAACAAAACCTAGGCCTGATTTAGCATGCTGCTATATACTCATTAACAAAAGCTAGGCCTGATTTAGCATGCTGCTATATACTCATTAACAAAAGCTAGGCCTGATTTAGCATGCTGCTATATACTCATTAACAAAAGCTAGGCCTGATTTAGCATGCTGCTATATACTCATTAACAAAAGCTAGGCCTGATTTAGCATGCTGCTATATACTCATTAATAAAAGCTAGGCCTGATTTAGTATGCTGCTAATTACTCATTAACAAAAGCTAGGCCTGAGTTAGCATGCTGCTAAAAACACATTAACAAAAGCTAGGCCTGAGTTAGCATGCTGCTAAAAACACATTAACAAAAGCTAGGCCTGAGTTAGCATGCAGCCAAATGCACGTTAACAAAAGCTAGGCCTTAGTTAGGATACTGCTAAATGCACGTTAACAAAAGCTAGGCCTGAGTTAGCATACAGCTAATAATATGTTAACAAAAGCTAGGCCTGAGTTAGCATACTGCTAATAATGTTAACAAAAGGCCTGAGTTAGCATGCTAAAGCTAGGCCTGAGTTAGCATGATGCCCTATTGACATTAGCTAAAGATAAGCCCGAATAAGCCTACTGATTACTGAATCTATGGTCTGCAGCACCAGTTACATTTACCCAAAGCAGGTGCTAACTTTGTTAGCTTGCAGACACATTTCAATTAACCACAATCCTGCTTAGTCATCTGCCTGCTCTGAGTCTGAAGTCGACCCCCAATGCTGTGCACAGTGGCCACACAGCGGCAGCATTGCACAATAAAAGCTGTGTGCAATGGCATGACCTACATGTCTCACACTCATTTGCCAGAGCCCCAAATCTGCTGCCAGTCAACTTCGCTCTCCTCCTCTACCTACCCGTCATAGGGTGTCTCAATACTCCAAATAGCCTTGTCTCCTTGTTTTCTTTCCTTCATCCTCACCTAACCTATATTCTCAGAGTTATAGATGTACTGATGAAGGTGAGAAAAGAAAGCCATTTTAGACTATTGAGGTCCACCCATGGGGTTTGCTTTGCTGATGCATGAACCCTTGTCACCTTTGACTCCTAAACCACCTTGTCCGTGCATGGTGTGTCTGTTTCTTTGGTTGGCAGCTTTTTGAATGTCTTTTCTCTATCTTTACAACCCTCATCATACACGCATGCTATGTTTGTGTATGCCCACTTTTTCCTGTCTCATGATTGGCTCATGCTTCGCTATGTTTGTGTATGCCCACTTTTTCCTGTCTCATGATTGGCTCATGCTTCTCAATGGTACTTAATACAGACCTGAACTAACACAATATATTTATTTCAGATGAAATCCAATGTTAATGGATAGTTCACTCGAAATCTAAGTTAATCAGATGTTTTCATCTTTCAAAAGGAGTCTGAAGTTGAGTCTTACACATTTCACACCATCTTTCAAGGAAAAACACACTCAAAAGCTCTCTGTTGGTATTTTTTTTTCATTAGTTCCTTGTTGATACAATCCCAACATGTTTTGCATGTCAGCAGTGAAGTTTTCAAGATATTGGATTTTCATGAAGCAAAGTGTCATCAGCCATCATCATGTTTTAGGGAGAGTGATCCATACTTTCAGATAGTTACTAAAACAACCCCGATATGCTTTATGGCCAGGT
Source organism: Salmo salar (assembly GCF_965601325.2). NCBI lineage: Eukaryota > Metazoa > Chordata > Actinopteri > Salmoniformes > Salmonidae > Salmo > Salmo salar. The sequence goes on from NC_138295.1 coordinate 26,342,300, forward strand.
ATGGCCCAATAGGCATCTTTTCCATCCGTCTGTCTGTATGACATGTCATCGATGATGAATGTGTGCCATCTCTTGTTGCCATGGTAACAGGAGAAGTACCAGCATGAGCAGGAGAAGCTGAAACAGGAGTGGGAGAGAGCGCAAAGAGAGGTGGAAGAGGAGGAGAGGAGATACCATGAGGAGGTGTGTGTGAGTGCATGTGAGAGAGAGTGTGTGTGTGCATGCGTGTATGAATGTGACTGCTGACTGAATAAAAACACTCCCTCTCTCCCACCCTCCCTATCTCTCTCCCTCTCTCCCGCCCTCCCTATTTCACTCCCTCTCTCCCGCCCTCCCTATTTCTCTCCCTCTCTCCCGCCCTCCCTATTTCTCTCCCTCTCTCCCGCCCTCCCTATTTCTCTCCCGCCCTCCCTATTTCTCTCCCGCCCTCCCTATTTCTCTCCCGCCCTCCCTATTTCTCTCCCTCTCTCCCTATTTCACTCCCTCTCTCCCTCTCTCCCTATTTCACTCCCTCTCTCCCTCTCTCCCTATTTCTCTCCCTCTCTCCCGCCCTCCCTATTTCTCTCCCGCCCTCCCTATTTCTCTCCCTCTCTCCCTATTTCACTCCCTCTCTCCCTCTCTCCCTATTTCTCTCCCTCTCTCCCGCCCTCCCTATTTCTCTCCCTCTCTCCCTATTTCTCTCCCTCTCTCCCGCCCTCCCCTCCCTCTCTCCCTCTCCCTCTCTCTCTCCCTCTCTCTCTCTCTCTCTCTCTCTCTCGCCCGCCCTCTCTCTCTCGCCCGCCCGCCCTCTCTCTCTCGCCCGCCCTCTCTCTCTCTCTCGCCCGCCCTCTCTCTCTCTCTCGCCCGCCCTCTCTCTCTCTCCCTCGCCCGCCCTCTCTCTCCTCTCTCGCCCGCCCTCTCTCTCTCTCTCGCCCGCCCTCTCTCTCGCCCGCCCTCTCTCTCTCTCTCGCCCCGCCCTCTCTCTCTCTCTCGCCCGCCCTCTCTCTCTCTCTCGCCCGCCCTCTCTCTCTCTCTCGCCCGCCCTCTCGCCCGCCCGCCCTCCCTCTCTCTCTCCCGCCCTCCCTCTCTATTTCTCTCCCTCCCTCCCTCTCTATTTCTCTCTCTCCCTCCCTCTCTCTCTCCCTCCCCCCGTATTTCACTCCCTCTCTCCCTCCCCCCGTATTGCTCTCCCTCTCTCCCGCCATCCCTCCCTATTTCTCTCTCTCGCCCTATTTCTCTCTCTCTCCCTCCCTATTTCTCTCCCTCCCTCCCTCCCTCTATTTCTCTCCTGCTTCCCTCCCTTTTTCTCTCTCCCTCCCTCCCTATTTCTCTCCCTCCCTCCCTATTTCTCTCCCTCCCTCCCCATTTCTCTCCCTCCCTCCCTATTTCCCTCCCTCCCTCCCTGTTTCTCTCCCTCCCTCCCTGTTTCTCTCCCTCCCTCCCTCCCTGTTTCCCTCCCTCCCCTCCCTCCCTCCCTATTTCTCTCCCTCTCCTCCCTCCCTATCTCTCTCTCCCTCCCTCCCTCCCGCCCTCCCTATTTCTCTCCCTCTCTACCGCCCTCCCCTCCCTCTCTCCCTCTCGCCCGCCCTCTCTCTCCCTCTCGCCCGCCCTCTCTCTCTCCCTCGCCCGCCCTCTCTCTCTCTCTCGCCCGCCCTCTCTCTCTCTCTCGCCCGCCCTCTCTCTCTCTCTCGCCCGCCCTCTCTCTCTCTCTCGCCCGCCCTCTCTCTCTCTCTCGCCCGCCCTCTCTCTCTCTCTCGCCCGCCCTCTCTCTCTCTCTCTCGCCCCGCCCTCTCTCTCTCTCTCGCCCGCCCCTCTCTCTCTCTCTCGCCCGCCCTCTCTCTCTCTCTCGCCCGCCCTCTCTCTCTCTCTCGCCCGCCCTCTCTCTCTCTCTCGCCCGCCCCCTCTCTCTCTCGCCCGCCCTCTCTCTCTCGCCCGCCCTCTCTCTCTCGCCCGCCCTCTCTCTCTCGCCCGCCCTCTCTCTCTCGCCCGCCCTCTCTCTCTCGCCCGCCCTCTCTCTCTCTCGCCCGCCCTCTCTCTCTCTCGCCCGCCCTCTCTCTCTCTCGCCCGCCCTCTCTCTCTCTCTCGCCCGCCCTCTCTCTCTCTCCCGCCCTCTCTCTCTCTCTCGCCCGCCCCTCTCTCTCTCTCCCGCCCGCCCTCTCTCTCTCTCTCGCCCGCCCGCCCTCTCTCTCTCGCCCGCCCGCCCGCCCTCTCTCTCTCGCCCGCCCTCTCTCTCTCGCCCGCCCTCTCTCTCTCGCCCGCCCTCTCTCTCTCGCCCGCCCTCTCTCTCTCGCCCGCCCTCTCTCTCTCGCCCGCCCTCCCTCTCTCTCGCCCGCCCTCCCTCTCTCTCTCCCGCCCTCCCTCTCTCTCTCTCTCTCCCTCCCTCCCTCTCTATTTCTCGCCCTCCCTCCCTCTCTATTTCTCGCCCGCCCTCCCTCTCTATTTCTCTCCCTCCCGCCCGCCCTCTCTATTTCTCTCTCTCCCTCCCTCTCTCTCTCCCTCCCCCTGTATTTCACTCCCTCTCTCCCTCCCCCCGTATTGCTCTCCCTCTCTCCCGCCATCCCTCCCTATTTCTCTCTCTCGCCCTATTTCTCTCTCTCCCTCCCTATTTCTCTCCCTCCCTATTTCCCTCCCTCCCTCCCTCTATTTCTCTCCCTGCTTCCCTCCCTTTTTCTCTCTCCCTCCCTCCTTTTTCTCTCTCCCTCCCTCCCTATTTCTCTCCCTCCCTCCCTATTTCTCTCCCTCCCTCCCTATTTCCCTCCCTCCCTCCCTCCCTGTTTCTCTCCCTCCCTCCCTCCCTGTTTCTCTCCCTCTCTCCCTCCCTCCCTCCCTGTTTCTCTCCCTCTCTCCCTCCCTATTTCTCTCCCTCCCTATTTCTCTCCCTCCCTATTTCTCTCCCTCCCTATTTCTCCCTATTTCTCTCCCCCTCTCCCTCCCTATTTCTCTCTCCCTCTCCCTCCCTATTTCTCTCCCTCCCTATTTCTCTCGCTCCCCCTCTCTGTTTCTCTCCCCCTCTCCCTCCCTATTTCCCTCCCCCTCTCCCTCCCTATTTCTCTCCCTCCCTCCCTATTTCTGTCCCTCTCTCCCCCTCTCCCTCCCTATTTCTCCCCCTCTCCCTCCCTATTTCTCTCCCTCTCTCCCTCTCCCTCCCTATTTCTCTCCCCCTCTCCCTCCCTATTTCTCTCCCTCTCCCCCTCTCCCTCCCTATTTCTCTCCCACTCCATCCCTCCCTATTTCTCTCCCTCTCTCCTTCCCTCCCTATTTCTCTCCCACTCCATCCCTCCCTATTTCTCTCCCTCTCTCCTTCCCTCCTTCTCTCCCTGTTTCTCTCCCTCCCTATTTCTCTCCCGTCTCTCCCTCCCTATTTCTCTCCCTCCCTCTCTCCCTGTTTCTCTCCCTCCCTATTTCTCTCCCTCTCTCCCTCCCTACTCTCCCTCTCTCCCTCCCTATTTCTCTCCCTCCCTATTTCTCTCCCTCTCCATCCCTCCCTATTTCTCTCCCTCCCTCCCTCCCTATTTCTCTCCCTCTTTTCCTCATTCCCTCCCTTTTTCCACAGGAGCGAAGGATACTAGAGGAGACTGTGGCCCCCCTGACCCCCCTCTCCTCCACCCTGCCCTCGCCCATCCGGGGGGATGCCCCCTCGCCCATGGACCCCCAGGACACCATCGTCCGGTCGCTGGCCGACTGGGAACGCAAGCAGGAGCTGCTGGAGAGGCAGGGGGTGAGAGGAGAAGTTATATTGGGTTACCTTTCAAATTAAAATAACGTGTTGTAAATATGTATATACAGTGCATTCGGAAAGTATTCAGATCCCTTGACTTTTTCCACATTTTGTTACGTTACAGCATTATTCTAAAATTGATTAAATTGTTTTTTTCCCTCATCAATCTACACACAATACCCCATAATGGCAAAGCAAAAACAGGTTTTTAGACATTTTTGCACATTTATTAAGAATGTAAAAATATCACATTTACATAAGTATTTAGACCCTTTACTCAGTACTTTGTTGAAGCACCTTTGGCAGAGATTACAGCCTCAAGTCTTCTTGAGTATGACGCTAAAAGCTTGGCACACCTGTATTTGGGAAGTTTATCCCATTCCTCTCTACAGATCCTCACAACCTCTGCCAGGTTGGATGGGGCACGTTGCTGCTATTTTCAGGTCTCTCCAGAGATGTTCTATTGGGTTCAAGTCTGGGCTCTGGCTGGGCCACTCAAGGACATTCAGAGACCTGTCCTGAAGCCACTCCTATGTTGTCTTGGCTGTGTGCTTAGGATTGTTGTCCTGTTGGAAGGTGAACCTTCACCCTAGTCTGAGAACCTGTTCCAGAGCGCTCAGGATTTCATCAAGGATCTCTCTGTACTTTGCTCCGTTCATCTTTGCCTCGATCCTGACGAGTCTCGCAGTCCATGCCACTGCAAAACATCCCCACAGCATGGTGCTACCGCCACCATGCTTCACCGGAGGGATGGTGCCAGGTTTCCTCCAGAAGTGACTCTTGGCATTCAGGCCAAAGAGTTCAATTTTGGTTTCATCAGACCAGAGAATCTTGTTTCTCATGGTCTGAGAGTCTTTAGGTGTCTTTTGGCAAACTTCAAGCGGGCTGTCATGTGCCTTTTACTGAAGTGTCTTCCGTCTGGCCACTCTACCAGAAAGGTCTGATTGGTTGAGTGGTGCAGAGATGGTTGTCTTTCTGGAAGGTTCTCCCATCTCCACAGAGGAACTCTAGAGCTCTTTCAGAGTGACCATCGGGTTCTTGATCACCTCCCTGACCAAGGCCCTTCTCCCCCGATTGCTCAGTTTGGCCCGGGCGGCTAGCTCATGGAAGTCTTGTTGGTTACAAACTTCTTCCATTTAAGAATGATGGAGGCCACTGCGTTCTTGGGGACCTTCAATGTGGCAGAAATGTTTTGGTACCCTTTGTTAACTCGAAATGACACAACGACAAGGTTCCAGTTTAACAATGTTTACTAAACCGTATTAGCACACTACATGGTTGCCATTGCCCTCAGGCCAGGTTCATCAACAACGAGTCTGCTGCGCAGGCGCACTAATAACAGAGTGATAGCTCCGTAATAACAGAAATATAGGGATACTTAAAACATAAACTTAACACACTTCCTCAGATCTGTGGCTCGACACAATCCTGTCTTGGAGCTCTACGGACAATTCCTTCGACCTCATGGCTTGGTTTTTGCTCTGACATGCACTTTCAACAGTGGGACCTTATATAGACAGGTGTGTGTGCCTTTCCATAAGTCCAATCAATTGAATTTACCACAGGTGAACTCCAATCAAGTTGTAGAAACAACTCTAGGATGATCAATGTAAACAGATGGATCTGAGCTCAATTTCGAGTCTCATAGCAAAAGGTCTGCATACTTATGTAAATAAGGTATTTCTGTTTTTAAATATAAATACATTTCCACAAATTTCTAAAAGTTTTTGCTTTGTCATTATGTGGTATTGTGTGTAGGTTGCTGATTTTAAATTTTTTATTAATCCATTTTAGAATAAGGCTATAATGTAACAAATTGTGGAAAAAGTCAAGGGGTCTGACTACTTTCTGAAGGCACTGTGTATATTTTATTATTATTTGTATTAGTGTTTCATTCACTTTTTTGACCTGCACTGTTAGAGCAGTTACATCTGTGCATATGACTAATAAACCCATATCATCTAATCTGTTAACAGGCCATGTGGTTTCTGTTCCAGTGGATTTTAAGGTGTCATAACTCGATACAGTTAAAAGGCACTCGACTCGGTGTATGTGTAGGGACGTGTACTTCACTAATTCAGTGAAATTGTGAACTAACAGTTTTTAATGTATTAAACGGCTAGTATGACCACAGTTAATGTGCCATAAGGCAATAGGTTTTGTGTTTTGGTGGATTTTAGGGTGATTGTAACTAACCCTTTGAAACTGTCTTCATCTCTCTTCATCCACCAGGGGAGCACAGAGAGAGTGGTATGGAAAGGACAAGATAACGACAGGAGTAGTGACATCAGCACAGCGTCCAGAGATGAGAGTCTGAAAACAGCAGTCAGGTCAGTCTGAGAGCGTGTGTGTGCGTGTGTGTGCGTGTGTGTGTGTGTGTGTGTGTGTGTGTGTGTGTGAGACCTTGAACCCTACAATGGTCATGAGAATAATGACTTTCTATATAATGTCATTAATAAAAGTGAAATGAATGATGCATTTAATCAACAGCTCAATCAGCCAGAACAGCAGTCAGGCAGACAAGCTGACGCCGAGTTTGCAGAATGGTCAGAGAGCACCACCCACCATGGCCGTTCCCCAGCCCCCCAACAAGAAACAAAATACAGAGGTCTTACTAGACTGCACCAAACCCAGCCCGCAGGCGCCCTCTCGGGACAGGAGGTATGTGCAGTGGTGGAACTAGAGTTTTATACATGGGGGGGCCAAGGCTACTTCAGGGGGTCCATAGTCCATGACAGAAAATGAGTGTGTAACCCTAACCTGGCATCTAAGGAGCATGAATGAATCCTATGATTGCTGATTAGAGGTAGAAGTGATAATTCACTTAACCCGGGGTTCTTCAATGTGGTAGATAGTGTGGTCCAAAAGGGTTACTTCACTGGTTTTCTTTAACATACTATGAATAGTCAGTGTCTCTACCTCGGAACTGCAGCTCAATTTCTTTCTTTCTCTCTCTCTCACACATACACACACACACACACACACACTGTACTTACATACTGGAGAGACTTGGGTCACTCCGTTTTCATGAATATATAATCTGGGTCTATAAGTGTTGAACATCCAAAATATTTTCAGAAAATGAAGCTCAAGCACCAAGGAGATAAGATAGCATTGTGTGTTACATAAATTGTGTAGTTTATTTACAAAAATGTACACACTGCAATTTGACATATCAGGTATCAAGCAGAAACAGACTTGAAAAATAAAAATAATTTTGCTGCCAATCAATATTACAAACTTACAGTATCGTGTGTGTGTGTGTGTGTGTGTGTGTTAACTAATAGCAAAGAAAAGTTTTGGAATGAATAGTCAGTTGAATAGTCAGTTGGCCTAATCAAGACCAAATTAAATCTGTGTGAGATGATACCCTTTGAATTTAGAATTTAGAATGTCAGTGTACTAGCTAGTACACAGCACAGGTTTTAATCATGACCAGAGGGACTGCCTAAGTGCCAAATTATCCAAGTTAGATTTAAAAACAGCATAATTCTGCGGTTCTGTTGAGAACTTGCAAAATGTTTCACAAACTCATCCATGTTGAGGGAGCGTGCCCTCCTTGACTCAACACTGAGAATTCCGAGGTGACTTAATCTGTCATCAACCATTGTTGTCCTAAGGTGGGTTTTAATCAGTTTTAAAGCTGAGAAGCTTCTCTCGCAAGAAGCACAACTGACTGGTGTAACAACAGAAATCTTGCAAAGTCGAAATAGCTCATGGAAGACCTCTTTTATAAGTTTCTAGAAACACAACAAAGTCGAGGAGAGTAGACGGTCTGTCCCTTCCACTTTTCTCTCTTATCAAGAAGCCGCTTGGTTTGATGAACCTCATGTTTGAGGTCCTTTAAATCTGACTCAAAGGTCTGAGCAAAGGCAAACAGAGGCTCCTCATTCAAGAATGTTGTACTCTTTGGGTTGAGAGACTGGACCCCTTGCATTCTCGCAATTCTTCTTCTCTGCCGCTCAGCTGTGAGACTGTCAAGCATCTGATAAAAGATAGCTCTTTGGAAGCTCTCACCATCACTTTGGTCACTATTTTTCTGTCCTACAGTGCTCATCGTCAATGAGTTGTGAAATCTTAAGCTTGTTTTTAGGCTGTCTTTGACACACTGTTTGTCCACTTATTTTGCAGTGCTCTGCAATCTCTTCAATCTCTTTCCATAGTTCTCCAAAGTAACCCTCACTTCTGTAGTCCTGTAATGTGTCTGTAAGGGCACCTACTAGATCCACAGCCCTTGCTAGATCAAGAGCGCTTGATTGGAACATGTCAGAGAGACATTTGGCATCACCGAGCACTTTACAAAAGGTAACCAAAAGCCCTATGAAATGTAAATCTAGCTGAGTAAGAAGGCCCCTTGCCTCCACTGATCTATCACCACTATTTTTAAGTGTGATATCCTGTAGCACTCTCAGAACTGCTGGAAGCCTGTCCCTCAGATTACGGCATGCCATGTATCTGCATGCCCACCTTACATCCGTAAGTCTCTGTAGTTCCCGGTGCTGCTGCTGTGGATACAGCTCTTTCTGAATGGCAAGCCACTTGAGATGAACGTACGAGCCAGATACAAAGTTCTAAAGCTTCTGCAGGAGAGCAAAAGTTAACTGCCTCAGGCACTGATTTTTCAGCATTGACGAGAACCAAATTCAAAAATGTGCATTACAGTGCACATAAAATGCAAATCTTGCACTGTTTTTAATCTGTATAGACGCACCAGAATGCTTTCCGCTCATGACGGATGCACCGCCATAGCCTTGCCCCACAAGATTATTTATGTTTTTCAAGGCAATCAATAATAATTTTTGTGAGACCTGCTGCATCTAAGCTTTCAGCTGACTGAAAGCGTAAAAATCTTTCATGGATGGCACCGTTATAATAGTACCTCACAACTAAAGACATTTTATTATTTTTTCTTTAAATCTTTGGTTTCATCTGCAATTACACTAAAAACTTCACTTTCTTTTACTTCTCTTATTATTTCACTTTCTACCATCTCAGCTCAGCCCTCAAGAACTTCCTTCTGGATTTGGTGGCTTGTGTACTTAGCATTGCCACATGCATTCATCCTTTTCTCTATGAGAGGGTCATGCTTTGCTATTTCTTCTAAGATTGTCAGAACATGACCCTTGTTGTGAGAGTCATCAGACTCTCGATGACCTCTCTGCTCTATATTTTGGGTGGCAGTTAATAGGAGCACATCTGCAATTGTTTTAATGTAAGTCCACTTTTCCTCCACTTTTCCTGTCCTCATTTATGACGTCTAACATTGAGTTGCTGTCAATAGCCCTTTTATGCTGATTCCAAGCATACATGGCATTGATATGATGCTCTGCCTTCAAATGGAGCTTAAACCCAGAATCTTTAAACAGCGCCTTTTTCCAGTTACAAATACCTGACTGTGATGTGAAGGCAGATTCAGGTGTATTGGGCAGAGAGAACGTCTACAGGCGAAACAAGTCGAGTCTTGATTTACAGAATGTTCAAGCCATGAATTGTCCTTATAACAGGAGCTGTTGACAGCCCTTTTCCTAGTGCCATGCTGAGTTCTGGGAAATGTTTTCAAACACGGCTATACAGGACCCTCTTCTCTGGATCTTGAATTGTCTGAAATACACATTAAATAAAGTCTCTATGGAAATGTATAATTAAGGGATCCACAAGATTAGATGCTAACAGCTGCTAACTAAAATGTGTAGTTTAAAGTATAGGCCTTGCCTAACATTGGGTCCTTTTGGAACAGGAGTCTCTCTCCCTTTTTGTTTTCATGTTTAATTGACCCGATGCAAAAATAAGACTGTCCTATGGTTACATCTAAGCATCCAATTGCCCACATTTTCGTCCAATCTTAATTACAAATCCCCATTATCATAACTGTATCTTAAAATCAACTACCAGCCTAAGTTACTAGTTAGATCATGGCTAGGACTACTCTGCGGTAGGTAACTTGGCTCTCTATCATTTCTTACACCTTTACGATAGCAAACAGGCTATCTGCAAATTGTGGTGGTCTTTTGAGTAATGTTAACAGATTGATAATTGTTCGTTTTGAGTTCAAGTAAGAAAATCTGAGTTAATGGATTTCAAATTGCTGAATGTTAACTTACTCAACACTGACAGTTGTAGCCTACTAGTTACCCCACATTAGCTAAACATTCGTATACTGTAACTTACTGCACTGTATATGAGTGTATTACTAGCACATGTAAACAATCTTAGGCTAAATTGGGAACCGATCTCTCTTATCTGATTAACTGTCTGTTAACGTTAGACCTTTGGCTCCATTAACTTACACAGCGACTCAACTTTTGTAAAAGTTCATTAGGAAATCTAAACCCGATGCTAAACTTTAAAACTTACTTCAAATATGATGCATTCGTCAATCGTGAAATGAGCTTGTGGAGCTGTGGAAATATTCTCTCTTCTTCTGTATGTTCTTATTCTTCTGTATCTCGCCACCAACGTTAATATTCTCTCATCCTCGATTTGAAAAATGCGCCCCCGAACGTCAACATAAAATGCTTCTTTCAAGAAGAGGTGAAATTAGATGTCAATCAGCATCAAACTGCCAGTAGCGAATGAAATTGTGGGGTGGCACCCAAGGTGGCCAATCAGTTGTCAGGGGTTGTCCAGTGCCACCCCGGACACCCCTCTGGCTCTGCATATGTGTGGGTGTGAAGGGATTAGGGGTGAGGGGAGCAGTGTGTTCATGTGTGGGTGTGAGTTTGTTCTATCATTCACAAGCCAATATTCACTATGTTATGCAGAGCTCCTTCTCTTTTCGTTATTAATACTTCTCCACATCTTCCATCACGGACATGCCTTTTACTCAGATGGCCCGTAGGTTGCCCCGCAAGTAATCGATGTTACCTCACTGTCAAGATGAGGCTTTATAGAGAAATGACAACAGAGGTGTTATATTTAGGAATTTACAAAAAAGTCCCCTGATTTTATAGTTCAACCAATTAAAACAGATTCTTATTTGTGGTTCAAGAGAGTAAGAACACATATTGGTAAACCTACTGCTTATAGTAGGAATTTGTCAAAGGCCGCTGTATTGCACACTGTATGGTCCACATAATTGGTAACAATGTTGTATTTTCACCTATAGAACCTTAAATATTGTTTGTTCGGCTCATATAGTTTTGATTGGTCCAATTCATACTATAGGTTTCAATCATGTCCATGTTGCTAGGCAGGCCTTCATGTTGCTTTTCATCTTCAGGTGTGGCTCCATTGAATCCATGGGGCCCAGTCCATCAAACTCACCCACCACATGCCCATCCGACATGCCTCAATCTCCAAACAGGTACAGCCATCAGAGGGCGCCAAACTCAGCTCCTTGAGGCCACTCACTGCTGCTTTTGTCATCTGTAATATTGAGAAGGATATTGAACTTGCTGGAAGTACAAGGTTTGATCTGTGCTTCTCTGTGAAAAGTATCATGTCAGCTCTGTAGAAGACATTGCTGATATCTCTAACTGGTCTGAGTCCATATCCCACACTACTGTATTAAATGTAACGATAAATATACTGTACTAGATGTGAATCTGAAGAATCTAAAATCATCAATCCCTCAGTTCTTCATTCACTATCACTGGACCATACTTCATTTGGCACTGCGGTCATTCAGTTTGTGCTGCTCTGTGGTCAGTCTGTGGTAACATGAACTGGGTTCTCCCCTGCAGGTCGGTGAGCGGTAAGAAGCTGTGCTCCAGTTGCAGTCACCCTTTGGGAAAAGGGGCAGCCATGATTATTGAGACCCTCAGCCTTTACTTCCACATCCAGTGCTTTAAGGTCAGTGTCACTCAGGCAGACTGTGTTAGGTCAGAACCCTTTCACCACAACACCACAGTTAGTAGCAGGCTGTGTTAGGTCAGAACCCTTTCACCACACCACCACAGTTAGTAGCAGGCTGCGTTAGGTCAGAACCCTTTCACCACACAACCACAGTTAGTAGCAGGCTGCGTTAGGTCAGAACCCTTTCACCACACCACCACAGTTAGTAGCAGGCTGCGTTAGGTCAGAACCCTTTCACCACAACACCACAGTTATTAGCAGGCTGCGTTAGGTCAGAACCCTTTCACCACACCACCACAGTTAGTAGCAGGCTGCGTTAGGTCAGAACCCTTTCACCACAACACCGCAGTTAGTAGCAGGCTGCGTTAGGTCAGAACCCTTTCACCACAACACCACAGTTAGTAGCAGGCTGCGATAGGTTAGAACCCTTTCACCACACCACCACAGTTAGTAGCAGGCTGCGTTAGGTCAGAACCCTTTCACCACACCACCACAGTTAGTAGCAGGCTGCGATAGGTCAGAACCCTTTCACCACAACACCACAGTTAGTAGCAGGCTGCGTTAGGTCAGAACCCTTTCACCACAGTTAGTAGCAGGCTGCGTTAGGTCAGAACCCTTTCACCACACCACCACAGTTAGTAGCAGGCTGCGATAGGTCAGAACCCTTTCACCACAACACCACAGTTAGTAGCAGGCTGCGTTAGGTCAGAACCCTTTCACCACAGTTAGTAGCAGGCTGCGTTAGGTCAGAACCCTTTCACCACAGTTAGTAGCAGGCTGCGTTAGGTCAGAACCCTTTCACCACACCACCACAGTTAGTAGCAGGCTGCGTTAGGTCAGAACCCTTTCACCACAACACCACACCCATCCACAGTTATTAACCAGAGGACCGTAACTAATGTAATTGATGATGAATTCCAAGCCCTAGACCCAACCTCCAAGAAACTCCTTGATCTTTAAAGATTGTATAGGTCACAGGAGGTTGGTGGCACATTAATTGGGGAGGACAGGCTTGTGGTATTGACTGGAGCGGAATAAGTGGAATGATATCAAATACATGGTTTCCTTGTGTCCATTCCAGCCATTATTATGAGCCGTCCCCCCCCCAGCAGCCTCCACTGGTATACAGTGAGGGAAAAAAGTATTTGATCCCCTGCTGATTTTGTACGTTTGCCCACTGACAAAGAAATGATCAGTCTATAATTTTAATGGTAGGTTTATTTGAACAGTGAGAGACAGAATATCAACAAACAAATCCAGAAAAACGCATGTCAAAAATGTTATACATTTATTTGCATTTTAATGAGGGAAATGAGTATTTGACCCCTCTGCAATACATGACTTAGTACTTGGTGGCAAAACCCTTGTTGGCAATCACAGAGGTCTGATGTTTCTTGTAGTTGGCCACCAGGTTTGCACACATCTCAGGAGGGATTTTGTCCCACTCCTCTTTGCAGATCTTCTCCAAGTCATTAAGGTTTCGAGGCTGACGTTTGGCAACTCGAACCTTCAGCTCCCTCCACAGATTTTCTATGGGATTAAGGTCTGGAGACTGGCTAGGCCACTCCAGGACCTTAATGTGCTTCTTCATGAGCCACTCCTTTGTTGCCTTGGCCGTGTGTTTTGGGTCATTGTCATGCTGGAATACCCATCCACGACCCATTTTCAATGCCCTGGCTGAGGGAAGGAGGTTCTCACCCAAGATTTGACGGTACATGGCCCCGTCCATCGTCCCTTTGATGCGGTGAAGTTGTCCTGTCCCCTTAGCAGAAAAACACCCCCAAAGCATGTTTCCACCTCCATGTTTGACGGTGAGGATGGTGTTCATGGGGTCATAGGCAGCATTCCTCCTCCAAACACGGCGAGTTGAGTTGATGCCAAAGAGCTCCATTTTGGTCTCGGTTGTCTCAGTTGTCCTCTGAATCATTCAGATGTTCATTGGCAAACTTCAGACGGGCATGTATATGTGCTTTCTTAAGCAGGGGGACCTTGCGGGCGCTGCAGGATTTCAGTCCTTCACGGCGTAGTGTGTTACCAATTGTTTTCTTGGTAACTATGGTCCCAGCTGCCTTGAGATCATTGACAAGATCCTCCATGTAGTTCTGGGCTGATTCCTCACTGTTCTCATGATCATTGCAACTCCACGAGGTGAGATCTTACATGGAGCCCCAGGCCGAGAGAGATTGACAGTTCTTTTGTGTTTCTTCCATTTGCGAATAATCGCACCAACTGTTGTCACCTTCTCACCAAGCTGCTTGGCGATGGTCTTGTAGCCCATTCCAGCCTTGTGTAGGTCTACAATCTTGTCCCTGACATCCTTGGAGAGATCTTTGGTCTTGGCCATGGTGGAGAGTTTGGAATCTGATTGATTGATTGCTTCTGTGGACAGGTGTCTTTTATACAGGTAACAAGCTGAGATTAGGAGCACTCCCTTTAAGAGTGTGCTCCTAATCTCAGCTCGTTATCTGTATATCAAATACGTATTTCCCTCATTAAAATGCAAATCAATTTATAACATTTTTGACATACGTTTTTCTGGATATTTTTGTTATTCTGTCTCTGTGTTCAAATAAACCTACCATTAAAATTATAAACTGATAATTTCTTTGTCAGTGGGCAAACGTACAAAATCAGCAGGGGATCAAATACTTTTTTCCCTCACTGTAGGTGTAAGTAACCTAACGTAGCATGGGTTAAACACCTGAAACTAGATCCCCTACGTACTGGTCTTGACAAAAAGAAAATCAACCAATCCAGTAAATGTGGAGGAGGAGTTAAGATGGAGTGTCACCTTGTTAATTTCCAAAAGCGGAAGTCGCGTCACAGACTCTCTTTCCATTTCCCCTGAAAACCAGAACATCCGGTGGTTGGGGACTCAGAGGCTAAGGTGTAAGCAATATGGCAGATGTCCCACCCAACCAATCAGAAGGCAAGGTGAAGGAATTACCGTATTGCTTAAACCTTTCCAATCCTCTCTGATTAACACACTCACCAATGTCAGATCAGTGATTACTACAAGGAAGGAAGGAAAGAATTATGCATTTTCAAAGTATTCAAACAAAGCATATGTCTTACACTATGTATACAAAAGTATGTGGACACCCCTTCAAATTAGTGGATTCGGCTACTTCAGCCACAACCATTGCTGACAGGTGTATAAAATCGAGCACACAGCCATACAATCTCGATAGACAAACATTGGCAGTTAAATGGCCTTACTGAAGAGCTCAGTGACTTTCAATGTGCCCCGTCAGAGGATGGAACCTTTCCAACAAGTCAGTTTGTCAAATTTCTGCCCTGCTAGAGCTCCCCTGATTAACTGTAAATGCGAAGTGGAAACATTTAGGAGCAAAAACGGCTCAGCCGCGAGGTGGTAGGTCACACAAGCTCACAGAACGGGACAGTTGAGTGCTGAAGCGCATAGCGTGTAAAAATATTCTGTCCTCGGTTGCAACACTCGCTACCGAGTTACAAACTGCCTCTGGATCAACGTCCGCACAAGAACTGTTCGTCGGGAGCTCCATGAAATGGGTTTCCATGGCCGAGCAGCTGCACACAAGCCTCCGTTCACCAGGCACAATGCCAAGCGTCGGCTGGAGTGGTGTAAAGCTCGCTGCCATTGGACTGCGGAGCAGTGGAAACACGTTCTCTGTAGTGATGAATCACGGTTCACCCTCTGGCAGTCCGACAGACAAATCTGGGTTTGGTGGATGCACGAATGCGTAGTGCCAACTGTAAAGTTTTGAGGAGGAAGAATAATGGTCTGGGGCTGTTTTTCATGGTTCGGGCTAGGCCCCTTAGTTCCAGTGAAGTGAAATGTTAGCGCTACAGCATACAATGACATTCCAGACAATTCTGTACTTCCAACTTTGTGGCAACAGTTTGGGGAAGGCCCTTTCCTATTTCAGCATGACAATGCCCCCATGCACAAAGCGAGGTCCATACATAAACGGTTTGTCGAGATCAGTGTGGAAGAACTTGCACAGAACCCTGACCTCGACTCCATCGAATACCTTTTGGATGAATTGGAACGCCCATAATTTTGGAATGAGATGTTCTACGAGCAGGTGTCCACATCATTTTGGTCATGTAGTGTACTTTTCTTCCTCCTTCCTCTCTCTTCTCTCTCTCTTCCCCCTGCAGTGTGGTGTCTGTAAGGGACAGCTGGGTGACACCACCACGGGGACAGACGTGAGGATCCGGAACGGCCTCCTCAACTGCCACCAGTGCTACATCCGCTCCCGCTGTGAGTCACACAAAATCACATCCCCGCATGCACACACGTATACACATTTGCATTCTCTCTCTCGCTCTCTCTCTCCTATACATTTGTCTCCCTCGCTTTCACATGATAAATAGCTACATCACACACTGATTAGTTCATTGCCCTTTTCACAGCTTTAATTTAACGGAAATAAGAGTATTGTGTACCCAATTGCCTCAAGAAATACATGTATTTTCCTTAATCCCATTAAATATGATAATAAACTATTATAGAATTTACGGTTGTCCTTATTGTATTGTTACTCTATTTTCAGCAGCCGGCCAGCCAACCACATTGTGACAACGTTGGGTCAATGGAAAGCACACAGAGAAATTGTCTCCCTTCTTCCTGCTTCTCCATATAATCAACATGTGTGGAATGTGTCTTGTCTGTCAATGCCTATGTGGGGATTATCGCAATGTCTGCAATTCACATCCTATCGGGTTTATTGAAATGGTCCAAATAATGCCTGACATTGGAAAGTTGTGTGTGCATAGAATATTAGTCCGACTGATCATAGTCGCCCTATTGATTCTATTGGCTCTGTATGATCACAGCTTAGAGGTTCTCACTTCCTCGTTTCCATATGCACCCACAAGCCCTCGAGAGGATGGTGGACATTTTGAATCTGAGCTCTGATACTGTAAATATTGTGTATACAGTATAACAGCCTCCATCACTTCAAAAATGTATAGGAAACTCGTGAAAACACTAATGCAATGAAGTCCAACCAACACATTTGGCACTTAGACAAAATATTTGTTTGTAAAGTATACCCTTTATTTGAATTTAATTATTCTCTGGTATCCAGGTTGTTAGATAGGCCTTATTAGTCTTTAGTTTGTAACTTTAGCTTCTAATTTGGTTGCTAGAGAAGGTTGTCATGATTTCAAATGAAAGTTTCAAGTAATAGAAGTGTATTCCATTTTGCCGACTTGAAATCTGTAGGGGTTTTTCCTCGATGGTCAACTAAAGGCTTAGAAAAGCCTGATTTGTTCCTCCCCATTTTCAGTTAAACCACAATTTACCCAAACTCTGGTTTAAATTCTGAAAGTGAAATAGTTTAGCTGCCTATCTTCTTTCCAGGCAGCTCCAACACTGTCTTATCTTTTATTTCTTCCCTATTGCTTTAGTAGCCTACTGGATTAAAAAAAAATACTATGCTGTCACTAGGCTATAGGCCTACATTACAGTAACTTTGCACGTCGGCCTGACAACGTTATCCTTTTTCTCTCTTTCTTTGCTCAAAACAAATGTCCACTCACAAAGTTAGATGTACTTGATGTTAGAGCAATAACGCAAACTGATGCATGTAAACTGATTGTGGAGGTAAACAACCGTCATTATGGGTTCATGCTACTGTACTAAACCATTCCGTTAACTCTTAACCGGTTCTCTTTAGGAATTTCACGCTTGGAATGTCATGAAACGTGCCTTAGGTAAACAGGTGATTGCACACTCAAGGGAAGGGAACCCAAAGATGGTTTCCACTTAAAGGAAAACTCCACCCAAAAACTATCTTTTGGTATTTATTTCATTAGTCTGTTGCTGATATAGTCTCAACTTGATTGTTGACAAGCAAAACATTATCAAGATATCACTTAAAATACAGAAATCAGCAATAGGCATCATATAGGGATGATTTCTGTATTTTGTATGTTACATGTCTTTTAACACTCATTTGCTAACAAGCAAAACATTTTGAGACTGTATCAACAATAGACTAATGAAACAAATGCCAAATGATCGTTTTTGGATGGAGTTTTCCTTTAAGTGTGATTGGGTAGGATGGGAGGTTTTTGTCCAAAATGCAGGAGAAACTGCACGAGAGCTTAAAATCACCCCACCAATTTGTTTTGTTGATATTCCCCTTTATTTTTTACTCAGGTCACAGTCTACCAAACCTTGTTTTCTCATGATTTCATGATTTGCAGTGAGTCTTTCCAGTTTCAAAACGGAATCTAAAATATATCTAGGATATATGGTTAAGGAAATAGGATGACCATTGATTTTATTTTTATTTTATTGTGTATCTGAATGTTTTGACATTATTATAATGACTCTATATTGGCCTCTCTATGCCCTGTTGACAGTGATGACCATTTTGGTAATTACTCAGCAATAGAAACTCATTTTCAACAACAACAAAAATAAATGAACCATACTTGTTGCGTTGTAAAATTATGGCTAAAATGTTCTTACCAGCAGTTGCACTTGATTAACATTTGGCTGCTAAAGACCAGTGCCAACAGTTCGAACGCCAATTGTGAAATTGTAGGCTACTATGGAGCAATTTCAGTGCCAACAGAAATTGTATTTGAATTTCATAATTTCGAATTTGTATTAGGATTTTGAATTTGATTGTAATACTTTTGAATTTGTAATCGTTGAATTCAGCTTTAGCTAAGTGGGCTAACACAGTCTTGTGACATGTAGGAGACCTTGTTCAAACCCACTCAGTCACAAGAGCAAGATTAAATAGGGAGTGGAAAGGCTATCCTTAGAAGGGCTATGACAGGACTATTCAACTATATTCTTATGGGGGCCAAATTGCGGTTTTTGTGACACTCTTTTAACTCCACTTGATGTCATCATAGAAGGGAACAGAAGGCTCCAGAGAGTCTTAGCTTTCAGGAATGGGGTCATAATAGCTCATAGCCAAAACGGTTCAAACGTTAGAGCTAAATTCATAGGAAGAAAATAAATTCAACATGCCACATTGGCACCAGAGTGAGCATTTTATTATCTGTTCTCCTCTACCTTCCTGGTTGGCAAAGTACCAGGATGTTGTCTCAGGTTTTGAATCTGAATTTAGAGAGCTGACATTGAATATATGAAACTTTGATTAACTTGAAATTATGGTTTGTAAACTTGATTCACAGACAATGAATGCAGTACTTACCATAAGTTCAATTTATGAATTCAGTGATTCAATTCATGCATTACAAATTCTAAATTATGGAATTGAAATAAAATGTCTGACACTGAAATCGCTCCATATGTTACCAGTGGTGGATATAATGTATGTTCAAATGCTATCTTGAAATAAATCCATAGCCTACTCTTATGTCAGACATATGATCCATTCTCAACATGTAGCTTACAACTTTCCCTGTCTCTTCTTTATTTTTCTGATATATGCCTACCATATTTTTAGGCTTCAGATCTGATTGTCTTTTTACTTTTACTTAGGAAATTAATACATCTCAGCTGATACTCTGCAGGGGGGCATCTTTGTGTCAGACATATCGATACATCTTAGCTGGATGAATAGTTTGGGAATGATACTTTACGTCTAAGTTCTGTATTTATTGTAATATTCACCTGAACATTACCAGAAGGAAGATAAATGTGATGTTCAAATGCATTGGCTTTATAGCATACTGTATGTTTATAAATAAAATGTAACAAATGAATGAATGAGCTTGTCCGTGTATTTCTGTAGTTATAAGATAATGAAATAATGTGGGGCACCTGCATGTAGAGTCAATTCAGCCCTATGCCTTTTGCTGCGACGAGGATGAAAACAAAACGGTCAGTATTTTTCTGTATTTAGCCAGCTAAAGGCAGACAGAGAATTGGAAAGGCTAACCACGACTGTTTCGAAGTTGAAGCCTACTTTGTATTACTGCTGAACAGTCAGCCCTTTGTGAAAGTAACGCTGATCCCAAAGCCAGCGTTCTGTCGCAACCGCTATCCATGGTGCTGAAGTAAATTCCCAGTCCTCGGAATGGGCCACGGCCACCAAAAAGGTGTCTCTCAGTGTAGGTGACTTGTATAATAGAGGTACATAGTAATACATTATAGAATCCATGACAATAGCCTTTAAAAAATGTGATATATATGTGAGAACCAAATCTGACATGGATTGGGGAATCAGAATGTTTACATCTAATGCATGCAGAATAGTAGCCTAGCCTGTTTGTACCTTTTGTCTAAAGAGCAACAAAGAAAAACATGACAAAGCAACTTTGATTATTTTTATCAACAACCATTTCAATGGTACACCTGGAAAACTATGTGCACATGTAGAAATATTTCCTTAAATATAAGCATTCATTACCTACATATAAATAACTTTCAAATCCTGGACAAAACGTGTTACATTATGCTCACAAAATGGGGGGAAATTATTATAAAATCGGACAAAAAAGACATGCAAATAATAGTGAAATAACACTGTTTGCATACATTCCCTTTTTTTTACCCAAAATAAATTCGCCAGTGGTAACTTTGTAAAACGTCAAAAAGACTTCGTGATTCTAAAGGGACTGGGGATTATGGCCTGTGGTCAACTATAGGATAGATACAATAATACATATTAACACTATACAATTTGAGCCACAAAAACACAGATGTAGAAAGACTCACAATACAATTACATATTCCTGTCAGCAGTGAACTTTTGTACTTTGTGCCTTTTTTGAGGAAATAAGGGTGTTCATTTGATGTCAACAATTGAAAGAAAGGAAATTCTTCACGAGCCCTGAAACAGTGGTGTATAGGCTACTTACACTTAGCAAGTTGCATCAGGAAATGAACAAAATAGTCTGTCTCGTTCGATAATAAACAGAGACATTCCATATATCGAAGATCTTCAGTCAAATCAGAATGTTGGCTACCTAAACAAAACAAGCAGTTGTACAGTGTCTGACATTTTGACGACATCTGGTCGTATGATGGGACACTGCTTATGACTCACAGCAGTTTGTGGTTACTTAAACCAGACCGCTATAAGTGCAGAATGACCACAATACTGGACGATAACCGAGAAGGAAGGACTGAGGCAAAAAAAAATCAAAGTAGTCTTCATCTTTTTACAACTGCGGTTATGATAGGCATATCAGTGTCCTTCAGTCTTTCTTGTAACATCCCTCATTTCACGACTCAACACTCCTCAGTCACCTGAGTAAACCATGTTTCTCTTATTTGATTTTGTCAGTGGGTCTCCGCTGTATTAGAACATGCTGGTCTTTACTAATGTAGCTTTGGCTCCGTTCTGTCTTTGCAAAGAGGACAGTACGCTGGCGAACGGTCCACCCAATGAGTCCGGGATGGAGGTGATGGTACCCGGGGCAGAAGCCCAGCCTTGACTCGGTGTGTTTCCACACATGCCGGGAGCCACCGACGTCTTCACTTGGTCCACTTGTCCGTTTCCGCTGGAAACGTTGACCTGGCCACCGGTTGGACTGGGCCCGCCGCAGTTAGAGGTTGGGACAGAGTTGGGCCCTGGTCCTCCCGTGCTGTCAGGGTCGGTAGATTTGGCCTCTTTACTGTCTTCTTCCCTAGAGTCCGACTTCTTCCCGGAGCCGTTCTTGGCAGCGGCTGCGGCAGCAGCGGCCGCGCGCTCTTGCTTACGGAATTTGGCGCGTCGGTTTTGGAACCACACCTAGAAAACGAAAAACGGTTCCATTAGATGAAATAGTCCTACTGTATGTGTAAATGACTGAAACCAGTCATGTTGTCAATATTAGATGATGCATTATGATACTGCATCCGCACATTGACCGTCGGAAAACAACCCTCATATGTGTAATGAATCACACATAATCGAACAACAGTGTAAGCCTATGAGTTCTGTATGGGCCTAATGTTGGTGAAAGTATTTTTAAACCATAGAAATGTTTTAAAACCCCACAATAATAGTAGGGAGCCTTGTGCTTAATGTGCAGAATGACTCGAGTTTGGAAAAGATGGTACACTTTGACGAGGTGAAGATAGCGCCGGATAGCATAGCCTACCTGCACTCTGGCTTCAGTCAAATCGATTTTGAGCGCCAGCTCTTCACGTGTGTAGATATCTGGGTAGTGGGTCTCGGCAAAAACCCTCTCGAGCTCCTTGAGCTGGGCGCTGGTAAAAGTGGTCCGAATGCGCCTCTGCTTTCTTTTCTCGTTCAGTCCGCCATGATCCGTAAAGAGTTTGTAAGGAACTGCGGGAATGAAATGTCAACGTTAAACGTATTTGCAATGGCAATAGCTGTAGAGTAATAGTAACATAAGATAACATGTAATTACAAAGTTGTCAGATAAAAATCTATCCGAATTAAGAATGATTCTGGTTAAAATCGAGTTATGTTGTTATTATATTCTATAATCTGTTAGAATACTTGTGGAGTAGTGTTAAAATGAGACCAGTGATGTACTGTAATGTGGTTAACTGTAATGATAAACAAATCTTTGCTTTGATATTGGGGTTCAGGTTCGGAAACTTGTCATAATGTTGCCATCCGTACCGGTTGTTGCTACTGTAACTCCAATTCTGTGTCAATAATGAGCTTTAGTCTTTGGTTATCTAATTATTTGAAGCTTTATATCTCATCGCAAAGTAAATAAATTATGCCTATCATTTTGGCAGTTTAAGATAATGTTGTTGGCGGTTTGGGTGTGACTGGGATAGTGTAACCCCGTAACTGAATTACCGCTTGCCTGCAATCGCTTCTAACGTGATAAATTCTTTCATTTGTGTAAGCAAATTTCGTTTGGTAAATACTAAACACATTTCCATTTTCAAATGCAATCAAGGCGTCCTATATACCCGGGTAGAGACCGGGAGTGGTGAATAAAGTTGGCGGTTGCTTACCTGCGGCGTATGGGCTGCTTTGGTGGTCCCGCAGTGTCCCCAGACTGCAAGAACCCGGCGTAAGAGACGGGCAGCCGGAGGTAGCCCCAAACGTGGTCCTGATCGGATTGTACTGAAACCCACTGGCTTGACTGCACGAGCTGAAGTCCGCATAGGCTGATGCCAAGCTCGATGTGTCCATCCCGGCCATACATGACTCGTAGGCAGAGGAATTTAGGTAAGAATACTCCATTTTATACATTTGAAAAGGCTCAGTGGATAAAGAAAGCAGCACTTCCCAGGAAAAAAAAATCTAAACTTCAAATTTGATTACAAAAACAATGATAATGACGCGAGATGAGATGGGGAGAATTGACTTGCTTGGATTTGACTGTTTTGGAAAGAGGCTAGACCGTGGGTAGATGTGCACTGCTCGGCGCCTGCTCCAAAACTGGCCTCCTTTATAGGAGCTTCGCCCAGTTTTATGAAAAGCCCCCTAAGAGCCGCCTAGCCTCAGGTCTCTAGAGCATATAGTCCTCATAATAAACTTGGCTCTTTCCTCTTGGACAATGGCAAAGCGTTTGGTCTTATTGCTAGCGCTTTTACATGACAATAACTCATCAGTCTATTGGGCTGGCACTGGGGGCCCGCGCTGTCCAACCTCCCTATCATTGATCCCCTGCATCTCTAATTAGAATTTAATACCACACCATTATGCGCCAAGCCCAACCCCCCCTCCCCGCGCGCCATCCACCCTCCTCTCTAACCACCGTCTTGCTCTTTAATTCAATCACACCACTTGGAAATAATGAAAGTTGGGTGACGATTCTCCCTGATCCAATTTTCCCCAAGCTTTTAAGCCTTTTAACCAACAGTATACCTTAGGCAGAATTTCTGGTAGTATTCCCTCTCTCTTCTTGCCTTTGCACTCTTTCTTGGCTTGAAGTGCGGATCATTACGCATGATGCAACATTATTACAGAAGGGTGGATTGTTCTTTTTTTTATTTATTATTATTATTGTTACTACAATTATTGGGCTATTGTTGTTCTTTTGCCCTGCCACCGTCCAACCCTAATCCTAACCCTGCCGACGTTATTGTTTCTTGTTGTCTCAACAGACTAAATGAAAGCAGTCTAAATGAAAACCAGAATGGTAGGCCTGTAATGTTAAATGTTTTAAATGCACATTATTGGATATAGGCTATTCCTATAGGAGATAATGGATGGGTATAGGCTATTCCTATAGGAGATAATGGATGGGTATAGGCTATTCCTATAGAACAATTATGATATATTATTTCAATTCCGTAAGGTAAAGCCACAGAATACGTTTTATCTGGAGGAGGGGGTGTAATTCGTTTTATTGCATTAATTATTCTCTTCATTTAGCCAATAACTTATTTCTAATGAAAGTAACTAAGTCGTGAGCAAGTCATCGGACCTTTTAGGCTGATATTAGGCTAATTTGTCTTTGGTAAGGTGTTTACCCGATCCTGTTGTTCTATCATTGGATCAAGTTCGTGCCTATAGCCTGCATGTCGACGTTTCTGTTTTGTCCACACACTATTTCTCAAAACGCATTCTTGCCTTTCTAAAAAATAAAAAATAAAAAAATAAATGCTATGTAGCAACATTTCATTTGTTGCACAATGTTTTTTTTTTCTTCCACTGAAATAGTATCTAACGGGAGTGTATCAAAATTGTGTCTGTCTAGGCACAATTATATTTTCCGCATCAATTGAAACTGATGTTCGCCGTGAGGCTATGAAAAATAAATGGATATGTTGCACATATATGTAGGGTTAGTCAACTCAAAAGAGCCCCTATAAGATTGACAATTTGAGGGTTAGGCTATCATTCAAAGTACTTATCTCCGTTTTATTTTACCATGAAAATGAAATTAAGGCATCGGCCAAAATAGATCTTTCATTCCTTGAAATAAACGGACAAAGGAGTCAGAAAGACTTAGCAACAAAAAGTCAAATAACTACCGTTTGACCCTTTGTTGGTGTCTCTAGAAAAGAAAGTAGGCCCATGCATTTTGTTCTGAAGTTCAAACTAGGAGATGAAAGGTGCGTTGAACAACAAAAATGGGTATAACATTGAAGATGTTATGCTAATAAAGTCCTATGCAATCGATTATTTTTTTCCACAATTGCTGACGCGTTTCAGTGTCTTTCCCTCTTTTCTTTACGCGTTACCCATTCAATGATGAACGACAATAAAAAGTTAATTCTTTCTTGACACAACCTAGACCCTTTTATGTAAATGGTTTCTCTTTCTTTTTCATTCTACACGAGAGTTGTGACTAAAAGTTGTAGCCTACCAAATGGTTAATTTGATTATTGAAACCAAAGACCAACTGGTTCACCGGCCTCCCTCCACGCGTCTGGCACCGCAAAAGAAGCCATCTCTAGGAATTAATCTAATAACTGACAAAGAACCGAGAAGTCCTTTCTGATATTTTGCCGAGGCAAATAGAATTATAGCTTTTGCCATCCGTTTCTCTCAGTCAAACGGCTCTTTATTCGGCCGGTCTATAGTCCACCATAGTCCACCAACCACTGAAACGCCCTCCTTTATATTTTCAACGTCTCCCTTTATTCTATCAACTGGTTTCCAAATCTGTTGGGCGGAATTAAATGTCAGAGTTAAAACCTTTGATATTTTGATTAGAGAATGTTAAGCCCGTCCTCACTCACTACATTTGTAAGACACACCAACAGGCACACACACACACCGGCCTATACACACACACACACACACAGGCCTATAGGCTACACACACGTTTTCAAATAGGCTTTAACTAAATTAAGTAAGATTCGAAGTGGTTGGAATAAAATGACGTATTACACTTTCGGCATTATGATGCTAACAAGTCAATATATGATCTCCCACTTGAAATTAAGCACCATCTAGAAAACAATTATCACAAGTGCATGGAATCCGTGATTTACAGTATCTTAATGGCTATTTAATAAAAGTGAACCTGCGGTTAATTTGTGACCCAACGACACATAAATAGCAGCGACCATATGCTATCACTTAAATAAATCAGGACAAATGCGATGCGTGCGAGACCCTACATTTCCATTTGCAAGTGCCACACAATAGCCGGAGACATTTAAAAGGCGGAGAAGGAACTCCTCTCCTTTTAGTGTGCGCTATCGTTGCTCAGCGATATGGGAATGCGGGTCGACAGGAGGACAAAAAAGAGGAACAAAATGCCATTGTCTGTGGATGGATTGGAGGTAACACACACACAAAAAGGGGAAACACAGAGGGGGATGTAGACATTGGGATGGGAGGAACCTCTGTCACATTGAACATAATGTCTTACTCGGGCTGAGGAAAACCTACCACTATCAAAACGGTTATTAATAAGGGCGTATGTGTTTGAGGAGGGGTCGAATCACAACCCTAAGGCAATGTTGATGACAAAGCGCAACATAAAATATTCATTTGGCTTGTTCTCCTGACAATTTCGTCTGATATCTCAATTTGATATTGAGATTAGAAAGGCCTATACTCAAGTGCTAAGGGAAAAGAAAACGCACAGCACCAAAGATCAAATAAACGAATATGGGCTCAGAATTGTTTACAATTTTACCACTGTGCAATGCAGTGCCCTTAGAGACTTGTGGTATTTTTCAAGTGCAAAATGTAGCAATCACACTAATCTCGTATAATAAAGGAATTATGGGCGAATTTAATTAATATGTGAATGTGTTTCGATAGCAAATCTATAGCAATATGGAAAATCATTTTCCACATAAGAATTCCTTATTAGACCTAGCCTATTTTTTCCCCTTTATTTCCTACATCCATAGACACAACATCTGAACTGACATGATTTCCAATGTCAAAATAATGCTTTTATAGGCCTACAAGTCAAGAGACTGCGACGAAGATGCTGATGTTAGAATGTGATTTTAGGATGTTCCTGCGAAAAAGGATCTGTGGCACGTCACTGGGTTCGTCAAGTTCCCACTCGCACAGATGAAAAGTGACATCTGGGGAAGATATACATTCAATTAGAAGAGCGCGGGTCCGCTTTTTCGATGTATGCTCGAAAAGTTTCACACGCAAAAAAAAACTTGTGGTGTACTGTCCTGAAGACAAGAACAGGGTGGGCACTTTGTTGTCGAAGACCTCAGGAAGAGTAGCTGCTGCTTTCGCAACAGCTAATGGGGATCCTAATAAAATACCAAAATAACCTGGTCTTTTGATAACTATTGTTATTTTGCAATTAGTTGTGGGACGCCTGATGCATAGTGATGACGATATGGTGAAATGTAGGATATGTTGATGACGATAATACAGAGTCAAGCTTTGGCTGACTGACGGTCACTTGCCTGGGTCGAAGGCTTGTGGTCTGTCTGCCCTCCCCGGGTTGCTCCTCTGCATATGAGGCCCACGTGACCAAGAGACCAGCGACTAGACTACCATGAACATTTTATTCCACAGGATAAGATTAGCAAAAACATTGCCATCAAACGCGGCCCAGGCACGAGCGAGAGCTAGGATAAGAATCAATTACTAAATTACTCCAACCTCTAAATCGACATTAACGGAGAGGAATGCCATCGTCCGGCTTGAAATAAGATTATGAAAAGATGTGATCATTAAATCTCTTGCCAGTGTTCAAGAATTTGATTAATAAAGTTGTCCAAAATGAGATGGTATTAAATTCTTATCGGAGTCCCTTGTCATCATTTCATCTCGTTCTGTTTAACATTGGTCAATGGCCTTCATGCGATTTCCATCTGTAAATAAACTTAGTGAACCCTCCCCTCCTCGAGACATTGTTTACTTGTTAATTTGTCGCAGTTTGGCGGATATGACTGCATGCCTACTCCATGAGATAAAATCGGGAAATATAAAATATAGTCCACAGTTTTATGATAAGATGCATTAATGTATTTTGGCCTATTTTTTTATTTTTTTTTATTTTTTATACAAACAAATATAATGTATTTGATATCCTACCAATTTGTACTTTAAGAAGCCTTATTTCACGCATTTTACGCATATAGCCTATGTGTTTGTTCAACGTTTTTCACATGTAAACCCCAAATGTACTTTTGGGAACTACTTCAATTCAAACTGTCAAAGCCTAGTTGTCTGTTTATTTCTCCCCTAAGTAGCCGGGTGGGGTCGTCATGTGTCAGGCAGGGGCGGGCAAGGAGAGGGCATATTTTATTTAGCATAGACTATACTGGCATTAT
Source organism: Salmo salar (assembly GCF_965601325.2). Lineage (NCBI taxonomy): Eukaryota > Metazoa > Chordata > Actinopteri > Salmoniformes > Salmonidae > Salmo > Salmo salar. The sequence continues at coordinate 26,369,842 of NC_138295.1, forward strand.
TCCCCCCACATTAGCAATTGACAATTATTAGCTCCAGTCTCATAAATCAGCTGCGTGGAGCGTTATTATTGTTGAATTGAATGGCTGTTGGTGAAGTGAGGGTCAGTGTCATTAACTAGCCCGCCGAATCCCAGCGCGTTCCTCCCCCGGTCCCCTGAAGGCATTTGGGGCTCAATACAAGGCAAAGACCTGCTGGCTAATATCGCCCTGTGGTCGGGCTAAAAGCTTAATCACACATGCATTAGCAAGAGACAGCGGGCCATTGTGTACACGTAGGTTTACTGGAATTAAGCGATTAATGGCCGGCTAGGGCGACAGGGCACCGCATCGAGAATGATGGAGCGCTTTTTAATGTTAAAAACAAAAATTGGCCTATGAGAGAGCGGACGTCGCGCTGACTGGTGGGGCGTCAAGGGGAGCGGCAATTACAGTAAGCCGACTCTTCCAATCCATCATAAAACGTCAAGGTCATTGTGAAATTATATTGATTATTGTATCCCAGTGCATTGTAATGTTTTTTTGCTTTGCTATTATAACTATTCCAAAGATACACACATGTAAACACCTGCCATGCATCACAAAAGCTTACCAATTTGTCTCGCCTCAAGCAGTAGACCTCTTTGTTTTCATTCTTTTCAGGTTTGATGGCTTAACTTGTAACTTCTGCATTACAGTTATGTTTGTATGAGACATCCCTTTAGGCTAATTATTATACTGGCCCCTTATGAATGAATTATCATGAATAATTCAAAATTAGCCCAAAAGAGGAAAATGTTAATATAATTAATTAGTAAGGCTATAATATCCCGGCAACATAATTCTTGAATAAAAATTATATCTATTCACATGCTGCAACTCGTACAACATGTCATGCACATATGTTTATCTGATGTTGCTATAGGGCCAAATGTTGAATTTATTACAATAATATATTCAACACATTTGTCTTATATTCCACATTCCACAAATTGCTTTAATTTATATTGGTAATTAACTTGCATTTTGCTAAATTGTTGAATCTAAGGTTTCAGCCTGCAGAAGGTATCTATTTTCACAAAGAGGCTTGACTAGGTAACCTATCCAGTCTATCACCTAAAATACTGTAATCTTCTAGTGCGTTTATTTATTTCCACTTCATTTAACCATAACTACATTCTGGAACTCAAAACCTCAGCTGAGGCATCACTCCCCAAAAAACACAAACTGGGTTTCCAGGATAAGTCCAAAACCCAATTTTTCTTGCACTGCAGGTTCAGGTTCATACTCAATAAAACAATATAGTTTGAACCAGAATAAATTCTACTGCATATTAATATACACATTTCCTCACTGTTGTTTTAAAAATGTATCCTTAATCCAATTATGATTGGTTTTGATTGAATAGTGCCTTCAGTTCCCACAGCTGCCAGCCAATCGTAGTGCCTGTTGATCAATCAACGCTAATTTGATTGGATGTAATCCTTAAAGAATAGCCAGATGGACCAATCGGATGCAGTCTGCCTGGCCGAGCCGCTGATTCACTTCCTGTTCCCAGAAGGCCCCTCTCAGTAAGCAGAAAGTGCTCCTGTACTTCCCTCTCCCAGCCTCCCATGAGATAGCGTGACGTGTGTGACAAATTGCTGGATGTGCAGTTTTCTGAAGCGAAACCAACATGCCTCTCATCATCATAGGGCGCAAATTTGATCAGAACACACCCAGAATCCCCAAGCTATCTGATGATGAATTGATGTATCAGAGATGATGTTTATGCATCAGGCACGACTCTCACTGGTAAGTGAAAGTAAATTGCCTCTCAGCCAACCATCTGGCTTGGGATTCCACAGGGGTGAGTACTGGGTCCACTCATCTTGTTAATTGCGGAACATTTCCAAAGAACATACTTAAAGAAGACAGAGGTTATCTTATATCTGGCGTTGTTCAGATATACCCATCCAACTTTTGCTCACAGAGAGTCCACTTCAGAGAAGAAATAGACAAGGTATTGACTCAAAATCATCATGGAACCAAATCCAGAATACACAGGCGCTTTCCAGAACTGGCTTCTGCTGTTTGCTATTCACATTGTCCTATACACCAAGACAATTTGTTGAGTAAGCACAATAGTGCAGCGAAAATAGATTTCTTATCCAACTAGTTTTGCAATTACAGAAGAGTTTTGATCTATTATAGCTCAAACTATAGAATACATAGGATCTTTTATACAATACATGGCTGAATGTATGTGGACACCCACTTCAGCCACACCCATTGTTGCAATCTCAATAGACAAACATTGGCAGTAGAATGGCCCGTACTGAAGAGCTCAGTAACTTTCAACGTGGCACCGTCATAGATATGCCACCTTTCCAACAAGTCAGTTTGTCAAATCTCTGCCCTGCTAGAGCTGTCCAGGTCAACTGTAAGTGCTGTTATTGTGAAGTGGAAACATCTAGGAGCAACAACAACTCAGCCGCGAAGTGGTAGGCCACATAAGCTTACAGAATGGGACCGCCGAGTGCTGTAGCATGTAGCATGTAAAAATCTTCTGTCCTCGGTTGCAACACTCACTAGCGAGTTCCAAACTGCCTCTGGAAGCAACGTCAGCACAATAACTGTTAGTCTGTGTAACTATCTTCGTTGTCCGAAGAGGAGGAATCATCGGACCAAAACACAGCGTGGTAAGTGTTCATGCTTTATTTGATAAACTGAACACTAAAACAAAAATAACAAAGAGAATAACTGAAACAGTTCTGTAAGGTGCAAAACACTAAACAGAAATTAACTACCCACAAAAACCCTGTGGGAAAAGGCTACCTAAGTATGGCTCCCAATCAGAGACAACGATAGACAACTGTCCCTGATTGAGAACCATACCCGGCCAAAACAAAGAAATACACAAAACATAGAAAACGGAACATAGAATGCCCACCCTAGTCACACCCTGGCCTAACCAAAATAGAGAATAAAACCCTCTCTTTGGCCAGGGCGTGACAGTCTGGAGCTTTATGAAATGGATTTCCATGACTGAGCAGCCGCACACAAGCCTAAGATCACCATGCGCAATGCCAAGCGTCGGCTGGAGTAGTGTAAAGCGCCGCCATTTGACTCCGGAGCAGTGGAAACGCGTTCTCTGGAGTGATTAATCATGCTTCACCATCTGGCAGGCCGACGGATGAATCTGGGTTTGGCGGATGCCAGGATAACGCTACCTGCCTGAATGCATAGTGCCAACTGTAAATATTTTGGTGGAAGGGGATAATGCTCTGGGGCTGTATTTCATGGTTCGGGCTAGGCCCCTTAGTTCCAGTGAAGGGAAATCTTAACACTGCAGCAGACAATGACATTCTAGACAATTCTGTGCTTCCAACTTTGTGTCAACAGTTAAGGGGAAGGTTTTTTCCTGTTTCAGCATGACAGTGCACCCGTGCACAAAGTGAGGTTCTTACATACATTGTTTGTCGAGATCGGTTTGGAAGAACTTAACTGGCCATAGAGTGCTGACCTCAACCCCATCAAACACCTTTGGGATGAAATGAAACGCCGAAAGGGAGCCAGACCTAATCGTCCAACATCAGTGCCCGACCTCACTAATGCTTTTGTGGCTAAATGGAAGCAAGTCCCCGCAGCGATGTTTCAACATTAATATGGGGACCAACTCCATATTAATGCCCATGATTTTGGATTAAGATGTTCAACGAGCAGGTGTCCACATACTTTTGGCCATGTACCGTAGCTGCATCACCTAAACATGTTTTTTAAATTTTATTTAATCTTTATTTAACTAGGCAAGTCAGTTAAGAACTAATTCTTATTTACAATGACAGCCTACCCCAGCCAAACCCTAACCCAGACGATGCTGGGCCAATTGTGCGCCGCCCTATGGGACTCCCAATCACGGCCATTTGTGATACAGCCTGGAATCAAACCAGGGTCTGTAGTGACGCCTCTAATACAGAGATGCAATGTCTTACACCGCTGCGCCACTCGGGAGCCTGGTGTGTTGTTGTGTTCAAAAACTTTCTCTCATGCATTTTTTCCATTAACGCAATGACCTCCCACGTTATGACCTGTGTAGGAGCTCATATGAACAGCTTTTATATGACTTCAGCTACTGTATGTTGGCTTGGCTAGCGCTTGGTCTAAGATTTAACCAACCCACAGAATGAAAACCAATATCCCTGGGGTGATATAAAGTATCACTCGGAAGACAGAGCAAAGCCTAAGAGTAGCAATAAAGCTAATGCAATAAAATAAAAAAAATTCTGAATAAAGGTGGGATGGAAGCGATAGCCTGAAATCTCTATTTACAGACCCTGGGAAGAGGTGGCAGTATGATGAAACAAAATCCTGCAGCAAGTTCATATTAGATTTTCTGAGGGCGGATGCTAAAAACCTCCCAAAACCACCACTATATATGTTAGGGGAAATTGATACTATTTATTCATTGCTGATACTGTGCTAAGGAAATCATGTTGGTTTTGATTCAAGTTTCAGCCTGCCATGCAAAAAACTTCAAAATATACAGTTGAAGTCGGAAGTTTACATACAATTAGGTTGGAGTCATTAAAATTCGTTTTTCAACCACTCCACAAATGTCTTGTCAACAAACTATATTTTTGGCAAGTCGGTTAGGAAATCTACATTGTGCATGACACAAGTCATTTTTCCAACAATTGTTTACAGACAAATCATTTCACTTATAATTCACTGTATCACAATTCCAGTGGGTCAGAAGTTTACATACACTATGTTGACTGTGCCTTTAAACAGTTTGGAAAATTCCAGAAAATTATGTCATGGCTTTAGAAGCTTCTGATAGGCTAATTGACATCATTTGAATCAATTGGAGGTGTACCTGTGGATTTATTTCAAGGCCTACCTTCAAACTCAGTGCCTCTTTGCTTGACATCATGGGAAAATCAAAAGAAATCAGCCAAGACCTCAGAAAAAAATTGTGGACCTCCACAAGTCTGGTTCATCCTTGGGAGCAATTTCCAAACGCCTGAAGGTACCACGTTCATCTGTACAAACAATAGTACGCAAGTATTAACATCATGGGACCACGTAGCTGTCATACGCTCAGGAAGGAGACGCGTTCTGTCTCCTAGAGATTAACGTACTTTGGTGTGAAAAGTGCAAATCAATCCCAGAACAACAGCAAAGGACCTTGTGGAGATGCTGGAGGAAACAGGTACAAAAGTATCTATATCCACAGTAAAACGAGTCCTATATCGACCTGAAAGGCTGCTCAGCAAGGAAGAAGCCACTGCTCCAAAACCATTATAAAAAAGCCAGACTACGGTTTGCAACTGCACATGGGGACAAAGATCGTACTTTTTGGAGAAATGTCCTCTGGTCTGATGAAACAAAAATAGAACTGTTCGGCCATAATGACCATCGTTATGTTTGGAGGAAAAAAGGGGAGGCTTGCAAGCCGAAGAACACCGTCCCAACTGTGAAGCACGGAGGTGGCAGTATCATGTTGTGGGGGTGCTTTGCTGCAGGAGGGACTGGTGCACTTCACAAAATAGATGGCATGATGAGGTAGGAAAATTATGTGGATATATTGAAGCAACATCTCAAGACATCAGTCAGGAAGTTAAAGCTTGGTGGCAAATGGGTCTTCCAAATGGACAATCACCCCAAGTATTCTCCCAAAGTTCTGGCAAAATGGCTTAAGGACAACAAAGTCAAGGTACTGGAGTGGCCATCACAAAGCCCTGACCTCAATCCTATAAAAAATTTGTGGGCAGAACTGAAAAAGCGTGTGCAGGTGAGGAGGTCTACAAACCTGACTCAGTTACACCAGCTCTGTCAGGAGGAATGGGCCAAAATTCACCCAACTTATTGTGGGAAGCTTGTGGAAGGCTTCCCGAAATGTTTGACCCAAGTTAAACAATTTAAAGGCAATGCTACCAAATACTAATTGAGTGTATGTAAACTTCTGACCCACTGGGAATGTGATGAAAGAAATAAAAGCTGAAATAAATAATTCTCTCTCCTATTATTCTGACATTTCAGTGGTGATCCTAACTGACCTAAGACAGGGAATTTTTACTAGGATTAAATGTCAGGAATTGTGAAAAACTGAGTTTAAATGTATTTGGCTAAGGTGTATGTAAACTTCTGACTTCAACTGTGTATCATACAAATATTTTCACACCTAATTGAAAGTCAAAGTACTTGGAAAAGTATAGAGAATTTTTGTAAAAATGAAACTCTTGCACACTGGCGGGACAACCCTGTATATGGTCAGTGCCAAAAAGTTGGTTTAAAGGGGCAATCTGCAGTTGCTACATCAATTTTCAGATTTATAAATTAATGATATGTACCCATTGTTACTTAAAACCTGTTGGGGCTAGGGGGCAGTATTTGCACGGCCGGATAAAAAAGTACCCGATTTAAACTGGTTACTACTCTTGCCCAGAAATGAGAATATGCATATATTATTAGTAGATTTGGATAGAAAACACTCTAAAGTTTCTAAAACTGTTTGAATGGTGTCTGTGAGTATAACAGAACTCATATGGCAGGCCAAAACCTGAGAAGATTCCATACAGGAAGTGCCCTGTCTGACCATTTGTTATCCTTCTGTTGCATCTCTATCAAAAATACAGCATCTCTGCTGTAACGTGACATTTTCTAAGGCTTCCATTGGCTCTCAGAAGGCGCCAGAAAGTGGAATGACGTGTCTCCTGTCTCTGGGCGAAGAACAGCAGGAGATTTTGTGAGTGGTCAGGATGGGAACAGTGACACTGGAGATGCGCGTTCATGAGAATTCTCTATTTTTTTCTTTCAGCCTTTGAATGAATACAACGTCGCCCGGTTGGAATATTATCGCTATTTTATGAGAAAAATAGCATAAAAATTGATTTTAAACAGCGTTTGACATGCTTCTAAGTACGGTAATGGAATATTTTGAATTTTTTTGTCACGAAATGTGCTCGCGCGTCACCCTTCGGATTGTGACCTGAACGCACGAACAAAATGGAGCTATTTGAATATAACAATGGATTATTTGGAACCAAAACAACATTTGTTGTTGAAGTAGAAGTCCTGGGAGTGCATTCTGATGAAGAACAGCAAAGGTAATCCAATTTTTCTTATAGTAAATCTGAGTTTGGTGAGGGCCAAACTTGGTAGGTGTCAAATTAGCTAGCCGTGATGGCCGGGCTATGTACCCAGAATATTGCAAAATGTGCTTTCGCCGAAAAGCTATTTTAAAATCTGACACCGCGATTGCATAAAGGAGTTCTGTATCTATAATTCTTAAAATAATTGTTATGTATTTTGTGAACGTTAATCATGAGTAATTTAGTAAATTCACCGGAAGTTTGCGGTGGGTATGCTAGTTCTGAACATCACATGCTAATGTAAAAAGCTGGTTTTTGATATAAATATGAACTTGATTGAACAAAACATGCATGTATTGTATAACATAATGTCCTAGGAGTGTCATCTGATGAAGATCATCAAAGGTTAGTGCTGCATTTAGCTGTGGTTTTGGTTTTTGTGACATATATGCTTGCTTTGAAAATGGCTGTGTGATTATTTTTGGCAGGGTACTCTCCTGACATAATCTAATGTTTTGCTTTCGCTGTAAAGCCTTTTTGAAATCGGACAATGTGGTTAGATTAACGAGAGTCTTGTCTTTAAAATGGTGTAAAATAGTAATATGTTTGAGAAATTGAAGTTATAGCATTTTTGAGGTATTTGTATTTCGCGCCACGCGATTCCACTGGCTGTTGACTAGGTGGGACGCAAGCGTCCCACCTAGCCCAGGGAAGTTAAAGAGTATAACTTATGCCTAATGAACTTAGTTCAACTGTCGTACCCAATCATAACCCAAATTATACGTTTGTTTAGTTTACAAAATAAATGTAAACAAACACTGTGCAGATTACTTTAAAGGGGAAATCTATTAAAAACATGGAGCAAGTGTGCAGGAGTTTAAAGTGAGCAGAATATATACAATTATGAGATTGAGGTGTAGTCATACTCTAAGGATCAGTAACGAGACTTCAATATACCTGCCCACCATTAGGCATATAAACACTATTTCCCCTCGCGTATTTGTCGATCCTCTCCTTCCCCCTATGTCCATGTTTGTGCAACCGACGTGCTTCCATCCCTTGAATCTGAATCATGTGGGACGGAGCACTAGTTGGCCACGTGGAGGCAGATTGATGTCATTGTCTCGGCACACTGACCTTTGCTGTAATACCCACGGCAGACATCGCAAACTCTCACATCAATTTAGCCCAATTGGATGTGGCATGTCTTGGCTAACTCGATTTGTCGAAAATGCACCTGTCTCTGCCTTCTCTCCCTATAGATTTTGTTGAAGTGGGGGTGGGAAGAGGTTGGAGGATGGAGGATGGTGGGGGTGGGGAGAGGAGTAGAGGAGTGGAGGGAGGGAGGGTTGGAGTGGAGCTGCTGCCTGGATGTAGCTCTTCACCCTCTCCACCGCTCCCTCCATCTCTCTGCAGTAGCACACCCGCGTGTGTCTTCCCTTTCCAAGGTCTGGCCAGAGCGTCTCCGAGCAGCAGAAGGAAAGCCATTAGATAATCTGATTAAGGAAAGGTTAAAGGGGGATGTGAATTTAAACAGGGAGAAGAAGAAGAAGGGAGAAAAAGTTTGAGGTGTTATTAAGGTTGTTCATTTCTCATATGGTGTGTGTGTGCGCGTAATAGAGAGAGAGAGATCAAAGGAGAAAGGGTATTGATGGTGTGTGTTTGACTATTGATAGGCTATATGTGCGTGCATGCCTGTGTGTGTGCATGCCTGTGTGTGCGTGCGTGCATGTGTGTCGGTGCCTGTGTGTATCTGCATGCCTGTGTGTGTGTATCTGCATACCTGTGTGTGTGTGTGTGTGTGTGTGTGTGTGTGTGTGTGTGTGTGTGTGTGTGTGTGTGTGTGTGTGTGTGTGTGTGTGTGTGTGTGTGTGTGTGTGCGTGTGTATGCGTGTGGGTGTGTGTGTGTGTGTGTGTGTGTGTGTATGTGTGTGTGTGTGTGTGTGTGTGTGTGTTATGCAAAACGGTGTGAGCTTTCAGAAATGAATAATCTACAATGGGTTATGAACATTAGGTAATGATGTTCATGCTGTGAGGTGAGTGATGAGCACTAACACAGTACGCAGAGGCCCTCCGTATGTGTACACATAGGCATACATAAACCCCCGATAAACATCTCTAACACACACAATTGATCACACAAACATGCACATATACACACACAACAGATGTTGAGATAACAGTCATATCTGTTGGCCTTATGGATTTGCACTGCAGGGATACTGACAACCAGGCAGTGGTTTAGACAAACCTCCATTTTTGACTTTAACATTCACTTCTAGTTTTCTCAATCGCGTACAAGCATTTAGAATTTCGTGCAGTATTATTTACTGATTGTCGGAAACAGGGAACACAATGATTGGATGTTCTGTAAATGCATTTGAGTATTTCATCATTGCTGTTCTTCTATTGATACGTTTCAACACAGACCAAAAATTGCTTGTATGTGAGAAAAACTCTGATTTGTGAAATCACCTTCTGGGCAGCACACACTGAAAGACCATTGCATACCAACATGTCAGTATTGCTCATATCAATCAACTGATGTACCACTGTAGTCTTCACCTTACTAATATTAAATTGTGAATCAAGCTTCATATTGGTATGAGAATAACCAATCAATCAATTAGCCAATCAATCAATACATTTTTACTGTCCCTAGAGGGAAATTTGGTTTTCAAGCAGGGTAACAGGATAAACCACACACAATCCATCCACAATACAAATGTTAAAACCAGCCCACAAAGTACACACCACATTATACATCACAACATCATCATACAGCATTTACTGATGTTGGTTCAGTCGTTCATTGATATGTCACCCATTTTGACAAATTTAGACTAAACACTGTCTGTTCTCAACCTTCCCGCAGTTACAATGGATGTTACTGTGGAGAGAGTAAAGTAAAGCTGTGTCCTCAGTTGTCCCCTTGAAGTTCAACTGAGTGTGTGAGAGAGGTTAAGTTATAGCTCCAGTGGCACCACCATGCCTTCAGCTTTGCCCCCTGTCTATTGCAGCCATAGCCAGACATTGGGGGTCAATGTCCCCATCATCCCTGTGAGTGCCCTGAGGCACAAGACAACGTCATCATTATAACAGAATGGTCTATGATCCATTCCCCAACTGACCCCCCCTCACACTATGTAGTCCCCATCGTGGGTCCACACAGCCACACAGTGAGTGACCTGTTCCAGAACCCCAGACTGACAGAGTGGCCCCCACCTCTCACCCCCACCATCCCCTCTTCCCTTACCCCCAACACAAATGCTGAGGCATCACAGTTCCTGAGCACACAGTCCTGTCCTATAGCCCCCCCTGACCCCCCGGTGTCCCCCATTATAGGCCAGTCAGAAAGCTTTTAGGGGTCCGGTAATGCTGAAAGATTGATGGCGTAAAATGGGGTGGAGGAAGAAGAGCAGGTGGTTAAGAAGAAAATGTCCTGCTTAATGGGTTACAAGGAATGTAATTCAATAATTATGAAAAGTAACTCAGGAAGGCAAGGATGGATGGTTTGTGGATTCGGGAGTGTTCAGAACGTTAGGGGTGTTGTATGCATGCCAGGTCCCTTCACTTCCTTCTCCCTAATGGTTATGTCAGACTAACTTCCTGATTCCTGCTATGACAGCCTGGATGTACAATAGCCAATAAACGTATTGCAAACTGATGGTTATTTGATAGATGGAGGATTGATAATGCTCTTTTAGCATCCATAAAGTTGCTGTAAAATGTATTAGGAAAAATAGCTGCTATATTTAGTCCAATAGGACCAGAGAGCAGTTGGTGAAACATATAGCGTGTTTCAAGATAATAATATTTTAATTCGTGCTTAGGTTTTTCCAACTGTGCCAAACTCCAGTATTGGAATGAACCCCCCACAAAAACATAACAAAACCTAGAACCACAAAGTGAAAGAATGTCTCTTACAATATCAACTGTTTTGACATGTGCGTTGGTGGGTTTTTTTATGTTTACATTTTGAGTCGATGTCATGTCCTGACCATAGAAAGCTCTTATTTTCTATGGTAGAGTAGGTCAGGGTGTGACTGGGGGGGGGGGGTTTATGTAGTTTATTTAGTTCTATGTTGTTTTGGTTCTAGTTTATTTTTTCTATGTTGGGATTTTTGTATGATCCCCAATTAGAGGCAGCTGGTCATCGTTGTCTTTAATTGGGGATCATATTTAAGAAGTTGTTTTTCGCACCTGTGTTTGTGGGAGATTATTTTGAGTTAGTGCATGTTGCACCTCTTTCGTCACGGTTTGTGTTTTGTTTGTAGTTTATTGTTTGTTTTGCGAAGTTTCACGTTAAAATAAAAAATGTGGAACGATACCCACGCTGAGATTTGGTCTCCTTCCTACGATGAACGTGACAGAATCTCCCACCACCAGAGGACCAAGCAGCAAGGCCAGGAGTGGACATGGGAGGAGATCCTGGACGGCAAGGGGCCCTGGACGCAGATTGGGGAATATCGCCGTCCAAGGGAGGAGATAGAGGCAGCAAAAGAGGAACGGCGACGATACGAGGAATAAGCACGGCAACGACGGAAACCCGAGAGGCAGCTCCAAAAAATGTTTGGGGGGGAGCACACGGGGAGATTGGCGGAGTCAGGGTTTAGACCTGAGCCAACTCCCCATGCTTACCGTGGGGAGCGTGTGACCAGTCAGGCACCGTGTTATGCTGTGATGCGCACTGTATCTCTAGTGCGTATTCATAGCCCGGTGCGCACTGTGCCTGCGCCACGCATTTCCCAAGCTAAAGTGAGCATTCAGCCAGGACGGGTTGTGCCGGCTCAGCGCTCCTGGTCTCCAGTACGCCTCCTCGGTCCAGGATATCCTGCGCCAGCTCTATGCACTGTGTCACCAGTGCGCATTCACAGCCCAGTTCGTCCTGTGCCAGCGCCCCGCATTTGCCGGGCTAAAGTGAGCGTTCAGCCAGGACGGGTTGTGCCAGCTCTACGCTCCAGACCTCCAGTGCGCCTCCACAGTCCAGTATATCCTGCACGGGTTCTATGCACCAGGTCTCCAGTGCGCCTCCACAGCCCAGTACATCCTGTGCCTCCTCCTCGCACTCTCCCTGAAGTGCGTGTCCTCAGTCCAGTATGTCCTGTGCCTGCTCCCCGCACTCGCCCTAAAGTGCGTGTCAACAGTCTGGTGCCACCTGTCCCGGCTCCACGCACTAGGCCTCCAGTGCGCCTGCCCAGTCCGGTGCGTCCTGTGCCTGCTCTCCGCACTTGCCCTGAGGTGCATGTTACCAGTCTGGTGCCACCTGTGCCGGCCCCACGCATCAGGCCTCCAGTGCGCCTTCCCGTTCAAGAGCTTCCGGCGATAGTTCCCAGTCCAGAGCTTCCGGCGACAGTTCCCAGTCCAGAGATTCCGGCGACAGTTCCCAGTCCAGAGCTTCCGGCGACAGTTCCCAGTCCAGAGCTTCCGGCGACAGTTCCCAGTCCAGAGCTTCCGGCGACAGTTCCCAGTCCAGAGATTCCGGCGACAGTTCCCAGCCCAGAGCTTCCGGCGACAGTTCCCAGTCCAGAGATTCCGGCGACAGTTCCCAGTCCAGAGCTTCCGGCGACAGTTCCCAGTCCAGAGCTTCCGGCGACGTTTCACAGTCCAGAGCTTCTGGCGACGTTTCACAGTCCGGAACCTCCGACGACGGTCCACAGTCCAGAACCTCCAACCACGGTCCACAGTCCGGAACCTCCAATGACTGTCCACAGTCCGGAGCCTCCTGAGACGGCCCACAGTCCGGAGCCTCCTGAGACGGCCCACAGTCCGGAGCCTCCTGAGACGGCCCACAGTCCGGAGCCTCCTGAGACGGCCCACAGTCCGGAGCCTCCTGAAATGGCCCACAGCCCGGAGCCACCTGAGACGGCCCAGCGCCCGGAACCTCCTGAGAAGGCCCACAGTCCGGAGCCTCCTGAGACGGTCCCCAGTCCGGAGCCTCCAGCGACGACCCACAGTCCGGAGCCTCCAGCGACGGTCCACAGTCCGGAGCCTCCAGCGACGGTCCCCAGTCCGGAGCCTCCAGCGACGGTCCCCAGTCCGGAAGCCTCCAGCGACAGTCCGGAGTCTCCAGCAACGGTCCACAGTCCGGAGCCTCCAGCAACGGTCGGCAGTCTAGAGCCTCCACCGATGCTGGCGAGTTCACAGGAAGAGAGGGTTCTTCGTCCTGCACCAGAGCCGCCTCCTATGCTGGCGGATCCTGCCCAGTCCGGTGCGTCCTGTGCCTGCTCTCCGCACTTGCCCTGAGGTGCATGTTACCAGTCTGGTGCCACCTGTGCCGGCCCCACGCATCAGGCCTCCAGTGCGCCTTCCCGTTCAAGAGCTTCCGGCGATAGTTCCCAGTCCAGAGATTCCGGCGACAGTTCCCAGTCCAGAGCTTCCGGCGACAGTTCCCAGTCCAGAGCTTCCGGCGACAGTTCCCAGTCCAGAGCTTCCGGCGACAGTTCCCAGTCCAGAGCTTCCGGCGACAGTTCCCAGTCCAGAGCTTCCGGCGACAGTTCCCAGTCCAGAGATTCCGGCGACAGTTCCCAGCCCAGAGCTTCCAGCGACAGTTCCCAGTCCAGAGATTCCGGCGACAGTTCCCAGTCCAGAGATTCCGGCGACAGTTCCCAGTCCAGAGCTTCCGGCGACGTTTCACAGTCCAGAGCTTCTGGCGATGTTTCACAGTCCGGAACCTCCGACGACGGTCCACAGTCCAGAACCTCCAACCACGGTCCACAGTCCAGAACCTCCAATGACTGTCCACAGTCCGGAGCCTCCTGAGACGGCCCACAGTCCGGAGCCTCCTGAGACGGCCCACAGTCCGGAGCCTCCTGAGACGGCCCACAGTCCGGAGCCTCCTGAGACGGCCCACAGTCCGGAGCCTCCTGAAATGGCCCACAGCCCGGAGCCACCTGAGACGGCCCAGCGCCCGGAACCTCCTGAGAAGGCCCACAGTCCGGAGCCTCCTGAGACGGTCCCCAGTCCGGAGCCTCCAGCGACGACCCACAGTCCGGAGCCTCCAGCGACGCTCCACAGTCCGGAGCCTCCAGCGACGGTCCCCAGTCCGGAGCCTCCAGCGACGGTCCCCAGTCCGGAAGCCTCCAGCGACAGTCCGGAGTCTCCAGCAACGGTCCACAGTCCGGAGCCTCCAGCAACGGTCGGCAGTCTAGAGCCTCCACCGATGCTGGCGAGTTCACAGGAAGAGAGGGTTCTTCGTCCTGCACCAGAGCCGCCTCCTATGCTGGCGGATCCTGCCCAGTCCGGTGCGTCCTGTGCCTGCTCTCCGCACTTGCCCTGAGGTGCATGTTACCAGTCTGGTGCCACCTGTGCCGGCCCCACGCATCAGGCCTCCAGTGCGCCTTCCCGTTCAAGAGCTTCCGGCGATAGTTCCCAGTCCAGAGATTCCGGCGACAGTTCCCAGTCCAGAGCTTCCGGCGACAGTTCCCAGTCCAGAGCTTCCGGCGACAGTTCCCAGTCCAGAGCTTCCGGCGACAGTTCCCAGTCCAGAGCTTCCGGCGACAGTTCCCAGTCCAGAGATTCCGGCGACAGTTCCCAGCCCAGAGCTTCCAGCGACAGTTCCCAGTCCAGAGATTCCGGCGACAGTTCCCAGTCCAGAGCTTCCGGCGACGTTTCACAGTCCAGAGCTTCTGGCGATGTTTCACAGTCCGGAACCTCCGACGACGGTCCACAGTCCGGAACCTTCAACGACAGTCCACAGTCCGGAACCTCCAATGACGGTCCACAGTCCGGAGCCTCCTGAGACGGCCCACAGTCCGGAGCCTCCTGAGACGGCCCACAGTCCGGAGCCTCCTGAGACGGCCCACAGTCCGGAGCCTCCTGAGACGGCCCACAGTCCGGAGCCTCCTGAAATGGCCCACAGCCCGGAGCCACCTGAGACGGCCCAGCGCCCGGAACCTCCTGAGAAGGCCCACAGTCCGGAGCCTCCAGCGACGGTCCCCAGTCCGGAAGCCTCCAGCGACAGTCTGGAGTCTCCAGCGACGGTCCACAGTCCGGAGCCTCCAGCAACGGTCGGCAGTCTAGAGCCTCCACCGATGCTGGCGAGTTCACAGGAAGAGAGGGTTCTTCGTCCTGCACCAGAGCCGCCTCCTATGCTGGCGGATCCGCAGGATGAGAGGGTTCTTCGTCCCGCACCAGAACCGCCTCCGATGCGGGAGGATCTGCGGGATGAGAAGGTTCTTCATCCTGCACCAGAGCCGCCACCAACACTAGACACCCCCCCTAACCCTCCCTTTTGGTTTCAGGTTTTGCGGCCGGAGTCCGCACCTTTGGGGGGGGGGGGGGGGGGGGGTACTGTCACGTCCTGACCATAGAGAGCTCTTATTTTCTATGGTAGGGGTAGGTCAGGGCGTGACATGGGGGTTTATCTAGTTTATTTAGTTCTATGTTGTTTTGGTTCTAGTTTCTTTTTTCTATGTTGGGATTTTTGTATGATCCCCAATTAGAGGCAACTGGTCATTGTTGTCTCTAATTGGGGATCATATTTAACTAGTTGTTTTTCCCACCTGTGTTTGTGGGAGATTATTTTATTTTGAGTTAGTGCATGTTGCACCTCTTTCGTCACGGTTTGTGTTTTGTTTGTAGTTTATTGTTTGTTTTGCAAAGTTTCACATTAAAATAGAAGATGTGGAACGATACCCACGCTGCGCTTGGTCTCCTTCCTACGATGAACGTGACAGTCGAATTCTCCTTCCTTGTAGTTAAAACGTCCTCAATGTACAGACAATAACCAGAACAATGATGGCAGTGATTGTGCAGAAACTCTAGATTTACGCTTGTTATCTAGCTAGTGTCACGGTTATCGTAAGGCGAGGACCAAAATGCAGCAGGGAAGTGTATACTCATCAACCTTTATTAGGACAAAGAAGGAAAAACCAAAATAAGCACGTATACAAAAAACACAAACGAACTAGACAGTCTTGTCAGGCACACACGGCAAAACAAGAAACAATCTCCCACAAACACTAAACCAAACACATACCCATATATAGGACTCTCAATCAGAGGCAACTAGAAAACACCTGCCTCCAATTGAGAGTCCAATCCCAATTAACTAGACATAGATATACAACTAACCAGAAAGAACATAGAAATACTAACACAGAACATAACCCCAAAACCCGGAACTAACTAACCAAACACCCTACTAAATAAACCACCACCCCGAACCACATAAACAAAATACCCTCTGCCACGTCCTGACCAAACTACAATTACAAATAATCCCTAATACTGGTCAGGACGTGACAGCTAGACTATGAAACATAGATATGAAAACACAGGTTTTGTGATGTTTGCAAACTAGACTATTTTCAGCAAAACAGAATAATCAACAGTGTCGAACACCTTTGACAGGTCAATGAACAAGGCAGCACAGCTCATTTTAGCATCCCAGGCATTTACAAGATCATTAACAACTAGCGTGGCTGCTGTGGTAGTACTATGCCCAGGCCTAAACCCTGATTGGTTTATATTAAACATACAATTATCAGATAAAAAGGAACAAAGTTGTACATTAACCAAGGATTCAAGAATCTAAGCTAAAGAAGGTAGTCTTGAAATGGGGTGATACTTAACAAGATCATTTGTATCCCCACCGTTATGGAGTGGCAGCACATATGCGGATTTCTACGCTTTTGGAAGTTTTGTCTAATGTTAGCAAAGCATCCAGGATTTATTTATCAGTGAATTTCCAAAAATAAAATTATTGACTGGCATTTTCAGTATCATTCAATAGATTTTCACCATCAACATCCAAACTACTCTTTCAAGAGCTGGTTTTGAAAAATATTCAAATATATAGCCCGCAGAGATAAAATGGGGATTAAATGCATTAATGATATCAATTTTGTCAGTAATAGGGCTAGAATCTAAATTAATTTATTGGGGGAGAGAAGAGGAGACACAATCCTTCAGTGACATAACAGCTTCCCAAAATGTTCCCTGTACATTCAGATAGTGAATTAACATAATAATCCGATTTTGCTTTTTAAACTAGTTTTACACACGGATTTCACAATCGCCTGATAGATTGCCAATCTGGGACAGAGTCTGTGAATCTAACTACCTGAGCTCCAGGAAAACAAAGTGTACGGGTATTTCGTACTTCCACCAATCTAACCATGGAGCTTCCCATAATAATCGCTGTTGTCCATTTCGAGCCGGAGCCCTCAGATATGAAAACATACAGGTTATGTGATGTTTGCTAACTAGACTAGGAAACATAGATATGAAAACATACAGGTTATGTGATGTTTGCTAACTAGACTAGGAAACATAGATATTAAAACATACAGGTTATGTGATGTTTGCTAACTAGACTAGGAAACATAGATATGAAAACATACAGGTTATGTGATGTTTGCTAACTAGACTAGGAAACATAGATATGAACACATAAAGGTTGTGTGATGTTCTATGTTAATAAATGTCTTCAACATACTGTAATGTCTAAAAAAGCTTTCTCTTCTATCCATCCACTCGTTTTTATCTTCCAGCTTTTTATCTAACTCTCCCTTCCAATACCCAGGGTCTATTCTGTTCTATGCCTGTCTTCTTACTTTCCCTCTGCAAGATGTATTGATCATTTCCAGCAAAAATACAATTTCAGTTTATTCTACAGAGCAAAAAATCCAATAGTGCAGTCTTCAATTCAATTGTGTTTTACCAGAGTGGAGAACAATAAACAGTAAAAGGACCCAGCTCCAGACATTCAACATGAGATTATTGTTCAAAAGAGACCTGATACAATTACAGGAAGCAATAGATGATAATTACATCACAACATGATCTCTCCTATATTCATCTGTTATGCATTGCAGTAAAGTTGAGATGTGGCAAGTACAGCATGACAGGGCAGAAACCCAGCCTTTTGTGAAGGTTGGCAGGTGTTGAAGCAAGGTTATGGAACTCCAGAACATACATTTAAAATGAAGCTACCTATTTTGGGACAAACTGGTGTCTGAGAACTATTACAGTTGAAGTCGGAAATGAACATATACCTTAGCCAAATACATTTAAACTCAGTTTTAAACAATGCCTGACATTTAATCCTAGTAAAACGTCCCTGTCTTAGGTCAGTTAGGTTCACCACTTTATTTTAAGAATGTGAAATGTCAGAATAATAGTAGAGAGAATGATTTATTTCAGCTTTTATTTCTTTCATCACATTCCCAGTGGGTCAGAAGTTTACATACACTCAATTAGTATTTGGTAGCATTGCCTTTAAATTGTTTAACGTTGGTCAAATGTTTCAGGTAGCCTTCCACAAGCTTCCCACAATACGTTTGGTGAATTTTGGCCCATTCCTTGCTCGCGCATGCATTTTCAGTTCTGCCCACAAATGTTCTATGGGATTGAGGTCAGGGTTTTATGATGACCACTCCAATACCTTGACTTTGTTGTCCTTAAGCCATTTTCCCACAACTTTGGAAGTATGCTTGGGGTCATTGTCCATTTGGAAGACCCATTTGCCACCAAGCTTTAACTTCCCGACTGATGTCTTGAGATGTTGCTTCAATATATCCACATCATTTTCATGATGCCATCTATTTTGTGAAGTGCACCAGTCCCTTCTGCAGCAAAGCACCCACACAACATGATGCTGCCTCCCCGGTGCTTCACGGTTGGGATGGTGTTCCTCGGCTTGCAGGCCTCCCCCTTTTTCCTCCAAGCATAACGATGGTCATTATGGCCAACCAGTTCTATTTTTGTTTCATCAGGCCAGAGGACATTTCTCCAAAAAGTACAATCTTTGTCCCCATGTGCAGTTGCAAACCGTAGTCTGGCTTTTTTATAACGGTTTTGGAGCAGTGGCTTCTTCCTTGCTGAACGGCCTTTCAGGTTATGTCGATATAGGACTTGTTTTACAGTGGATATAGATACTTTGTACCTGTTTCCTCCAGCATCTTCACAAGGTCCTTTGCTGTTGTTCTGGGGTTGATTTGGACTATTTTGCACCAAAGTACGTTCATCTCTAGGAGACAGAACGCGTCTGCTTCCTGAGCGGTATGACAGCTTCATGGTCCCATGGTGTTTGTACTTGCGTACTATTGTTTGTACAGATGAACGTGGTACCTTCAGGCATTTGGAAATTGCTCCCAAGGATAAACCAGACTTGTGGAGGTCTACGATTTTTTTTCTGAGGTCTTAGCTGATTTCTTTTGATTTTCCCATGATGTCAAGCAAAGGGGCACTGAGTTTGAAGGTAGGCCTTGAAATAAATCCACAGGTACACTTCCAATTGACTCAAAATATGTCAATTAGCCTATCAGAAGCTTCTAAAGCCATGACATCATTTTCTGGAATTTTCCAAGCTGTTTATAGGCACAGTCAACTTAGTGTATATAAACTTCTGACCCACCGGAATTTTCATACAGTGAATTATAAGTGAAATAATCTGTCTGTAAACAATTGTTGGAAAAATTACTTGTGTCATGCGCAAAGTAGATGTCCTAACCGACTTGCCAAAACTGTAGTTTGTTAACAATAAATTTGTGGAGTTGTTGAAAAATGAGTTTTAATGATTCCAACCTAAGTGTATGTAAACTTCCAACTTCAACTGTATATTTTGTGATACTTGTCTATATAATGTCAAACATGTCAAAATAACTGGTTCCATCAAAACCCATCCTTAGAGTTCTGCATTGAAGGTTTGCAGATTACATCACTAAGAAATAGACAGATACTGTAGGACATATTATTTTTCATAACAATTGTATGAAGCTGTGTAGAGTATAGATGTTAATAAAATTGTATAAAGAAACTGAACATTTAGCTTCGTTATTGCTTGTCAGTGTGCATATTTTTGGGTTAATCATTATTACATTGTACTGGATCATTCATTTAACTCAACTGTAGACAAATGATCAATATTGATCCCTAATAACAACATTATATCACTAAATATTACTTCATATCATATGTACGTACACTACCGTTCAAAAGTTTGGGGTCACTTAGAAATGTCCTTGTTTTTGAAAGAAAATCACATTTTTTTGTCCATTAAAATAACATCGAATTGATCAGAAATACAGTGTAGACATTGTTAATGTTGTAAATTACTATTGTAGCTGGAAATTGCAGATTTGTTATGAAATATCTACATAGGCGTACAGAGGCCCATTACCAGCAACCATCACTCCTGTGTTCCAATGGCACATTGTGTTAGCTAATCCAAGTTTATCATTTTAAAAGGCAAATTGATCATGAGAATACCCTTTTGCAATTATGTTAGCACAGCTGAAAACTGTTGTCCTGATTAAAGAAGCAATAAAACTGTCCTTCTTTAGACTAGTTGAGTATCTGGAGCATCAGCATGTGTGGGTTCGATTACAGGCTCAAAATGGCTCGAAACAAATAACTTTCTTCTGAAACTCGCCAGTCTATTCTTGTTCTGAGAAATGAAGGCTATTCCATGTGAGAAATTGCCAAGAAACTGAAGATTTTGTACAACGCTGTGTAATATTCCCTTCACAGAACAGCGCAAACTGTCTCTAACCAGAACAGAAAGAGGAGTGGGAGATCCAGGTGCACAATTGAGCAAGAGGACAAGTACATTAGAGTGTCTAGTTTGAGAAACAGATGCAACAGAAGTCCTCAACTGGCAGCTTCATTAAATAGTTCCCACAAAACACCAGTCTCAACATGTCACGTCCTGACCATAATAAGTTGTTATTTTCTATGGTAGAGTGGTCAGGGCGTGACAGGGGGGTGTTGATGTGTTCTATGTTTTCTATTTCTATGTTGGTGTTCTAGTTTGTCTATTTCTATGTTGGGGTTTATTGGGTTGACCTCCAAATGGAGGCAGATGGTCCTCGTTGCCTCTAATTGGAGGTCATATTTAGTAGGGGTGTTTCTTCATGTTGTTTGTGGGTGATTATCTTTTGAGTAGTGTCTATTCCTCTCTGCATCACGGTTTGTTGTTTTTTGTTAGTTAAAGTATTTATGTATTGCATCACGTTTCACGGTTATAATAAATATGTGGAACGAAAACACTGCATCTTGGTCCGCTCCTTATCCCAGCCATGACACAACATCAACAGTGAAAAGGCTTTTCCAGAATGCTTGCCTTCTAGGCAGAGTTACTCTGTCCAGTGTCTGTGTTCTTTTGCCCATCATAATCTTTTATTTTTATTGGCCAGTCTGAGATATGGCTTTTTCTTTGCAACTCTGCCTAGAAGGCCAGCATCCCGAAGTTGCCTTTTCACTGTTGACGTTGAGACTGGTGTTTTGCGGGTACTATTTAATGAAGCTGCCAGTGGAGGACTTGTGTGGCATCTGTTTCTCAAACTAGACACTCTAATGTACTTGTCCTCTTGCTCAGTTGTGCATCGGGGCCTCCCACTCCTCTTTCTATTCTGGTTAGAGACTGAATGCACTGTTCTGTGAAGGGAGTAGTACACGGCGTTGTACGAGATCTTCCATTGGAACACAGGAGTGATGCTTGCTGATAATGGGCCTCGATATGCCTATGTAGATATTCCATTAAGAATCAGCCGTTTCCAGCTAAAATAGTAATTTACAACATTAACTTCTTAAGTCTACAATGTCTACACTGTATTTTTGATCAATTCGATGTTATTTTAAATGGACAAAAAAAATGTGCTTGTCTTTCACCCCAAACTTTTGAACGATAGTGTATATTGACAGATGTATATTATGGCATTCAGTTCAACTCCACACAGCTAGGTCACCCGTGATACAAGTCAGTATTTGATGTCCATCCATGTCTGTAGACATCGGGAGATGACGTGAAACTGGCCAATAAGGGTATTGTGAACGGTGATGGTGGATGGGCGTAAGCATCTGCCTCTCATTCCAAAGGCTGCATGTTCCAATCCAGTGATAGAAAGTAGTTTTTTATAATTTCTATATATTTGTAAGCCTATTCCAAACCTTAAGCCTTACCTTAACCATTCGCAGTTAATGCCTAACCTTAAGAATTTGGAGTTAATGCCTAATCTTAACCCTTAACCTTAAACCTTCAGAGTTAATCAAATCAAATTTTTATTTGTCACATGCGCCGAATACAACAAGTGTAGACCTTACTGTAAAAATGCTTACTTATAAGCCCTTAACTAACAATGCTGTTCAAGAAATACGTAGAGTTAAGAAAATATTTACTTAACAAACTAAAGTAAAAAAATGTATATCTAAAAGTAGCACAAGAAAATTACATAACAATAACGAGGCTATATACAAGGGGTACCGGTACTGAGTCAATGTGTGGAGGTACAGGTTAGTCGAGGTCATTTGCAAAGTGACTATTTTTTAGGGCCTTCCTCTGACACCGTCTGGTATAGAGGTCCTGGATGTCAGGAAGCTTGGCCTCAGTGATGTACTGCGCCGTATGCACCACCCTCTGTAGCGCCTTACGGTCAG
This sequence comes from Salmo salar, assembly GCF_965601325.2. NCBI lineage: Eukaryota > Metazoa > Chordata > Actinopteri > Salmoniformes > Salmonidae > Salmo > Salmo salar. The sequence continues at coordinate 26,392,275 of NC_138295.1, forward strand.
ATGCCGAGCAGTTGCCATACCAGGCGGTGATGCAACTGGTGAGGATGCTCTTGATGGTGCAGCTGTATAACTTTTTGAGGATCTGGGGACCCATGCGAAATCTTTTCAGTCTCATGAGGTGGAAAAGATGTTGTTGTGCGCTCTTCACAACTGTCTTGGTGTGTTTGGACCATGATAGTTCATTGGTGATTTGGACACCAAGGAACTTGAAATTCTTGACCCGCTCCACTTCAGCCCCATCAATGTTAATGGGGCCTGTTTGGCCCTCCTTTTCGTATTGTCCACGATCAGCTCCTTTGTCTTATTCACATTGAGGGAGAGGTTGTTGTCCTGGTACCACACTGCCAGGTCTCTGACCTCCTCCCTATAACCTGTCTTATCATTGTCAGTGATCAGGCCTACCACTGTTGTGTTGTCAGCAAACTTAATGATGGTGTTGGAGTCATACTTGACCACGCAGTTGTTGGTGAACAGGGAGAACAAGAGGGGACTAAGCACGCACCCCTGAGGGGCCCCAGTGTTCAGGATCAGCATGTCAGATGTGTTGTTGCCTACCCTTACCACGTGGGGGTGGCCCGTCAGGAAGTCCAGGATCCAGTTGCGGAGGGAAGTGTTTAGTCCCACGGTCCTTAGCTTAGTGATGAGCTTTGTGGGTACTATGGTGTTGAACGCTGAGCTGTAGTCAATGAACAGCATTCTCACATTGGTATTCCTTTTGTCCAGGTGGGAAAGGGCAGTCTGGAGTTTGACTGAGATTGTGTAATCTGTGGATCTGTTGGGGCGGTATGCGAATTGTATTGGGACTAAGGTTTCCGGAATGATGGTGTTGATGTGAGCCATGACCAGCCTTTCAAAGCACTTCATGACTACCGACGTGAGTGCTATGAGCGGTAATCATTTAGGCAGGTCACTTTTGCTTTCTTTGGCACAGGGACTATGGTGCTCTGTTTGAAACATGTAGGTATTACAGACTCAGTCAGGCAGAGGTTGAAAATGTCAGTGAAGACACTTCCCAGTTGGTCCACGCATGCTTTGAGTACAGGTCTGTGGCATTGTGAATGTTGACCTGTTTAAAGGTCTTGCTCACATTGGCTACAGAGAGCGTGATCACACAGTCATCCGGAACAGCTGGTGCTCTCATGTATGCTTCAGTGTTGCTTGCCTCGAAGCGAGAATAAAAGGCATTTAGCTTGTCTGCTAGGCTCGCATCACTGGGCACTAAACTTAACCTTAAACATTTAGAAATGTGACACTTGGAACAACTTCAAAATTTGAAGTTTGAGAAAGATGGATTAATGTCTAATTCTGACGTGAGACTGTGAGAGCTGGTAGCCACATTAGCCTCACAGGGCGATATGACACCACATCTTAGAACTACACCACTTAAGAGCCAATTCCCAAAATAGCAGGCAACACATTAACCATCCCAAAAAGGGGGACCGAAAACATATATATATATATATATATATATATATATATATATATATATATATATATATATATATATATCTTTTTTGATTCCAGTGTGCTGGGAGTAGCTGGAGGGAGGGAAACGAACTGAAGGGACCATGCGGTGAATGATGGACGCTTTTACAAGGGAAGACAATACAAAAGAAAAATAACAACATTGCCAAACTGTGATGGCCTCTGCATATATTGGGCACTCTGCCTATGATGGTGTGTGGTGTGTGTGTGTGTGTGTGTGTGTGTGTGTGTGTGTGTGTGTGTGTGTGTGTGTGTGTGTGTGTGTGTGTGTGTGTGTGTGTGTGTGTGTGTGTGTGTGTGTGTGTGTGTGTGTGTGTGTGTGTGTGTGTGTGTGTGTGTGTGTGTGTGTGTGTGTGTGTGTGTGTGTGTGTGTGTGTGTGTCAGCAGCAGGTGGGGGGCAGAAGGGTTAAGTAGGATAGAAGGCACCCATACTTCAGATTGGCAGCAAGCTGCCGCAAGGATAATCTAATCAGGGGATGCAATTCAATTAGCTGGGGTCTCTGGGGCGACTGAGCCAGGCAGCCGGTGGCAGAGCAGAGCCGCTATGCTACCGAGGGGGGCCTCTTCTCCTCCACCGGCAGCCTGACCAAAGCTCCCCTCGGCCGCAACGCATGAATGCAGATGAAATTTGAAATATGAAAATATCCAATAATTTATGGAAGTTGTCAGGAATGCCGGGGGCCAGGGCAGTCACTGGTGTCTCAGTAGGGAGGATGGTGGTGGGAGGAGGTGGGGAGAGGAGGAGCGGGGAGGTGGTGGAGAGAGAAGGAGGGGGGAGGAGGGTGGAGGTGGGAGGTGGGAAGAGGAAGTGGGGAGAGGAGGAGGAGGGAGGGGGCTTTATTCCACCCATAGAGACAAGTGGAAGTATCTGACTGGTGGTTCTTGGATCTCATAGAGACTAGTGGTGCATGGCCTTTATGTTACTTGCTATATCGTAAACAGATGAAAGTATATACATTTACATGATACAAAGGATCATAGCTGAATTAGCATAGTAGCAATGACTTCCAAAGCTCTCTCATAAACACGCACATCCCAACTAGCTATGTATCCGTATCTCTTCATCTTCCCTTCTCTCTCAAGTAACAACACAGCCACACACTTATGAAACACACACACACACACACACCCCACCCCTCCTCCTCAAGAAAAGAGAGAAGGAGCTGATGAAAGCAAGAGATGGAGAGAACGAGAGAGCTGGAGGAATAATGGGTATTCTCTGAGGTGAACCTGAGCCTTGAGTGGAACGAGGGAGGCAAGAGAGGGGCATAGAAAAAGAAAGAGAGAGGCTCTTAGATAAATTACACCTCATTAGAGGCAGCCTAGCACCGTGCCATTATGTCAGGGGGAGTCCTTTTTCATTCCTACAAATTTGTCTGGAATTCTTCAGATTTAGCCCGGCCAGCCTCCATTATCAATTCTGGGAATCCGATTAGCTCTTTATTATTCTCCGCCTCTCGTGCCAATGTTTCCTCATGTGGCTGGAATCTTCATGGCCTTTTAGTCACCCCCACCCACCAGCCACTGGTCGCCAACACACACAAACCAAAACACATAGACCTACATATGCTATTATGATATACGTAATGCTTTGACCAATGTGCACCACCAATCTGATCTAATTCCTGTTTGTTATGTTATATGCTATACTGTGGAATGATGTGATATTCAACATTTTTGTTATGTTTGTTTGAAAATGGTACTGTCAAACATTTGTGTATAGTTGTGTGTATAGTTAGTTCCTCTATGTTATAAGGATATGAATGGAGGAGATGGCTGCCGTTTTACGGGCTCTTAACCAGTTGTGCTATTGTGTGTGTTTTTCCATGTTATTTGTAACTTATTTTGTACATAATGTTTCTGCCACCGTCTTTTATGACCGAAAAGAGCTTCTGGATATCAGGACAGCAATTACTGAACTTGTACAGAACAAAGATTTTTTCTTTAACAAGTCAGATGCAAAGGATTTACTTCAGACACCCAAACAAGGCCAACATCCCCGTCATTCGCAGGAGAAAGATACGGCGATATTGGGGACATAGGTCGGGGTGCCTTGTAAGGATCCAACGGCAAGTGTGTAATCAGCCTCTACCATCAGTCCTATTAGCCAACGTAAAATCATTGGATAACAAAATAGACAAGCTATGATCACGAATATCCTACCAATGGGACATTAAAAACCGTAGTATCTTATGTTTAACCGAGTCGTGGCTGAACAACGATAAAATACAGCTAGAGGGTTAGGCAAGATAGAACTGCTGCCTCCTGTAAGACAAGGGGTGGCGGTCTGTATATATTTCTAAACAACAGTTGGTGCACAAAATCGAATATTAAGGAGGTCTTAAGGTTTTGCTCGCCTGAGGTAGAATATTTCATGATAAGCAAAAGACCACACTATTTACCAAGAGAGTTTTCATCCATTTTCATAGATGGCTATTTACCACCACAAACCGAAGATGGCACTAAGTCCGCACTCAATGAGCTGTATAAGGCTGTAACAGGTAAACTCTCATCCAGAGGCGGCGCTCCTAGTGGCTGGGGGCTTTAATGCAGGGAAACTTAAATCCATTTTACCTCATTTCTACCAGCATGTTAAATGTGCAACCAGAGGAAAAAAACTGTAGACCACCTATACTCCACAAACAGAGACGCATAGAAACCTCTCCCTCGCCCTCCATTTGGCAAATATGACCATAATTCAATCTTCCTGATTCCTGCTTACAAGCAAAAACCAGTGACTCGGTCAATAAAGAAGTGGTCAAATGACGCAGATGCTAAGCAACAGGACTGTTTTGCTAGCACAGACTGGAATATGTTCCGGGATTCTTCCGATGGCATTGAGGAGCACACCACATCAGTCACTGGCTTCATCAATAAGTGCATCGATGACGTCGTCCCCACAGTGACCGTACGTACATACCCCAACCAGAAGCCATGGATTACAGGCAACATCTGCACTGAGCTAAAGGCTAGAGCTGCCGCTATCAAGGAGTGGGACACCTGCTCCAACACTCGTCGGATGTGGCAGGGCCTTCAACCTATTACAGACTACAAAGGGATGCAAAGCAGTGAGCTGCCCAGTGACATGAGCCTACCAGACAAGCTAAATTACTTCTATGCTCTCTGAGGCAAATAACACTGAAGCATGCATGTGAGCATCAGCTGTTCCGGATGACTGTGTGATCACGCTCTCTGTAGCCGATGTGTGTAAGACCTTTAAACAGGTCAACATTCACAAGGCTGCAGGACCAGACAGATTACCAGGACGTGTACTCCAAGCATGCACTGACCAACTGGCAAGTGTCTTCACTGAAATGTTCAACCTGTCCCTGACTGAGTCTGTAATACCAACATGTTTCAAACAGACCACCATAGTTACTGTGCCCAAGAGCACTAAGGTAACCTGCCTAAATGACTACCGACCCGTAGCACTCACACATGTAGCCATGAAGTGCTTTGGAAGGCTGGTCATGGCTCACATCAACACCATTATCCCAGAAACCCAAGACCCACTCCAATTTGCATACCACCCCAACCGATCCACAGATGATGCAATCTCTATTGCACTCCACACTACCCTCTCCCACCTGGACAAAAGGAACACATACGTGAGAATGCTATTCATTGACTACAGCTCAGCGTTCAACACCATAGTGCCCTGAAGATCATCACTAAGCTAAAGACCATGGGACTAAACACCTCCTTCTGCAACTGGATTCTATACTTCCTGACGGGCTGCCCCCACGTGGTAAGGGTAGGTAACAACACACCTGCCACACTGATCCTCAACACGGGGGCTCCTCAGGGGTGCATACTGAGTCCCCTCCTGTACTCCCTGTTCACCCATGACTGCATGGCCAGGCACGACTCCAACACCATCATTAAGTTTGCCGACGACACAAAAGTGTTAGGCCTGATCACCAACAACGATGAGACAGCCAATAGGGAGGAGGTCATCGACCTGGCAGTGTGGTGCCAGGATAACAACCTCTCCCTCAACATGATCAAGACAAAGAAGATGATTGTGGACTACCATTCTCATCGACGGGGTTGTAGTGGAGCAGGTTGAGAGCTTCTAGTTCCTTGGTGTCCACATCAACAACAAACTATCATGGTCCAAACACACCAAGACAGTTGGGGGGCACGACAAAGCCTATTCCCCCTCAGGAGACTGAAAAGATTTGGCATGGGTCCCCAGATCCTCAAAAAGTTCTACAGCTGCACCTTCGAGAGCATCCTGACGGGTTGCATCACTGCCGACCACAAGGCACTACAGAGGGTAATGCGTACGGCCCAGTACATAACTGGGGCCAAGCTTCCTGCCATCCAGGACCTCTATACCAGACGGTGTCAGAGGAAGGCCCTAAAAATTGTCAAAGACTCCAGCCACCCTAGTCATAGACTGTTCTTTCTGCTACCGCACGGTAAGTGGTACCGGAGCGCCAAGTCTAAGTACAAAAGGCTTCTTAACAGCTTCTTCCCCCAGGCCATAAGACTCCTGAACAGCTAATTAAAATGCTACCCAGACTATTTGCATTGTCGTCGTCCCCCACCCCCTCTTTTATGCTGCTGCTACTCTCTGGTTATTATCTATGCATAGTCACTTTAACTCTACCTACATGTACATATTACCTCAATTACCTCGACTAAGCTGTGCCCACGCACATTGACTCTGTACCGGTACCCCCTGCATATAGCCTCGCTGCTGTTATTTTACTACTGCTTTTTACTATTTGTTATTTTTATTTTTTACTTACCTATTTTTTACTTAACACTTATTTTTCTTTATACTGCATTGTTGGTTAAGGGCTTGTAAGTCAGCATTTCACTGTACGGTCTACACCTGTTGTATTTGGCGCATTTGACAAATAGAATTGGATTTGATGTTTTAATACTAAGACACAGGAGTATATATATATATATATATATATTATATATATTAAAATATATATATATATTAAGCTTACCATCACACTCAATTTACTGATTTTACTGATTTTACTACATAATACTCCTATTCAACCATGATAAATACCTACTCTATCATTATACTCTTACTCATCCAGGATAAATATGATTATTGATTATTTAATTTGATCATCGAGAACCAAATCCAAATCCATAATCGTATAAATTGATTGGCAATTTGAATAAGAGGCTGACAGATTCACCCTTCTGATAGAACAGGTGGAATTGTTTCCCATTGCTAAATAATCACTCCAATTAAACAATTACAACCCGAGGCGGAATTGAGTTACAGAGACCCCGTGAATCCACCCCTTCTTCACTAATCACAAATGAACAGAGACACACTTGACTTTTATGGTTTCATCAACCTGTTGAAATGTTAACATGAATCTTGAATGACTGCTTTAACATGGTTTGGTATGCCATTTTTTGTTAGCTAGGGTGCTGATGATGACAAAATAACTACACAGTTTATATGAAAATTATTTTTATTAGGCTACATATACTTGTAGTTAATACAGACACAACAAATTCGTTTTTAGAACATTTTTCGAGAAAACATATCTTCAAAACGGTCATCCTCTCTAAGATATAAACAAATAAAAAAAATTAAAACATACCAGATGTATCCTTCTACATCATACATTAATTAGGATAAATCTGTAGACATCAACCCCAAATGACTGGAAACATCATCATCTTAGAAACTTGGATTTCGGGTTGAATTGCCCCTTTTTATGAAATTGCATGGGTCGGAGAGTGGCTGAGGTAGAGGGATCAGTGGAGAGCTCAGCTGAGACATAGAAATAGAATGTCCAGATAGTCCCGCTATCATGGGACATTGCTTTGATTGGAAATGTCCATTCTACTAACATCTGAGGCCTGCTGGGAGTGAGTGTCATAGGGCAGACTGGAGCCATAGGGCACAGGCCCCATCACTCTCCCTCCTCCCTCCCTCCTTCTCTTCCCTCCATCTCCAACCAGGCCGTGCTGCAGGGTACCGTGTAGCTGCACTGGGCCTGGGGTCAGTGAAAAGCTGGCTTGGTAGGAGATGATTGCAGCCTAATTGTGCCATTGAGGAATGTGGTACACTGGAGTTACTATGGCCTGCATGAGGTCTGGCTGGCCACTGTGGTGGACACACTGGACAAATGCATTTTTAGAATGACAGGGATTCCCTAAGCTTCAGTGGGGTAGGGGTCTGTGGAGCAGGGGTCAATGGCTGACCAATTGGGCTCCTGTTGCTTGGTGCAAGTGTAATACTTTTAAAAAGGCCTTTTGATTAGCTGGTGCCTGTTTGGAATTCTTGCTTATAGATGTGCATGAAGGGAAATAACTCTTGAACTATTGTCCAAGATGTTCTCGTTTTGCCTCTGTGTTTTCTCCAGTATATTGCCTGAGGAGTATATGCCTTTTTGGTTAGATTAGAACTGAACTTTGTCATAACATGTTAAGATAAATAATATGTGTTACATACTCAAGCAATTACAAACACCTGTACTGTCCGGTATGCAATCAATGAAATAAATGCACACTAACCAACCATTATTCCCTCACCCACCAACCCATGATGGCTGGCTCTACCCTTCCCTTCTACCCTGGAGGAAGCTGGGTAATCATCAGCCTCTTTCTCCATCTCCCTCTCCCTCTATCCTTCAATCAGTTGTGTGTGAACTGTATGCGTCCCACTATATCTCCCCCCGCGGGTCCTCTCCAGCCCTCCACTCCCTGCTATTTTCACCCCCGCACACATCCGTCGCTGCACTTATCCAGCCTCAGACGGCTGGTGGCTCAATGGCTAAACGGATTAGGGAACAACAGAGCACCTTCCCCTCTCCGCTTGCTTGCCTGAATCCTCGTAGGCGGTGGCTATTGAGCAGGCCCAGGCCCTCCACTAGCCAGGCTTTATTGATGCGTCTATGGGGCTTTATGCTGCCAGCGCTCGGCCTTGCCCTCGCCTTCATCAATCATCTAGGCTCCAGGGCTGCTATCACAGCGGAGACAGGCCTCCAATGCACTGCAGCACCCTCCTATCAGAGCGGAGACAGGCCTCCAATGCACTGCAGCACCCTTCCAGGAAACTCTATAGGGGAGAGAGAGAGAGAGAGAGAGAGAGAGAGATAGAGAGACAGACAGACAGACAGAGAGAGACTAACTATTTGCACATCATTACAACACTGTATATATACATAATATGACATTTCAAATGTCTTTATTCTTTTGGAACTTTTGTAAGTGTAATGTTTACTGTTCATTTTTTATTGTTAATTTCACTTTTGTTTATTATCTATTCCACTTGCTTTGGCAAAGTAAACATATGTTTCCCATGCCAATAAAGCCCTTAAATTGAAATTTAGGGGAGGGGGGGCATCAGTCTGTTGGTGTGATTCTCAGGCTGCCACTCTCATTTCTGATGGGTTTGATGGTTTGACAGACGTACCATAGAATGCATGACAATGCAGTGATTAACAAGGGTTGAGCTATTGCATTTAGTTGAATCATGATGTTGTGAATATATCTGCCATATACTGTAGGCCCCTATATATGTATTCCTGATAATAGTAATAGTAGTTATATGAATAATGATCACTTCTGTTTGAAAATAATGATTTTTTTTTGTTTAAATAGATAGCATATATATCCTCTATCTGTCAATGGTCTAAGAGTTATAGGATATTGTGCAAAGCTAAATCAAGAAAGTTTATTTATGGAGAATATGTCTCATATAGGCTAAGGTCTGTCAGTGGTATCATGTTCCACCCTTTTTCATCATGCCTCAACACTATGTCGAATTGTACTCTGCACTTAACTTTTTTAATAACGATTTTTTTCCCCTTCCCTTCAGCCGTAAACTCTCACTCTCTCCTCCCTGGTGGAATAGCACAATTCGATTATAGTTATATTTTACAGCAGACGCCAGGGCGCAATAAAAGGAGGGGAGCACGGAAACGGGACTTCAGCCATCAATTAGATCTCTATTAGCAGCCAACGAAGACCTCACCGCAGGAAATACAGAGGACGCCCTGCCTCAGCCAAGCTCCGAAATTAAACAATTCTTCAAGCCCCTCGACACGCTTGAGTCAAGACTCCAATGTTTTGGGCAATTTGTTTTGCTAGAACGATACTATGTCGTATCCACTTATGGGAAAGTGTTAACCTTGTGACCCGAGGTGGAGCTAACATATCAATATGATATACTTAGCGACAACTATAAAGGAAATAATTTGGGGATACCTTTGAAAGACGTGTCTGAGATTCATTCGTAATTGTAAAAAGAGATGTTTCTGTCTCCTTTAGCAGCACAATAGGGATGGGAATGTCAAATCAAATGTTATTTGTCACATACACATGGTTAGCAGATGTTAATGCGAGTGTAGCGAAATGCTTGTGCTTCGACAGTTTACATACACCTTAGCCAAATACATTTAAACTCAGTTTTTCACAATTCCTGATATTTAATCCTAGTAAAAATTCCCTGTCATAGGTCAGTTAGGATCACCACTTTATTTTAAGAATGTGAAATGTCAGAATAATAGTAGAGAGAAGGATTTCTTTCAGATTTTATTTCTTTCATCACCTTCCCAGTGGGTCAGAAGTTTACATACACTCAATTAGTATTTGGTAGCATTGCCTTTAAATTGTTTAACTTGGGTCAAACATTTCGGGTAGCCTTCCACAAGCTTCCCACAATAAGTTGGGTGAATTTTTGCCCATTTCTCCTGACAGAGCTGGTGTAACCGAGTCAGGTTTGTAGCCCTCCTTGCTCGCAAACGCTTTTTCAGTTGTGCCCACAAATGTTCTATGGGACTGAGGTTAGGGCATTGTGATGGCTACTCCAATACCTTGACTTTGTTGTCCTTAAGCCATTTTGCCACAACTTTGGAAGTATGATTGGGGTCATTGTCCATTTGGAAGACCCATTTGCGACCAAGCTTTAACTTCCTGACTGATGTCTTGAGATGTTGCTTCAATATATCCACATAATTTTCCTCCCTCATGATGTCATCTATTTTGTGAAGTGCACCAGTCCCTCCTGCAGAAAAGCAGCTCCACAACATGATGCTGCTACCCCCGTGCTTCACGGTAGGGATGGTGTTCTTCGGCTTGCAAGCCTCCCCCTTTTTCCACCAAACATAACGATGGTCATTAAGGCCAAACAGTTCTATTTTTGTTTCATCAGACCAGAGAACATTTCTCCAAAAAGTACGATCTTTGTCCCCATGTGCAGTTGCAAACCATAGTCTGGCTTTTTAATGGCGGTTTTGGAGCAGTGGCTTCTTCCTTGCTGAGCAGCCTTTCAGGTTATGTCGATATAGGACTCGTTTTACTGTGGATATAGATACTTTTGTACCTGTTTCCTCCAGCATCTTCACATGGTCCTTTACTGTTGTTCTGGGATTGATTTGCACTTTTCACACCAAAGTACGTTCATCTCTAGGAGACAGAATGCGTCTCCTTCCTGAGCGGTATGACGGCTACGTGGTCCCATGGTGTTTGTATTTGCGTACTATTATTTGCACAGATGAACGTGGTACCTTCAGGCGTTTGGAAATGGCTCCCAAGGATGAACCAGACTTGTGGAGGTCTACAATTTTCTTTCTGAGGACTTGGCTGATTTCTTTTGATTTTCCCATGATGTTAAGCAAAGAGGCACTGAGTTTGAAGGTAGGCCTTGAAATACATCCACAGGTACACCTCCAATTGACTCAAATAATGTCAATTAGCCTATCAGAAGCTTCGAAAGCCGTTACATCATTTTCTGGAATTTTCCAAGCTGTTTAAAGGCACAATCAACTTAGTGTATGTAAACTTCTGACCAACTGGAATTGTGATACAGTGAATTATAAGTGAAACAATATCTAACACGTAATCTAACAAATTCACAACAGCTACCTTATACACACAAATGTAAAGGGATGGAATCAGAATATGTACATATAAATATATGGATGAGCGATGGCCGTGCGGCATAGGCAAGATGCAATAGATGGTATTAAATACAGTATATGCATATGAGATGAGTAATGTTGGATATGTAAACATTATTAAAGTGGCATTATTTAAAGTAACGAGTGATGCCTTTACTAAATAAATTTGTTAAAGTGGCCAGTGATTTGGGTCTGTATGTTGGCAGCAGCCTCTCTATGTTAGCGATGGCTGTTTAACAGTCTGATGGCCTTGCGATAGAAGCTGTTTTTCAGTCTCTCGGTCCCAGCTTTGATGCACCTGTACTGACCTCGCCTTCTGGATGATAGTGGGGTGAACAGGCAGTGGCTCAGGTGGTTGTTGTCCTTGATGATCTTTTTGGCCTTCCTGTTACATCAGGTGCTGTAAGTGTCCTGGGGGGCAGGTAGGTTGCCCCCGGTGATGCGTTGTGCAGACCGCACTACCCTCGCGGTTAGGGGCGGTGCAGTTGCTGTACCAGGCGGTGATACAGCCCGACAGGATGCTCTTGATTGTACATCTGTAAAAGTTTCTGAGAGTTTTAGGTGACAAGCCAAATTTCTTCAGCCTCCTGAGGTTGAAGAGGCGCTGTTGCGCCTTCTTCGCCACGCTGTCTGTGTGGGTGGACCACTTCAGTTTGTCCATGATGTGTATGCAGAGGAACTTAAAACTTTCCACCTTCTCCACTACTGTCCCGTCGATGTGGATTGGGGGGTGCTCCCTCTGCTGTTTCCTGAAGTCCATGATCATCTCCTTTGTTTTGTTGACGTTGACTGAGAGGTTGTTTTCCTGACACCACACTCCGGGTGCCCTCACTTCCTCCCTGTAGGCTGTCTCGTCGTTGTTGGTAATCAGGCCCACTACTGTTGTGTCGTCTGCAAACTTGATGATTGAGTTGGAGGTGTGCATGGCCACGCAGTCATGGGTGAACAGGGAGTACAGGAGGGGGTTGAGCACGCACCCTTGTGGGGCCCCAGGGTTGAGGATCAGCGAAGTGGAGATGTTTCTACCTTCACAACTTGGGGGCGTCCCGTCAGAAAGTCCAGGACCCAATTGCACAGGGCAGGGTTGAGACCCAGGGCCTTAAGGTTAATGATGAGCTTTGAGGGTACTATGGTGTTGAATGCTGAGCTGTAGTCAATGAACAACATTCTTACATAGGTATTCCTCTTGTCCAGATGAGATAGGTTAGTGTGCAGTGTGATGGAGATTGCATCATCTGTCGACCTGTTGGGGTGGTATGCAAAATCAAGTGCGTCTAGGGTGGAGGTGATATGAGCCTTGACTAGTCTCTCAAAGCACTTCATAATGACAGAAGTGAGTACTATGGGCCGGTAGTCATTTAGTTCAGTTATCATTGCCTTCTTTGGTACAGGAACAATGTTGGCCATCTTGAAGCATGTGGGGACAGCAGACTGGGATAGGGAGCGATTGAATATGTCCGTAAACACATCAGCCAGCTGGTCTGCGTATACTCTGAAGACGCGGCTCTGGATGTCGTCTGGGCCAGCAGCCTTGCGAAGGTTAACACGTTTAAATGTCTTACTTGCATCAGCCAATGGAGAAGGATGGGGGGCCCGCAGTCCTTGGTAGCGGGCTGTGTTGGTGGCGCTGTATTGTCCTCAAAGTGGGCGAAGAAGGTGTTTAGCTTGTATGGAAGCATGACGTGGCTGGTTTTCTTTTTGTAGTCCGTAATTTCCTGTGGACCCTGCCACATATGTCTCGTGTCTGGGCCGTTGAATTGCGACTCCATTTTGTCCCTATACCAACATTTTGCTTGTTTCATTGCCTTGCGGATTGAATAACTACACTGTTTATATTCGGCCATATTCCCCGACCTCTTTCCATGGTTGAATGCGGTGGTTCGCACTTTCAGTTTTGCTCAAATGCAGCCATCTATCCACGGTTTCTGGTTGGGGTAGGTTGTAATAGTTACAGATGGTAAAACATCTCCAATGCACTTCCTAATAAACTCACTCACCAAGTCAGCTTATAGATCGATGTTATTATCTGAGGCTTCCCGGAACATTTTCCAGTTCACGTGATCAAAACAATCTTGAAGCGTGGATTCCGATAGGTCAGACCAGCGTTGATTGGTTCTAGTCACGGGTACATCCTGTTTGAGTTTCTGCCTATAGGATAGTATGAGCAAGATGGAGTCATGGTTGGATTTGCCGAAGGGAGGGCGGGGGAGGGCCTTGTATGCATCGCGGAAGTTAGAGTAGTAGAGGTCCAGTGTTTTGCTCGAGTGAGTACTACAGTCAATGTGCTGGTAGAATTTAGGTAGACTTGTTCTCAAATTAGCTTTGTTAAAATCCCCAGCTACAATAAATGCAGCCTCAGGATATATGGTTTCCAGTTTACATAGAGTCTAATGAAGTTCTTTCAGGGCCGTCGAGGTATCTGCTTGGGGTTGGGGGGATATACATGGCTGTGACTATAATCGAAGAGAATTCTCTTGAGAAATAATGCAGTCGGCATTTTATTGTAAGGAATTCTAGGTCAGGTGAACAAAAGGACTTGACTTCCTGTATGTTGTTACTGTTACACCATGAGTCGTTAATCATGATGCATACACCCCCGCCCTTCTTCTTACCAGAGATATGTTTGTTTCTGTCTGCACGACACATGAAGAAACCTGGTGGCTGTACGGACTCTGACAACATATCCCGAGTGAGCCATGTTTCGGTGATACAGAGAATGTTACAATCTCTGATGTCTCTCTGGAAGGCAACTTGTTCCCTAATTTCGTCCACCTTGTTGTCTAGAGACTGGACATAGGCGACTAATATGCTCGGAAGCGGTGGGTGGTGTGCTCGCCTTCTAAGTATATTTGCAGGCCTCAACCACTACCCTGAGAGCACTTGATTCAGTATATCATGCGGCCCTCAGGTTCATTACAAATCAAAAACGTCTAACACATCATTATGATCTCTACAGCGCTGTTGGCTGGTCATCATTGACCTTGCGTAGGCTTAAACACTGGTATACACTGATTTATAAGGCCATATTGGGTAAAATGCCATTTTATCTCTGTTCTTTTTTAGTCAGGTCGGTAAATAAATATCAATTACGGTCCCATTCTCTAAGAACTTGAAGCGAGGCGGCCATCTCTGTCGGCGCCATCTTGTCAAGTTAGTGAGTGATTTTTAAAACTTTAATACTGAAGATGTGGGAATTGATTGTTGGAGGAGAATGTTTTCTAAAAAGGAATAAATAGGATTTGACCCACTTGATTAACCATCCCTAGCCTCCCATTAGGATCATGTAGCTTCTTTGTATGTGGACACTTTATTCAGAACCCTCTTATCCAGGGGTGGACTGGCCATCTGGCATTTGCTCGAAATGCCAGATGAGCCGATCCATTTTTATCTCAGTGGGCCTGTCTAACAAGGACAAAAATGGTCCGGTGTGGGTGCCTCAAGGAAAATAATGGGCCATAATGTTAGAAATGCTAGGGCTGATATCTGGTCCCAGTCTGCCCCTGCTCTCATGTGTTTATAGTGCAGTTGTGTCAAGTGTGAATTTACTGTTCTGTGTTTATTATCTCACCACAACCAAAGTTACCTCTGAAAAAGGTTATTCTATTCTTTCTGATATTTTCTGTTATTAGACTCAGCGAAAACTGAGCTGAATGTCTGATTTCACTTTGTGGGGGGCCTCCATAAAAATGTGATTGTTGTTATACCCAACAAGTCATAGGAAAGACTGCTATGGCATATGAGTATGCTCTGCTCATTCTCCATTGATAAAGGGCATGAAAAGAACATGCAGCTTGGTCCAGTTGGAATATTCCTGGAATTTGGGGAAAGTTACCGGAATTTTGCAACCCTTTCCCTGTAGTTAGCAGTGGCACAGTAACGATCATTCACCATTTCCTGCATAGGTCAAAAAACTAAAATATCAAACCTGACGCAGCATTAGAAAGTCAATCCAAAGAGATATCAATAACGTGAAGAGATCATTATAAGAGTATGATAAGCATTGGAATGGTTCCATAGTTGAGAGAGGAGCTGTAGCACTGTATTGTGCAGCACTACTATTACCATGCCAGAAATACATCGCCATGATGTAGGCTATAGTGTTTGTGTTCTGCATGTAGATCCATTCATAAACCCCCATGACACGATTCTCCAGTTTAGTGATACGCTTGTGACCGTCTACAACAGAGACTAAATCATTATTGCAAGAGCAAGCATATAGGCATAGCCTATCTGTGCATTGTTATAAGGTGTAACCTATAGTTGTCATCATCTATGTAGGCCTACCTGTAGCCTTATTTTACATATACCCACCATTTGGGCAATACAGCTATACTGGCAATAATATGCCACTCACTTTCCACTCAGGTTGATGGTGGTTATCCTTGAACATGTTCACTGTTAGACTTATGAAATACAGAGAATTGTAAAGGAATCAATAGCCAATTCGATGTTAAACATATTCAGATTGATTTCATTCACTATTTGACCACATATAAGTAAGAGTAGATGCATTTTAGGTTAAAATATATATACATAACATGAAACTAAATTGTCTATTTGCTTCAGTAGGCTTATAAACTTAAAGTTCAACAAAACGAAAGTCCCCAATATTTAGCTTTTTCTTAGTAGGCATAAAGACTTCTCTATTTGTTCAACCAAAGGATGGACATTTATCATCAAGAGGGACAGCTTCGTGTTTTCTACCTAGTTCTCTCAAGCCCAGGACCAAATTCTGCATTTTTATGGAAAACTGCAGTCATTTTGATTGATGAAATCTAAAGATATCTAAAACAATCCGAGAGATCCCCAACTGTGGCGCGTCGAAGGGGTGCTCCACTGTTGTCATTGTTCCTCAGAAATAAAGGGGACCGTTGGGAGAATACGCGAGAAAAAAATCGCGATTTCTGTTCAAAAGGAAAAGAAAAGCAGCATTTCTTTACAGGCAGTGGGAAAGTTACAGAAACCCTTTTCCACTTCACTCGAAAACAATGCTAGCTTTGGTTTTCTCTTGACTCATTCAAACATATAGGCTTGCATATATATAGGAATAGGGTATAAAGAATAGATGATTTGACTGAATATGGAAGTCGTTTGTTAGCATGAATGAATGCCCTTATGTCTCCAATTGGTCCAATAATAAAAATGTTAGGTTGCATGAGCCCTAAAAACATTATTATTTTACTATCATGTGCTGCAGATTTGTGACACATAGATTTGTTTCCTTGGCATATAATAAAAAATAAACAAAATAAAGTACCATAGAAATTCGTTGTTGATATAGGCCTACTTGCTTGCTTTCCGTTCTGCCTGTCTTGTTTAGTGGGATACATAATGTCACTAGAAATGACACCTGCCTAATTTCCGTGTTCTATTATTAATAACAGGAGCGCGTGGCATCCTTATCCACCGCGGAAATATCTTACTTAATGCCGCGACACCCAAAGGGAGTTTCAATAAATCTCCCTTTAACTGCGTTTTCCCTCAAAACTCCTTCAGGCGAAAGGAGGCCGTGTCAAGATTGCGTTTGTGTGCCAGTGCTTAGGACCAGCTGCTCCTAAAGACAGACAGGCTCTTGTCAATTAGCCGGTGACAAGCAGGTTCTCTGGTTGCCTGAGGCGCTCCACCAGCCAGCAGTGTACAGTCCCTGCAATTAGTATCAATTTCTGTCGGGACCTCCTTGGAGCACACAGACACAGGCCGGTCAAATGGCCAAACATTGCAGAAACAACTGGAAAGGCCACAAATTAGAATGCGTAATGGGCCATGTTTGCCGCACTAGAGGGAAATGCTGGAATAGCAAGGAAAGGCGGCGTTTTTTGAGGCTCAAATTCAAAAATGAAACTGTGTTTGTTTGGTTTCATTAGAGACAATTAAATGAATTTCAGGCCAGCACTGTCACCATACTGACATCCCATAGAACGATTGCTCACCGCGCGCCTTTGTGGCCGTTGTCACCGCAAGCAGCTGGTGGTGGCATTCCGAGCCTCTGAAGGTGCCCTTTGGCCCGTGGGGGGATGGACTTCGGACAGGGCGGTCCAGCCGTTTCAACAGCGCCGTGATAGGTGGGGTCAGAGGGGCCAAGTTTCCAGCAGGACGTGCAAAGTCCTCTGCAGCGGCAGCTGAGTTCGAACAAAACCGCAAAAGCTCGCCAGGCCTGGAGAATCATTAGTACGAGCGTTTGTTTAACTAATTAGCAAGCTGGGCAGTCAGAGGGAGGCTTGTAGCCGACAGGGCATTAATTTTGAGGAAGATACAGAGTTCAAAGTACAGGATGGGGACAGGGCAGCGTCGCCTGGTGTGGCACATTGAAGTTCATGAACAGTGCAAACAGCACATTCCAAAAATGGGGGTACACACAGCATTTAACTGTTGACAAATAAGTTCCAATGACGCCAAAATAGAGAGCGAGGGAGGAAATATCCCATGTTAAATATGGGAAAGTTTAGGGAACGGGTCGGCGGGTCAAGAAAAGTCAACAAAAGAGCAGTCTTGATGACAAAAGGAATTTAATATAAAAAAATACATAAATCTTCAAATGAGGGCAGGCGCACAATGGGCACAAAGGGGGCGAGTGTTTGAGTCAACATAGATTTGTTGTTGGCGATAAAAATGGATTAGGCCAAGTTGTTAACATTTAACACAAAAAGTTGGCACTAAAATTGAATTTGGGTGAAATATAAAGTGGCCATGGCGGTTGTGTTGCCGAGAAAGACAGCTTTACATTGTTACTTCGAGGCCAATTGGAGACAACCAACTGATCTGAGGGTGGCCATTTTTGAAGTGCATAAAAGTTGGGCATGCCCAAAAGTGCACTGGCTGATTTAAAAAATGGTATGCAATTCAATAAGATTATATGCAAAGAGAAAGCAAAACTTACTCACACAATTCAATTGTTTCGTCTGTATGAGTTAATGAGCAATGATTTGTCCGGCCTTTATGAAGAATAGTGCGGTGCACTGAAATGCATAATCAACCTAGTCAATACATATGAGAAATACAATGGTCACTCTTAATTTATTTAGGCAGAGATATCCTTTTTTTCTGACTAGAGAATAAGTAATCTACTAAACTATGCCTCCCAATGAGCATATTTGGGAAAAACGGTCCATAACATCTGTAAACATTACGGGGTGAATGATAAAAATCTGATTACGTTTACATGTTGCAGACAAAACGATGTCCCAATCGAGTCGCAGGCTATAACAAGTGGCGCCACTTCTGCCTCCACTCTCCAGCCACGATGCCACACACTTAACACAGTGACGATTACTGCTGAGAACTTCGTCTGACCTTGCGCGTTTCTCAGTGGTTGGCCACTCTCAACCTTCCTAACCCATGCAGTCGCCAACAGCCCTGAATTCCATAATTCTTAGACGAAAAGGCATTATTAGAGAAATCCTTCCTTTTTGACAATTTAATAGTGCAAACTAATCATCTGTGTGACACGGGCCATTCATCTCGTCAAAGCGAGACAAAGACGTGGCCTCTTTGCATGTTGAGTCTGGATCCTGCAGCTAAGACATGGGTCTATTTTGGGATCAAGTGCACAATAAAAGCATTGTCACTGCTTAATGGTTATGTTTGTGAAACCAAACCCAGTGTATTATGTAGATCTTTGCTACGAATTAGAAATGTTGCCTAACCCACAGAATTCACAACTTCTAAGTTCATTTTCAATTCACAAAAATAGCTATATTGAAGCGCGTAAAAGCAAAGAAAACATGATGGTGAAAGCAGGGGGGAGATATGGAGGGAGGGTGCCAAAAAATTACTATCCTTATAGCCACAAGTTATGAATTATTTTCTGAATCAATTTTGTGGTTCCAAATCATTTTCCAAACATTCTCTTGCGGGAGTAGTAACAAGACAGAGAAATTGATCCGCTGAGACCTCACCTTTTAGTGTGCCTCAATAAAATAGATATCAGTCTCGAGCGACGACTGTATAATTTTTAATATATATGCAATAAATGTTCGATTTTTTTCCTGAAATGACGGGAAATAATAACGTCAAATTTTAAAGTCATCCATTATACACCAACGATGTGCTTGCTCTATCGCGTTGCGCTTGATTAATTCATTTTCTGATTGTGTTTGATAAAGCAATAACGATAGCGCTTTGATCTTGACATTGTGCTCTCCGCTGGGTAGTTAGACCGATTCCATTTTAGGGAGAAAATACTATGCAGGCCTAGGCAGTTGTTTAAATATTATAAATTATTAATGTATTAATTCGATGTTATTACGCCATTTCTGGTAGCCTCAAATGTCACCACCAAAATAGGTTTACCGATAGGGCCCCGTTTTCTAGGCCTTACCATTCGATTGGCGGGTGATCCGATCCAAATGAAGGATGAGCGTTTTTAAAAAACGTCCCATTCTAGGCCACTCTACTGTTACTTTCAGTGAAAACCATCAAAACGTATTTTCGTGAACTATGGGGATTACGGTACCGGCTACCATCACGAACACAAGTGGCCTAGCAGCAGACCCTGGCCACTGTAAAGCGAATAAATCAAATAAGCATTGAGTTGGATAATCTGCCTCCAACCATTTAATTTATACTATCATATTCAACTATAAGAAAGCCTATAAGATAGGGGGACGTGACTACGACATAATAGGCTATGTATGTCAAGCAACCCTGTGCAATACGCCCAAAGAATTTGTGGTGACAGTCCTGATCCGATAAATTCCATTATGCCCACTCAGCTAAGAAACAAACACACCTCCCCAAAAGAAAAAGGCTTTATTTTATAAATAAGACATTTATTCAATGGACATTGTTTGGCTATCAAGTCATGTGTAAAGTACAAGAGATTATACTACCCAGCATTTATAGCCTGTTCAGCCGGTTTGCAGCCACATCCACCTTAGGTTTTCTACATGTTATTATTACGTGTTTTTGACCTTTGGTCTGCTTAACTATGCAAACACATCACATTGGCTGCCGCTACCAGAGCGGTCAATTCTTTACAAGCTGCAATCAGAAATTGTCTACAGAAAATAATGCATTTATTGAATTATTGTATATCTGTTATGTATTTTCCTATCATGCAATTCTGAAAGTCTGCTATTCTAAATAAATACTATGAATTGAGTAGGCTGTTTGTTCCGTCATTAACAAATAAATAATAAAAGGTCTTTAAAATACTGTTGATAACCAGGTTACACAGTGTTTCTTTGACCTGTTTAAGTGTGAGAGTTCTGAAGGGACTAGATTCAACCGTGTCCCTCTTTTCCTCCTTCCGCAAAACCAATCCTTTTGACACGTCTTCTTCGCCTGCTCCAATTTTCGTTGGTTTCAGTCCATTCCACACCCTGTTTGTTTTTGTCCGATACAGCTGTGGAAAGAATACAGCCCTCTTTTTCCGATTACAACCGCATTCCTTTTGAAGGTAACCATTGATTTCTTCCCCTTTAGCAGTCTTTAAAAAAAATTTTTTTTACTATAGCCTACCCTGTCAATCGCGCATGTTTTGTTCTATTTCTCGATGCAGCTTCAACAGAAAACGTATGTCCCTCATTGATGGATTGGTTTTGAAATGGGAAAAGGTTAAGGGTGGGAAAGGGAAAGTGCAGGTTGAAAGGTTTTCCTAGCAAAGGCTTTGTTTTTGCGAAAATGCTGTTATTTTTGGTCATCGATGGTAGCGATTCGACATCAGAAAAAGTGGGTTGCTGAACAAATTGTTGCATATAGGATAGTTGTTATTGAAAATAGTATATTGTAGTCTAAATACATAAAATAGAAATAGGACATACTTTTAAAGTTCAATATCCTAAAATGTGTTTTCTTGGGATAGGAGTAGCACACAAATATTAAGCCTAACATTTCCTCCATTTCCAGATTTTAGACGCGTGCGCTTTCATATTGGAACTTGATGGTGCAGACAGGTGTGTCAAAACGCTCGCGCTTTTATGGAGATTACGTATAATTTCTTCTCCTGCACATTTGCATTGGACTGAATCCTAAATAGTTTTTTTTTTTTCATCTAAATTATGATCTCACATTTAACGCTACATGCAATATGCTATCTTGTTTAAATAATCAGTAAACTGCACATTAAATGCAGGAATAATGCGTTTGTTCACAGAATACAAAACCGGTTTCTAAAGGTGCTAAATACTCCATAACTCCATAATTGCAACGCATGAACACGCTTAAGTTATCCTATAATGACAGTGGTTGGATAATATGGTCCTCAAGGACCTGACGCAGGAGCAGTGCTCACATTGATGTTGCCATATATTGCGAGTCCTCCGAGAATAATATATATATTTAAAATCTAGTCTTGTAAGGAAAACGATTGGGCTACATCAATTTCATAGTTCTATGTGTAGCCCATAGGTAGGCTAATGCCGTGATTCGAGCAATAAAACACACTCTCTTAGCCTCAACTGTAAAAAAAGAAAAAAAAAGAAAATATAAAAAAGAAGACGACTCGTGTAATTCAGAGGCTTAAATAACAGAAATAGCCTACGAAAATGGGTTATAGGAACAACATGGTAAAAATGCACACGCTATAGCCTACTTACTGTGACGATGTCCTCCTGCTTTCTCATCTCAGATCTTGTCAAAAGTGGTGTGTTTTGTCTCGACTATTTCTATGAGATTCACTTAAACAAGTGGAAACTTAGTGTCCTTTCAGCACCATTTTATACATGATGAGCCGTCAGTAATGGGATTATTAAACAAAAACGGTTTCAGGCGCTGGGGTTAACCTTTTTAATGCCTAATTAGGTTTTGCAAAGAAATAATTAGATTCAGCATTGCTTACAGTGCCTATATTTTCAAATGATATCTAAAACAATCTCATCATTAAATAACCCTCTTGTCAATAATCTTCAAACATTTATTTAGTGTCAGAGTACAGTAGATTATTTTAAAACATGTTGGGATCAAATACAGCATTATACATAGATAAACTAATTCGCCTACACACAGTGAAAGTCAACGCCACACAGTAGAGGGGGAATGGACGCCACGGAAGGGCTGAGTGCGCCATCTAGTGAAACTACAATAAAACACAATTTCCATTATAATTTCGTTTTCTGTATATATATGCCTAACATGGCTTCATTTACTGTAATCCAGTAACAAAGTTCGGACCCCCCCCCTTTTCCTCCAGAACAGCCTGAATTATTCGGGACATGGATTCTAAAAGTCGGAAACGCTGGTCCATGCTGACGCGATGTAATCACGCAGTTGCAGCACCGTCACCAGGCAGGATGGGTCCATGGACTCGTGCTGCTTATGCCAAATCCTGACTCTGCAACAGCAACCGGGATTCGTCGGGCCAGGCAATGTTTTTTCACTCCTTATTTGTCCAGTGTTGGTGATTGCATTCCCACTGGAGCCGCTTCTTCTGGTTTTTAGCTGATAGGAGTGGAACCCGGTGTGGTCGCTGTAATAGCCCATCCATGACAAGGATAGGGGAGTTGTGCGTTCCGAGATGCCGTCTGCACACCACTGTTGTACCATGATTCTTGCCATTCTCCTTCGACCTCTCATCAATGAGCCATTTTCGCCCACAGGACTGCCACTGACCGGATGTTTTTTGTTTGAAGCACCATTCTCGGGAAACCCCTAGAAGCTGTCATGCATGAAAAGCCTAGGAGGGCGGCCGTTTCTGAGATACTGGATGCGGCGTGCCTGGCACCGATGATCCCACCACTCTCAGTCGTTTAGGTCACTTTTTTCCCCATTCTAATGTTCAATCAAACAGTAACTGAATGCCTCAATGCCTGTCTGCCTGCTTTATAAAGCTAGCCACGGCCACGTGACTCATTGTCTGTAGGAGCAATTCATTTTCGTAAACGGGCCGGTGAGTGTACAACAAGCTGATCCAAAAGCATGCAGCAAAGGGTGCAGTGCTGTCCATGGTGCTGAAACCAATCTCCAGCTATTGACTGGGCCACAGTTGCTTGATGATTGTTTTCAACATGGACTCTGATGCTTTCCAAGTGCTTCTTGCGTCTAAAACTCATTCAGATTCTCATGATCCCAAATATCCACTTATAGTACATATTCAATATCTGTCTTTTCATCCAGCTAACTCTCTCTTGATGTCACAGATCTCAAATCCAATCAAATTTTATTTGTCACACGCGCCGAATACAACAGGTGTAGTAGACCTTATGTGAAATGCTCACTTACAAGCCCGTAACCAACAATGCAGTTAAGAAAAATATTTAGTAAATAAACTAAAGTAAAAAATAAAAGAGCAACAAAAAAATAACAATAACGAGGCCATATACAGTGTTCCGGTACCACCGGTACTACTGTATATAGCCTGTCTTAACACTGGGTCCAGGAAGCCCCAGGGGAAAATAACCATTGACAGGCCAAACAATGGGCATCACCCCATCTGCGCCCTCCCAAAAAGACACCATGCCGCTGCCAGTCCGAGACCCCTGTACAACTGCCAACTCCCCCCATTCCACTACCCAAACAAGCATTCCACATACATCCCATTCCACTACCCAAACAAGCATTCCGCATACATCCCATTCCACAACCCAAACATGACAGCTATCCCGGTGCAACTTTTTACAATTTCACCAAGGTCCTAGAGAAAGCACCAGCACAGTGGTTCTCTCAGTGGGCATACAAAACTTCAATCAAGCAGATTGCATCCATGCACAACAATGCCAGAGCCACTTTCCCCATTATTAACCCCAAAACCAGAAACAAAACCTTGAAGTAATTAATGGTTACATCGCCACACATGGCCCATTCCTCCTGGAGATCCCCCATGACACATTTCACACAACAACAGACCTCACACATTGGACAACCACCACAGCAGGCCTCATTTAAAAAAAAATCTTTACCCCAATTTCGATCTTGTCTCATCGCTGTAACTCTCCAACGGGATCAAGAGGCAAAGTTTGAGTCGTGCATCCTCTAAAACACGACCCACCAAACCATGCCTCTCAACATTCGCCTGCTTAACCCGGAAGCCAGCCGCACCAATGTGTCGGAGGAAACATTGTTCACCGGATGACCGAGGTCAGCCTGCAGCCGCCCAGACCACCACAAGGAGTTGCTAGTGCGCGATGAGCCATGTAAAGCCCCCCGGGGCAAACCCTACCCTTATCCAAACAACGCTGGGACAATTGTGCATCACCCTATGGGACTCCCGATCATGGCCGTTTGTGATACAGCCCGGGATCGAACCTGGGTCTGTAGTGACGCCTCTAGCGCTGTGATGCAGTGCCTTAGACTGATGTGCCACTCGGAAGGCATGCAGACCGCCTTTTTAAGAATTGGTGTGGTCAGCTAAATTTAGAATAGGTTATACCCACATTTTGGACCACCCTAGCCACAACACTTTGACTTCTCCCCAACCCCCTTCCCTCTCCCTTCCTCCCCCAGTGTCTTCCTTAGATCCTCCAACTGATGGGGCAGTTCTCCCTTCCTTATCCAACATCGAACTTGTCAGTCTTTTCAACTTATTGCAGCACAGGCCCAACACCTGAAGAGAGGGATTTCCTTAATTCCCCGTCCCATCAAATTCGACTGGGATGAACACCCACGAACACCATAGACTACTTAAACTTTTCAACTATTTTGACTATGAGACAAATGACACCTAGTTACCATTCACCCTTCCTTCTACCTGGGAACCGAAACTGTCCCAGGTAGACGGGAGGGTCCAAAATCTAATCAGAATGAACCAAGAAACCCTTCACAACTACCACACCCAGGCAGATAGACAGGACAACCTCACTCACATAGAAAGACAAGCCATACAATAACTTATAAACAACCCTCACATAATATTGAAACCAGCAGACAAGGGCTCCAAAAAAGTGATCCTAGACAAGCATCAATACACGAGGCAAATAGGCAGTTATCCAACACCAAGTACAATGTACCAGTTTTATAGCTTCTTTAATCAGAACAATAGTTTTCAGCTGTGCGAACATAATTGCGAAAGGGTTTTCTAATGATCAATTAGCCTTTGAAAATGATAAACTTGGATTAGCTAACACAACGTGCCATTGGAACACAGGAGTGATGGTTGCTGATAATGGGCCTCTGTACACCTATGTAGATTTTCCATTTAAAAAAATCTGCCGTTTCCAGCTACAATAGTAATTTACAACATTAACAATGTCTACACTGTATTTCTGATCAATTTGATGTTATTTTAATGGACAACAAATGTGCTTTTCTTTAAAAAACAAGGACATTTCTAAGTGACTCCAAACGTTTGAACGGTAGTGTATGTAAAGGTTGAGAAAAGTATTCTGAGTTGGTCCCTTTATGGATCATTTGGATTTTCGCAATGTAAATCTGTCTGTCTGTTGCTTGATAGCACAATGGACCTTTGTATTATTCTATACAGTTGTTGTTTGTCATGAACATTCAGGAGGATGTACTTTGCTATAAAATGCTGTGGCTCAAATCTGCTTGGTGAACTCTCTGCGTGGGATAGTGTGGGATAGACCAGCTTCATTATTTCAATAATTAAATTGATATTAAAGAATGATTGTTTGAATAAAAAAGTATCTCCTTTGAAACAGAAATATTCCACGACCAAGATTCAGAGGTCAGTTTTGGAAGGAAGAGGTGGTGTTTGCTCGATTGAACTCGTCATTACATCTGGTTGGCGAGCATGTAAAATGTTTGTGTCTGGAGTGTATGGTTGATGAAATGGTGGAGCATGTGTTATATTGCTGTAAGTATGTTGAAGAGAGGGAAAGATTGAAGTGTAGGGTCATTGAGGTTGGATGGGTTTGGAAGGGATTTGGAGGATGGGGAAGTTAGTAGGGCTCTTTTATTTTCTCAGAAGTACTGAGTTAGGTAGGAGGATTTGGAAATGTTGTAAACCGTGATTGAACACACTTTTAAGCACAGTAGGTGGTGGCATGTACCTTTATCGTTGGTTTGCGGTCGCTATTATATCATAGAAGTAGAAGAAGAATGGGAAGGTCTTCCTCTCTCCAACTGGATCTTTTTAAGCACTGGGGCTATTTTCCACTAGAAAAAATGTCCCCTGAAGAAGCAGGAATACTACAAAACGTCAGGTATTTTTAAACGGGATAACACAGTGGGTAGGACATTGGACACAGGTTTTGATAATATTATTTGTTCTGTTTTTTAACTATTGAGTAATTAAAGCTAAGTTTTACTTGAAGATGTGTAGGGTTTTAGAATAACGGAGAAAAATACCCCAACTGGAGAATCTGCAATCCAATTGCAACTAGGGCTGTTGCGGTGATCATATTACCACCACACCGGCGGTCACCAGTCATGAAGGCAGTCAAATTCCACGTGACCATTTAGTCACAATAATTAGGCTTCTCCAAGCTCTGATGCTGCTGATGGTCATTAGTAGCGTACCAAACTTGCTAACTGCCTGGTACTCAGCACTCTATTGTCCCTCTAATCACTCTGACATCAATGCAAATGTGTTTGAAAATCTAATCAAACACTTCATGAGAGCCTATGAGCTCATGTTGCGCAACATTTCTATAGGCTATGCAACTGCAAGAGAAAACAGAGTGATGGCCTCTACTAAAAAAAGGAGGAACCCATCAGCTTTCTATAGGCTAGGCCTACTATATTTATTTCTCAACTTTCCTAATATTAAGCACATTGTTTATCTTTACAACAGGAGTATATAGCCTACCTGGCTGGCATGAAAATGAACCACGGGAAAAGCATCCCCCGTTCGCTATTTAAGTGCGTAGATGACATGTATTTTTCCCCTGACCCTGTTTCGAGACAGGTGCATGATAATGATCCATTCTAAATCAACACAAATTTCACACATATATTATTTAGTACATGTAAAGACAAGATTAAATCAAGAACAGTCTGATGGGTAACAATATTAGCCTATCACTTATGAATTATAACATCACTTGTGAATGATGCCCAGCATAAGAAACTGCATTTTTTTTTACTTTCTCAATTCATAATCACACACCTCATGTCGCCTAGCCCATAGGCTTATATGTTTTGATGTTTGTTTCGCAACTAAAGTGGCCAAATAACTACTAAAAATGAAGCACATGAATCCGCTTTGCAAGGGGTTTAGAGCATAACTGGCATACCTAGGCAGCACGTGAGTTAAGTTTGGGGAAGATAATTTTCACCATAAAAATGCACCTTTATAATAAACGCATTACATGCATAATCGCATTTGTAGTCACTTTTGATAATGGTGTTTTCCCGCTAATGGAACATTGGGGCTTATAACCTACGGCCATGTGCACATTGCTGCGCGTATAATGTGAAGAAATAGCCTAATAGTTTATCAACATTTTAAGGTAAATATTCTGATCTATTGCATCAGCCACGTTGCGTTTTTTTTTTTTTTGGTGCTAGTGGTTTTATTAATTTGGGATCTATTGCATCCCACAACTGGCCCAGACTATGTTAGGAATATTTATTTTTCGCACAGAGTAGGTCAACTTTTGTACTATGGGGGATAGTAGATTGACATAGGTTAGTGCTTTTGCTGTTCTTTAGGCCTACTCATCTTCTTGGATGACGAAAAATAAATGTGGACAGTTCTGTCAATATCACACGTAGTTGTGTCCCCGATGTGTCGGTCTTCACTTGTAGCCTATGAGAAAGACCCGATCACGTGATGAGAGCCATGTGAGTGAGAGGTGCTTAGGAGAGTGCAGCACTAAAGGAGAAGGGCACAACGCAGCACTCTGGGCCAAGGGCACAACAAAGCACTCCGGGCCAAGGGCACAACAAAGCACTCCGGGCCAAGGGCACAACTGCCACTGGCAGCAAAAGGCATGGATTTTTTTAGGGTGCAGTACGGCCACAAAGGGGATGCCGGCGTGAAATTTGAAGCATTTTCAAGTGCTTGTCAAATTGTGAATGAGATACTAATGAAGTGTGTTTAGCCTGCACAAAAAATAAAGCAGAGCTCATGCCTTTCAAGCAACTTTTTTCAAATCATCATTAGAGTCGCATCATACAGCCTTACAATGTATTAAAAATCAAAACATATAGCCCAACATTTGTAGAACAAGTAAAGTTACATTAATAACTCTAAATTAAGCATATAGGAGTACCTATTTCTGTCATGCCTGCTCCCGCTTTGTTCGATTGTATTCTACATACTATAAAATAATACAAAATAATGCCATGGAATTCCAAGCAAATCTTGTCTGCAAAATGAACTAGTGTAGCCCACAGCCATTTGCCATAGCCAGATCAGGACCTAACATAAGGACAATTCAGTGTATGCTATTCTGTTCTTCTGAAATAGACTACATTTTCACCCTATGCTTCTTTAGACCTGTCTAAAATAAATAATGGATTTATTGTGAAGGTGTAGGATATATTACATGGATTTATTAGACTTTTTAAAATGTAGATGTTCCAAAGGTCTGCATCAGTGGCTTGTAGGGTATGTGTGGAAGCCAGGAGATGCTAAATGTGTTTATGTTCATTAACGGTCATTTACATTAGGACCGACAGTTATTTGCTTGACAATCACCATTTGACGAAATTTCATGACCTCTACAGCACTAACTGCAACCCAGAACATGCGGATCTGAGCCCATAGCGTTTGAGAACATCTACCCCGGGAGCTACAAAAAGACGCCCAGGAACTGGCTACAACATCTACAGCCTCAACCCCCAGACTCAACATCTCTAACCCCAAGCTCAAAAACAAGGCGGTGAGAACCCACCCTGAGCAGTACATCATCTCGTGCTGCTCGGACATTCACATCTTGTAATTAAAACATACACCCACCTGGTTGTTACACGCTGTCCTGTCCCCACTAGTGAAAGACACCCACCCCAACAGGTATAGGCAGCCATGCAGTCCCTTATGAGCATAGTAACGCAGCAATAGAGCCCAACAACCCCTCACCAACTGAGTCCCACAACCCTCTCCCAACTGAGTCCCACAACCCTCTCCCAATAGAGTCCCACAACCCCCTACCAATAGAGTCCCACAACCCCTTACCAATAGAGTCCCACAACCCCCTACCAATAGAGTCCCACAACCCCCTATCAATAGAGTCCCACAACCCCCTACCAATAAAGTCCCACAACCCCCTACCAATAGAGTCTCACAACCCCTTTCCAACAGAGTCCCACAACCCCCTACCAATAGAGTCTCACAACCCCCTACCAATAGAGTCCCACAACCCCTTTCCAACAGAGAGCCACGACTCAACCGCCCGATGAGGCTACCAGGCAGGCCACAAAACTGTATTTCAAGTTGATACAGGCCATGCATCATAAGGAAATCATTGATAAAGCCATTTCATCACAAAGGTTCCCTAGTGGCATGATGAGACAGGTGAACAGACTCACCACCTTTATCAAGCCATCTTCACCCACAGATCACATCGCAGCCCACGTACTACAGAACAAATATACTATCAGTCAATCACTCACACAACACATTCAACACTTTTGCACTGTACATAGCTGTGGGCGGGGCCCAGAAAAGATACACAAACTCACACACACCACCATCACTACAGTTGAAAAAAAATGTAACCTCCCCCAAGCTGCTCACCACAGACCACCCCCAGAACTACCCTCTCACCCCACCACAGAGCCCCCTTCCCCTCATCCTCCCCCCAGCTAACAACCACATTGGCTCCCGGTCCACCAGACCCACGATAGACCCCCTGGCATACAGCCTAAGCTAAAGCCCAGGTACCACTACAGTTGATTTCTCTGCCCACCTTCTGAACAGCTCCTTCTTCATCCTCGATAGAGGATTTCCCTCCTCTACCCAAGCTCCCTCTTCTGACAAGCCTCAGGGCCCTAATTTATCAATGTTGCGTAGAAAAGCTTCTAAATTAACTTGTACGAAGAAAATGTAGAATGTTCGCAAGTACGAAAAAGTTGGTATTTATCAATTGCTCGTATGCTTGATTTACACACACCTGTAAGTATTTTGCCTTGTGTGGTAAACCGTGGGGTGTTGGGTTGAGCGTGCAGAGATTGATAGAGACAGGGAGGCTTTAGTCCGCAAAAACAACTTTACTAAGACAGAAAATAAATATACTGCTCAAAAAAATAAAGGGAACACTTAAACAACACAATGTAACTCCAAGTCAATCACACTTCTGTGAAATCAAACTGTCCACTAAGGAAGCAACACTGATTGACAATAAATTTCACATGCTGTTGTGCAAATGGAATAGACAACAGGTGGAAATTATAGGCAATTAGCAAGACACCCCCAATAAAGGAGTGGTTCTGCAGGTGGTGACCACAGACCACTTCTCAGTTCCTATGCTTCCTGGCTGATGTTTTGGTCACTTTTGAATGCTGGCGGTGCTTTCACTCTAGTGGTAGCATGAGACGGAGTCTACAACCCACACAAGTGGCTCAGGTAGTGCAGCTCATCCAGGATGGCACATCAATGCGAGCTGTGGCAAGAAGGTTTGCTGTGTCTGTCAGCGTAGTGTCCAAAGCATGGAGGCGCTACCAGGAGACAGGCCAGTACATCAGGAGACGTGGAAGAGGCCGTAGGAGGGCAACAACCCAGCAGCAGGACCGCTACCTCCGCCTTTGTGCAAGGAGCAGCAGGAGGAGCACTGCCAGAGCCCTGCAAAATGACCTCCAGCAGGCCACAAATGTGCATGTGTCTGCTCAAACGGTCAGAAACAGACTCCATGAGGGTGGTATGAGGGCCCGACGTCCACAGGTGGGGGTTGTGCTTACAGCCCAACACCGTGCAGGGCGTTTGGCATTTGCCAGAGAACACCAAGATTGGCAAATTCGCCACTGGCGCCCTGTGCTCTTCACAGATGAAAGCAGGTTCACACTGAGCACATGTGACAGACGTGACAGAGTCTGGAGACGCCGTGGAGAACATTCTGCTGCCTGCAACATCCTCCAGCATGACCGGTTTGGCGGTGGGTCAGTCATGGTGTGGGGTGGCATTTCTTTGAGGGGCCGCACAGCCCTCCATGTGCTCGCCAGAGGTAGCCTGACTGCCATTAGGTACCGAGATGAGATCCTCAGACCCCTTGTGAGACCATATGCTGGTGCGGTTGGCCCTGGGTTCCTCCTAATGCAAGACAATGCTAGACCTCATGTGGCTGGAGTGTGTCAGCAGTTCCTGCAAGAGGAAGGCATTGATGCTATGGACTGGCCCGCCCGTTCCCCAGACCTGAATCCAATTGAGCACATCTGGGACATCATGTCTCGCTCCATCCACCAATGCCACGTTGCACCACAGACTGTCCAGGAGTTGGCGGATGCTTTAGTCCAGGTCTGGGAGGAGATCCCTCAGGAGACAATCTGCCACCTCATCAGGAGCATGCCCAGGCGTTGTAGGGAGGTCATACAGGCACGTGGAGGCCACACACACTACTGAGCCTCATTTTGACTTGTTTTAAGGACATTACATCAAAGTTGGATCAGCCTGTAGTGTGGTTTTCCTTCTTTAATTTTGAGTGTGACTCCAAATCCAGACCTCCATGGGTTGATAAATTGGATTTCCATTGATTATTTGTGTGATTTTGTTGTCAGCACATTCAACTATGTAAAGAAAAAAGTATTTAATAAGATTATTTCATTCATTCAGATCTAGGATGTGTTATTATAGTGTTCCCTTTATTTTTTGGAGCAGTGTATAACAAAGAAAATCACTGTGCTCCTTTTATTTGGCCTCCATGGCTGGTTGGCACTTTCCTCTAATTACCTACACTTAGAGCTGTCCGTGTCGGGGTGCCCAGCTCCCGTATTCCCAGCAGAGGGAGCCAACGTTGCCTCACGTACCTCCCCTCTATTACCATCTCCCGGGGTAGACCTCCTGGAATACCACACACCATACACCGCCCCCCCCCCCCCCTTGCCCTGACTGGGAGGGAGGCATGCTCAAGGCTAGGTTTGCATCCCTCCTGGATAGGGTGTCTGCATTGCCGGGATGGGCCCCCTACCTGTGGATGACAAAGAAAGAGAATCGCTGTAAGGACAGGAACCAGCGGGTGACACGGTCATTTGTGTCCTTACCTCTTGCCATCCACACAAGGGGGGTATGGTCAGTGATTAGGGTGAACATCCTCCCGAGGAGGTAATACTTGAGGGTGTCCAGTGTCCACTTCATGGCAAGGCACTCCTTCTCGACAATCGAGTATTTATTCTCTCTCGGGAGGAGCTTCCTGCTGACATACATGATGGGGTGCTCCTCACCTTCCTGCTCCTGGGACAAAATGGCCTCTACCCCGGTGTCAGACGCGTCTGTCTGGAACAGGAGGTTTTTTGAGAAGTCCGGGGTGACGAGTACCTGGTGCGAACATAGCGCATCCTTCAGGGCCTGGAACGCCGCCTCTGTGTCCTCCGTCCATTGCACCATCTGGGGTAGTCGTGCCTTTGTTAAGTCTGTGAGGGTAGAAGCTATTGCGGCAAAGTTAGGAAGAAATCTGCTGTAGTACCCTGCTAACCCCAGGAATGACTTCACCTGCCTTTTGGTTCGGGGAACCGGCCATCCCCTAATGGCAGAGATTTTTTTCCCTTGGGGTTTCACATTTCCCCTCCCGATCTGATATCCCAGGTACTCCACCTCGGCGTAGCCCAGCTTGCACTTGTGGGGGTTTGCGGTCAGGCCTGCATCTCTTAGCGCATCAACCACGGCCTGTAAGTTTCAAAGATGTGACTCCCAGCTGTCACTGTGCACAATGATGTCATCCAGATAAGCAGCTGCGTACTCAGTGTGCGGCCGCAGGACGCGGTCCATGAGTCGCTGAAAGGTTGCTGCTGCCCCGTGGAGCCCGAAAGGCAGAACCCGGTAGTGGTATAGCCCCCCCCCCCCCCCCCCGGGGTGGAGAAGGCAGTCTTCTCCCAGGAGGCCGCTGCCAGTGGCACCTGCCAGTACCCCTTCGTCAGGTCCAAGGTGCTGACGTACCTCACCATCCCCAAGCGGTCGATCAGTTCGTCCACCCGGGGCATGGGGTAGGCATCGAACTTACTAACCTCGTTCAGGCCCCGGAAGTCATTACAGAAGCGGACGGTTCTGTCCGGTTTTGGAACCAGCACTATGGGGCTAGACCACTCATTGTGTGACTCCTCCAGTACCCCCATTTCTAGCATTGTCATTACTTCCAGCGGGACTACCACCCTCCGGGCTTCTCGTATCCGGTATGGCCGTTTACGCACTTTTTCTCCTGGACGGGTGTGGATCTGATGTTCCACGAGATTCGTGCGCCCCGGCACCTCAGAGAACGCGGCCGTGTTCCACTAGACCAACTCTCTGAGCTCTTGTTGTTGGGTCGGGCTGAGATCTTCCCCCATTGCAACTTCGACCGAGGGCGGGCCCTGCTGTGGCCGGGTCCACGTTACGCACAGCGCCTCGCGTGCATGCCATTTCTTCAGTAAGTTCACATGGTAAAGCTGGAGGGGTTTTCTCCGCCCCGGTTGTGCCACTGTGGCACTTTCCTCTAATTACCTACACTTAGAGCTGTCCATGTCGGGGTGCCCAGCTTCCGTATTCCCAGCAGAGGGAGCCAACGTCACCTCACGTACCTCCCCTCTATTACCAACGTCACCTACCCTCTCAACGATGTTGTAGGGCCCATGCCACGTAGCCAGGAATTTACTCTCTGTTGTAGGGATCAGCACCAAGACCTTCTCACCGGGTTGTAACTCTCATGGTTGGGCCCCCCGGTTGTAGACACGCTCCTGGGCACGTTGCGCCTTGGCCATGTGCTCTCTCACCACTGGTCAAATCACCGTCATCCTCTCCCTCATCTCCTCCACATGTTCCACTATGCTGCGAAGGGGGGGGGGGGGGGGGGTCGGCTGCTCTTCCCAGACCTCCTTGGCTAGGTCCAGCAGCCCGCGGGGCCAACGGCCATACAGGAGCTCAAAGGGGGAAAACCCTGTGGATGCTTGGGGGACCTCGTGCACTGAAAACATCAGGTGGGGCAGCAGCTGGTCCCAGTTCCTCCCGTCTCTCGATGACCTTCTTCAGCATCTGTTTTAGGGTCTTATTGAAGCATTCCACCAGCCTGTCCATTTGTGGATGGTACACACTGGTCCTCACCTGTTTGATTCATAACAGATTGCAGACATCTCATCACACGAGACATGACCGCGGTGCCCTGGTCCATCAGGATTTCCCGCGGAATACCCAAATAAATGGAGGAGCTCCCGTGTGATACCTTTTGCTGCTGCCGTGCATAGTGGGATTGCCTCAGCATACCGGGTGGCGTAATCCACGATTACCAGGATGTATTGTGTCCCCTCGCGGTCTTCACCAACGGGTCCACCAGATCCATTGCCACCCGCTCGAATGGTACTCCTATAATGGGCAAGGGAACCAAAGGGTTTCGATAATGCACCCTCGGAGCTGTGATCTGGCACTCCGGGCAACTATGGCAGTAGTCCTCCACGGCGCGCTTGACTCCGAGCCAGTGGAACTGGTTCCCGATCCGCTCCCTGGTTTTCTCCATCCTCAGGTGTGCCCCAAGCAGGTGGGTGTGAGCAAGCTGCAACACAGTCCTAACATACTGGCTGGGTATGAGTAACAAGTCTTGTGTCTCCCCATTATGCTTTACTACCTGATACAATAAATTATGCTTAATTGCGAAGTGGGGATAGCGCCAATCACTTACCCCAGGTAACAGTATGCCATCCACCACAATCACCTGGCCCCTAGCGTTCTGGAGATTGGGGTCTTCTAACTGGGCCGTCCGGAACTGACCTGTGAGGATTCCCGTGTCGGGAGGTCCGTCTAGGGCTTCCACCTCCATAAAGGGGAGCATGAGGTTTTCCTCGCCCGGTGGCTCGCTTGCCGGAGCGGGGTCGTCCCCCTCCTCCGGGTCCGACTCGGGCCCAGTGGACACCTCTCGTGGTGGGGGTTGGGTTGCACAGGCCACCATCCTTTTTCCTTTTCTTCCTACCTCCCGTGCTCGCCTCCCCAGGTCCCTCCTCCACAGTGCCTGGAAGAGAGGGCAGTCTCGACCGAGGAGAATGGACACAGGTAGGTTAGGAACAGCTCCCACGCTCATCTGGCACTCCCCCTTGGGGTGGTTATCCTCACTGGCACCGTTGGGTACCTCTTCGTGTCCCCGTGTACACAGGACACTGTCACCTCCTCGTCCCCCGGTTCCTCCTTCCCCTCTCGTGTGGGCCACTGCAGGTGGGCCAGGGTCACCATGCTGCTGGAGTCCAGCAGAGCGCTGGTGTCAATGCCATTGATTCGCACAGGAACCATCGGAGGGGCCGTCTCGGTGTGCGCCCAACAGGAGGTGGACGTAACTCGCCATCCGGGTTACCCCAGAGCTGGGGGATGCGGAGGGCATGGCCTCCTCCCGGCCGAGACAGCTCCACGCGAGGTGCCCCGGCTCACCGCACTCATAGCAGCGTCTCTGATCTGGGTCCAGCAGCCACCGACGTCGTCGGTTTGGGTCCCCCTCCCGCTTCACAGCCTCGGCTGGTTCCGTCCGGGCCCCCTTCCGCTCCTCGCCTCTCTTTGTGTTGTTTGTCCCCCTCGCCGCGTCTTCTCTCTCTGCTCCGGGCCCCTCTCAGCAGGTCCTAGGTGTTCTAGTGAATTTCCACCACGGTCAGCAATTCCTCCAGGCTCTGGGGGTTCTGCATGCTCACCGTCTTTTTCATCTCGTATGATAGGGCCCGAAGGTATTTATCCAGGACGAGCTTGTCTAGCATCGGGAGGGACAGTACTTCCATCAGTAGCCAGCCCTTGGTCAGGCGCACCAGGTCGCTCATCTGAGCCCGGGGGGAAAGGGTGGGGTCAAAGGCCCAGTCGTGGACCAGTTGTGCACGGCGTGCGCGATTGAACCCATAACGGCTCAGTATCTCCCGTTTGAGTCCCTCATAATTCACGGCTTGGTCAGTGTTCAAATCAAAGTAGGCCTTCTGGGCCTTCCCAGAGAGGTAGGGTGCCAACAGGCTGGCCTACTTGGGCTTGGGCCATCCTTCCCGCTGTGCAGTCCTCTCGAAGGTGCACAAATACGACTCCACGTCATCTTCCTCCCTTAACTGAACCAGGAACTGATTCGGACCAAACTCCTGAGCCCTCCCAACCTTCAACTGGGCTTCTCCGCTACCAGTCTGCGGTTTTGTTGGTGCTGCTCCACCAGTGCCTGTTGCTTCTGCTGGCTGAGGATTAACTGAGCCACCAGCTCCTCCATGGTAATCTCCTTACGCTCGACCACACGGCACCCAAAGCTACTGAGATACCCGCATTCTCCACCATATGTGGTAAACAGGATGTTGGGTTGAGCGTGCAGAGATTGACACAGAGACAGGGAGACTTTAGTCCGCAAAAACAACTTTACTAAGACAGAAAATAAATATAACAAAGAAAATCACTTAGGTTTCGCTCGGTCCTTCTTCTCTACTTTTGCTTGGTGTCAGTCTCTCCCACGGTGTGCCACTGTGCTCCTTTTATTTGGCCTCCACGGCTGGTTGGCACTTTCCTCTAATTACCTCCACTTAGAACTGTCCGTGTCGGGGTGCCCAGCTCCTGTATTCCCAGCAGAGGGAGCCAACGTCGCCTCACGTACCTCCCCTCTATTACCATCCCCGGGGTAGATCTCCTGGGATACCACACTTGATAAATCAGACACGTTCTAAAACACTGTGTTAGTGCACGTGAAGTCTCATTTCCATGAAGAACCACCCTAAATGACCATTTATGGTCACAAACCTTCCCTTTAAAGCTGCAAGAAATGGCACTAATTTCTGTCTGCCAACATGGAGAAATCAAAGAAAAAAAACATTTGATCACCAAAGTGGAAGCAAAACAAGCCATACTTTTTGGAGCCCTCAGCAATGGCTTGTCAAATAGAGGAAACATATTGCTTGGGAGCAGGTTAGAGCTGTGGTAAATTCTGCCTCATCTGAGTGCAGAACAGTTAATGCAATTAAAAGGAAATGGTTTGATTTGAAAACATGTGCAAAAATATATATATATATATATATATATATATATATATATATATATATATATATATATATATATATATATATATATATGATCCACAAAAGGGATATAGGTGCAACAGGAGGAGGGCAGAGTGACTCTTCACTGTCTGCTATGGACCAGCACATTGGCACCATAATTAGAGAGACCTCAGTGTCTGGCATCATTTGTGATGGTGTTACTGAGGAACCTCTCCCTGACCCTGAAGGAATACCAGACACACCAACTGATGGTGTTACTGAGGAACCTCTCCCTGACCCTGAAGGAATACCAGACACACCAACTGATGGTGTTACTGAGGAACCTCTCCCAGACCCTGAAGGAATACCAGACACACCAACTGATGGTGTTACTGAGGAACCTCTCCCAGACCCTGAAGGAATACCAGACACACCAACTGATGGTGTTACTGAGGAACCTCTCCCAGACCCTGAAGGAATACCAGACACACCAACTGATGGTGTTACTGAGGAACCTCTCCCAGACCCTGAAGGAATACCAGACACACCAACTGATGGTGTTACTGAGGAACCTCTCCCAGACCCTGAAGGAATACCAGACACACCAACTGATGGTGTTACTGAGGACCCTCTCCCAGACCCTGAAGGAATACCAGACACACCAACTGATGATAAGTCAAGCTTTATTTTCGCAACCATATTCAATCATGGACCACATCTAAATATTTTTTTCTTGACAATAAATATAACAAATATATATATAACAAAAATAACAAAGCATGAAATCTTGACAGATGTGGGTGATTTTCCTGACCCCTCATCCCCAGGCCTACCAAAAGGGTGTCCTCTTTGGCGAGCGCTTCAGCTGCACCGCATGTTTTGACTGACGCAGTCCTGAAACAACAAGAAGAGATCAACACATCAAACAGACTCAAACAGCAGCTGGAGGATGTATGCAACGGCCAGAGAGAGATAAATCAATTATTGAAATAACTTGTTGATTGTGTCAAACATGTGAGACAAATTCTGGTGCAATGTAAATGTGTTTTCGTTGTCGATTTGATTACAATATTTGGAAGAACAGATACCTAAAACCGTTGTATGATATTGACTCTTGTCCTCAGTGCCAGAGCTATGGGTGGTGGGAAACACTCCCTGTCAGGCATGGGCTCACCGGGTCTGGGTAGATCATGCAGTGGAATGCCATTTTTGATTGCAGTGTTGTGGAGCACACTGCAAGCCTTGACAATGTAGCAAACCTAAAAAGGTATTTGCACATTGTATTACATTCACATAATGGCATTTGAAGGAATGTCATTTCAGAGGCAAACCTTGCTAGGCTGGTATTGCAGTGTGCCTCCTGTCCCAGACAAGCAGAGCCAACACCCTTTCATCAGGCCTATGGTGCGCTCCACTGTTGTTCTGGTGCATGCGTGGGCTTGGTTGTACCTTGCCTCTTGTTGGTTTGAGGGGTTTGTGAGGGGAGTCATCAGCCATGTTTTTAATGGGTACCCCCGGTTTCCTGCAGTTATGAACATAACATTCAGATATTGTTTCCCAGTAGAGGTCTAACATGGCAAATAAAACCTTGCAAATAAAACACAAGTCACTTACCAATAAGCCATCCATCCTCAACAGCTCATTCCTGGAGGTTAAGGCCAACTGAACTGTTCTGCACAATGAATGAATCATGTGTCCCACCTGGCCACTTGGCCACTACATTCAACAAAGCCAAATGTGAATCACAGATGACCTGCACATTGACAGAATGGAAACCTTTTCTGTTGGCGAAGTTGAATTTGTTCAATGATGGTGCTTTTACTGCGATGTGGGTGCAGTCAATAGCTCCAATGACATTAGGAAATCCAGCTATGGTATGGAAATCCCTTTTCACTCTGGCCTGTGGCACAGCAGTGTACAGAAACTGTATGTATTGTGGGGTCAATGAAATAATGCCATGAAGGACTGCAGGCAATATTCGGCTCATGGTTGGTTGTGAAATGCCAGACCGATCCGCAATCTCCCGTTGGAATGTTCCAGTGGCCAAAAATCCCAGGGTGGAGAGGACTTGGGTATGCACTGGGATGGCATTGGTGCGTTTTGGCTCCCTTTCTAATACTGGAGAGAGTTGGTGGCAGAGATACAATAAAATACGCCTTGGAAAACAAAATCTACTAATAAACCAAGAGTCGCTCTCAGCAAAAAAATCTGCACACTTATTGAAAACACACTCCATGCGTAATGCAGCTTGTGCCAGATCCTCCAGCAACGCAAGATTTGCCATTTTGGACAAGTCACAACGCCTCAGTGTTGCCTTTTATATTATTTAACTGGTTTAACTAAATTGCCTCCAACCTTACATTCCACTCTCTTTCTAATTTACTTTATTATTTAATTAGGCTTAAATGGTTTCATGTTTATTAATTTGATAGCACCCTGAGAAAACTATTAGTAGCTTAAGTGTCTATAAAATAAATACATGAATAAACTATTCATGTATTATTTTTTCTTCATAGTTTATGATTTGGTCCAGTATGTCAATCCTTTCTCCATTTGGTGGATGGTATTTCATAACGATAACCCCCATCTCCACTTCCCCAAACGGCCCACAGACAATAAACAACTCATTGACCACTCAAGAGCACAGCATTCCTAGCATTATGGATCCCCCCTCCCCATCCCCCACCATAGACTCCAACTCTGAACCCATACCCCTGGACTCCTCTAATGTAATCCAGACCCTAGTCGAGTTCCACCATTGGGCCTGCAGCCAGCCAGAAACCCTTGGTGTGACGGCAGTACTCCCAAACTGCCCAGTCAGCACACCTACTGCCAAGTTGTATAAACTTAGCAATGTTTCAGTTAAAATCTTGTACAGGAATTCCTCTATCTTTCTTACCAACAGGAGGAGCCAGATCAGGGGTTAAGATTTGGACCGGCAGCTCCAGGGTCAGATGATGATGATGGGCCAAACAATGAGCAACACCCCAAAAATATTCCATCTGAGCCCTCCCAAAATTCGCCATGCCGTTGCCCCCCTGTACAACTGGAGCCTCAATACACCGACCCCAGTCCCAACCCCAGCACCAACCTCCACAGAAACCATTTTATTATAAATCCAGACCAAAATGCAAGGTGCTAGATTTGAATTTCCAGGGAAACAACCAACACAGGTGTTGGGAGACTCCAATGTGAAAAGAATCCCCCCCATTCCACAACCCAAACATACAAGTTGACAGCTACCCCGGTGCAACTTTTTACAATTTCACCAAGGTCCTAGAGAAAACACCAGCACAGTGGTTCTCTCAGTTGGCATACAAAACTTCAATCAAGCAGATTGCATCCATGCACAACAAAGCCAGAGCCACTTTCCCCATTATTAACCACTCACACCTCCTTTCCCCAAAACCAGAAACAAAACCTTGAAGTAATTAATGGTTACATCGCCACACATGGCCCATTCCTCCTGGAGATCCCCCATGACACATTTCACACAACAACAGACCTCACATTGGACAACAACCACAGCAGGCCTCATTTTTAAGAATTGGTGTCATCCACATTTAGAATAGGTTGCACACACATTTTGAATCACCCTAGCCACACCACGTTGACTTCTCCCCACCCTCCCTCCCCCAGTTCCTTCTTTAGATCCTCCAGCAGAGGGAGAAGATCCCACTTCCTTATCCAACATCATGAACTTGTCAGTCTTTTCAACTTACAGCAGTACAGGCCTAACACCTGGAGAGAGGGTTTTCCCATCCCATCAAATTAAACTGGGAGGAACTTCACAGGGACACCCACAACTACCACAGACTACTTAAACTTTTAAACTATTTTGACTATGAGACAAATGACAATTACTTAGAGTTGAAGTCGGAAGTTTACATACACCTTAGCCAAATACATTTAAACTTAGTTTTTCACAATTCCTGACATTTAATCCAAGTAAAAATGCCCTGTCATAGGTCAGTTAGGATCACCACTTTATTTTAAGAATGTGAAATGTCAGAATAATAGAGAGAATGATTTGTTTCAGCTTTTATTTCTTTCGTCACATTCCCAGTGGGTCAGAAGTTTACATACACGTAATTAGTATTTGGTAGCATTGCCTTTAAATTGTTTAACTTGGGTCAAACGTTTCAGGTCGCCTTCCACAAGCTTCCCACAATACGTGGGGGAAATTTGGCCCATACTCCTGACAGAGCTGGTGTAACTGAGTCAGGTTTGTAGACCTCCTTGCTCGCACACACTTTTTCTGTTCTGCCCACAAACTTTCTATAGGATAAGGTCAGGGCTTTGTGATGGCCACTCCAATACCTTGACTTTGTTGTCCTTAAGCCATTTTGACACAACTTTGGAAGTATGCTTGGGGTCATTGTCCATTTGGAAGACCCATTTGTGACCAAGCTTTAACTTCCTGACTGATGTCTTGAGATGTTGCTTCAATATATCCACATAATTTTTCTACCTCATGATGCCATCTATTCTGTGAAGTGCACCAGTCCCTCCTGCAGCAAAGCAACCCCACAACATGATGCTGCCACCCCCGTGCTTCACGGTTGGGATGGTGTTCTTCAGCTTGCAAATCTCCCCCTTTTTCCTCCAAACATAACGATGGTCATTATGGCCAACCAGCTCTATTTTTGTTTCATCAGACCAGAGGACATTTCTCCAAAAAGGACAATCTTTGTCCCCATGTGCAGTTGCAAACCGTAGTCTGGGTTTTTTATGGCAGTTTTGGAGCAGTGGCTTCTTCCTTGCTGAGTGGCCTTTCAGATTATGTCGATATAGGACTCGTTTTACTGTGGATATAGATACTTTTGTACCTGTTTCCTCCAGCATCTTCACAAGGTCCTTTGCTGTTGTTCTGGGATTGATTTGCACTTTTCACACCAAAGTACGTTCATCTCTAGAAGACAGAACGCGTCTCCTTCCTGAGCGGTATGACGGCTGCGTGGGCCGATGGTGTTTATACTTCCGTACTATTGTTTGTACAGATGAACATGGTACCTTCAGGCATTTGGAAATTGCTCCCAAGGATGAACCAGACTTGTGGAGGTCTACAATTATTTTTCTGAGGTCTTGGCTGATTTCTTTAGATTTTCCCATGATGTCAAGCAAAGAGGCACTGAGTTTGAAGGTAGGCCTTGAAATAAATCCACAGGTACACCTCCAATTGACTCAAATGATGTCAATTAGCCTATCAGAAGCTTCTAAAGCCATGACATCATTTTCTGGAGTTTTCCAAGCTGTTTAAAGGCACAGTCAACTTAGTGTATGTAAACTTCTGACCCACTGGAATTGTGATACATTGAAATAATGTGTCGGTAAACAATTGTTGTAAAAATTACTTGTCATGCACAAAGTAGATGTCCTAACCGACTTGCCAAAACTATAGTTTATCAACAACAAATTTGTGGAGTGGTTGAAAAACGAGTTTTAATGACTCCAACCTAAGTGTATGTAAACTTCCAACTTCAACTGTGTATATAATATATATATATATATATATATATATATATATATATATATATACTGCTCAAAAAAATAAAGGGAACACTTAAACAACACAATGTAACTCCAAGTCAATCACACTTCTGTGAAATCAAACTGTCCACTTAGGAAGCAACACTGATTGACAATAAATTTCACATGCTGTTGTGCAAATGGAATAGACAACAGGTGGAAATTATAGGCAATTAGCAAGACACCCCCAATAAAGGAGTGGTTCTGCAGGTGGTAACCACAGACCACTTCTCAGTTCCTATGCTTCCTGGCTGATGTTTTGGTCACTTTTGAATGCTTTCACTCTAGTGGTAGCATGAGACGGAGTCTACAACCCACACAAGTGGCTCAGGTAGTGCAGCTCATCCAGGATGGCACATCAATGCGAGCTGTGGCAAGAAGGTTTGCTGTGTCTGTCAGCGTAGTGTCCAGAGCATGGAGGCGCTACCAGGAGACAGGCCAGTACATCAGGAGACGTGGAGGAGGCCGTAGGAGGGAAACAACCCAGCAGCAGGACCGCTACCTCCGCCTTTGTGCAAGGAGGAGCAGGAGGAGCACTGCCAGAGCCCTGCAAAATGACCTCCAGCAGGCCACAAATGTGCATGTGTCTGCTCAAATGGTCAGAAACAGACTCCATGAGGGTGGTATGAGGGCCCGATGTCCACAGGTGGGGGTTGTGCTTACAGCCCAACACCGTGCAGGATGTTTGGCATTTGCCAGAGAACACCAAGATTGGCAAATTCGCCACTGGCGCCCTGTGCTCTTCACAGATGAAAGCAGG
The DNA here is from genome assembly GCF_965601325.2 of Salmo salar. Classification (NCBI taxonomy): domain Eukaryota; kingdom Metazoa; phylum Chordata; class Actinopteri; order Salmoniformes; family Salmonidae; genus Salmo; species Salmo salar. The sequence goes on from NC_138295.1 coordinate 26,435,808, forward strand.
TTCACACTGAGCACATGTGACAGACGTGACAGTCTGGAGACGCCGTGGAGAACGTTCTGCTGCCTGCAACATCCTCCAGCATGACCGGTTTGGCGGTGGGTCAGTCATGGTGTGGGGTGGCATTTCTTTGGGGGGCCGCACAGCCCTCCATGTGCTCGCCAGAGGTAGCCTGACTGCCATTAGGTACAGAGATGAGATCCTCAGACCCCTTGTGAAACCATATGCTGGTGCGGTTGGCCCTGGGTTCCTCCTAATGCAAGACAATGCTAGACCTCATGTGGCTGGAGTGTGTCAGCAGTTCCTGCAAGAGGAAGGCATTGATGCTATGGACTGGCCCGCCCGTTCCCCAGACCTGAATCCAATTGAGCACATCTGGGACATCATGTCTCGCTCCATCCACCAACGCCACGTTGCACCACAGACTGTCCAGGAGTTGGCGGATGCTTTAGTCCAGGTCTGGGAGGAGATCCCTCAGGAGACCATCCGCCACCTCATCAGGAGCATTCCCAGGTGTTGTAGGGAGGTCATACAGGCATGTGGAGGCCACACACACTACTGAGCCTCATTTTTACTTGTTTTAAGGACATTACATCAAAGTTGGATCAGCCTGTAGTGTGGTTTTCCACTTTAATTTTGAGTGTGACTCCAAATCCAGACCTCCATGGGTTGATAAATTGGATTTCCATTGATTATTTTTGTATTTAATAAGATTATTTCATTCATTCAGATCTAGGATGTGTTATTTTAGTGTTCCCTTAATTTTTTTGAGCAGTATATATATATATATATATATATATATATATATAAAAACCGTGCCAATTCACAGTGCTAGTCATGTTAAGGTTAGCTGCCTTGCTGATTGAGAATTAGCGTTAGCTCACAGTGAAGATCTCAAACGACAACACTGGTGTCAAGTGTTTTTCTATTTGTTTTATTTATTGAAATGTGGGTTCTTTTTCTGAGCCATCCAATCTTTTCTGTGGACTTCCAGATGTTTGTGTGTGTTTTGGGTCATTCTCACTGATCGTGTCATTGCTAGCTAGCTTGCTAGGTAGATTCAGTTGCTAGCCAATCAGCTAAGTGTACTGTGCAAGCCCTGAACTCGTTGTTATGGCAACCAAATGGCAGCTAGCACAGTGAGAACAAGACCCTGCGTTGCAGAGGCAAAGCCAGGCCTATTTTGCATTTTTTGTGCAGATTGTTTTGTTTTTTATGGGGGGGGGGGGATATTTATTTTCTTCCATTTTCTTTCCAATAAAATCGTATCTGAAGTTGAGTGCATCCCTGTTGGGCTTCCCTGCATACCTGGATGAGAAGAGTGAGAGGATATGGGACCTGATGGAGAGGAATTTGAACCAGTTGGAGGAGAGAGGCACAGCACTGCTCTTCTAGCAGCTATCCAGGCCCAGCAGCAAAGCCGGAGGAGAGAAGTGCCAGCGGCGGTGACCAGACCAACAATGGTGACCTCAGCGACGATACCCCCATTGAACCCTACATCAACTATGCCACCGGCTATGGTGAGCCCCCCAATAACGGTGCCTCCAGCAACGGTGAGATCTCCGATGATGCACCCTGCTGCTCGCGCTGAGGTCACTGCCCTTGACACCAGGCAAGGCCCCCACCCTGCGGCTCGCTCCGAGGTTACTGCCCTCGACACCGGGCAAGGCCCCCACCCTGCGGCCCGCTCAGAGGTCACTGCCCTCGACACCGGGCAAGGCCCCCACCCTGCGGCTCGCTCCGAGGTTACTGCCCTTGACACCGGGCAGAGTCACCCCTCTGCCTCTATTGACGGTGTTGATACAGGCACCACCAGACCTGTACTTCAGCCAGCCCATGCAGTTACCCTGGGCCTCCAGGGTGAAGATCAGTGTGCCCCCACTGAACATTCTGTGTGTCTGGACATTCCTCTGAAAATCTCAGGCACTACAGTTGTGCTGCCCCAGTCCAAAAGTGCAGACCTTCTAACACTACACACCCCACCCACCAAGTTCATGTCATGTGCTTTCCAGCTCAGCCAGGCAGAGACAGTCTGTTTAGAATAAATAAGGACTGTTACATCGTTGTTTTGTTGAATACGGGACATGTTATCTGTTTTCAAATTATGAACCTACTATGCGATTCTAATTGCTTTACCTGTTTACTCTGCAAAGTGTTTTTAGAAAATGTTGTATTGTTCCCGCCTTTAGTATAGGTGCCTGAAGGAACTCAGCACTGCTGGAGGGGGATAGGGTTGTGAATGCAGATATACCCCTTTTATGTCCTGTGTAACTGTCACTTCGGGCAGTTGATTTGTTCTGTGCTGGAGCTAGTCCTTAAAAGTGTGTGTTTGTGCACAATAAACATCAAGGAAAGAAGGTTTGTTGTGATCTTCCACACACGACCTCCACAGCAACTGTGCAGTGAGTTATTAGTTAGCTAGAGTCACAGTGCTAGCCAGGTTCAGGCTAGCTGCTGAGGTGATATAGCATTAGCTAACGTGTTCTCACACTCAATGAAGATCTCAAAACACAAAACATGTTCTGAGAAAAACACAGATCTGCTATGTATACAGTCAGTATTTGTTAACATGAAATTGAAAATAGGATGTCACATATCTCATTATATCGAATGAGTCACATCTGGATTCAGAATTTGTCAAGATATGGTGCATATCCACAAAACTACAAATATGCATTGGAAATGGCCTGTATTCTCTAGAATATCAAAAATGTATAATGTAAAGATATCCTCTGATAGCAACCCTTTTCACCCAGTGTAATCTTGACATAACCATAGCCTTAAGTTCATCGCAGCCTTAACCTTTGCCCTAACCGTCTCTGTGTGTGCGCGTGCATAATGTAGAAGAGTATTTATGTTAGCTAGTTTGACACTTCTATTAAAAGTGGATTCTGATGAAAAAACGATTAAATATGCAATGTACCACATAACAACTCTATGATTAAAACATCAAAGCCATTTAAGATACAAGTAAGAATTCCGTTGCTATCCTCCCCCTATTGACATGATCATGCAAGGACCCTTCTTGCACATTCCCCTGTAGCCTTTTCCTAGCCTACAGCACATTTGAGAACTTATGTGAGACTCATTATTTGCAATATATTTTATTGGGAGTATTTCCACAGGAAAAATCAAGTTTAAACATAGAATCCTGACTAAAGTAGGCCTAGATCTGTAGGCTTCTGTATATTTACAGTAAAGTAGTTCCAGTAAGATGAATGTTTGACTCAGAAATATTGCTAAGACAACATAATAGAAGCCTTAATTAGATAATACAATAAAACCGAGATCATTTGAATTTGGTCACGTCTACAAACATCGCGATATATTTTTCCCTTTCTGGTGCAAGGTCAGCTGATCAATTTTACTTCACCGTGGAAACCACAGAGTTTCTAAACCCAGAGACGCAACGTCGAGAGACTTCCCAGGAACGCAAACTTGGGAGACCAGGCCTGGGTTTGAGAAGTCAATGGGCGCGTTCGAGTCGATCACGTTTGTCAAGTTGTTGACCGTCATTGGTCGCCACCTTCCAAAGTGTGTTGTTGCATTCTAGGGCAAAATATTTTCAGACTTGCGTTTACATGTTGACTGCATGAACTTTACAAAGATCATGTTCTCAAAGGTCATGAAGTTGACTGCATTTGCTCTTCACCAACTTCATTGTGTGAGGCTCTATTTTTATTAGGGTGCTTTTGTTTGACCAACGTGAATGTGACCGAAGACATAAAAGGGGAACCAATTTCAAATCAGTCACATACACATGTTTAGCAGATGTTATTGCGGGTGCAGCGAAATGCTTGTGTTTCTAGCTCCAACAATTTGCTACAGTAAATATTAAAAAAATGTATGTGATATGAGGCTCTCTCTCTCTCACACACTAATTGATTGTATAATGTGCACACATATGATTTCAGTTTGTGAGTGTGTGATATGGGTGTTGGAGACATAAATTAAACCTTTTATAAACAATGGCAACACTGCCATGTTGATCTGAGCCTTGTTGTTGGAAACCCACATTAGTGTCAGACATTCAGCTGTCACTGACGCACTTTCACCGACTTTCGTCTACAGTCAGTTGTGCCATCGTACATACATTTATTTTGTCCCCCCCCACACCAAACGCGATCACGACACGCAGGTTAAAATATCAAAACAAACTCTAAAATCAATTGCATTAATTTAGGGACAAGTCGAAAAGCATTAAACATTTATGGAAATTTAGCTAGCTAGCGTGCACTTGCTAGCTAATTTGTCCTATTTAGCTAGCTTGCTGTTGCTAGCTAATTTGTCCTGGGATATAAACATTGAGTTGTTATTTTACCTGAAATGCACAAGGTCCTCTACTCCGACAATTAATCCACACTTAAACCGGTAAACCTAATTGTTTCTAGTCATCTCTTCTCCTTCTAGGCTTTTTCTTCTCTTGACTTTATATTGCGATTGGCAACTTTCATAAATTAGGTGCATTACCGCCACTGACCTTGTTCGTCTTTCAGTCACACATGTGCAGTATAACCAATGAGGGGATGGCACATGGGTACCTGCTTCTATAAACCAATGAGGAGATGTGAGAGGCAGGACTTGCACCGTAACTGCGTCACAAATATAACTGACTTCTATTTTAGCCCTTGGCAACGCAGACGCTCGCGAGCAGTGTGGGTGCAATAATTGAATAATATAGATTTCTACATTTATTTTGCAACGCTCGCGCATGCGACGTAGTCAGCCTGTTAGCCTTACAACTTAAACGCGCCCAATGAGAGCATTGAAAAACAAATTCTCGAAATCTGAAGGCACTAGCTAGATTCGAGCCAATGTCTTAAGTAGCGGAACATGTTATTACTCCAGCCTCGTGAAAGTGACACGTTTTCATTTTCGTCAAAAACAACTTTATATCTAAGGAGTGCCTTTTTGATGGCATGCACAAACACATTTCGGCGAGACGACCTTTAGACCCGGTGAACGTGTCTGCGCATGCGCCTAGTTAACCAACGTCGCAATGACATCGCCTACAACTTGATTGGGGAGAAGCAGTTACTGCATATCTTCATACTGTCTTTGGTAGGAACGACAGATGGCTGAGTAGCTAGCTGTTGTAGCAAAATTAGCCAACAAAATAACGCAATCACTGGTACAAGTGACACCTAACGTTGATCTCGACAGTTTCAGGTAATTTTCGGAAAATAGTCTAAATCTTATTACATTTAAGTCAGACAGTCCACGCAGATAATCTCTAACGTTCGCTAAACAGAATGCTTTTTGAGCTAGCTATCTAGGCACATACTAAGCTACCGTTACTAGTTAGCTTGCTAACAAGCAAGTGCCGAACATTCTAGTGGAGGCAGTCCTACATTAGCTAATAGCTAACGTACATTAGGCTAGCCCGGTTTATTCACTGACATTAGCCAGCTTGCTAACGTTTCCTCAATTAATTAAATAAAGCCAACACATTTGTTTGCTATTTATCATTTCCTGGATCTGTCTCACTTCTGGCTAATAATTCTTATCTTCAGCTATGTTAGCTGGACAGCGCCTGTGTTCCGTCAATGCTAATTTACAACTGAACAAATGTTGATGAATTGTCATCTAACTAACCTAGTTAACGTTAACTAGCTAACGTTAAGTCTGATAACTAACATTTGCTTGATTCAGTTTAAACGTTTTAGCTTACTAACTAGTTTTGATGTTAACGTCTTTACTGCACATATCAAAAACAGCTCATGAACATGTCATGCTTGGCTTGCAAGCCAAGTGACTGTCTTCTGCCTGTTAATCTGTGAACATATTCTCAGATCACTAGCCTTAGCATCCAAGGTTTCACTAAATCTATCATTATGAAACCATTTTTCAAGAGGCACAGAGATCAAGTTGGCCTAAACCTGAAAGAGAGAGAACTTAGCAGCATTGTATCATTCTTGCCAGTTCAAGTGGGCTTGCAATGTCAGGGCGCCCGAAGTTATTCATTAAACGGTGTCTTTGTGTTTCTCTTTTCAGGGATAAACCAGAGTCAAGAAGATGGCTGACACAGAGCAAACAAGTGCCCCTCCTCCCCCTCAATTAGGGACAGTGGTGAGTAATCATGCACTTCGACTTCATCAGATCATAGATTGTATTTGTTAGGCTGGATTTATACTCCACTAGACATACCTCCTCCCCACACACATTTCGCTGCATGTCATAGGTTGTAACTTTATGCACGCTCTAGTGACATTTTGTTACCGTGAATGTTTGGTGGAGGATAAATCCAGCCTGAAGCCTAACTTAGTTGAATTTCAAAAACATGCAAATGTTTGCAGCCCCAAATTTGTAGTGCAACTCAAGGGAAACTATTTTTACGTATTCAATTGCATCCCTGCATTGCGTTATTGCAGTAAGGTAGACATTCGTTTTTTTTGCTCTCACATTTTGGCTTATTTTGAAATACAGATGGGGTGCGTGCTACGCTACTGCTCATAACTATAAGTTAAGCATAACTATAAGAAATCTAAGATATGTCAAATAAATTATATTCAGCTCAGGGCTCCAGCGATGCATTTGGTTTAATAACTTTCTAGCAAAGTGGCTAGATGTCAAGCTTCTTGGTTGCAGCAGAGGCGATCAAGATCCCTGTTGCCTAAATTGTTTTTGCGCCCCTTGTGTGCACATTCGGTAATGCTGTATACCCCGGTATGGTACAAAAACTGTATGAAAATCTGGATTACCGCAACCCTAGTTCTCATACTGATACTATATAGGCCTATGGTTGTGATTCTACAGTCGATGATGATTTAGTCTAGTTTTTTGTATCTTGTGAACTTGAATGTACTTTTTTTTTCATTTTTTCCCCACAGCAATTCATGTTGGCTAACAAACTAGAGACGGCAATGTGGCTCTCGCGGCTCTTCACCGTCTATTGCTCAGTAATGTTCATTCTACCTCTCTTAGGGTAAGGGTCAATGCTCCAATTGTTTGCTTTGTCTATATTTCTATTTAGAAAGTAGTACTCTATGGTAGGGACTGGTTATTGGGTTTGGTTTTCTACTGCAGTTTGGGTTTTGCATTATTGTTAATATTTACTCAGTTCCAGGGATAATATTTTTCTTCATGTGCACATAGCAATATGGAAACAATACCTGACAGGGACAACCAATGTATAACTGCTAAATGAAGATGTTTTACTAATGGTATTATCTAATGTCTGGAATGATCACCTGATCCCACCACATACTCACTTTTGTAGCATTTGTGGTCAAAACTGTTCCACCATTTTGATATACTCCCAAATGTATACTGAACAAAAATAGGAACCCAACATGTAAAGTGTTGGTCCTGGGTTTCATGAGCTGAAATAAAAGATCCCAGAAATGTTCCATATGCACAAAAAGCTTATTTCTCTCAATTTCCCCCCACATTTGTTTACATCACTGTTAGTGAGCATTTCTCCTTTGCCAAGATAATCCATACACCTAACAGGTGTGGCTCATGAGCATTACACAGGTGCACCTTGTGCTGGGGGACAATAAGAGGTCACTGTAAAAAGTGCTGTTTTGTCACAACACAATGCCACAGATGTCAAATGTTGAGGAAGTGTGTAATTGGCATGCTGACTGCAGGAATGTCCACCAGGGCTGTTGCCAGAGAATGTAATGTTAATTTCCATACCATAAGCCGCCTCCAACGTAGTTTTAGATAATTTGGCAGTACGTCCAACTGGCCTGACAACCGCAGACCACGTGTAACCACGCCAGCACAGGACCTCCACATCTATTATCTTCACCTGTGGGATCGTCTCAGACCAGCCACCTGGACAGCTGATGAAACTGAGGAGTATTTCTGTCTGTAATAAAGCCCTTTTGTGGGGGGGGGAACAAATTCTGATTGGCTGGGCTTGACTCTCCAGTGGGTGGGCCTATGCCTTCCCAAGCCCACCCTACCCAGTCATGTGAAATCCATAGATTACGACTTAATATATTTATTTAAATTGACTGATTTCCTTATGAACTGTAACTCGGTGAAATTGTTGAATTTAAAAAATATATTTTAGTTCAGTATAGTTTTTTAAATGTTATTTATTTCACCTTTATTTAACCAGGTAGGCTAGTTGAGAACAAGTTGTCATTTACAACTGCGATCTGGCCAAGATGAAGCAAAGCAGTTCGACACATACAACAACACAGTTACACATGGAATAAACATAGTCAATAATACAGTAGAAAAAAATCTATATACAGTGTGCAAATGAGGCAAGATAAGGGAGGTAAGGCAATAAATAGGCCATGGTGGTGAAGTAATTACAATATACCAATTAAACACTGGAGTGATTGATTGTGCAGAAGATGAATGTGCAAGTAGAGATAGTTAACCAGTCTGAGTTTCCTCAGAGTAATTCATTTCTCTTCTTGACATTTTCCAGACCCCAGGCGGCTGCCAATTTCTATCAGCGTGCGCTGCTGGCCAACGCCCTCACTAGTGCGCTGCGGCTGCACCAGCGGCTTCCTCACTTCCAGCTCAGCAGAGCCTTCCTAGCCCAGGCACTCCAAGAGGACAGCTGTCACTACCTGCTGTACTCCCTCATCCTGGTCAACTCTTACCCCATTACAAGTATCCTCTCAACCATACACAAAGGCCTTATCACCATAGTATCACCATGCCTTGGTTGTTGTCATAATGGTCTCTGATAAAGCTAGAGTTTGGTATATCACCTACAAACTGGTTTGGGGAGAAGGCCAATTTTGTTGCAGGAAGGTTTTGTAATGATTGGGGGTCGTGGTTTCAGTTATGCAAACCTACTAAACCTATTAACAAGAAGGCATTGCTTGACAGCACTATTTGATGCTGACCTTAAATGTGTTTATTTTGCACTGTTGTACATTTTTAATGCTGTTTGCCACTTAACCGCAGTCTACAGTGAGCATATTCCCAGTCTTCCTCTTCTCGTTGCTTCATGCAACCACCTACACAAAGAAGGTTCTTGACGTAAGTATCCTCTCTTGATTCCAAAACATATTTCAATATTCACGAAGCCATAAAAAGCCAGTTGGGTAAAGCATAACCAACACTCGAAAAAGGGTATTTTATAAAATACACCCGTTTTGGCTAGGTAAAATAGTAATTTTGCACATTTCTCCTCATTAGACATTTCCCATTTTAGGGCATTAATGGAAAATGTACAATGTGTGAGGTGCTGTATAACTGTGCTAGTTTAGACATGTGGTGATCCTGATGTGTATAATTCCCCATTTAGGCAATGGGCCCCAATAGCCTTCTCTTCATGAGGAACTTCCTCAACAAGCTCTCGGCCAACCAGCAGAACATCCTGAAGTTCATCGCCTGCAATGAGATCTTCCTCATGCCAGCCACCATATTCATGCTCTTCAGGTATGTTTCTATTTCTTGGTAAATTTCTCAGCACATTTGATTGGTACCTTAGACTGAAGTCAGATTAGGGTTTTTCCTTCTTAGTTGATGTTTTACAATACCACTATGAACTGAGATGATTAGTCACTTGATTAACTCTTGGTTACTCCAGTCACTTGATTAACTCTTGTTCTTTGTGTTTACAGTGGCCAGGGAAGCTTGCTGCAGCCTTTCATTTACTACAGGTTTCTAACTCTCCGCTATACCTCAAGGAGAAACCCATATTGCCGGTAAGTAGCCTCATTTGAATTTTGTGCAGAAATTTTAATATGTAGGATAATTGTACAATATCAAATATGGCGAATTGTGTGTTTCTAGGTATATGATGTTGATTAAATCATTTCTCAAACCATCATTTCCCCCTATCCCCTAATCTCCCTGTCCACCCCTCCCAGCACCCTGTTCTCAGAGCTGCGGATTCTGCTGGAACATTTCGTCATGAAGCCCGCCTGCCCCGCCTTCTTCAGAAAGATGTGCCTCAACAGTATCTCCTTTATGAGCCGCCTGGCCCCCACCGCAGTGTGACCTTACTTCCTGTTCCCACACAACCATAGTTTGTACTCTAAGGGGCGTGGCAGCATTTCAACTCGAGAGGGACGGACGAACAACAACTTTGAGAGCAAGGAAAAAAACCTTTTGAATGTTAGTCTGGTCTGTCTTCCTGCTGCTCTGTTCATATGCTACAGCGGAGGCTGAGGCTCGGACTGCGACGCACTGAAAACTGATTGTTTTCAATATGGCTTTATGGAACAGCCGAACACTCACTCCCCCCCTTCTCTCTCTCTCTTTGGGAATAAACACCAGCTGACTATTTGATGTGTTCTACTTCTAAGGATTGACCTTGTGATGGTTAAATGTCTTTGTCATGGAAAATACTTGTTCTTATCTTTAAAAAAAAATACTAACTTCTGAGATTAGATCATTAAATTGTACTATACATAGTTGCAGTCATTTTTTTTTAAATAGCCAAATACTGTGCTTTTCAAAGGCGATGTCAGTTGCTCTGTATTTTATTTTTTACATCCACTAATTCCATTTTATGTTTGTTTTCTTACACGGAAAGCATTGGTTATGATTTTGTCTTAACACATTTCTACTCTTTGAAGTTGAAATGTGATCTATGCCACATAACTCACTATTTAAAAAATGTGTTGGCAGTGTCAAAAGGGCCCTGAAATGAGAAAGCAACATTTTGAAGACTTTAATGGTACAAGGACATGTAGGATTTTTGGCTGAAATGAATCAGTTTCACTATACCAGCATTTCCTCAGTCTGCACAAAGCACATGTTTTAGCAGGAAATGTGAAGGACTAGGCTGGTTTCAAATACAAGTTTATATTTGCATTTCTAATAGGTTTTCTAATTGAAAATCTATTTAAATTCAGGTTCAATTTAACTGATTTGTAGCTAATATCGCTATAGTTTTCCAATTCAGTTCACGCCCATGTTAAATGTCTTTATTTACTTGTAGAGAAACTGTTTGTATAGCTCTGGAATACATTTCTCCATTCTCTTAAATCAAAAAAATGAAAGAATTGACCTTGTTGAATGAGATTTCTAACCTCCATATTCACTAATATAAACATGATTCGTATCAATTAGTATTCTTTGACTCATTTTTGGAGCATTGGTGATTTTATTGATTTGGTTCTTAGAGGATGGCCACTTTCTACTATCCAGGTAGAGAAAAATACCGGAACTGCTAAACCATTCAGAATCAAGGTTGAATCACACCACAATCACCATCAACCAATGAAATTGAAGCTTCTTCAAACGAACAACGTTGTCCATGGTAACGGGTCCAGTGTGCGCGCAGAAGAATCAGATGCTAGTTATTTCGACAACCTTCATTTTCTAACTACTATAATGTCGATAAACTAGCTAACGTTATGGTTGAACTAAATCAAACAACGATGTGGCGGCTATATAGAATATACTAATACGTCAGTGAGTATGCAACGTGCATTCTGACTACAGTTTTAGCGAGCCAGCTAAATTAGCCAACGAGGCTAATCCCTATTACAGAATAATCCCTATCTGACAAAATGCTCTTTGTTCACCTCGCATGTTAGCCAGCTATCTTTATTAGCTAGCTAACGTTGATTTAGATACCTGTAACGCCGGTCTGAATGTTTTTGTTGTTGATTGTAAACGGTTAACGTTACTGGACAGAAACCTTTTAGATAATTAAGCGAACGTTATTAGATAGCGAGCTAATCAATTGAATTGCATACTAGTTTTTGCCAAGCAAACACTCACATCAAGCCAAGAACAGCATGGAGATAAACCTCAACCGAATTGATTATCTACAGGTAACTGGATTGCATGTTTTGCTAGTATAACTAGCTAGATAATTCAACTGGGTAGATTGACTATATTTTGACCCTTGATCATGTCACTAATGTTATGGCTAAATAGTTGCCTGAATGGAAAAAGAGTTGGACAGCGTGATTTTTTTTTGTACTCTGACAATTTTACCTTAAGTAACTAGATGACTCTGATACTGACTGACTCTGGCTGTCACATTCATCGACACAGGTTGGTGTGATATCTCAGAAAACCATGAGGCTCCTCCCTGCCTTGGGACGCAAAGCAACCCAGAAGGTACTGTAATGTGATTGTGCATTATTAGAGGTGACCCATAAATAGACCTTGTAGTGTGTTGGAATATGCTTTTTGAACAATGTCCCAAGTACTCTTGAGTTAGAAATGTCGTTTTGTGTGTCTCAGGTTGCTGTTGCTGATCATGATGGTGTGATAACTTGTTTTGGGATGAAAAAAGGAGAAGCTGTGGTAGGTATTGAGTCTTACATATTTAACAACATTGAAATACTCGCCTGGGTGCCAGTCTTTTTTTGGAGCCTACTCATTAATCACTGTTGGCTAAATCAGAGCCAGACTGGCACCAAGGCTAGCAGAATACAGCCACTTTCATGGACTTCATATGAATACCTACTGCCGTTGTGCCCAGGAACAAGGCACTTAGCTTAATCCCTATCTGCACCAGGAAAGCTTCTCTGCAGCTGACCCTGTGCTGTTCGGTGGCATGGGTACTGCGCCCTCTAAAAGACAAGTTTCCCTTGTCATTGTGTAATGAATAAATAAAGTTTCATTCCATGAACGTTGATTGTACCTATCTTTTCCAGCCTGTGTTCAAGACTTTGCCAGGGCAGAAGATAACAAGGCTGGACCTTGGTGGGGCTCTTGGAACCCCACAGGAGAAGATCTTTGTGTGTGCTGGCTCGGAAGTGAAGGGATACACCAAGAAAGGCAAACAGTTCCTGTCCTTTGAGGCCAACCTTACAGAAAGCATCAATGCCATGTGAGTTTTAAGTTTTTGATGTGAATTATAGGTTACCTTGCCATGGTTCCAAGCCTTCTACACATGTTTGTCAACAGTGACGAACAAGACTTGGGAGTATGGTTTTGAGAGTATAGTCTAGATTTTATTTTTAAAGAGATTTGGAGCATTCTTTATTTGGTTTATAAATAAGGGGAATTGTGGGTGTGTTTTTGTGCTGCTTTATATTACAATGTGTTTTTTTTTTTATGCCTACAATGTGTTTTTCAGGCACGTTTCAGGAGCAGACCTTTTTGTGTGTGCGAGTTACATCTACAACCACTACTGTGACTGCAAGGATCAAGACTACTACCTGTCTGGAGACAAAATTAATGACATTGTGTGCTTGCCTGCTGAGAACTTGGGCCGCATTGTCCCTGTGTTGGCATGTCAAGACCGAGTTCTCAGAGTGTTGCAGGTGAATGGAAATTGTTTGTGAGTACTGCAGTATGAGTATATAAGTACTTCAATGAGTACTTCAGTGAGTTTGTGTTTCCTTGCCCATAGGGATCTGAGCTTGTGTATGATATTGAAGTCCCTGGTCCTCCCTCAGTTTTGGAGCTGTACAATCGAGATGGAGGTGAGTATAAAATCCTTATACTGAACTCAAATGTAAATTTCACACATCCCTGTACTTACAGCAAACTGGTCTACTTCTACCCCACTGTCTGCTTTAGGGACTAATGGCGAAGACATTCTCTATGGAACTGTGGATGGAAAACTGGGACTGATTAGGATAACTGATTCCTCTTCCTCTTCTAAATGGGAGATTGATAATGAGAAAAAGAAAGGAGGTACAGTACTGTTAATGAAGATGAAAACTAGTATATGTTTCATCTGTCAGAGACTCGAGAGTACCTATGCACTGAAACACAATTAGCACATGTATTATCATTGTATATTGTAAGAATGTTATTAACATTGACTTACCATGTTAGACATCATTCAATCATATAGGATCATTCCATTCATTGAGCTTATTCCACATTTTCTTCTTCTATGGCTGTTTCTACTAGGTGTTTTGTGCATCGACACGTATGATATCCTGGGTGACGGGGTGAAAGACATCCTTGTTGGCAGGGACGATGGGACAGTAGAGGTCTATGGGTTTGACAGCTCCAATGAGCCCACATTGCGCTTTGAGCATGTAAGTCTACAGATAATATTTATATTATTTTATGCTATATTCTACTGGCGTTGTACATATCATCTGAAATTCAGGGGGAAAAATACCTATTTATTTTAATTCAAGGGTGATAGAAATGTATTTTTGTTGTAAAATAAATAACAAACTTTCTATCCTAAAGTTGAGAGAATATTGTAGAAATCCATGTCTTTGGGATACTAACTTGTCCATCAGGTGTTATTGGAGAGCGTCACCTCTATCCAGGGTGGCTGTGTTGGGAAGGAGTCTTATGACGAGGTTCTGACAGCCACGTACACAGGTGAGCTATCAACCAAAGGAGAAGGTTTTATGCACAAGAGCTATACAAAAAAAAACACTAGAGAGAAAATCTAATTTCCGCTGACTGTTTCCTGCTCCCAATAAGTGCTCTATAGGAGATACAGATACAAAGTTGTGAGCGACTTCAAATAATATGTGTGTGTCCAGGATGGGTGACAGGGCTGACCACAGAGTCCCAGCAGGCAGAGGCAGGCCCTGGAGAGGAAGTCAAGATGAGTCGGGAGACCCAGAGCAAAGTGGCAGCTCTCAGGTATACTTGTGGACAGTTGTTGTTGTCACCTGCGTTTGCAATATAAATCAATGGAACTTTGTAAGCAAAACTCAGTGTTGGCAAAGTTAATTCAACAGCCAAAGTAAAGTCCTGTGTTTAGCAAAAATGTTAGTTAGCTAACTTAAAGATGAGGACAGATGCTATCTGTTGTAATTTTCCCAGAATGAACCCACAGCACTTGTCCCCCTCAGGGCAGAGCTAGACCAACTGCAGATGAAGGTCGTTCAGGGCCGTGAGAAGTACCAGCAAACCGCGCAGTCTAGTACGGCGGTCTCTGCCATGCCCGTGTTCAGCATCAACGACAAGTTCACCCTGTGTCAGGATGACGCCAGCTACAGCCTGACCCTGGAAGTGCAGACGGCCATCGACAATCTGCTGCTGCAGGTGAAACAAATTGACTTGACTCTGTATTTATGTTCTGTATTGAACCCGAAAGAGAAATTTGTATGGTTTTTTTGCATGAGAGAGATCTGCTAATTATACAAATATGCAATGACTTGTGGATATTTCTGTCATGGATTGTAACGTTAATATTGTTTTCTTTACAGAGTGATGTACCAATTGATCTGCTGGATGTCGACAAGAACTCTGCTGTCGTGAGTTTCAGCGAATGTGATTCAGAGGTGAGATATCCTAGTACAGAGAGCATACAAATACTACAAGTGAATGCTTTAGATTCCTCAAGGCACTAATTATGCCTTCTGTTCCAGCAGCCAAAAGGCAATTTTCTTCTCGTTACGTACAGATGCCAAGCAAATACTACACGGCTTGAGCTGAAGGTGAGATTTTTTTTTAAGAGTATGTTTTAGTCAGTTCTTACTGATTTTAGCCCAATAACAATTTATTTAGAATTCTACTCATGGCAGTTCATAATAAATTGTCAATTGCAACCAATAGAACTACCACTCTCAAGTCTCCAGTTCCCACCCAGTCTCACCTGCCTCTGCAATGCTAAGGGCAACACTGCTGTGTGTTCTCATGACTTGTGTCACAGAATCTTCTCCCTTCTCCAGGTGAGGTCCATTGAGGGCCAATATGGCACCCTACAGGCCTACATCACCCCACGCCTGCAGCCCAAGACCTGTCAGGTACGCCAGTACCTCATCAAACCTCTGTCCCTTCACCAGAGAACTCACACCATTGAACAGGACAGGTAAGGAGAAGGATACTGAAAGAAAGACAGTGTTTGACTCAATTTCCCTCTTTTTCTGTCTTCTTTCATGCTCTCCCTTTTTCTCTCCATCCCCCCAAACAGACCCATGAACACTTTGAGTCTAGTTGGCCAATTCAGCTTTGCAGAGATCCACTCCTGGGTCCTCTTCTGCTTGCCAGAGGTCCCAGAGAAGACTCCAGCAGGGGAGAATATCACCTTCTACTTCCAGAACACTTTCCTTGGAACGCAGCTGGAAGCCACGTACTGGTTAGGAATTAAATTCAATACAACTTCATTTATCCCCTCGGGGATATGCATCAATCAGAGTTCTTGGTTTAGTTTTCCAAGTAAATGTAACCAATGGAATAATCCCAAAAGTGCAAACTAAAGCTGAAATCAAGCTCACTTCACAAACCTTTTGCCATTGTACTCTAGGGAGATTGAATTAAGACTGTACATTCAATATGGGTTTTCTTCTCTGTCATTTTAGTAAAGGGGAAGGCCACTTCAAGTCTGACAACATTTCCACCATCTCCATACTGAAGGATGTCCTCTCCAAAGAAGCCACCAAAAGAAAAAACAATCTCGATATTTCTTATGGTAGGTCTTTAGCTAGTTACATTTATTATCTGTTTTTAGGCTACTAGTTAGAGTTATCGACAATGGAGTGAAACAGTTATGTCTGTTCATGAAATAAAATATATTATCTTATCTCACAATTTTATTTGCGGCTCTAATTTCCAGATATCAATGACGATTCAGTGGGCCACACACTCAAGATGATTCATCCGAAGCTTGAGTATCAGCTGCTATTGGCCAAAAAGGTTCAGCTGATTGATGCATTAAAAGTAAGTGCCAGTGTCGCAAAAAAATAAATAAATGAAACTACTTTAATATTGCAACTCTTGCTCAAATATTGCTGTGTGTGTTTTTGTAGGAGCTTCAGGTTCACGAGGGGAATGCAGACTTCCTCATTCCTGAATATCGTAACATTCTAGATGAGTCTGCCTATCTGCTAGAGGAATACAAGAAACAACCAGCTCACCTGGAAAGACTTTATGGTATATCAATGTACAGTTATTGCTCTAAAATTCTTGTTTCAGTAGAATTAAAAACAAATTACATTTTCAGCTATCACAGTAGCCTAGCTTGCCAATGATCCTTATATCCTGGGTGCAAAACGACTTTGACAGTATGGTTATGCAAACTACCATGACAGTAACCTGTGTGTGTGTTTTTCCGTTTCCCCAGGTATGATAACGGACCTCTTCATCGACAAATTCAAATTCAAAGGACAGAATGTGAAGACAAAGGTGTCATTGCTTCTGGAAGTTTTGGATAACTACGATTTGGATTCTTTAATGAATTTCTTCAATGAGGCATAATATCAAACTTGAGCAAAGAGGATGCAAACTTTTACACTCCATTTGTAATAGCTTTTGTTTTGTTTAGAGTATAGAGTTTATTTCCATCTTTGTTTTGTGTAAGATACTAGAATTATGTTACATAATCTGAATTCTTTATGTCAATTGTCAACAACATCTGGATGTCTAAAGCCATATTCTGTTGGCCTAGCTATATACAGTGCATTGGAAAGTATTCAGACCCCTTTTCCCACATTTTGTTATGTTATAGCCTTATTCTAAAATGGATTAAAATATTTGTTTCCCTCATCAATCTACACACTACCCCATAATAACAAAGTGAAAACATGTTTTTAGAAATGTTTGCAAATGTATGAAAATAAATAAATACCTTCATTATGTAAGTATTCAGACCCTTTGCTTTGAGAATCAAATTTGAGCTCAGGTGCATCCTGCTTTCATTGATCATCCTTGAGATGTTTCTACAACTTGATTGGAGTCCACCTGTCGTAAATTCAATTGATTGGACCATGAGTTGGAAAGGCACACACCTAAGATCCCACAGTTGACAGAGCATGACAGAGCAAAAACCAAGCCATGAGGTCAAAGGAATTGTCCATAAAGCCCCCAGACTGGATTGTGTTGAGGCAGAGATCTGGGGAAGTGTACAAAAAAATGTCTGGAACATTGACGGTCACCAAAAACACAGTGGCCTCCATTCTTAAATGGAAGAAGTTTGGAAGGACTAAGACTCTTCCTAGAGCTGGCCGCCCGGCGAAACTGAGCAATCGGGGGAGAAGGGCCTTAGGGAGGTGACCAAGAACTCGATGGTAACTCTGACAGAGCTCCAGAGATCCTCTGTGGAGATGGGAGAACCTTCCAGAAGGACAACCATCTTAGCGGCACTCCACCAATCAGGCTTTTATGGTAGAGTGGCCAGATGGAAGCCACTCCTCAGTAAAAGGCACATGACAGCCCACTTAGAGTTTGACAAAAGGCACCTTAAGACTCAGACCATGAGAAACAAGATTCTCTGATCAGATGAAACCATGATTGAACACTTTGGCCTGAATGCCAAGCGTCACGTCAGGAGGAAACCTGGCACCATCCCTACGGTGAAGCATGGTGGTGGCAGCATCATGCTATGGGGATGTTTTTTAACGGCAGGGAGACTAGTCAGGATTGAGGGGAAAAATGAACAGAGCAAAGTACAGAGAGATCCTTGATGAAAAGCTGCTCAGGACCTTAGACTGGGGCGAAGGTTCACCTTCTAACAGGACAATGACCCTAAGCACACAGCCAAGACAAGGCAGGAGTGGCTTCGGGACAAGTCCTTGAGAGACCAGAGACTTGTCCCTTGAACCCAATCAAACAATTGTGGAGAGACCTGAAAATAGCTGTGCAGTGACACTCCACATCCAACCTGGCCTGAGCTTGAGAGGATCTGCAGAGAAGAATGGGAGAAATACAGGTGTGCCAAGCTTGTAGTGTCATACTCAAGGCTGTAATAGCTGCCAAAGGTGCCAAAAGTTTTTTATTTGACTAGGCAAGTCAGTTAAGAACAAATTCTTATTTTAAATGACGGCCTAGGAATAGTGGGTTAACTGCCTTGTTCAGGGGCAGAACGACAGATTTTTACCTTGTCAGCTCGGGGATTCAATCTTGCAACCTTTCGGTTAGAACTCTAACCACTAGGCTAGGCTACCTGCTAACCACTAGGCTACCTGCCGCCCCAGGTAGCCTAACCACTGTGCTTCAACAAAGTACTGAGTAAAGAGTCTGAATACTTATGTATGTGTGATATTTCATTTGAAAAAATTCTTAAAACATTTTTTGCTTTGTCATTATGGGATATTGTGTGTAGGTTGAGGGGGAAAAACAAACATTTTAATCCATTTTAGAATAGAATGTGTAAGAGTCAAGGGGTCTGAATACTTTCTGAATGCACTGCATATTCAGTTATATGTTTTGTTTTATAGGTTGGCACTTGAACATACCATCCTTCATGTTTGGCAGTTATATTTCTATTGAAGTATTTAGACTAACTACAGTATTTAAATCATGTGTGGTTTATTTGTCATGGGGTGAGGTTATCTGTGTATAGCATAAATGAGTGTTACAAGACTTTGAGATCCTCTCAGAGAGATCATAATTGTTTATACGATATTATATTAATTCAAATGATGAAAAATGTACCTTTGACTCTTTCATTGTCTATACACGCCGAAATCGCAACGGCCTGCGTATTCTTGGACACATGAAATCTGAGTTGTACCAGCCGCCGTAGATTCGTGACGTAATTTTCGCCTTCGGTTGTGATTGGCCGTTTCAATAGTCGCGGGCTACTTGAACTGAGAACAAGCAACATTTCTGCATTAATATATATTTTCAGTGGACAAGGGACTGTATCTAGGTAAAGGTTGCGCGGTGGTTAGCTACATTTATACGATTTAGTCAAACAGCATGGCGAGCTAATGTCGGTTTTCATGCAGAAGATGATTTTGTCTCAACGTTAAGTAGGGTTTTAAATTTGCAGCTCAGAATTACGTTGCCATCTCAACACCCCAGACTTGTCTGTGCGATATCTTATGCTACTGTAGCTAGTTTGCTAACACAGGTAGCCTCTTTGTGCTATCTTATACAATTTGTAAGTTTTATATTCATTTCAGTATTTTTTTACCAAGTTTTTTTTTATTTATTTTTCTTTGTAGCAAAGTGGACGTTTCTGCAGTGACTTGTTTGAGCCAGAAACTGAGAATAACATGTCAGGATCAAACCAAGGACAAGGAAGCGCGGTTGATGTTCCGCTGCCAGAATACCAAAACCAAGAAAATATGCTGTCCAGACTGAGGGGTCCAATCAAACACCGGGCAGACAACCAGGAGAACATTGTCCCCAAAGCACCACAGAGAACAGTTCTGGGAGGTTTGCAAAACAACCAATGCAGCAATCCTCAAAACACAACACAGGTTAGTAATTTCTAACTAGCCACAAGCCAGCGAACATTATACAAACACTTGTTGCCTAGCTAGCATAATTGGCATGTAGATTGAGCTAGGTTGTTTACTACCAAAAAATCACCTTAGGACAACACTGTCATAATTTTAGTTCATATTTTTACGGCCAAGAGTAGTGTTTAATTTACATTTGATTAATAATTTCATATTCACCTTACTGTATTCAAAGTTTGTATTGTTAATGTCCGCTAACTAGTTAGGGACCCTCCTAAGTAGTCCGCCATTTTATGCCGTCAACGTCTGTTAACATTGGGATGGCCAACTTGCTTTTTCATGCCTTCACATATTATCAAGTTATTTATTAATTAGCATGACATGGCTAGGTGGAACTGACTCATTGCTGAAACCATGGGCACTGAAATATTTAACCTTTCATTTCAGTTGCTGTCCTGCAAAAATGAAAATGAAGTACCTAAAAGTTATGCAGAGAAACTGGGCACCAAGCCGCCAGCTTTTCAGATTCACCTGGATGAGCCAGATTCTGCGTTCTCCAGGGAAAGGGTGTCCCTCAAAGCCAAGCCTTCCATAGAGATGTACCCCCTGAAACTGAACCCCACAGTTACCTGTCTCAGGCAGCCTCTGGCCTCTCTTGACATACCTGCCACATGTGTGTCTAACATGGATCTTAGTTTTGGTGGTGAGTATTTGTGTAATCCACCTGGCCGAATTATTGAAAATGTCCCTTTACCCTTTTATAACACTGAGGTGATCATGTTGTCTATGGATTAGAAAGACAACACTTTCCAATTCTCCTCTATATAGATTGTCCCATGGATATGTCAGTAACTGAAGGTGAAGAGAAGCCAGTGGACATGAATGCGGTAACAGAGTATGCTTCAGAAATACATGCTTATCTCAGGGAAATGGAGGTGAGTAAACTATTCATTGTTTAGTTGTCACACAAATCACTGAACCATGACTACAGAGTTGTCCTTTTGTGCTCTTGTCCCTAGGTTAAGTCCAGACCAAAAGCAGGCTACATGAAAAAGCAGCCAGACATAACCTACAGCATGCGGGCTATCCTTGTTGACTGGCTGGTGGAGGTTGGTGAGGAGTACAAGCTCCAGAACGAGACTCTATACCTTGCTGTGAACTACATTGACCGTTTCCTGTCTTCCATGTCAGTCCTGCGGGGGAAGCTGCAGTTGGTCGGAACCGCCGCCATGCTTTTGGCCTCGTAAGTGTTGTCAACCCCCACAGCATCCTTAAATGGGTATTTCACCTTTTTGTGTTCCATGAAGGCGTGCAGCGTAAACCAAGTTTGTTCTATATGTTGTGTAGAACCCACTGTATTTGGCCTCTGTCCCAAATGAATAGGAAAGATTGGCACCAACATCTGACAAATTTAAATTTGTGGGAACTGTCCCTTTAATTGATTGTGTCAAGCTAAGCAATGTGTGCTTTGATCACTCACTGGTTTTCATTCAAATGCAGGAAATTTGAAGAGATCTACCCCCCGGAGGTGGCAGAGTTCGTTTACATCACGGACGACACCTACACAAAAAAGCAAGTTTTGCGGATGGAGCATCTGGTGCTTAAAGTGCTCTCCTTCGATCTTGCCTCTCCCACCATCAACCAGTTTCTCACCCAGTACTTTCTCACCCAGCCTGTCAGCAACAAGGTGGAGAGCTTGTCAAGGGTGAGTAGATTACACATTGTAGTGTTCACATCTTGTAATTCAAAGTCCTACTCTAGTCTTTCACTTAATTTAATACCTGATTTACTTAACAAAAGGCATCTCAATAGGTGTTGCGGGTATCATGACATGGCACAAGTGGGAGGGTGGGCCTTCACTCTTTTGTTCTCTATCTCAAGCAAGGGGGAGGCTGATCTCATCAGTCCTTATCAGACTAACTCCTTGAGTGCCCTACTCAGACTTTTGCAGTTGTCTAAAAAAAAAAAAAAAAAACTTGTCCTTCAATTTATTCTTGGGATATCACTTCAACAGTGAACAAAATAATCCTTAGAGTTTGTCTAGGTTGAAATAGTTTTATAGATTTGGGTTTTTTTTGTCTTAAATGTTGTCTTTGTTTCCTTAGTTCCTAGGGGAGCTCAGTCTAGTAGACTCGGACCCATTCCTGAAGTACCTCCCCTCTCAAACTGCTGCTGCCGCCTTTGTTTTGGCAAACCACACTATAACAGGAAGCTCATGGGTAAGTTTGCAATGCTGTGCTAAGTGTTCTAGCAGGGTAGCAGTTTCATTGCCCTCTGGTTCGGCCATGATGCCCCACTCAAAATAAAGCGGCAATGTAGCATCTTTAACAGGTCTTTGCCTCAGTGCAGTAGGCCAGGATTTGGTAGCTGCCGCTAACCGGAATTCTCTCCCTGCAAGTAAATATGCCACTGGCTCACACGATCTCTCTGAGTAGTCCATCAATCAACTATTTTGGATCTCATGAACCTTTCTCCTCATGTAAATATGGAAGTCTTCCGTAATAGAGGCTTTTTTTGTCTCACTTGCTGCCTAAACTTTCATATTGATGGGCCATAACATTTATAGTAACTCACCTTATCACAACTGAGTGAACTTTGTATAACCAAGATTTACAACTGCGTATGTCCTTGGTGCAACAACCAATTAGTAGTTACTGAAGGTCAATTGGCTGTGTAACATTTAAATCTGCACCTTAACTTGGCACAAACTATTTCCACCTTGCTGAAGTCAGTGCTGTATTAAGTATGCCTTTGTAAGATTAAAATTAGAAAAGTTGTCTATTCCCCTGTTGACAGGTTTGCTTACTGACCACATGGGAATAGTGACTCTCTTCCCTCAATGTTGTCATTCTTTTCAATTCCCAGGCTCCTCCCTGACACGCAGTCTCTTGATTGCGTTTGATATTCAGGGTAGTACCATGCAGTGTATTTTATTTTCCACACTAATGTTTAAGCTTAACATTTTCCTTAAACAACCGTAGCATGAGATTGTCATACCCTGAAAAGACAGGCTGGCTCCCTGTTCAATTGCAGTATTTTATTTAGCCACAATTTTTCCTAAATTCCGATCTTTTGTCAACTGAAATCTTAACCCTAAATTAGAATGAATTGGTTTTCAGTGACTTTTGTGCATTTTTCTGACAGTTTGTTTTATTTCAGTCCAAGTCTCTGGCAGAGGTGACTGGCAACTCTTTAGAAGACCTGATGCCATGTATAGAGGATCTGCACCAAATGTACCTCAACGCTGCTACGCACGCACAACAGTCAGTGAGGGAGAAGTACAAGGGTGCAAAGTAAGTACACCATATAGATGGATTTATTTTCATGTTGGCATATTTTGCTAATGTAAACCATTGCTAGACATCCATTTGACTCTAATCTAATATAGCCAGTAAGCTTACGCACGGCTATTTTGTTTTTCCTACTAGGGATACTACTTGTTCATATGGCAATTTTCTAGATTTCTATTATCTTCAACATAAATGGTGGGTCTGAATGGAAGCATGTTGGTTAATTCTACCATGGTTTTTCTCTCTCTCTAGGTACCAAGAGGTCTCTCTCATTGAGCCCCCCATGAAACTGTCATTGAATTGATTTATTTTTTTTGTGCATATTTATTTTTTACTACGTGCCTCATATTGCCAGAATTTCAATAACTGAACTCGTGTCTGCAGTCTTGAGGATGTGGACAACGTTTTAGATTTTTAATGTGCATTTTATATGTACAATCCTGTAGGATAAGGGTTCTTTTACGCTTGATGCAGCCATGGGCTTTAATGTCGTTAATCAAGCAATGTCATGTTTCTTTTCTTACTAGACAAATGTTTGCAGTGGTTTTTAATTGCTTAAAAGCTGTAAAGATTAGCTCACTTTCTGCATTTTTGTAATAAAACTGCAGCTTATTTTCCCCTCTGCAACTAATAGAATATTTCCTGACAAATCTGACTAACCATGGTTTGGTTTTCTATGACAACTTTATTTAATATGGGCTGTCTGGGTGTGGTTGATTTGTTATTTTTTTATAACACAAGTCAATTCTGGTTAATGATATTTTAGTATAATTTGGAAGCCCAAGTCTAGCTAATTTGCCTTGACATACTGCAAAAGTCTTTCTGCCTCTTTCTTTTTTTCTTAAATCACTTGTCTCATGTGTCTTGGCCTTCATTGGTTATCAATTAAGGAATCATCCGCTCTGTATGTCTCTTGTAAATAAATTCCATTCCCACAGACCCTTGGTTATTAATCCTTCCGATTTAAAATGTATTGTACTTCATACTATTCTGGAAGTAGTTCAGGGTAGTAGCACCATGTGAGATGGCTTTCTAATTTGAAGTGAACGTTTCAAATCACAATTTGTGGGTGCCATCAGTGAAATGTCAGTATTGCATGTCTTGTTGTGGCCTCTTGGGGGCAGCAGAACACTACTGTTCCCTTGCCTTAGTGCAGCATTTCCCAAACGCAGTCCCTCGGACCCTAAGGCACTACACATCTGACTCAATCATAGCTTGAGTTCATTTATATGAATTAGCTATGTAGTGTTAGAGCAAAAACCAGGACTGAGTTGGGAAACGCTGCCTTAGTAAATACATCTTCACCAATGTTTCTCAATTCCTTGCAGAGAAATTTGAGTAACAACCCTGTTTTTGTTATAGCACATTGTTTCAATGATACAGGCATCATGCAAGATGAGGTGTATATGAATATGCTTGAATTCATGTCCTGGTGTTTGAAAAACAGATCTAGACATCTGTGCTATAGATGTTTTATGAATTATGGTTGGCATCTGGCTCTATTTTAAAACCACCGTTCAAAGCTGGGGCTCCCATTTTAAATTGAAAGCCGCTTAACAGATACATTAAAGGGAGATATGATTGCTTCAGAAAATGCTATTCAAGGATTTCACCAACGAACTCCTATTCCTAAAGAAAGGAATGGCAGTTCTTCACAAAGGCAACATTGTTTCCATTCTGAAGCTGTGATATAAAATGAGCAGACTGTCTTATGACAATTTAGTTAATGTTTCAATTGAACTGCCACTTCAATGACAGCATGATTAAACATGTTTTCTGTTCCAAGCTGGCCTGTGATTTGATTCTTTGCCTGCAAGTGAACAGGTAGCCAATGGCAGTGAGAGGGGGCTTCTTGCTCTGTGTGCCTGCATGTGTTTATGCACCGGTGATACATTGTTCTGGCTCTGTACCGCGAGCGCTGAGTACAGAGCCCAGCAACAGAATGCTTACCGCCCATTTACCCAGTATCTTTACGGGTGCACACATCTACACTATGGACCACTTCTCCTCTAGATAACGATACGAGACAACTCAACAGGAATATCTAAGGAAAAATAAAACCATGGAGGGAAAGAAAATTCCCAACGGAACCAGCCGCAATGATCTAACGTTCTAAAATGACAACCATGACCACGCCTCGGCACCACTTCAAACGCTAAAGGATCCTGAACGTGTCCAGGGGGGGACTCCAGAGCTGACCCATGCCCTCACCGAGGAGGTTCTTGGTGGCGTCCACCTCGCTGCCCGTAGCCCTGGGCTGGGGCTGGAACCTGAGTGTGTACCTGGGGCTGTTGCTCCTGCTGCTTCTGCTCATGCTGCTACTGCTCTGGATGCTCCTCAAGCAGCTGAAGAACTCAGTGGGGTCTAGTCTGCAGCCCGGACGCTCTCTGAGGGACCCTCGCCATGGTCAGAGAGGAAACTATGTATGAGGGAAGAAGTGTGTGCTGACTTTGTTGGACTGTGTCTCACAGCTTGTTGGACGGGAAGACTGTCTTCTCCACATCAAGAATTGTATTGGACTGTGCCAAAGACTGTGTTGGAAGGAAAGGCTGTCTTTTTTGAAAGGGCAAAAGATCTTGTCATAAGGAAATGCTTTCTTCTCAAGCGGTGTCAGACTGTGCTGTAGACCTGTCATAAGGAATGATAGTATTTTTATGAAAGGGTGTTGGACTATCCCTCACAGCTTATGGAAAGAAAATACTGTTTTCTCTTGAAATCTGTTTGAATATATCTCATGGTTTTGTAGAACACTTACACAAAGCCATTCCTCAGAAGTGTGTTTGACTGTGCCTCACAGCTTGTTGACTGACGAGCTATACACTATGGAGCTTATAACCTGATATAAACTGCTTATTCTTCAGTCTGTTGAACAATGGATCGTAGAGACCAGAGAAGTGCTTCAGACTGCTGAGTTGTCTGACAGACGGTGACTCGGCAATCCTTGTTTCATCATCAGTGTATGTGTTTTATCTTATTTCTATGTATGTAATGTACATAATGTATTCACCATTATATCAGTATATCTTTTCTGAAGAGTGCATACAGTGTAAGATAGCCTACAATGTTGAATTTCTGAGAATATACTCATATGAAACGGATAGTTCACCCAAATTACACATTGATTTCCTTACCCTGTAAGCAGTCTAAGGAATAACAGCAATCTATGCTTTGGTTTTATTTTCCTGGCACTGTTTCCTAATGCTAATGTTTTAGCATTTGTGGCACAAAACCCATTCATGTCTTGATACGGTTATTAGCATTTTTCACGCATCATGTTCAAATCATCTAAAAGTGACTTGAGATTCACAAAAAATGTAGATACTTTTGGAAGATTTGGACATGATGCCCGAAAAATGCTAATATTGGTACAAGGACTGGTACAGTCTCTATCGTCATTAGTTATTGATATCTTCATGCAATTTGTACTGCACATAAACATACCACACATATTAACCTACTTCTATTCATCTTTTAAATGCATTTTCACAGTCGCTTTCAAAAATCAACATTACTAAGAGAAAACATGCAAGATCCAATCTGCATTTTCATATATGCTGATTAAAGCAATACATTCAGGGTGGCAATTTGCACTCCTCTCATCTCAATGGTGATTTGGTTGGACAGTATTGAGGAAATGTCTCCAATTAAATATCTGAAGTGAGCTTGGCCATTTGTTTAGGTAGATCTACCCCACAGCCATGTCAAACCAATTACTGAAGGAGTCCCTCTAAGAAAAGCGTAATATAGTTAATGTAGTACTGCCTTGGGCATGGATATATGTAACTAAGGGTCTAACCCAAAGGTGGATGTAAACCCTGGATTGCTGACGCTATGTATTGGCCATTGAGAGGCTTTGAAACCACCGATCGGCCATATTGGCACACCATAGTAGGAGAAGTCCTCCATAGGAATGAATGGAATTCAACAGTATTTCAACTAAATGTTTCAAGGACAAAATTGCATGTATTTAAGTATTTTTGTTGTTGTGGGGAAAGCAGCACTCTAAAAAAATACTTTAAGGAAAATGTTTTTATATATTTTGAAATGTGTATGTTTAGCTCACGTAATATAATTTAAAAGTATGCATCAAAGTGTCTGTAATAAAATAAACGTGTCAGAAACTAACGTAGACATTAATACAAGCATTTCTACCCATTCCATATTGTCTTTGGCTTCAATACAGCGCCCCCTGTCAGTCATCCAGGGTTTATACACATCATTGGTCTACCTCTTCCAACCCATGCTGTTTGGATGCTCTGTGTTTTGCCTCTATAGGAAGCTGTGTGTGCATGCGCCTGCAGGTATGTTTGTGTATGACACTAAATTTTTTAATCCATGAACATTTTGTTTATATTAGATTGTTCACCGTTAAGTCGGTACTTCAGAATGTGCTTGATTGACAATGTAAGCGTTTCTATGTTTCCCCAGAACCTGTCATTCAGTAGCTCTTGAGTTCATCCTTGTACATGCCCATGGGGGTGACAGGTGTGTGTGTTTTCTATATTGTAATGAATGGGAAGCTTTTTTTTTATTTTTATGAAAGACTACAGCTAGTCAATGATGTCCTCAGCTCAAGGGTTAATGTAGCTCACAACAACAAAATGCATCCTTGACTTAGCTCCGTTGTAGCCCCATTTGTGTCATTTATATACTTGGATTCAGATTTTGAATTTAAGTACAATGTCACGAATGGGCCTAGGCTCCATTGTATGATCAACAGTGTACCTCAGCAAAAATACTCACGTGGCATCAATATACAAAACATTATTCTCTGAATAAAAAAATTACAACAGCAGGATTTTTGTAGATAAATAATTACAAAGTCTTCTCGTTTTCACCAACAAAGCTTTATTTAATACTGTCAAGGATGAGTTATTTTGTGCTGCCCTGCTTATTTGTTGCACTGAGATTTAGCAACAATCTTGACAAGAAAAGTATGTTTTATATTCCTTTGCCCATCACATACACAACCCAAGTGGGATTACTTTAACTATCATGTGCCTAAACTAACCACAGAGACCCAAACCTCTAGATGTCAAACATCATAACAGTCAAGGAATTTGAACAGTTCAAATTCCTTGGTAAAAGTGGGTCCATCCACTTCACTAACTAAAGCCACACAAAACTGTAGATAAGGACTCAAACTGGGCATAGGGACACATATGGCTATGATGAGAATTCATTATGTGACCTGTTGGGTACTATGTTCTGTACAATCATGATTCATCAATGTCACGGCTGATGGTATGTGAGCCCACACTGGAGGCGTCACACACCATCTATTTTTCTGGGTGGAGGCGTTCAGTGGTTGACTCATGTCGTCTGTCACCACTTAGTCATCTGCAGGGCTTAATAAACCAAAATACACCTCTCTTCTCTCTCCATGGTTTTAACCTTCGTTATCGTAACGATAACAGATTCTGCACCGGTCAACACTTATCTGAGGGGGTGATTGAAGTAAACACTCCAACAATTAATTAATTTGATATTGAAGTTGATGGATGGATGAGCAACTGAATGAACAAATTAATCAATATGGCCCGAAGGGGTGTGGTATGCCGTGGTATATTGGCTATATACCACAAATCCCTCAAGGTGCCTTATTGCTATTATAAACTGGTTAACAACGTAATTAGAAGAGTAAAAAAATTGTTTTGCGTCATACCTGTGGTATACGGTCTGTTATACAACGGGTAGGTCTAATCCTGACTACTGATTGGTTAAAACCACATTCCAGACAGTGTCTACTCCACAAGTTACCACTGGCTAAATCTATGACTTTAAAATGCCTATTTACTCAGTTCCATCTGTCTGTGCAATCCACTGTCTCATCAGCCCAGCCAGGAACTTTACAAACTTGATCTCCACTATAAAAAAACATCTCACTTTTCTTTTAGACTAACTCGTTTTCAACAGCGGAGATTTGTAAAAACCTGTCTGTCGGTCTTTGCGACATTTGCAACATTGTTTAAATTTTCAAATTTGATCTCCAGCTGTCCCATAGTAATGAATGTATTCGGAGTTGGGATGAGACAGACAGGCAAGCAGTGTTTCTCAGCCAGTCAAAATCATGAATCAGCTGGCATCATTTTTTATGGATATATACAAATAAATGTCAATTGAAAAAAGGTCAAACGAAATGAAGTGCAGCTAGTTTTCAGTCTTTCCAGCTTCAGTTTGAAGTGATTGTGTTAGCTGTGTTGTTGGCTATCTCCTCTGAACAATAGTGTCCTGACAAGTGAGCACATTTTCTATGCCAGGCGAAATTGCGAATCATAAGCTCATTGTTATGGATGTATCCAAATAAATGTCAATAGAAAACAACTTAAACAAATGCAGCTACTTTGCTGTTATTCTGGCTGCACTTTTTGACGTAACTGTAAATTAGCTGTAGTTAGCTAGCTAACGAGCAAGGGATTAGAACATTTGCCAGCCAGTCTGGCAATGGAACATTTAGAACGAACGACGTCCATAGACACAGAACAAAAAGACTGAATGACTGTGTCGAGTCTCAAGCAACCAAACCGATAGAACGAGGACCAGCCAGCTTGGGTAGCAACGTTAGATTTGTGTCGGGACTATATTTTGTGAAAGGATGAAATAGTATGAATAAATTCATCAAAATAAAGTTAGTGAAAATGTAAATCATTATTTGAATATGTTAGTAACCTGTTGTATAAAAGTGATAATGCCCTCGAAGCTGGTGTTGGGAAGATATATTGGCATGGTTTGCTAGCCCGAAACGAAGCCTAACAACACTATGCCAATATATCCTCCAAGCACTGACTTCTCAGGCATTATCACTTGGATATACCATGGCTTTCAACCAATCAGCATTCAGGGCTCGAACCACCCGGGTTTATAATAAGCTTTATACCATCTGTAATGTGATGACTGGACAGCTATATAAAATGGAGCAGTGTTGTGAGTGATATATTTAGGATATTTTCCTTCAATTAAAATAATTAAATTCATACCAAATTAAAATAATATCAAATATGTTAGCTCCTTTCGATTTTTTTTATTGATTCTAAGGTTATAGTAGAAACACTTGGGTTTTACTGTGAGTTCAGAACCTGAGAAACAGGCTTGCTGTTTTTTCACCCACGTCTAGAACCTCACACTGCACAGATCCCAAGGTGACAAAAAATACTGACAAAGCAGTATTTAAATGAGAACGGAACCGCTAGGCTTTAGAACACCAGCTAATTGCAACTGTAAATCGGCATTGTTGCATCACCGGTAGGAGAGTATAGGGATTCCTGAATTTACTCAGACCATAACCTCTGCGTGCATTAATGAGAAAAATTTGCTGGTGTCAAACCACATATGAAAACATACATATTTTGAAAGCTGAGAAACAGCCCTTTCAAATGATATGTCATACAATAGCAGCGCATCAATCAAATGGTAATCAGTCAAGAAAAATAGACCTATGAAAATGTGTATCTTATACAAAAATCAATGCTTTTTTTCCCAAACTGCCATTTACACTACTTCCTAATAAAGACGGACATAAACTTAGAGCTCATTGAGTCTTCATTATTTTGTAAGGATTGATCATCTGTAATCAGAATAGTAATACACTTTACTGTGAATGAGTTACAGCTGTTTTAGTGACCTGTAGAATTTTTCTAGAATTCTATGGAATGTTCTGTGATCTTTCCTCTTAAACACATACTCTATGCACCAAATCATACACTGTTATATAGTGCAGCCCTTGTTCGCAGATGTGAATCTGAATGATTCGCTTTTAAGATAAAACTTCATAAATATGAATAGATTTAGGACTAGGATAAAGGATTATAGAATTAAAAACCTGCCTAGTTTCTCTATTGGAATAGGCCTATAAGATCCTAAAATAATTGGTGTCATTACCCTTTAACATTTAAATTCATCTCAATATAAAAATGTAAAGGATTATTATTGTTCTGATACACACTGGCAAATGGATTAGGTATTGTCAACAGGGTTGTTGTCTCTATTAGTGTGTGGCAGGCTGGTTAACACTGGGATAAACTGATTAAAGTTAACGGTAGAACTAACACAATAACTGGCTTATGGAAGCACTTCTCTAAGCGAGAGGTATATTATATATTTCTATTAGTGCTACCTTTTATATTCTTGATCGTAATGATATAGACCTAGTTGTAAAACAGCCGAGGTGATAGAGCAACGACCCTGGAATAAAAAACAAAATGTGTATGGGTGGAGAGAGTGTTGGTTTTACAGGTTTACTAGCTCTGGATTGTCAGTACTGCATGTATTCTTGGCTATAGTGCCATGGCTGTCAGAGTCGATTGTAAGTTAAACCTGGGTATTCCTTTATGGGTAGTGTGATGCCTAAGACTCGTTTTTACTTGGAGTCATTAGCGGCCGTTAGAATCTACAGTGAGGGAAAAAAGTATTTGATCCCCTGCTGATTTTGTACGTTTGCCCACTGATAAAGAAATGATCAGTCTCTCATTTTAATGGTAGGTTTATTTGAACAGTGAGAGACAGAATAACAAAAAAATCCAGAAAAACGCATTTCAAAAATGTTATAAATTGATTGGCATTTTAATGAGGGAAATAAGTATTTGACCCCCTCTCAATCAGAAAGATTTCTGGCTCCCAGGTGTCTTTTATACAGGTAACGAGCTGAGATTAGGAGCACACTCTTAAAGGGAGTGCTCCTAATCTCAGTTTGTTACCTGTATAAAAGACACCTGTCCACAGAAGCATTCAATCAATCAGATTCCAAACTCTACACCATGGCCAAGACCAAAGAGCTCTCCAAGGATGTCAGGGACAAGATTGTAGACCTACACAAGGCTGGAATGGGCTACATGACCATCGCCAAGCAGCTTGGTGAGAAGGTGACAACATTTGGTGCGATTATTCGCAAATGGAAGAAACACAAAAGAACTGTGAATCTCCCTGGGCCTGGGGCTCCATGCAAGATCTCACCTCGTAGAGTTGCAATGATCATGAGAACAGTGAGGAATCAGCCCAGAACTACACGGGAGGATCTTGTCAATGATCTCAAGGCAGCTGGGACCATAGTCACCAAGAAAACAATTGGTAACACACTACGCCGTGAAGGACTGAAATCCTGCAGCGCCCGCAATGTCCCCCTGCTCAAGAAAGCACATATACATGCCCGTCTGAAGTTTGCCAATGAACATCTGAATGATTCAGAGGACAACTGGGTGAAAGTGTTGTGGTCAGATGAGACCAAAATGGAGCTCTTTGGCATCAACTCAACTCGCCGTGTTTGGAGGAGGAGGAATGCTGCCTATGACCCCAAGAACACCATCCCCACCGTCAAACATGGAGGTGGAAACATTATGCTTTGGGGGTGTTTTTCTGCTAAGGGGACAGGACAACTTCACCGCATCAAAGGGACGATGGACGGGGCCATGTACCGTCAAATCTTGGGTGAGAGCCTCCTTCCCTCAGCCAGGGCATTGAAAATGGGTCGTGGATGGGTATTCCAGCATGACAATGACCCAAAACACACGGCCAAGGCAACAAAGGAGTGGCTCAAGAAGAAGCACATTAAGGTCCTGGAGTAGCCTAGCCAGTCTCCAGGACCTTAATCCCATAGAAAATCTGTGGAGGGAGCTGAAGGTTCGAGTTGCCAAACGTCAGCCTCAAAACCTTAATGACTTGGAGAAGATCTGCAAAGAGCAGTGGGACAAAATCCCTCCTGAGATGTGTGCAAACCTGGTGGCCAACTACAAGAAACGTCTGACCTCTGTGATTGCCAACAAGGGTTTTGCCACCAAGTACTAAGTCATGTTTTGCAGAGGTGTCAAATACTTATTTCCCTCATTAAAATGCAAATCAATTTATAACATTTTTGACATGTGTTTTTCTGGATTTCTTTGCTGTTATTCTGTCTCTCACTGTTCAAATTAACCTACCATTAAAATGAGAGACTGATCATTTCTTTGTCAGTGGGCAAATGTACAAAATCAACAGGGGATCAAATACTTTTTTCCCTCACTGTATCTTCCTTTTTTTGTCAGAATAAAACAGGATATAATGAGGACTACATGCAATGGCGACCCATCATTCAGGGCTTGCCTGTTTTGCATGTTATTTTGGCATTAATACAAGTCACATATCAGTTTGCAAACAATGTAAAAAAATAATATATATCATTGAGTTAATAAAGTCGCATACAAACATGGTCTCTTTTTTGTTTTCTTGAGTAAGGCAGCTCCAAAATGCAGGTGTTTCAGCCTAGCTCAGTTCTTTCTGTGGTGATTGAGTAAGCCAGCAGAAAATAGGAGCATTGCGCCGTGTTTGGCTCAGTGTTCTGTCACTCATGGGGACACTACGTCACCGCCAAGTGTAAGTCTTTTGTAAGGGTAGACATAAAAAATGCAAGCCCTTTGGGTCCTGCCATAGAGTTACATTAGTAGTGCCCTTCCAGGAAGGCTTTAGGTCATTGGCCACAGATAAAATGATGTCAAATCATGTTATATGTACAGTAGCTTTAATTGGACTGATCATGTCAACAGCTTACTTTCAAAATCTTATCTAGCAGTCATCATCATGAATCAAGTCGACAATCTACTGGCAAATCATTTTTAATGCTTGTCATATGAAGAGAAATAATGAAGAGAAATTATAGATAAAATGTATCGGCGCTCATCGGCCATAAAGATTACACAACAAGTTGGAAATCGCAAATTCAACAATGAATGGTTTGGAAGGAATCGGTGACAGTGGCTAACTGCAAGCATTGCAACTGGGAAGTCGGGAATAAATGAGCTCAGACTGGGAAAATACGTTTTAAATGGTCATCCAACACGTTATTGTAAATCCGGCCTCTTTCTCTTTGTTGATTACAAATTTTGCCCACAAAAGGACCGCCGCGCCACCTTCCTGTTCAAGTGATGCTGCTGCATAAATGATGTAATATGCCAAGGATATATGTATACTATAGCTAAGAAAGTTATAGTAAGTGTATGATGTGTAGTAAGATCTTAGTAGCCCATGTGCCTCACCCTAATAATTTGGTCTATTTTCACCTCTTAATTTCGCAAAATATTCTGACTCGGTAGTGCACATGTAACGTTAGCCTATAACATGTTTTTGAGAGATGTAATCATCTAATATTATAAGTGCTTTCACCGTCTGCTTATATGCCCCCTTTATTTATCCTACGGTTCTGACTTGGTGTACAGGGAGAACACTGTAAGAACGGCCCATGTTCTGAAATCTGTCCCTGTACATTTCAGAAGTATTTTTTGTTGACTGTTTTGCATGTTATTTGCTTAGTTCTCTTAAAAAGCACCCTCATATATATTTATGTTATCATGGGACTGCCCATATTTCCCTCTGGCCAAAGCCAATTGGCGGCCAAGGATTTGCCTTAGGACGCAAAGGTGTGTCATGAGTCAGGGAGATGGTCTGATGGTCTTGGTGACAACAGACCTAGATATGGGGGGATTAGTTAGATTAGACTTTTCCTTTCGAAAGCAGCTCGAACTATAGCCATTGAATTCTACCGTGCAAATATCCCATGCATTATAGGGAAATAACCTATGACCGCAGCACCGCCGTGCTAAATAAAATTGTTTAGCACGCCCTCTTGTGTACAATTGCTTTTCTACAATGGGTTACCAATTAAATATAAAATGTTATTTTGATAAATGTATTCATAAGCTATACATCCCTAAACGAAAATACTGGTCTAGTCCCGACACATCTATGGTTGCTAGCCGGCTGGCCGTTCATTCTGGTTAGGTTGCCAGAGACGCAACCCAGTCGTGAAGTCTTTATGTTCTATATCTTTGGACGTGACCAAGTCGTTCGTTCTAAATGTTCCATTGCCAGGCTGGTTGCCAACGCTCTTATCACTTATTGGCTAGCTAGCTAGCCAACTACAGCTAACACAGTCACGTCAAAGCGTGCAGCTAGAATAACAGCTAAATAAATGCATTTCATTACGTTTGACCTGTTTTTCTATTGAAATTTGTATATCCATAGAAATTATGCTTATTCATAATTTCGACTGGCTGAGAATAGATGTCCTTCTCGTCCTGACGAATTAATTCTCAATAGGACACTGGAGATCGAATGTCAATATTGAAACAATGTTGCAAATGTCGAGACAGTCAGCAACATTTGTACAAACCCCCGTTGTTGCAAACCAAATGTTAGGCTAGATGCAAGCGGAAATAATGTCTAGATGCCTTTTACAGTTGAGATCAAGTTAATAAATTGGCAGATAGAAGAGTGGATGAGCAGGGATGTCTCAGATGGAACAGAAAATAAGATTCCCATTTTTGTGTCAGAGGCTTACCCGTACAAAACGGGTGTTTTAGTATGACTTAGAACGCATCTCAACCAATCACAATGCTTGTTTTGACCATGGGTTCTGAGTGTTGACGGTTTCCATGCTGAATTATTAGTTTCACGTTCGTTCTTGGGATAGCTACTCCACTGGCACCGGAGAGATCGCATTTGTAAAATGATACATTCTTGCACAGGTCTTAAAGGCAGACAGGTAGGTTTATACAACCCCCAGCTTGCCAACCAAATAGTAGCATGGAAAAATAATGTGTAGTCACTTTTTTCCTGAGGGAGATAATGTTTATGAATTTCCTGCCTGGGCTGCGGGACAGTGGAATTATGAGATTAATACGTCATGGTATTTTGCGGGAGTTGTTGTCCCACAACCTGTTTTATAATTAAACATTTATTTATGTCAATGGAGGCTGCTGAGTGGAGGATGGCTCATAATAATGGCTGGAATGGAGCCAATGGAATGGCATCAAACACATAGAAACCATGTGTTTGATGTATTTGATACCATTCCACATATCCTGCTCCAGCCATTACCATGAGCGCGTCCTCCCCAATTAAGGTGCCACCAACCACCTGTGATTTATACATATTTGTCTGAGTGGGAAAGCCTCAGGTCCATTTTGGAACGGGCCCAACTTTTTAGACCTCTACTTGAGACCCAACATAACAATCCATGCCAGGAGCATTGTGAATGAAACTGTACTTGTACCACAAATAGGGTGCTTTTTAATTTAGAATATCTTGCCAAATAAACCAAAAATGTAACTGTTGGAATTTCATTTTTCCGCTGTACCGAAACATGACCCCAACACTGATATGTACCGAACTGTGGGTTTGGGTAACAGTTACACCCCTATTGTTTGTGTATTTCACACTACGTTGAAGTAAAAATCTGAGTTTAATTCTTGTATGGATGTCAACCACAACACGTTCATGTCATCACCAATCAGCTACCTATACCACTAATAAACGGTCATCACTAGTTACTACAGCCACAAAATCATAATTATGGCTA
This sequence comes from Salmo salar, assembly GCF_965601325.2. Classification (NCBI taxonomy): domain Eukaryota; kingdom Metazoa; phylum Chordata; class Actinopteri; order Salmoniformes; family Salmonidae; genus Salmo; species Salmo salar. The sequence goes on from NC_138295.1 coordinate 26,472,356, forward strand.
AACTCCGCCTATTTCTACAATTTAAACCTAACCTCACAGTTAACTTTATGCCTAACCCAAAAAGCACATTTTTGTTTTTCCAAACAATTTTGACTTTGTGGCTGTGGTAACTAGTGACAACCCAAATAAATGTTGTTCAAGATCAAAATCCAAAAAATACAGTTGTTTCTATGTAAATTGCACATGTTTAGTATTAGTGGACTGAATACATCTCTTTTCTTATCTTTACTTCCTAAAGTGTTTCCATTCACTTAAGGAAGTCACTTCAACCCAACCAAATCTCATGATCTGATTTGAGAAGTGCTCCCAGACAGTCCTCTCAATATCGCAAAGAGCTGTCAATATCCATGTAAATGTATACTGCTGCATTTCATCAGCCACCTCCTCAGAGTATAGTAGTATGGGACCAAATAAGCAGCGGGACAGACGCCTCGGTATATGAATTTTATTTATTGTCCCTCTATCAGCACTCGGAAAGTGAGCTGTCCAATGGGATGTATATCATTCTGTCCCAACTGAGGTTGAGATTGTAAATAATAATCCTTCCATATCGACTAGCTGTTGATTCTGAAGAACGGCTGCTATGGAGGGGTGAACTCTATCTGAACTCCAACAGGTGGCAGGAGTATACACAGTGCTGCACTGGTAGGCCTACAGTACCCTATCATGTTTCCACTTGCAACAGGAGAACATAGGTAACAAATCATACCTAATAACCTAAAAAAGAATAAGCAATTATAAATGCTTCATAAATTATTATTTCTTAATGCTTATGAATGCTTTACAGATAATTAAATATGTATTAATGGTATGTAGGAGACACTATCTGTAACTACTTTATGCATGTTAAAGTTATTCAAGCTGAAGTCATTTAAGTCATTATGAAGTGTTACCACAGTTAGTTTCTATCATACAGTCAGGCGGTTGAAGGTGGGGTGAAGTCTTTGGTGGTATAAGATTCTCAATATGTTGTTGTTGGAATGTGTTGGTATATTTGCTTCTTTAGCTTTGACTCGACTTCAAAACCCCTTAGATGAAACTAAGAGCTGTATACTGTAACTCGAAAGTGGTCACTTTAATGAAGGTTTGCTGTGTGCAGGACAGGAACGTGATATGGGAGAGAGGATACATGCTTTGTAACAAAGAGGCAAAATCATCTGGCCAAGTGCATAAATTTCCCTCAGCGCTCACAACAAGCAACCTCTGACAAAAGTCCCTCTACTTCTATTCAAGGTGAAAAGGATGAGTCAGACACCTTATCGATAGCAGCAGCTCATGGTCCTCCTTGAATTATATATTTTTTTTACTCAATGGGGGAACGTAGTCAGAGAAATGCTGATGAATGTCTTGCTCGAGCAGTGTATGCAACTGGTTCACCTCTGATGCTCACAGGCAATGTGTATTGGAAGAGATTTCTGAATGTTCTTCGCCCAGCATGCACCCCTCCAAGCAGACATGATTTATCTACTCATTAGCTGGATGCAGAGTTCAACAGAGTTCAAGGGAAGGTCAAGAAAATCATAGAGAAAGCAGACTGTATTGCAATCATCTCTGATGGGTGGTCGAATGTTCGTGGACAAGGAATAATTAACTACATCATCTCCACCCCTCAACCAGTATTCTACAAGAGCACAGACACAAGGGACAACAGACACACCTGTCTCTACATTGCAGATGAGCTGAAGGCAGTCATCAATGACCTTGGACCACAGAAGGTATTTGCACTGGTGACAGACAATGCTGCCAACATGAAGGCTGCTTGGTCTAAAGTGGAGGAGTCCTACCCTCACATCACACCCATTGGCTGTGCTGCTCATGCATTGAATCTGCTCCTCAAGGACATCATGCCACTGAAAACAATGGACACACTCTACAAGAGAGCCAAAGAAATGGTTAGGTATGTGAAGGGTCATCAAGTTATAGCAGTAATCTACCTCACCAGGCAAAGTGAGAAGAATAAGAGCACCACATTGAAGTTGCCCAGCAACACCTGTTGGGGTGGAGTTGTCATCATGTTTGACAGTCTCCTGAAGGGGAAGGTGTCTCTCCAAGAAATGGCCACATCACAGTCTGCCGATATGAACAGCCCCATCAAGGGGATCCTCCTGGATGATGTATTTTGGGAGAGAGTGGTAAGCAGCCTGGAACCTATAGCAGTAGCCATTGCACAGATTGAGGGAGACAATGCCATCCTGTCTGATGTTCAGACTGCTTGCAGATGTAAGAAAATAAATCCGTACTGCCCTGCCCACTTTACTGTTGCTCCAAGCAGAGGAAACTGCAGTTATGAAATACATCAAAAAGCGTGAAGACTTCTGCCTGAAGCCAACACACGCCGCAGCGTACATGTTGGACCCCAAGTGTGCTGGCAAGAGCATCCTGTCTGATGCAGAGATCAACAAGGTCTATGGTGTCATCACTACTGTCTCTCCACCTTGGCCTGGATGAGGGCAAGGTTCTTGGCAGTCTGAAGAAGTACACTTCCAAGCAAGGGCTTTGGGATGGAGATGCAATATGGCAGTTGTGCCAACATATCTCATCAGCCACGTGGTGGAAGGGACTTAATGGATCTGAGGCTCTTTCCCCTGTTGCCTCCATCATCCTCCAAATCCCACCAACATCAGCGCTCTGAGGCAGAAACTGGTCCTTGTTTGGGAACACACACACACCAAAGCACGCAACGGGCTGACCAATACAAGGGTTGGTGGCCATCCAGGCAAATTTGGGGTTGGTGGCCATCCGGGCTTTTGGAGCCTGACAACGAGCCATCCTCAACAAGGTTGGAAAGTGACAGTGAAGATGAGGCCTCAGAGTCTGATGTTCAAGAGGTGGACATTGAGGAGGTCCAGGGAGAAGACATGAAAGCCTGAGAGGAAGACAACCAAAGCTTTAGTTTCTAGACTATCATTTTACAGATGCATGTTGAAAACGTTTTTGGGAGATGCGATGGATCATTGGCGATCATTCATTATTCCCTTTCTTTTGATGTTCAGTGAAATCCTCCCATATGAAGAGTCAACTCATGTCATTAAAGTTCAATTCGTAACTAAATTGTTTTTTAAAAGTTTCTATTGGAAGGATTTAATAATTTGCAATTATGTCTACTTATGATAAGTAGAAAGGTTTATGTTTTTGTCTCCATATGATATGGTAAATATATCCATTGCAAAAAACATCTACATTTAAATGGTATTAATATGAATTTGCATATATTAACGTTAATTCCCATATATTCCAGTTAATTCCCATATATTCGCGTTAATTCCCACGGAAAGTTTCCACCTCTGAATATTCCCCAAAATGTGCAACCCTAGTTTTGACACACACAAACGCAACCTTTGCAGGTCAATCAACCTATTTAAATACCTATCACACCCTAGAGTAACCTGCGGATCGTGAGAGAACCTTCAGAAATCAGCAGAATGTTAATAGCCTATTTATTGTAATACTTGGCTTATTTAAAGTGAGACACCTTCGGTCATTCATAACACATCCATAAAGACTATATATCGCATGACGCAGTACTTCATTTAAAGTCAGACCCCTTTGGTAATTTATATCCCATACATAAATGCATTGTATCATATGACCCTGTAGTTCCTATAAAGTCAGACACCTTTGATCATTCATAACATATACATAAAGGCTTAATGATGTAAACACAAATGTATTAACACTTAGGGAATTATCACCAACAACTAAAACAAATAGACATTAAAGACATGTTTAAACCTTACATTTCCTTTTATTTCTAAATGTTTAAAACAATACAAATACATGAAGTTTAAAACAGTCCTCCAATGCAATTACATTGAATATTACACAGGGTTGTGAATAGCGTAGCTTGTCCCTGAGCTGTTGGACAAATGATTCCTGCCTCTCTTCCTGCTGAAGGTACCTCATGTTGATTCCAACCTTAAAGTAGCAACACTGAAAGTTAGCATGTCTGTTAGGAAATGCCTTTGTCACACCATCTGGATACGGTCATTTCTGTGCTGCTCCAGAAACTCTAAATGGGAAGATGGGAAACTCCATTCAATTCAAATTATTATATTGCTCTTTCATTTACAAATCTATTGACGTGACTATGATACATGGCTGTATCTAGGGGGATTTGTATTTAGCTGAGCCTACTAACTTTATCTAGCTACAGTACATTTTGGCTAGCTAGTATTTTCTTTGAAGTCACTGAAATTATTTTAAATAACGATTGAGGTAGCTATAGTATGTAATCTAACTCAACACTTAACTACTACAAACGAATTTAAATTTCAATAAATAAAGGTTAACTTACTTGTTTTTCGCTGTCAAGTTGCAACACAAGTGGGCATTTGATTTGCAAAGTCATAACATTATCAGCGTCTCGTAAGTAACACTAAAAAAGTACTTCCAGGTCACAAATAAAAGTCCCCCACATAATAGTAGAGAAGTGTCAATAACCATTCATGATATGAAAAAAATGATCCAAACATTAACAATGATCCATATGTGTTCATATTTAAGTGACATTTGCATTTCATTTGGGTTTAAAACATGTTCCAAGGTCCAATAAATGCCCCCAATGCAAATCACTGTATATCAAATTTCTAATTTATTTAAAAATCCTTTCTTACATCAGCTGATATCTCAAAGTGCTGTAAAGAAACCCAGCCTAAAACGCCAAACAGCAAGCAATGCAGGTGTAGAAGCACGGTGTCTAGGAAAAACTCCCTAGAAAGGCCAGAACCTAGGAAGAAACCTAGAGAGGAACCAGGCTATCTATATGGAATGCATATTGGCTTAGAGCAAGAACTATTCTGGGTGCAGCAATAAAAGTATTGTAGGGAATGGTCAGTAGGGTCTGTAGAATGTATATATTTTGCCATTTCATGGGGCTCTGAATAGTACGGATTGTTGCTGGCCTTTTATTCCACCCATTCCATTGGCGGCCGAATCACGTCACATGTGCGCTTACTGCTCTACAGAAAACCAGCTAACAAAACAACAGTGCAGGTCACGCACACTGAATTAAAGGGCAATTACACTCAAAAACCTAAGTATCTTAGATTTTTCCCATACCTAAAAAGTCATCCACTGGCAGGGTTTAAGCATTGTTATGAACACAGAAAAATAAAATAATAATAATTAATAATAATTCAACTGTGGAAAAAACCTGGGGGAAACCAGAAAACATTTAGGAAATCCAAAACCTGGATAAACTAAACCAAGAACACTGACTGCACTTTAGTGTGTTTGTCAAACTGCAGCATAGCATTTTGGGGGAAGTTGAGGTCATGTCCAGTATTGACTATGTACCCAAGAGGGACAGAGGTTGGGCCATCCTAGAAATGTTTTAGTAAAATATAATAAATATAACATTTAGCTTAACTTTTATCCAAAGCGAGTTACAGTGGGAATGTATTTTATGTATGGGTGGTCGAACCCGAAATCCTGGAAATGCAATGCTCTACCAAGTTGCATGATTGGGTTATAAATGCCTTGTGAAGCCTCAATTTAATATGATTTATAAGGCCTTTATAAAGCACAGGTTTGTCACATTTGACATTGGTGGTTATATCACACAGTAATGCCATATTTATGAACCCTTTATAAAGCATGACATACGGCTATAGATGATTTGTAACACATTTATGTAGTGTTTATGAAGGCTTTAGCTGCACGTCATTTAAGGCGGGACCCAAAGTTCCTTGTAGTCGTCGCATCCCAGTCTGTTGACAGATACTACGATACCATCCTATGTTACACGTGCATCTGTCCACAAAAATTATACTTACTGAATTCCTGAGGAGTGATATTTCTCCTTCATCACCAGTGATTCAATATGTTTCTATTATATGTTGTCCATCAGGAGAGATCAGACTCACCTGTACCCAGCTGTATGTCCATGAAGAGTGGCCAGTCTACCAGACAAACTCAATGCTTTTTATGCACGCTTTGACAACAACATCGTGCCAGGTGTTAGGCCCATCACCGACCCAGAGGATTGGGTGACCTCACTCTCTGAGGCCAACATGAAAAAGGTCTTTAGTCAGGACAATACCCGCAAGGCCGTGGAGCCCGACGGTATTCCAAGGTGCGTTCTCAGAGCATGCGCAGAACAGCTGGCAGGCATATTCACGGTAATTTTCATCAGTCTGTAATCCCCACATGGTTTAAGATGACCATCATCATTCCTGTCCCCAAGAACTCTAAGGCTTCATGCCACAATGGCTATGCTTTGCGAGGCTGGTTATGGCACACATCAACTCCATCATCCCCGACACCATAGACCCACTCCAATTTGCATACCGCCCCAACAGATCCATCGATGACGCAATCTCAATTGCTCAACACACTGCCCTCACCCACCTAGATAAAGGAATACCTATGTGAGAATGCTGTTCATTGACTACAGCTCAAAGCTCGCTACGAAGCTTAGGACTCTGGGTCTGAACACCTCCCTCTGCAACTGGATACAGAACTTCCTGACGGGCCGACCCAAGGTGGGGAGGGTAAGCAACATCACCTTTGCCACGCTGACCCTCAACACAGGGACCCCACAGGGGTGTGTGCTTAGTCCCCTCCTGTACTCCTTGTTCACCCATGACTGCGTAGCCACGTACGACTCCACCACCATCATCATCATCAAGTTTGCTGACGACGGTGATAGGCCTGATCACCGGCAACGATGAGTCAGTCTTCAGAGAGGAGGTCAGTGACCTAGCAGTGTGGTACCAGAACAACCTCTCCCTCAACGTCAGTAAGACCAAGGAGCTGATCGTGGACTATGGAGGGGGAAGTGAGCACGCCCCCATCCACATCAACAGGGCCGCAGTGGAGTAGGTCGAGAGCTTCAAGTTCCTCAGTGTCCAAATCACTAAAGACTTAAAAAGGTTCAAAACAGGTGTGACAGCGCCTCTTCCCCCTCAAGAGGTTGAAAAATGTTGGCATGGCCCGTCAAATCCTCAAAAACGTATACAGCTGTACCATTGAGAGCATTTTGGCTGGCTGCATCACTGCCTGGTCTGGCAATAGCAACGCCCTCGATCACATAGCGCTACAGAGTGTGGTGCGGACAGTCCAGTACATCACAGAGGCCAAGCTCCCTGCCATCCAGGGCCTCTATATCAGGCGGTGTCAGAGGACCCGGAAAATCGTTAAAGACTCCAACCAACCAAGCCATAGACTATTCTCTCTGCTTCCGCACGGCAAGCGGTACCGATGCAAGTCTGGCACCAACAGTCTCTTGAACAGCTTCTACCCCCAAATAAATAAGACTGATAAATAGCTAACAAAATAGCTACACGGACTACCTGAGTTAACCTTGTATCCTCATTTAACTTTTTATTTTTGTCTCTATGCACACTCACAGGGCCCTCACACACACACACACACACACACACACACACACACACACACACACACACACACACACACACACACACACACACACATTCAACAAACACAGCACTTATACTAATGACTGATGATTGGCTGAGAGAAATTGATAATAAAAAGATTGTGGGGGCTGTTTTGTTAGACTTCAGTGCAGCTTTTGACATTATCGATCATAGTTTACAGCTGGAAAGACTTATGTGTTATGGCTTTACACCCCATTCTATATTGTGGATATAGAGATACCTGTATAACACAACACATAGGGTGTTCTTTAATGGAAGCCACTCCAACATAATCCAGGTAGAATCAGGAATTCCCCAGGGCAGCTTTTTAGGCCTCTTACATTTTAAAATCTTTACTAACGACATGCCACTGGCTTCGAGTAAAGCCAGTGTGTCTATGTATGCAGATCACTCAACACTAAAGATTTTAGAAAGTAATAGGCCTAGACAGCTGCCCTGGGGAATTCCTGATTCTACCTGGATTACATTGGAGAGGCTTCCATTAAAGACACACTGGAGAAAAGTAAGAGGTCTAGGCTTGGTGAGTTGGGACAAGACAAGAAATGGGTCACTGTAAAATGAATAACTTATTTGTCACGTCCTGACCAGTAAAGGGGTCATTTGTCATTGTAGTATGGTCAGGGCGTGGCAGGGGGTGTTGTTTTTGTGTGTTTTGGGGTTGATTTATTTAGAGGGGATTTGTTCTAGTTTTCATTTTCTATGTTCGTTTTCTATGTGTGGCCGAGTATGGTTTCCAATCAGAGGCAGGTGTCTTTCGTTGTCTCTGATTGGAAGCCATACTTAGGCAGCCGTTTTTTCCTTTGGGTTTGTGGGTGGTTGTTTTCTCTATAGCTGTGTGCCTTACGGAACAGTTTGGTCGTTTGTTTATTTTGTTTGAGTGTTCACTCTAAATAAAGAAAGAAGATGAGCACTATACCCGCTGCGCCTTGGTCTGTCCCTTACAACGCTTATGACAGAATCACCCACCGAAAGAAGACCAAGCAGCGGGGTAAGGAGCAGGAGAGGTATTTGGAGTCGTGGACGTGGGAGGAGATTTTAGACGGGAAGGGACCCTGGAGGCAGGCTGGGGAGTATTGTCGACCGAAGGAGGAACTGGAGGCAGCGAAGGCAGAGCGGCGCTACTATGAGGCGCTGTATAAGCCAACAGGCAAGTGCCGGAGGCAGCTGGGGGGGCACACGGGGAGTTGGGTGAAGTCCTGAGCCAACTCCCCGTGCTTACCGTGGGGAGCGGGTGACGAGGATAGCACCGAGCTATGTGGAAATGCACACGGTATCGCCCATACGCACGCACAGTCCAGTGCGGTCAGTACGGGCTCCGCAGCGTTGCCGGGCGAGAGTTGGCCGTTCACTCTAAATAAAGAAAGAAGATGAGCACTATACCCGCTGCGCCTTGGTCTGTCCCTTATGACGCTTATGACATTATTTTCTTCAATATATTCTTAATTGAATTAACCATGCATTTTTAGGTAATTCATATGAACTATATTTGAGGGAATAGCTGAACAAGGAAACCCAACACTTCTCAATAAGATCTACACAGAGCTCTACATCACAGAGATTGGAAGTGGAGAGGTCAATCATGAACATGAGGTGAGACAGATTGAAGCACGATCCAGGAGACCAGCGACATGAGACACCTGTCAAATGCAACAACATCTTTAAAATCTTACCTGGACAAGACAAACCTATCAGGACTGTGCTGACAAAGGGAGATGCTGCCATTGGAAAAACAGTTTCTGTGAAGAAAAGTGCTTTACTGAAGTGCTTTACTGAAAGTGCTTTACTGAACTTCTTGATCGTTTTGTCCCAGAGACAAAATAATTTGGTCTCTCCAGCAATGAAACATGCAAAGTTCTGTTCATTTTTTATGGTCTGGGTTGGGTGCACCTTCCTCTAGACTTCAGGAACATTGAGAGCTGTTGTGATGTCACAGAGTCAAATTTTGCAGATGTGCTGCTAACAAATCTCATCAAGGGGAATCTGCTTCCCTCTGCAATCCTCTGGATAACCTCCAGACCTGCAGCAGCAAATCAGATCCCCCCTGAGTGTGTTGACTAGTTCATCGGGGTGCGAGGGTTCAATGACCCACAGAAGGAGGAACACCTCAGAAGAAGAATCAATGACGAGAACCTTGCCAGGAAAGTCATCTCACACATAAAGACATCAAGGAGCCTCCACATCATGTTCCACATACCAGTCTTCTGCTAGATTTCAGACACAGTTCTAAAGAGACTGTTGGGTGGAACAGAGAGTGGAGAGATGCCCAAGACCCTGATTCAGATGTACGAACCCTTCATGGCATTTCAGATCAAACAGAAGAATCAGAAGTACCATGGAGACCATGACAGGGATCCAGGCTTGGATAAAGAGATTATAATGTCACTGGGAAAACTGGCCTTTAAACAGCTGGAAAAGGGCCATCTGATCTTCGATGAGGAAGACCTGAGAGAGTGTGGCATTGATGTCACAGAAGCATCCGTGTATGCAGGAGTGTGCACACACATCTTTAGAGAGGAGTGTGGGCTGCACCAGAGGAAGGTGTACTGCTTTGTGCATCCAAGAGTGCTTTGTGCATACTGCTTTGTGCATCCAATAGTTTCTTGTTGCATTATATGTGTTTCTCACATTCCAGGACAGCACTGAAAATTCCCAGACATCCTCATCCAGGGAAAGGTCGTCATCACTTACAATTAACTTAAACAAGAGTGTTGTGGATGAAGCCTTAGAGTGCAAGAATGGGCATCTAGACCTGTTCCTCGGCTTCCTTCTGGGCTTGTCATTGGAGTCTAATCAAACTCGCTTACAAGGCCTACTAACAAAACAAGAAAGCAAATCTTGGCTTTCACTTCAGCAGTAATACATTTATGAACTTCTTTGAGGAAAAGATCATGATCATTAGAAAGCAAATTACAGACTCCTCTTTAAATCTGGGTATTCCTCCAAAGCTCCATTGTCCTGAGTCTACACAACTCTGCCAGGACCTAGGATCAAGGGAGATACTAAAGTGTTTTAGTACTATATCTCTTGACGCAATGATGAAAATAATCATGGCCTCCAAACCCTCAAGCTGCATACTGGACCCTATTCCAACTAAACTACTGAAAGAGCTGCTTCCTGTGCTTGGCCCTCCTATGTTGAACATAATAAACGGCTCTCTATCCACCGGATGTGTACCAAGCTCACTAAAAGTGGCAGTAATAAAGCCTCTCTTGAAAAAGCCGAATCTTGATCCAGAAATTATAAAAAACTATCGGCCTATATTGAATCTTCCATTCCTCTCAAAAATTTTAGAAAAAGCTGTTGCACAGCAACTCACTGCCTTCCTGAAGACAAACAATGTATACGAAACGCTTCAGTCTGATTTTAGACCCCATCATAGCACTGAGACTGCACTTGTGAAGGTGGTAAATGACCTTTTAATGACGTCAGACCGAGGCTCTGCATCTGTCCTCGTGCTCCTAGATCTTAGTGCCGCTTTTGATACCATCGATCACCACATTCTTTTGGAGAGATTGGAAACCCAAATTGGTCTACATGGACAAGTTCTGGCCTGGTTTAGATCTTATCTGTCGGAAAGATATCAGTTTGTCTCTGTGAATGGTTTGTCTTCTGACAAATCAATTGTACATTTCGGTGTTCCTCAAGGTTCCGTTTTAGGACCACTATTGTTTTCACTATATATTTTACCTCTTGGGGATGTCATTCGAAAACATAATGTTAAATTTCACTGCTATGCGGACGACACACAGCTGTACATTTCAATGAAACATGGTGAAGCCCCAAAATTGCCCTCGCTAGAAGCCTGTGTTTCAGACATAAAGAAGTGGATGGCTGCAAACTTTCTACTTTTAAACTCGGACAAAACAGAGATGCTTGTTCTAGGTCCCAAGAAACAAAGAGATCTTCTGTTGAATCTGACAATTAATCTGGATGGTTGTACAGTCGTCTCAAATAAAACTGTGAAGGACCTCGGCGTTACTCTGGACCCTGATCTCTCTTTTGAAGAACATATCAAGACTGTTTCAAGGACAGCTTTTTTCCATCTACGTAACATTGCAAAAATCAGAAATTTTCTGTCCAAAAATGACGCAGAAAAATTAATCCATGCTTTTGTTACTTCTAGGCTGGACTACTGCAATGCTCTACTTTCCGGCTACCCAGATAAAGCACTAAATAAACTTCAGTTAGTGCTAAATACGGCTGCTAGAATCCTGACTAGAACCAAAAAATTTGATCATATTACTCCAGTGCTAGCCTCCCTACACTGGCTTCCTGTTAAGGCAAGGGCTGATTTCAAGGTTTTACTGCTAACCTACAAAGCATTACATGGGCTTGCTCCTACTTATCTTTCCGATTTGGTCCTGCCCTACATACCTACACGTACGCTACGGTCACAAGACGCAGGCCTCCTAATTGTCCCTAGAATTTCTAAGCAAACGGCTGGAGATAGGGCTTTCTCCTATAGAGCTCCATTTTTATGGAATGGTCTGCCTACCAATGTGAGAGACGCAGACTCAGTCTCAACCTTTAAGTCTTTACTGAAGACTTATCTCTTCAGTAGGTCCTATGATTAAGTATAGTCTGGCCCAGGAGTGTGAAGGTGAACGGAAAGGCTGGAGCAACGAACCGCCCTTGCTGTCTCTGCCTTGCCGGTTCCCCTCTTTCCACTGGGATTCTCTGCCTCTAACCCTTTTACAGGGGCTGAGTCACTGGCCTACTGGTGTTCTTCCATGCCGTCCATGGGAGGGGTGCGTCACTAGAGTGGGTTGAGTCACTGACGTGGTCTTCCTGTCTGGGTTGGCGCCCCCCCCCCTTGGGTTGTGCCATGGCGGAGATCGTTGTGGGCTATACTCGGCCTTGTTTTAGGACGGTAAGTTGGTGGTTGGAGACATCCCTCTAGTGGTGTGGGGGCTGTGCTTTGGCAAAGTGGGTGGGGTTATATCCTGCCTGTTTGGCCCTGTCCGGGGGTATCATCGGATGGGGCCACAGTGTCTTCTGATCCCTCCTGTCTCAGCCTCCAGTATTTATGCTGCAGTAGTTTATGTGTCGGGGGGCTAGGGTCAGTCTGTTACATCTGGAGTATTTCTCTTGTCTTATCCGGTGTCCTGTGTGTATTTAAATATGCTCTCTCTAATTCTCTCTTTCTCTCTTTCTGTCTTTCTCTCGGAGGACCTGAGCCCTAGGACCATGCCTCAGGACTACCTGGTATGATGACTCCTTGCTGTCCCCAGTCCACCTGGCCGTGCTGCTGCTCCAGTTTCAACTGTTCTGCCTGCGGCTATGGAACCCTGACCTGTTCACCGGACGTGCTTGTTGCACCCTCGACAACTACTATGATTATTATTATTTGACCATGCTGGTCATTTATGAACATTTTAACATTCTAACATCTTGACTATGTTCTGTTATAATATCCACCCTGCACAGCCAGAAGAGGACTGGCCACCCCTCATAGCCTGGTTCCTCTCTAGGTTTCTTCCTAGGTTTTTGGCCTTTCTAGGGAGTTTTTCCTAGAGAGTTTTTCCTAGCCACCGTGCTTCTTTCACATGCTTTGCTTGCTGTTTGGGGTTTTAGGCTGGGTTTCTGTACAGCACTTTGAGAATATCAGCTGATGTACGAAGGGCTATATAAAAATAAATTTGATTTTGATTTTTTGATTTGAAATCAAAGATCAATGGGGAAACATTAAAAAGAAAATCAGGAAGAATCCCTCTCCAGAGAGGTGCATCAATCTGTTCCTTCTGAATGAGCTGAATGAGCCACCTCCATAGTGGGAGGATTGGCAAAGGGGGGGTGTAGCACAGGAACCGTTGTTGACGGTGGCCACCCTCCCTTCCCTCCCTTCCCTCCCTTTAGTTTTGGGGTTGTTTTTGTGTTTTTTTTTGTTTTGAGGTGCAGTCGGGGTCTGCACCTTCGGGGGGGCACTGTCACGTCCTGACCAGTAAAAGGGGTCATTTGTCATTGTAGTATGGTCAGGGCGTGGCAGGGGGTGTTTTTGTGTGTTTTGGGGTTGGTTTGTTTCATGGGGATTTGTTCTACTTTTCATTTTCTATGTTCATTTTCTATGTGTGGCCGAGTATGGTTTCCAATCAGAGGCAGGTGTCTTTCGTTGTCTCTGATTGGAAGCCATACTTAGGCAGCCTGTTTTTTCCTGTGGGTTGTGGATGGTTGTTTTCCGTATAGTCTGTGAACCTTATGGAACTGTTTGCTGTCGTTTGTTTTTTCTTTGTTTAAGTGTTCTCTTAAAATAAATAAGTAAGAATGAGCACTCTACACGCTGCGCCTTGGTCTCATCAATACGACAATTGTGACAAGTTGAGTGTGAGAGTGGGATTGTGTCAGTTTTACTCTGTGGAGAGCAAAACATTTTCATCAAAATAACACCCATCACTATCACATTTCCCAGCATGCTCTACTGCGGGTAGATTGTTTTAGTATTGTTTTTAATATCTGTGTTTTTGTATATACATTGATTGATTAATCTTATGCTACACGAAGATAAATATCACCTTTTTCTAAACTAATCCAATCAGATAGTGAGCTAGTTTTATTGCACCTGTTACTGAAAGGGTTGTTCCAGTTTAAATGGTTTAGGTAGTCTCCTTTAACAACCACAGGTTGTGGGTGAATAACAATTCCATCTGTTGAATATCCTACCTCTAGCTTGATTCCAATAGGAATTACAAATCATTTTGTAAGCCAGCATAATGTGACTTGTAGGCCTGATGTAAACTGTAAATCAGGAGTTTCAGGCCACTGTGTTAGCGTAAAACTAGGCCCTCAAAGTAAGGCCTTATGATATACAACGCCAGTCAAAAGTCTGGACACACCTATTAATTCAAGGGTTTTTCTTTATTTGTGCTATTTTCTACATTGTAGAATAATAGTGAAGACATGAAATCTACAAAATAAAACATGGAATCATGTATTAACAAAAAAAGTGTTAAACAAATCCAAATATATTTTATATTTGAGATTCTTCAAAGTAGTCACCTTTTGCCTTGATGACAGCTTTGCATACTCTTAGCATTCACTCAACCAGCATCAAGAGGTAGTCACCTGGAATGCATTTCAATTAATAGGTGTGCCTTGTAAAAGTTAATTTGTGGAATTTATTTCCTTCTTAATGCGTTTGAGCCAATCAGTTGGGTTGTGACAAGGTAGGAATGGTATACAGAAGATAGCCCTATTTGGTAAAAACCAAGTCCATATTATGTCAAGAACAGCTCAAATAAGCAAAGAGAAATAACAGTCCATCATTACTTTAAGACATGAAGGTCAGTAAATACGGAAAATGCCAGGAACTTTTAAAGTTTCTTCAAGTGCAGTTGCAAAAACGATCAAGCGCTATGATGAAACTGGCTCTCATGAGGACCGCCACAGCAAATGAAGACCCAGAGTTACTTCTGCTGCAGAGGATAAGTTCAAGTTAGAGTTACCAGCCTCAGAAATTGAAGCCAAAATAAATGCTTCAGAGTTCAAGTAACAGACACATCTCAACATCAACTGTTCAGATGAGCCAGAGTGAATCATGCCTTCATGGTTGAATTGCTGCAAAGAAACCGCTACTAAAGGACACCAATAAGAAGAAGAGACTTGCTTGGGTCAAGAAACACGAGCAATGGACATTAGACCGGTGGGAATCTGTCCTTTGGTCTGATGAATCCAAATGTGAGATTTTTGGTTCCAACCGTTGTGTCTTTGTGAGACGCAGAGTAGGTGAACGGATGCTCTCCGCATGTGTGGTTCCCACCGTGAAGCATGGAGGAGGAGGTGTGGGGGTGCTTTGCTGGTGACACTGTCAGTGATTTATTTAGAATTCATGGCACAATTAACCAGCATCGCAACCCCAGCATTCTGCAGCGATACGCCATTCCAAGCTGGCTTGTGGGACGATCATCTGTTTTTCAACTGGACAATGACCCAATACACCTCCAGGCTGTGTAAGGGCTATTTGACCAAGAAGCAGAGTGATTGAGTGCTGCATCAGATGACCTGGCCTCCACAAGTTTTTGGTTACTACATGATTCCATGTGTTATTTCATAGTTTTGATGTCTTCACTATTATTCAACAATGTAGAAAATAGTCAAATAAAGAAAAACCTTTCAATGAGTAGGTGTGTCCAAACTTTTGACTGGTACTGTATGTCATTTATTGTCATAAAGAGTTTAATGACAACATTCACCTAGTGAATGCCACAGGACTGAAAATGAATGAATTCAACAATCATCTCTCTGTCACTAGCAAATACAGTCATGGGTGATAACTCTACAATCACTTGAAAAAGCAAGGCACGCTTGGAAATATTCAAATTAGACTTTACACCATACAGTGTTAAAACAATGCCCAAAAATGAGTTACTGTAAAAGTACCGGTGTTAATTTCCTAACACTTAGAAGGTGTTACAGCATCAGCACCAATGACTGTATATTAATGGACAAAGCCATCGATCACGTGACACCATTCATTCCTATGTCAAGACTCAATAGCGCATTTGAAGCCAAGGAAGTTGATTAAAATGGTGTCTCATGAAGACACAGTTTGAGCTACTCCAGGAAGTGACGTTGCAGGCTACTGTAGCTCAGTACTGCCCCCACTCATTGAGTATCTCAAATTGAAGGCTGACCGGGGTACATTAGCAACAAAATTATTCTTATAACTTATTCTGTGTGCAGTTTAAAAATATTTGGTTCAAGGACGTAAAACTAGTGTAATAGAAGCAATGATTGTCTTCGAAAAATGTGTTTATTTACACGAAGATTGCCATTTTCCCATTCACTATAAAGGGGATCCTGTTTTCTGAAAATAATGCCTGCAGTACTGAGGTCAGTCTTGAACTGCATGGCTTCAATGAGAGGGTGCAGTCGTTCTCCGCTGGTCAGCACTAAGCACAGTATTCATTTAGTACTGAAAAGTGTAGACCTGGATAGACACTGGAACAGTGTTAAATTGATTCAAGTGTTTACTTTTAGTAAAAACATATTTCATCTTTTATGTACTGTTTTGATTATCTTTTATCCATCTAAAGTTATTGGACTAATTGTTATTGGATACCAGTTTTTGTTTTATAAACAATTGTCATTAAATATTTTGTCTTTCTTTAATGAAAATGTTGGTAGATCCATGTTGAGTCTACAACACCCTTGCTGCAACCATATTGTTGATACACCATGGCATATTTTGCATAAATGTACATGTAAACAATGTTATTTCTGAGATTTTATATTTGACTCGGTTTCAGTTGTTTGTAAATACTACATTATATAAAAAATATTCTGATTGTTGAATGATTGGCAGATATCAATTCTCTGAATAATTGTTACATTGCAACATATCAATTCTCCTGCTTTCATCAGTTACAAAGAAGTCTGTTTGTAAAGGAATACAATTAGCTGATGAAGGCATACCAGAACATGTTAGTTTTATTAATGAAGACTTTATTTCTAAGTGTTTTTACCCCCCATTTCGTGATTATGATCTTGTCTCATGGCTGCAACTCCCCAAAGGGCTCGAGAGAGGCTGTAGTGATGTGCAACACTGCAATGCACTGCCTTAGACTGCTGCGCCACTCGGGAGGCAGAATACTTACTTTTTTAAACAAACTTCTGTTTTCCTAAACCATGAATTTGGCCTGACTGCCATTATCTCAATAAACGCAGTGATTAATAACACATCCAATGCAAGTACCCGGATATTTCTACAGTATCTCAAACACAAGCAGAGCAAACACAGGGGAAAGCTGGGGAAATGATTTTCCATTAACATTGACTTATTTAACATGCCTCCATCTCTGAAATATAAATACTACATACTGTAGATGACCCATGTTTGCTCAGACCTAGGTCAAGTACATACCGACATGTCACTTTAAAATCCTAGAAATTATTTTGAGGTGTGCAGCTCTTGATTTAGCTTAGTGTTTGTACTTTTGGGACTATTCTATATGTGCATTGTTGTATTGCTACTCTATTGTACCGGGAAAACTAAATGACAAAGTATTTGATGTGTATCAGACCCAGGTCTGGTGAGGTGGTTGAGAAGTGGTTTAGTCCTTGTGGGGTACTGTAAATGCAGCCTCAATCCACCTGATAGGTGCTTCCAGGAAATGGAACATAAGGTTGGAATGGGATAGTTGGGACGTGGGTGAAATAAAGTCTCTGAAGTCTGAAAGCCCTAATTATAGCCTATTTAGGGAAATTCTAGGCGGAAATTCAAACGGGTGGTAAAAGATCTCTATTGCATCCCTCATTGTCACAACAGTCTCTCTTACTGTCTCTCTTGTCCATGTGTTAGTGTTGTAATGTATCGACCATATACTACGTTGTAACAACACCAGAATGCATTAGGTCATGATCCCCCATTTGGTTGACTGCTGCTGAAATAGGACACTTTATTTGGACAGCCGAGTAGTACAGTTAGGCCATCCCCACACACTACACTGCTGTTGTTGAGGGGTGGAGTAGAGGAGTGTCAATGCCCATAACATCTTCATAGCCCACGGTATCTTTACAGCACTGTCCATTCTTAGCGGTCAGAAAACAAGACATCTTTGGTAAGATACCTTTTAGTTTTTTTTCTATTCATATTGCAATGTTTTTGTGAATTATATGAGACAAGACAGAAAATCATTAGTATATTTAATATAAAAAACATGTATTTGATATCCTATGCTCAATTAATTTTACTTATGAATTACCATGTTTTTCTACAAAATTCGAAGACCATCTGTTGGTGGAAATTTCTGTTCTATAAAGAGTGACTCATGAAATTGAAAATGATGATTTAACAACCTGTTATGCTTACACAATTGCTTTTTCAGATTTGACCAATTCTACCTAGTCTCGTCAACAAGGTATATATGGTAAGTGTTTTTGTTTGCTTACTGTTGTGTTATTCAAAGTATTGCAAATACAGCAGTGAAATGGACCACACAAGTTCAGGTTGACTTGGGATCGTTATCCAATGATGGCCACTTTTGGACAGGGTTCTCCAGTAGCTACCTAATGTACCAATAGCCACTTTTGGCCAGCGTTCTTCATTAGCTATATAATGTACCGATGGACACTTTTGGCCAGGGTTCTCCAGTAGCTACATAATGTATCGATCAGTGGAGGCTGCTGAGGGGAGGACAGCTCATAATAATGACTGGAACGGAGCAAATGGAATGGCATCAAACCATGTGTTTGATGTATTTGATACAATTACCACGAGCCCGTCCTCCACAATTAAGGTACCACCAACCTCTTGTGGTAACGATGGCTACTTTTGGACAGGGTTCTCCAGTAGCTACATAATGTACCGATGGCCACTTTTGGCCAGGGTTCTTCAGTAGCTACATAATGTACCAATGGCTACTTTTGGTTCTTCAGTAGCTTGCTACATAATGTACTGGCCAGGGTTCTTCAGTAGCTAGCTACATAATCTACTGGCCAGGGTTCTTCAGTAGCTAACTACA
Organism: Salmo salar; assembly: GCF_965601325.2. Lineage (NCBI taxonomy): Eukaryota > Metazoa > Chordata > Actinopteri > Salmoniformes > Salmonidae > Salmo > Salmo salar. The sequence continues at coordinate 26,491,212 of NC_138295.1, forward strand.
TAATGTACTGGCCAGGGTTCTTCAGTAGCTAGCTACATAATGTACTGGCCAGGGTTCTTCAGTAGCTAGCTACATAATGTACTGGCCAGGGTTCTTCAGTAGCTAGCTACATAATGTTTTGGCCAGGGTTCTTCAGTAGCTAACTACATAATGTACTGGCCAGGGTTCTTCAGTAGCTAACTACATAATGTTCTGGCCAGGGTTCTTCAGTAGCTAGCTACATAATGTTTTGGCCAGGGTTCTTCAGTGGCTAGCTACGTAATGTACTGGCCAGGGTTCTACAGTAGCTAGCTACGTAATGCACTGGCCAGGGTTCTTCAGTAGCTAGCTACATAATGTTTTGGCCAGGGTTCTTCAGTAGCTAGCTACGTAATGTACTGGCCAGGGTTCTACAGTAGCTAGCTACGTAATGCACTGGCCAGGGTTCTTCAGTAGCTAGCTACATAATGTTCTGGCCAGGGTTCTTCAGTAGCTAGCTACATAATGTTTTGGCCAGGGTTCTTCAGTGGCTAGCTACGTAATGTACTGGCCAGGGTTCTACAGTAGCTAGCTACGTAATGCACTGGCCAGGGTTCTTCACTAACTAGCTACATAATGTTTTGGCCAGGGTTCTTCAGTAGCTAGCTACGTAATGTACTGGCCAGGGTTCTACAGTAGCTAGCTACGTAATGCACTGGCCAGGGTTCTACAGTAGCTAGCTACATAATGTTTTGGCCAGGGTTCTTCAGTAGCTAGCTACGTAATGTACTGGCCAGGGTTCTACAGTAGCTAGCTACGTAATGCACTGGCCAGGGTTCTTCAGTAGCTTGCGACTGTACTGGCAAGGGGTCTTCAGTAGCTAGCTACATAATGTACTGGCCAGGGTTATTCAGTAGCTAGCTGCTGTACTGCCAAGGGTTCTTCAGTAGCTACATAATGTACTGAAGAAAAAGCTAATAACCTAACAAGCATATTATTTCCAATTAAGAACATCTAATTTCATTTCAAACTTCAAGTTGTTCACTCTATGGAGATTGATTCATTAAAAGTACAATATGACAGCAAACAGCTCCCCTGCTGTGGCATCAAGTATTCACTTGTTCATCCAGTTCACTTCTTTGATTTGATTGTAGAGGTCTTCTTCAGCTCGTTATGAATATTTCTAACTATTTGATTAGATGATTAAAAAGACAGAGGTCCACTTACATATAATGGTGTTTAATTTGCATAGTGTTGTAATACCATAAGCATGGTAACATGGATAGGGTGGGTCTAACCCCTCCCACCTAGGACAGGGTTTCATCAGGGGAGACCTGACTTGAAAACCCCTAGGTAGTCAGGTAGACTATGTTAACTGATGGGGCTCTAGTTCAGAATAGTAATGTCCATCCTCAGTCCAATCCCTATACATAAATGTAAAAGGACTCCAATCACTTTGTGTCAGAAACTTGAAATAAATCAGACAGACAGACATGGTCTCCTTTGGTTGGTGTGACTCGTAATGGGTTTCAGCCATTGAGTAAATACAGTCAAATGCAATCAATCAAGCAGTGGATTGTCCCATAGGCCTATTTGCATTGGTTGATTACTGTTTGTGCAGATTGCCTATCAAGTCAGAAGAGAGTTGACACTGGTAGTAGAGTGGAGTAGTCATCACCTCTTAATCAAGGAACAGGAGGGGACAGCTGTAAATACAAATAGCAGATGCATTGAGTTATACATGAATCACTGATTCTTTGTATTATTACTTGAATGAAGTTAAGGGAGATCTTTTTTTTTTTTTTACTTAGGACAGTAGTCAGTCAACGTGTCTCTTCTGGCAATTCTACTCATTTCATTTAATTAATCCTTTCTCAAACCTTTGAGGTCATTATGACCCATGTGAACTTGAGTGTAGAGGCATAGATGCAGTAAAGAGGTCACTAGAATGCAGACCGTGGGGAATAGAAGAAGGATGCAGAATTGGTGCACATTCAACAAATCTGATCTAACAAAGTGGATATTCGTCAAATCCGTCATGATTGATGTATTGTAACAGGCCCAGTGTGGTTACTAAAGTCCGATTTGGATACATTTGGCTGCATAACATTTAGAAGTAGTCCCTTTTCAGGTTTAGAAGAAGTGACTTCTAAATGCTAACTCCCATTCATATAAGATGGTAGCATAGCTAGCATAGAGAAATCGGTGGTGGTAGTAAAAGTTGTTTTTAACTGTAATTTAGTTGATTGGTGACGAGGAAATTAACATGTATTGTTGACATCCATACAAGCATTATACTCCAATTTTTACCTCAACATAGTGTGAAATACACAAATAAGCAATAGCCTAAATCTAGGCTAATGTTGAAGGGGGGCAATGAGGAGATTCAAGATCTTTCCCCTACGGAATCTTTCCCTCACGTGTTTCCATGGCATTTCCATTGTTTTGGTCGAGTTCCATTGACCTCTTTACCGCATCTATGGGAGAGTGTCTCAGATCATAATCAAATGAAGATCGTCTTCCCATTAGCTTTCATTTCTTCAAAATAATATGAATCCATCATCCTCCTCAAATTTGAAGTCACCAACTGCCACTAAAGTAGTCTTCACCCCCTCTATCTATTCACCCATGGACTTGTAAATCCAGTCGCTCCCTTATATCAACATTTTTAATGACTAAACATAGTAGAAGAATTGAACACCTTGTGGTAATAGCCTTTCATTTGACCTGTAATGCTACAGCAAAGGACAATTGTTAACATTAGCTAACCAGCAGCAATATGTTTTTTTTTTAACTAGGCAAGTCTGTTAAGAACAAATTCTTATTTACAATGATGGCCTACTCCGGCCAAACCCGGACGATGCTGGGCCAATTGTGCACCACCCTATGGGACTCCCAATCACGGCCGGTTGTGATGCAGCCTGGAATCGAACCAGGGTCTATGTAGCAGAATTGAACATTCAGTTGATTCAAATTGTGTGTTTTTTCGATCAGCACATACCAGTAAACTCTTGGTACTTAGACAAAGGAATGCACAACAAAGCAAATTGTGGGGACAGAGCTTTGCTGAAGAGAGGGGAAGATAATTTTCTCAAATCTCACACCTGTGCTGACATCCGACTGAGTCAGAGGTTGAAAGAGATGTTATATTGCTTTTCTCCTCAAATTATATTTTCCTCAGAGATGAAACCAAGGAGAATTTAGAGAATGATGACTCTCCACGACACCGGCTAGGGCTATCAAAGTGAGTTTGTATGTGTTTACTTCTGCGATAGCATTGATTGCAAACATGTATGAACACAGACTACATTACAGTAGCCTAACCATCTGGAAGGGACTGATTAAAGTACAGAGTGTCTATGAAGAACTTCTCATCTTGAGAAGAACCTTCAGAAAAAGTTTCAGTTTCACAGAAGAGGATAGCATGGAGACAGAGCTGCATAACATCACACTAGAATCGCCCTTCTGATGCCAAGATTTCCCCTCTGCAACCAAACTTGCTAGCTAGATTATAGTTTGATTGTACAAAACATTTCCCCCCATGTCTGTCCCACAATGACACATTTTTAGGAAATGCAGGCAATGTATTCTGTTCCCCCTTGTTATTTATTTCTCACAGGCTTCCTACAGAGGCAGTGTGAAAGACTTTGTCAACTTCAATGCCAAGCAGGATGCTGAGCTCTTACACAAGGCCATGAAAGGCATAGGTAAGTTAGATGCACTTAATTCAAGTTATAAATATAAAAATACAGCATAAGCCATTTAGCAGACACTTTTAAAGCAATTTACAGTACAGTGAGAGTAAACATATTAGTATGTGGCCCCAAAGGGAATTGAACTCATAAACCTGGGGTTTCTATCTCCACGCTCTTTCCAACTGAGCCACAGATATAAACTCTACCAGAGAAACTGCAGTGGAATATGTATTTATACTGTAAACATTTTTGTATTAAGCTGTATTTACAGAGTATTTATTCCTTAATTACACATTTTTTGCTTAGAAAAACTGAATTAGCTGTGCAAAGTGTCAGGCTGCTATTATAACAACCTGTACTTAAATATATTGTACAATACTTTATTTTCCCCTAATGCCGCTGTAATGGTATGTTTTTATGGAACTTCTTACTCTCCCTTTCAACTTCGTTTCCCTCTCAAATGACCTGGAATTCATCACAGCAGTACATATAGATATATTGTATCATCTTAATTTGAGCCAGTTTGCTACAGCAGGAAAATAATCCTGCAGCAACAGGAAATGTGAATTATTATGTGGATTATAATTAATGGCCCTTTTTTTTAGGGGTCAATACATTTTTAGTTAGGGCAAATCAAGTCTGGAAATTAAACTTTAGAAGATTTTAGAAAATTCAAATACACTACAAGTTTTAATTTCCTGCCTAGCAGGAAAAATCTCAACAACAAAAGAATAATCAAATTAAGATCTTACATCTGTAATGACCACCATAACGACAATTTCCTCCATATGTCATTGGTTTAAACCAATTGTCCCAGTGTTGTAAAAAAATGTGATGACCTTGAACCCAAAAGACACAACGTTGTACAGAGGAAGTAAAGGGGAAGATGATCGTAAAATGGAGGCATATCTGTGAATTATAGCTTGACTTATAGTTGGAGCTCAAAATCAATCTGACCTCTGATCTTTTAACCAGATAACATTATTAGCGGTGACTTGCTTTATGGCATAATTAAGTCTGGATAACAAATCTATTTCAACGTTGCCCAGGAAATGCCGTGAATTGTCTCAGCCCTGATATTAATTTGCTGTATCCAAGAGTTATTGATGCCTTTTAAAAGTATTGGTATTGATTGTTTGTGCGTTGGTCCATTTGTCTCGTCATTTCTCTGGTGAGAATAGGTCTATATGTTGATCTAGTGCTTATTAAAGGGACAGTTCATCCTCCAGATGAAATTACATGGTGCTAATCTAATTGAGGTCTGTAGATTTCCTTGAATACATATAGCGTGGTCCAGGCCAACATAGTTTGTCCATGTTTGTTGTTGCCTTTCAAACCACAATGACCAAACTATCTTTATGGAATATGGACTCAGCTCAACAAAGGGCATGGAAATCACTGATAAACGTACATTTTGGGGTGAATCATCCCTTTATCGTTGTAAACACAAACTGAATTTCTTTACTTGGTTCACTACACCATTATAAATAGACAATGTGGTAACTAACTAGTTATTCCAAACTGGTAGGGGTGGCTTTGTTTTAACGAGTTCTGCAATTCATGATCAAGACAGGTTCTCATGTCACTGATTTAAGATGGATTACTGTACGTTTGTCATCATGTTTGACAGGCACTTATGAGGACACCATTCTAATGCTCTTGACATCGCGCAGCAACAATCAACGGCAGGAAATTAAGGTGGAGTACAAGAAGGCCCACGGAAAGGTGAGACAGGAAGCTTACAGGTCTGATTGAAGCCTACAGGTCATGTCACCAACCCCATCACTCATCAGCCAAAACAAGGGTTACCTAAGGGAAAACAGCATGCCATTTTTTCTACTGTTACTGAAGAAGAGTAGAGCATATGCACGCCCAATGGCCTTGTGCAGGATATCCAAGTATGAATTTCAATAAGAGGAATCCATCCACATACTGCCAAAATGCTTTACTGTTATTCTCAGATGTGGGGTTTATTAGTAGGGGCAGATTGGCATGACGGTATTGCCATTGCGCAGATGTCACGTAGATAGCAGCACTGGGACTGGGCGAGGTTTGTGACTTATCTGTAATGAATAGCATCTGTCCAATACCTACAGTATAGGCCCTCATGAGAGTTCTGAAATATTATCCACCCACACATGCCATAAGTTGCTTTACCTGCCACCCACCTACCTACCCACACACAATCTCTCCATCCACACATATCCCTCCTCCCCCTCTTTCTCCTTGTCAGTCTCACTTTCAAATTGTTCTTTATTCATCCACCCCTCTCTCTCGCGCTCTCTTTCTCTGGCCTCTGCTTATTCAGATCGGCACTTCAAAAATACCCAAATCTATGGTAAACGGCTGATAAAAATCTACTCCGATGTACACTTCTGTGAGTAATGTGTTGAATTGTCTGGTGGCTTAACATAAGAGGAAAGCCAACAATAAATGTAGTTATCAGGGTGTCTGATAACTCTCGCTCTCTTTCCAGTATACTGTATGTATTAGGAGTGACTCAACTCATGTTTTTTATTGTCAATAGTAATAAATTAACTCTCGCTCATAAACCAAGTATTTTACACTTCTATGTGCATGTTATCAAAACACCCGTTAATCATTCAAATGCATTGATTGAGGTAAAGATTTCTGCTCTGTTATTCTTTGTTTTCATTTTACTTTAAACAAACACTTCTTCCATTGTCAAAGTTATCAGAATATGAATCATACAAAATTTTAATAATTTTAATAAATTGATTGAGGTAAGGAATTCGGCTTAAATATTTTTTGGTTTGTTTTTTTAAAGGTCCAAATCAAACACTTCTTCCATTGTTCAAAGTTAAAAAATTATAGACTATTTTATCCTCAGGATCTTGTGAAGAATTCAAATGTATTAATTGAGTAAGAGATTTTGGCTCTATTTGTCTAAAGCAAGCACTTCTTCCATTGTCTAAATTATCTTAATATTGACTTTATTTTTCCACAGGATCTTGTGAGTGCTTTAAAGTCGGAGCTGGGAGGCTTGTTCGAGACGCTCATTGTGGCGTTGATGATGCCTCCCATTTCCTATGACGCCTCTCAACTCCATAAAGCACTCAAGGTAATGTACAGCAATGTATAGTCTATGTTTGGTTATGGCTCCAATAACAAGCCATGTATTGTGCAGCCAAACGTGAGTCTACATAGAATGAAGGTAAAGTACAGTTTAAGGTATGTAGAATTAAGAATTGTAATGGTATTTTTACAATCAGGTACAGTATGTGCAGGATATTGGTCATGTGTCTAGATTATTTCAGGTGAACGTTAACATGCCCCATCAGTTAATGGTCTTAAACCTAGCTCTCCTGAAATATTTTCTTTTTTCCCTGCAGAAGGCCAGTCCATTATAGGCTACACTAATGAAGTGTAATATGTGTGGCCATGTTTTTCATCTTCCACGTAGCCCTGTTAGGTTTGTCCAAGACTGATTGAGTACCATGGTACTGCTAGGCTTTGGCAGGGTCAGGGGTTAAATGAAAACTCCACCCCAAAAAAATATTTTGGTATTTTTTTCATTTGTCCATTGTTGATATAGTCCCAAAATGTTTTGCATGTCAGTGGTTAAGTTTTCAAGATATATAACTTTCAAAATACAGAAATAAAGCTGATATTTTACATTAAAAAGTCTGTATATCTTGAAAACTTGCTGACATGCAAAACATTTTGGGACTATATCAACAATGCACTAATGAAACACTTCAGAGGCATTTAAACACACACACACACACACTAATGCAGCTACTTGAGAGGTAATTAAACACACACTTACTTGTTCCATCAATATTGTCCAAGTTGGTTTGTGTGACATCGGCTTTACACATGTCAGGTCTGTATATTACATGAATATTTCTATCCATACGTTGCACACATATAATTGCCCATATAACAAGCCCTAGAGGTACACTCTGGGGCTTGTTATTATGGGCAATATGTGACATGGTGAGGTTGGACCCAGGTGCAAAGAAGAGACCAGACGAGGAATCAGCGGTTAAGGATAAACATAATACTTTACTGAGAAATGGTAACGGAAGGATCACAGTAACACTGGGAAAATAACAAACACTAAGTCTCGAAAACTCACTCAGGAGACAAATGCACATGGCACATAATTCAAGCATCAGCAAAGGACAACAGAAAACACACCTATTTTAACAGGGAAATCATAATGAGTAAATAGGACACACCTGAGTGTCTCTAGGACGGTCTCTGCCACCCCCTGGTGATAGGTGGAACCATGACTGTACCCCCCTTCTAGGAGCGGCTCCAGCCGCGGAGCCAGGGCGACCACCATGTCGTTGGTTGTAGTCCCGAACAGGTACCGGATCCAGGATGTCCCGGGCAGGCACCCACGCCCGTTCCTTGGGCTGTAGCCCTCCCAGTCCACCAGGTACTGCAGGGTGCCTCGGACCCGACGAGCCTCCAACAGATGCCGGGCAGTGTAGGCCGGGCGACCATCGACAAGTTGAGGGGGCAGAGGGGCAGGTGTGGGGGAGAGAAGGGACTGGTCCTTACCAGCTTGAGATGGGAGACATGGAAGGATGGACAGACCCTCATAGACCTGGGAAGCTGGAGACGATAGGTGACCGGGTTGATACGACTCAGGATCTTGAATGGTCCTATGTAGCGTGGAGCAAGCTTCCGTGAGTCCACCTTTAAGGGAAGATCACGGGTGGACAGCCACACTCGTTGACCCGGTTGGAGGAGCCGAAGAGGCCTTTGGTGCCGGTTTGCCTGGTGTTGGTGTCGGGCAGATGAGTGGAGCAAGGAGGATCGCGCTCTGATCCAAGTGCAGCGACGTCATCAAATGAACGCCTCAGCTGATGGCACCCCCACTTCGGCCTCTTGTTCAGGAAGCGGGGGGGGGGGGGGGGGTGACAGTCCAGTGGATGAGTTTGGCACTGTGTTGTGAGCATACTCCGCCCAGATGAGAAACTTGCTCCAGTTGCTGACCTTGGTGGACGAAACAGTGGAGGAACTTCTCCAGCTCCTGGTTGGCCCTTTCTGTTTGCCCATTTGACTGTGGGTGGAACCTCGAGGAGAGACTCACCGACACCCCCAATAGGGAGCAAAAGGCTTTCCAATACCATGCAACGAACTGGGCCCACGATCCGAGACAATGTCCTGGGGAAGTCTGTGTAGTCGAAAGACATGTGTAATCATGAGATCAGCTGTCTCCTTCGGGCAACTTGGGTAAGACAATGAAATGGGCTGCCTTGGAGAACCGATCAACGACCACTAGGATAGTGATAAGCGCTTGGGATGGAGGTAAACCTGTGATAAAATCGACGGACAGGTGGGATCATGGACGACTGTGTATGGGCAGAGGTTAGAGCAACCCAGCAGGTCGCTGTCGTGAGGACTTGCATTTGGCACAGGTGGAACAGGCCGCAACAAAGGATCTCACATCCTCAATCGTGTTGGGCCACCAGAATTTCTGCCTCAGGAACTCTAGTGTCTGATTAACCCCTGGATGCCCAGTTAAATTAGAGGAGTGTCCCCATTGTAGCACTCGAGAACGGGCTGATCGCGGAACATAAAGTCTGTTGGTGGGACCCCCACCGGGCTCAGGTTCTCCGGTCTGGGCTTGTCATACCGTGCTCTCTATACTCCATAACACGGGAGCCACAATGCGGGAGCTGGGGATGATGGGCTCGGAGTCCCTCTCCTCGTTAGAGACATCGTGTTGGCCGGACAGGACATCTGCTTTCTGATTCTTGGATCTTGGACGATAGGCTAGAGTGAAGTTGAACCTGTTAAAAAACAGAGCCCACCTAGCCTGGTGAGCGTTCAACCTCCTGGTTTCTTGAATGGAGACCAAGTTCTTATGGTCCGTCCAGATCACGAAAGGATGATATGCCCTCTCTAACCAGCATCTCCACCCCTCAAGGGCCCACTTGACTGCCAAGAGCTCCCGGTTGCCTACATCGTAGTTGCGTTCCGCTGGCGAGAACCGCTTGGAAAGAAAGGCACATGGGTGCATTATCTTGTCCCCCTTGTTCCGCTATGAAAGGACCGCCCCTGCTCCGGTGTATGTGGCGTCAACCTCTACAACAAAGGAACGAGTAGGATCAGGATGAACGAGGATGGGTCCGGAGGTGAAACGTCCCTTGAGCTCCATGAAGGCCCTGTAAGCCTCGGGGGTCCAGCCAAAACAGGTCTGGGACTTGCAGGTTAGGGCCGTGAGAGGCGCTGCCACTGCATCAAAGCTCCGTATAAAATGCCTGTAAAAATTGGAAAACCAGAGGAACCGCTGGACCTGTTTGAGTGAGGCGGGACGGGGCCAGTCAGTGACCCCACTAACCTTAACAGGGTCCATTTGGATGCCAGCGGTAGAGATAACGTGACCCAGGAAAGAGACTTGGGATACATGGAACTCACACTTTTCAATCTTGACATATAGTTGACTCTGCAGGAGTCTCAGGACTTGTTGGACATGCAGGTTGTGTTCTGGAAAAGTCTTGAAGAAGATCAGGATGTTGTTGAGGTAAACAAAGACGGACCGATTCAACATATCCCTAAGAGTGTCATTGACAAATGCTTGGAAGACTACCGGTGAGTTCGGTAATCCGAATGGCATGACTAAATACTCATAGTGGCCCCTAGGGGTGTTAAAGGGAGTTTTCCATTCATCTCCCTCCCTGAATCTCACTTGATTGTAAGCGTTGCAGAGGTCCAGTTTGGTGAATAATTGGGCTCCCTGGTCCAGCTCCAAGGCGGCGGACATCAGAGGTAGGGGGTAACGTTTCTTAATAGATTATTTATTTATTTTCATTTTTTATCAGACGCTCTTATCCAGAGCGACTTACAGTAGTGAATGCATACATTTCATTAAAAAAATATTCTTCCATACTGGTCCCCCGGGGAATCGAACCCGCAACCCTGGCGTTGCAAACACCATGCTCTACCAACTGAGCCACACGGGACCAATTGTGATCCTGTTCAGCATTCGGTAGTCGATGCAGGGATGCAGCCCTCCATCCTTCTTTCCCACGAAGAAGAAACCTGCACCAGCTGGGGATGTTGAGGAGTGAATGAAGGCAAAGGAAAGCCGCACACTCTAAGAGCTCAGATGCAAAAATTAATAACCAACGCTCCTAACTATGCTAATTTGTATGTGGGTTACATGGAGAAACAATCCATTTTCAACCCTCTCAAAAATGTTTTCTTGCCTAACATCATTATTTGGAAACGGTATATTGACGATATTTTTGTTCTATGGAGGGGTGATGCAGAACTGCTTCAGGCGTTTTATGCTTTTCTTAACTCCTGTTCTGAACATTTGAGATTTACTATGCAATCTGATACACGTCAAATCAGTTTTCTTGATCTTCTGATCTTGTGTGAAGATAATGTTTTATACACTGATCTTTACAGGAAACCTACTGATCGTAACAGTTTGTTGAGGGCTGATAGTTGTCACCCACTTCCCTTGAAAAATAGTTTGCCCTACAGCCAATTCTGTCGAATCAAAAGAATTTGTATTAAACAATCAGATTTCGACAGAAATATGGCTGAGACTCAGGATAAGTTCAAGGAGAGGGGGTACAACAATGATCAGATTAATATTGCCATTGAGAAAATTCAAAACAAAACGAGACATGACCTTTTTCAAGGTCAGTCTCGCAAAAAGACGCATTCTTGCGTTCTCACTACCCGCTATTCAAAGTGCTCTGAACAAATTAAAGGAATCGTTCACAAACATTGGCCCATTCTGAAATATGATGATAGTCTCGGTAATGTGTTTTCTGATCTTCCCCTGGTCGTATTCTCGCGGGGCAGAAATCTCAGAGACCAATTGGTACACTCTGATTTACCACCCCAAGATATTCCTGAACAACGCCTATTTGCGCCCATACTGGATGGAAATTACATGCTCAATGCAATGGCACTTATAAATGTAGATCCTTCAAACACCCCCAAACAGGGAAATCTATCCCAATTAAAGGTGTTATTACGTGTTCCACTAAGGCAGTTATTTATCTTATAACTTGTCCCTGTGGTAAAAATTATGTGGGTAAAACAAAACGTGAAATAAAAGTACGTATCTCAGAGCACCGTAGTACCATTAGGTGCAAAAACTTGACTTACCCAGTTGCGGCCCACTTTTTGGAAGCAAACCATTCGATTTCGTCTCTGCGTTATATTGGCATCGAACATGTCACCCTCCCGAGGAGAGGGGGTGACCTTGATAATTTATTGTTAAAACGAGAGGCTGCCTGGATCTTTAATTTAAAGACCCTTGCTCCCTTCGGTCTCAACATAGACTTTGATCTGAAGCCATTCTTGTGATTATTGTGATTTTGCCATTGTAATTGTTTGTTAGATACATTTTAGACTACAAATGCTATGATCGTATGCTATCCATTTGTTTGTCTTTTTGTATGTTCTTTGTATGCCATTTTTTTGTAAATATTTGAGTTAACCAATGATATTAGGCCATACTTGGCCATGATTACAAACACCTGTGTGTCTCTTGACACTATATAAATGACTCATCTCGCAGTGTTTGTGATGATACCCTGATGAAGACAGCTTCGCTGTCGAAACGTTGGTTATTAATTTTTGCATCTGAGCTCTTAGAGTGTGCGGCTTTCCTTTGTTTTCTAGTGTTCTGCTCCGCTGGCCAGCACCTCGCCTTTATAGGTGTGCGTTTATTTTTTCTAGAGGAGTGAATGAAACCTGCCTCCAGCGACTCCCGGATGTAATTGTCCATGACTGCAGCTTCAGGGAGGGAGTTAAGATGGCCCGGGGAAGGGTGGAGCCGGGTAGGAGTTATATGTCGATGAGGAGAGAGGGTGGTGGCTTGCCTATTCCTGAAGGCCTCCCGGAGGTCGAAGTATTCGGGCAGGGAGAGCAGAGAAGTCTTGGTCTTCAATGGATGCAGGGGGACGTGTCGAGGCTCTAGGTGAGAGTCTTAGACAGTTAGTCTGGCAGTTCTTACCCCAGTCTAGTAGGTGTCCCGTGGACCAAGAGAGTAGTGGGTTATGTAGCGCTAGCCAGGGGAACCCTAGGATAAGGGGGATCTCAGGAGCCGTGATCAAAATAAAACTAAGTGTCTCTGAGTGATTCACCCCAACCTGCAGTAGAATGGGCTTGGCCTGATATTTCACCTGGCCAGAGCCAATAGGGCATCAATCGAGGGCTTGAATCTGCAGAGGGATGGGACATTTCACACAGGGGATTTATAATTCTCTGGCGAAGTCTTGATCAATGAAATTATCTGCGGTCCCGGAGTCCACGAAGGCTTGAATCTGATGCTGACGATTGTCCCAGTGGAGGTTTGCGGGTACTGAGAGACGATGACTGGGTAGCTGGGAGGTAACTGCACAGCTCGTCAGGGTCTCCCCTTGTCCTGGCGAGCCCTGGCATTTCTCGTTAGCTCTGGGCATGTACCACTGAGATGGCTGAGACCTCTGCAGTAGAGGCAGCAGCCTTCGCGCATGCGCCTGTCACTGTCCTGTGGGCTCAGACGTGTGTGTCCCAGCTGCTTGGGCTCCTCAGTGCTGGGTTCAAGGGGCTTGGGGTGCTCAGGACACCGGGATACTGGGCTGGTGTCAAAAAAGCACTGTCTCACGCATTCTCCTGATTGCCAGCATTATCAGGGACTCAAGGTCCTCTCCCAGTTCCCAAGAGACCAGTTCATCCTTGATGGAGTTAGACAACACCTGGTGGAAAGCGGTGACCAGTGCCTCCGTATTCCACCCACTGGCAAAGTCAGCCACTGATCTGGCCCCTTGGCGGATGTTAAACAGTCGGCTAGCCACTTCTCATCCGCCGAGTGGGTGGTCGAAGACTCGTCGCAGCTTGGCAGTGAAGGCTAATATGGAGCTGCAGGATGGTGGCTGCTGTTCCCACATCGGCATCATACCGCTTGGGGGCTGGGATCTTGGGATCCCGGTGCAGGTTCTCTGGAGGAACTACGGCGATGCCTGTAGCACTGGGTAATGAGACTTGGTCTTTGGCTCCTCCTGGGTTGGGGTTGGACTGTGGTTGGAGGGAGTCGGTAAGTGCCCGGAGGGTTTCTGATATCTGGAAGAGTTGTTCTTGCTACCGCCCCAGCAGTGCTCCTTGGTGGGTTACAACATTCTTGATCTGGGTGATCTCTGCTGGGTCAATGTTGTGGCCTGAAGCTTGCTGTGACATGGTGAGGTTGGACCCAGGTGCAGAGAAGAAACCAGACGAGGAATCAGCGGTTAAGGATAAACATAATACTTTACTGAGAAACAGTAATGAAAGAATCACAGCAAACACTAAGTCTCAAAAACTCCCACAGGCGACAAACGCACAGGGCACATAATTCAAGCTTCAGCAAAGGACAACAGAAAACACACACATTTTGTTGCAGTGTCATTGGGTGGCAGGTAGCCTAGTGGTTAGAGTGTTGGGCCAGTAACTGAAAGGTTGGTGGATCAAATCCCTGAGCTGACAAAGTAAATAATCTGTCGTTCTGTACCTGAACCAAGGCAGTTAACCCACTGTTCCTAGGCTGTCATTGTAAATAAGAGCTGGTTCTTAACTGACATGCCTAGTTAAATAAAGGTAAAAATCAAATCATGTTTAAAGTGGTGTTTAAATACAAACAAATTGACAATGCAACTTTCTTAACAGTTACATACCAATACAAAGAGACTGGATTGATAGGAACATTAGCCTGAGCTATTTAGGAGGGATATCACACCTGGCACAAATGACTGTCTAGTTCTGTTTTTCCTGCCGAGGTGTGCCTAATACCTGCACCCAGAGGGGAGTAGTTCAAAGTCCAGGTACAGGGGGTGGCTTTGGTCTAAAATGATTTTGTGATCCTTGCAGAGGGCCCTGATCTTAAAGATCTCATCCAGGTCTGTCTGTTTGACTCCAAGTACCTTGCTTGCTGTGGTGATAATCCTTCTCAGCATATTTCTTTGGCTGACATTAAAATATCCCCGTTTTTTGAGAAAGTACAGTCTCTGTTGACTCTTTTTGTAGATCAGGTCTGTACATTTACTCCACTGAAGCTTATTGTCCAAGAGGACACCCAGATATTTGTTTTCCTCTACAATCTCTATGTTCTGACCTCTGATAGATGTTGCAGAGATAGGTGTGGTACGCTTCCTGAAGTCTATGCACATCTCTTTGGTCTTGTTGGTATTGTGGACCAAGTGTGATTCATCACACCACTCTACATAGTAATTTAGGACCGGGCCATGGTGTTCCTCGTCGTTATGCAACAAGCTGATCAAGGCAGTGTCATCAGCAAACTTAACGAGGTGTCTGTCAGGATGCGAACTAGTACAACTATTAGAGTACAAGATGTACAGGAGTGGGGACAAAACACATCCCTGAGGAGAGCCTGTGTTGGTGGTGCATATGTCCGACACGTGGGGACCTATTTTGACCCACTGTGACCGCTGGCTCAGGAAGTCTAACAGCCACAAAACCAGCCCCCCATCTAAGAAGTCCCGAATGAGTCTGTGCCAGAATGTAAGGCTGGATTGTGTTGAAGGCAGAAGAAAGTCAACAAGGACGGTCTCTGCCGCCATCTGGTGATAGGTGGAACCATGACACAATAAAGGTGCTAGTTAGAAACAAATATGGTTATTGAGAGCGATGTCATAGGGGAACCATTTTAGGGTCTCTGAAAAAACAAATTGGATAGTTCTTTGAAGAACCATAAAAAAACTAAACCAGAAATGTTTGGTCCTCCAGGACCGGAATTGAATGGCCCTGCTGTAAGGTTTCAAGCCTTATTTGCATATTTCCCAGGGTGCCTTTCGAGTGAATTTGAGTTACTGGTACCACCGATGACTGTGTTTGCTAGTGACAGAGACATGGTTGTTG
Organism: Salmo salar; assembly: GCF_965601325.2. Classification (NCBI taxonomy): domain Eukaryota; kingdom Metazoa; phylum Chordata; class Actinopteri; order Salmoniformes; family Salmonidae; genus Salmo; species Salmo salar. Next base: position 26,506,703 of record NC_138295.1, read on the forward strand.
CATTCAATCATTTTCTTAACTATGGCTTTCACCAGGTGAGATCCTAAATAAATATGTTGTCATTATAATGTTATTATTTAAGACTTTACGTATTTCATAACGCCTTTCTTTTGAGCGCCTAGTTTTACACTTATATAGACCTGCAAGTCACTTTATGCTGGCTTGCGAAATTATGCGGAATTCCTATTTGAATCGAGCCAAAGAGGGGATATCCAACCTTTGGAAATTGTATTCACCTGCAACCTGCATTCAGAATAACTGCCAGGGTTGGGAAGATTAAAATATGAGACTACCTTAAACATCTAAACTGGTGGGTTAACAATCCTTTCCATAATGGGTGCAATAAACCCAAGTAACAGATTGGAATAGTTTTGAAAAATGTGTTATTTAATTAATTAATCAATGTCCATGCAAAACATAGATATTGAAACAAGCAATTCTAAAAATCAACCTGAAGAAGTGCATGCTGGGAAATATGATAATGATGGGCATGGTTTTGGTTCAACTCTGGTTATTAACACTAACACTGGGGTTCTTTTACACCACTGAGTATTAATTTAACTATTTACAGAGTTAATTTAATCCTCCTGTTGTGTTCGTTTCATGTTAATTAATTCTGTGTTCCCGGTCCAAAATGACCGCCAAATTATAGCTGATTTTAAATCCATAATAATACATATATTATCACATAATGTTGTGTAAGATCTTTTAATCAACTTAAGTTCTTGTGAACATTACAAGTTTTGAACTTCTATTTACTATTTATGGCCCGCAGGCCTCATTGACCTGAGCTCATACAACTAGTTTTTGAGTTTAAAAAAAGCATAATGTATGGATTATATTGACTCTAACAAAAACTCAGATGAAACATATTGTGCTATTTATCACAGACTACTTTGTGTCAAAGTCTAACAAGGACTCTCTCCTCCTTACCAGTGTCATGATCAAAGATATGATCAAGAGCCTCACATACAGTATATCGTTTGGTCATTGTGCTGCCACAGAATGAATTGTGAGCAAGGCCTTAAAAAAGTTTTATATACTAGAGCTGCGAGAAAAATGTTGCGATTGTTTGTGAGAATGCCAACATGTGGGGGAAAGATTCTATTGGGGAAAGGTTCCCATGGGGGTTTCCATGGATGCCAAGAAGGGGAGTGAGGTGTGTGTGTGCTCAAACACACATTCATGTGGGGTCTGGGAGAGGAAGTTTGTCCATCTGATGAATGGGCATGTGCCAGAACTCAATTTTCGATACTAATTGTAGTCTCACCCATTTATTTCTAATGACATTTTTGACCAGGAACACCACAGGTGTACCAAAGTTAAATAAAACATCCAAAATGTAATGAAAATCATCAAAATGTATTTTGTGTGTTCAGATGGCCTGTGTGGACAAAGTCATGGAACTTTATGACAATCAGATTAAATTAACTACATTTTTCAGAGAGAAAACGTGTAAATCGTTCCAATTCGACCGGAACACAGCAGGAGGGTTAACTATTGAATCAACACTAGAAATGTTACACTTAAAAATCAACACTAGTTAACACTGGCCAATTTGCTGTGTGCTATGAAAAGGACACATCTGCAGGCTTCCATATGTTTCAAAAACCTTTTAGAATTCTTAAGAACCTTAGATACAACATCAAGAACCCCACAAGAACTCAAAGGTTCTTTATCGGGCAAGAGTTCTCCAAGGAACCTTAAGAGCTGAGGAAGAACCATTTAAGAACCTTTATTTGTTTCAGTGTAGGGCAAAAGCATGTATGTGTATGTTAGTGGCTTTCTCACAGCTACATAAGGGCTATTTTTGTAAGGTCACTATCCTTTGTTCATTCTGGTTACACTGTCCTGCATCAGCTCACTGTTTCTCACATTAGTGGTGGCTCTGATGGCTCAGTTGATAGGAGCACGGCCCTTGCTACACCAGAGACGTGGATTTGGATCCTGCATGGGGAGTGTGTAGGTGATATGGAATTCACAAAATCTCTCCACTGGTGCTGGGCCAGAAAAGACTGATAGTTTTAAAAACCCACACATACATTCACTACCATTCAAAAGTTTGAGGTCACTTCACTTTTTTTGTCCATTAAAATAACATCAAATTGATCAGAAATACAGTGTAGACATTGTTAATGTTGTAAATGACTATTGATTTTTAATGGAATATCTACATAGGCATATACAGTGGGGGAGAAAAGTATTTGATACCCTGCTGATTTTGTACGTTTGCCCACTGACAAAGAAAGGATCAGTCTATAATTTTAATGGTAGGTTTATTTGAACAGTGAGAGACAGAATAACAACAAAAATATCCAGAAAAACGCATGTCAGAAATGTTATACATTTATTTGCATTTTAATGAGGGAAATAAGTACTTGACCCCCTCTCAATCAGAAAGATTTCTGTCTCCCAGGTGTCTTTTATACAGGTAATGAGCTGAGATTAGGAGCACACTCTTAAAGGGAGTGCTCCTAACCGCAGCTTGTTACCTGTAAAAAAGACACCTGTCCACAAAAACAATCAATCAATCAGATTCCAAACTCTCCACCGTGGCCAAGACCAAAGAGCTCTCCAAGGATGTCAGGGACAAGATTGTAGAACTACACAAGGCTGGAATGGGCTACAAGACCATCGCCAAGCAGCTTGGTGAGAAGGTGACAACATTTGGTGAGATTATTTGCAAATGGAAGAAACACAAAAGAACTGTCAATCTCCCTGGGCCTGGGGCTCCATGCAAGATCTCACCTCGTGGAGTTGCAACGATCATGAGAACGGTGAGGAATCAGCCCAGAACTACACGGGAGGATCTTGTCAATGATCTCAAGGCAGCTGGGACCATAGTCACCAAGAAAACAATTGGTAACACACTACGCCGTGAAGGACTGAAATCCTGCGCCCGCAAGGTCCCCCTGCTCAAGAATACATATACATGCCCGTCTGAAGTTTCCTATGAACATCTGAATGACTCAGAGGACAACTGGTGAAAGTGTTGTGGTCAGATGAGACCAAAATAGAGCTCTTTGACATCAACTCAACTCGGAGGAGGAGGAATGCTGCCTATGACCCCAAGAACACCATCCCCACCGTCAAACATGGAGGTGGAAACATTATGCTTTGGGGGTGTTTTTCTGCTAAGGGGACAGGACAACTTCACCGCATCAAAGGGACGATGAACGGAGCCATGTACCGTCAAATCTTGGGTGAGAACCTCCTTCCCTCAGCCAGGGCTTTGAAAATGGGTCGTGGATGGGTATTCCAGCATGACAATGACCCAAAACACACGGCCAAGGCAACAAAGGAGTGGCTCAAGAAGAAGCACATTAAGGTCCTTGAGTGGCCTAGCCAGTCTCCAGACCTTAATCCCATAGAAAATCTGTAGAGGGAGCTGAAGGTTCGAGTTGCCAAACGTCAGCCTCAAAACCTTAATGACTTGGAGAAGATCTGCAAAGAGGAGTGGGACAAAATCCCTCCTGAGATGTGTGCAAACCTGGTGGCCAACTACAAGAAACGTCTGACCTCTGTGATTGCCAACAAGGGTTTTGCCACCAAGTACTAAGTCATGTTTTGCAGAGGGGTCAAATACTTATTTCCCTCATTAAAATGCAACTCATTTTATAACATTTTTGACATGGATTTTTCTGGATTTTTTTGTTGTTATTCTGTCTCTCACTGTTCAAATAAACGTACCATTAAAATTATCGACTGATCATTTCTTTGTAAGTGGGCAAACATACAAAATCAGCAGGGGATCAAATACTTTTTCCCCCCACTGTAGAGGCCCATTATCAGCAACCATCACTCCTGTGTTCCAATGGCATGTTGTGTTAGCTAATCAAAGTTTATCATTTTAAAAGGCTAGTTGATCATTAGAAAACACTTTTGCAATTATATTAGCACAGCTGAAAACTGTTGTGCTAATTAATGAAGCAATAAAACTGGCCTTCTTTAGACTAGTTGAGTATCTGAAGCATAAACATTTGTGGATTCGATTACAGGCTCAAAATGGACAGAAACAAATAACTTTCTTCTGAAACTCGTCAGATTATTCTTGTTCTGAGAAATGAAGGCTATTCCATGCGAGAAATTGCCAAGAAACTGAAGATCTCGTACAACACTGTGTACTACTTCCTTCACAGAACAGCGCAAACTGGCTCTAACCAGAATAGAAAGAGGAGTGGGAGACCCCGGTGCACAACTGAGCAAGAGGACAAGTACATTAGAGTGTCTAGTTTGAGAAACAGACGCCTCACATGTCCTCAACTGGCAGCTTCATTAAATAGTACCCGCAAAACACCAGTCTCAACGTCAACAGTGAAGAGGTGTCTCCGGGATGCTGACCTTCTAGGCAGAGTTCCTCTGTTCAGTCTTTTATTGGCCAGTCTGAGATATGGTTTTTCTTTGCAACTCTGCCTAGATGGCCAGCATCCCAGTTTGCCAGTTTGCGCTGTTCTGTGAAGGGAGTAGTGCACAGCATTGTATGAGATCTAATATTTTCTTGTCAATTTCTCGCATGGAATAGCCCTTATTTCTCAGAACAAGAATAGACTGACGAGTTTCAGAAGAAAGTACTTTGTTTCTGGACATTTTGAGCCTGTAATCAAACCCACAACTGCTGATGCTCCAGATACACAAATAGTCTAAAGAAGGCCAGTTTTACAGCTTCTTTAATCAGTACAACAGTTTTCAGCTTTTTAAAATGATAAACTTGGATTAGCTAACACAATGTGCCATTAGAACACAGGAGTGATGGTTGCTGATAATGGACCTCTGTACGCTGTATGTAGATATTCCATTTAAAAAAATCTGCCGTTTCCAGCTACAATAGTCATTTACAACATTAACAATGTCAACACTGTATTTCTGATCAATTTGATGTTATTTTAATGGACAAAATGTTTTATTTTCTTTCAAAAACAAGGAAATGTGTAAGTGACCCCAAACTTTTGAATGGTAGTGTATTTAGGGTGAATAGTGCACTAATTAAGTAGGTGGAGCAGCATATACCATGTACAGGCTTGTCTTTTTGAATCATGCAGACTGTTTCATGTCCACGTATACTAGCTGATTGTTACAGAATGGCCAGCCAGGTATTGAGTGGGCTTGTCTGAGGGTCTCTGATTGTTGTTCCCCAGGGGGTGGGGACGGATGACGACGTGCTGATTGAAATCCTAGCGTCTAGGACCTGCGCCCAGATTAAAGACGTTGTCAAAGTCTACAAGAAAGGTAAGAGGTTAAATGTGTCATGACACATTCATAAAATATCCCACTGGGCAAAAACTGGTTGAATCAACATTGTTTCCATATCATTTCAACAGAAAAATCTACATGTAAAACTGATTGGATTTCAAAAGTCATCACCGTAAGGGAATTTCGTATTTTTAACCTGGGTGATATTTTTTGTTGATTTCACGTTGAATTCAAATTAGTTCGAAATTGAAATCAAAACTAAACGTTCAACTGAAGTATGTGCCCTGTGGGATTCATTCAACCTCTACAAGAAAGAGCTTAGGTTACTCATATAAGAGCACAAAGCGAGACCCAGATGCTGACATGGGAGGCAGGTGGTTTGAGTCTTTGATATTTATTACATCCAAAAGGAGTAGGCAAGAGAATGGTCATGGACAAGCAAAAGGTCAAAACCAGTTCGGAGTCCAGGAGGTACAGAGTGGCAGGCAGGGTCGAGGTCAGGGCAGGCAGAATGGTCAGGCGGGCGTGTACGGAGTCCAGAAAACAGGCAAGGGTCAAAACTGGGAGGACTAGTAAAAGAGAATAGAAAAGGCAGGAGCATGGGAAAAACACGCTGGTTGACTTGGAACATACAAGAATAACTGGCACACAGAGACAGGAAACACAGGGATAAATACACCAGGGATAACAAGTGAAACCTGGAGTGGGTGGAGACAATAACAAGGACAGGTGAAACTGATCAGGGTGTGACACCTCAAGGAAAACAGGTATCACTTAAATGGGTGGTATACAGTTCATAAGCATTCATAACACCTTTATGAGTGTTGCAGTATCATTCGTAAAAACGTCCATTAGATGTTTATTCAACAGTGGAGAGAAGTTGAGCTGAACACAATCCACATGATTTTTTTCACAGTCCATCAAATAGAATTACACATTCCACATGTTACATCCAATCTCCATAACCTGGATACCCTACTGCTTCTACTTTCAAATGCTGGATCGGTGCCTTGCCTTGAGCTAAAGCGGTGAGAGTTAGACTCTCAGAATGCAGATTGGCTCGGTGAATAGCAAGATGATGCAGATAGAGATGGCAGCTTTGCTTCTAGTCCTTAGGGAACGGTGCAGTATTTTGTTTTTTATGTATTATTTCTTACATTGTTAGCCCAGAAAACCTTAAGTGTTATTACATACAGCCGGGAAGAACTATTGGATATCAGCAAGACGTCAACTTACCAGCACAACCAGCACTACAACCAGGAATATGACTTTCCCAAAGCGGATCCTTTGTCTGCACCTCCCAGGGCATTTGAACTGATTCCAGGGGCCAATCCAAAACAACGCCGCCGGAGGAGAGGGTGCTGGAGAGGTCTTCTAGTGAGGCTTGGGATGCACGCACACCACCCACCACTTCCGAGTATATTACTCGCTAATGTCCAGTCCCTAGTTAACAAAGTCGACGAAATCAGGGAAAGAGTTGCTTTCCAAAGAGATATCCGGGATTGTAACATACTCTGTTTCACAGAAACATGGCTACCTGGGGACATGCTGTCGGAGTCCGTACAGCCAACGGGATTTTCAGTGCATCGAGCCGACAGGAATTAACATCTCTCCGGTAAGAAGAAGGGCGGGGTGTATGTTTCACGATTAACAACTCAAAGTGTAATTGTAACAACATACAATAACTCAAATCCTTTTGTTCACCTGACCTAGAATTCCTTACAATCAAATGCCAACCGTATTATCTCCCAAGAGAACTCTCCTCAGATATCGTCACAGCCGTGTATATTCTCCCGCAAGCGGATACCAAGACAGCCATCAAGGAACTTCACTGGACTTTATGCAAATTGGAAACCATATATCCTGAGGCTGCATTTATTGTTGCTGGGGATTTTAACAAAGCTCATTTGAGAACAAGGCTACCTAAATTCTATCAGCATACCATTTGTAGTACACGAGCGAGTAACACGCTCAACCGTTGCTACTCTAACTTCCGCGATGCATACAAGGCCCTCCCCCGCCCTCCTTTTGGAAAATCCGACCGTGACTCTATCTTGTTGCTCCCCTTCTATAGGCAGAAACTAAAACAGGAAGCACCCGTGCTTAGGTCTATCCAACGCTGGTCTGACCAATCGGAATCCACGCTTCAAGATTGCTTCGATCACGTGGACTGGGATATGTTCCGGGTAGCCTCAGACAATAACAATTGACGTATACGCTGACTCGGTGAGCGAGTTTTTAAGGAAGTGTATAGGATATGTTGTACCCACTGTGACTATTAAAACTTTCCCTAACCAGAAACCGTGGATTGATGCCAGCATTCGCGCAAAACTGAAAGCACCTACCACTGCATTTAATCATGGCAAGGATTGAATGGAAACATGGCCGAATACAAACAGTGTAGTTATTCCCTCCGTAAGGCAAACAAGAAAGCGTCAGTATAGAGTCAAAGTGGAGTCGCAATTCAATGGTTCAAACACGAGACATATGTGGTAGGGTCTACAGACAATCCCGGATTACAAAAAGAAAACCAGCCCCGTCGCAGACATCGACGTCTTGCTTCCAGACAAATTAAACAAGTTCTTTGCGCTCTTTGAGGACAATACAGTGCCACCGACGTGGCCCGCTACCAAAGACTGTGGGCTCTCCTTCTCCGTGGCCGACGTGAGTAAAACATTTAAACGTGGTAACGCTCGCAAGGCTGCCTGCCCATGCGGCATCCCTAGCCGCGTCCTCAGAACATGCGCAGACCAGCTGGCTGGTGTGATTACGGACATATTTAATCAATCCCTATCCCAGACTGCTGTCCCCACATGCTTCAAGACGCTTCAACCATTGTTCCTGTTCCCAAGAAAGCTAAGGTAACTGAACTAAATGACTATCATCCTGTAGCACTCACTTCTGTCATCATGAAGTGCTTTGAGAGACTAGTCAATGATCATATCACATCCACCCTACCTGTCACCCTAGACCCACTTCAGTTTGCTTACCACCCCAAAACTCCACAGCTGATGCAATCGCCATCACACTGCACACTGCCCTAAATGCTGTTCATTGACTACAGCTCAACATTCAACACCATAGTACCCTCCAAACTCGAGACCTTGGGACTCGACCCCGCCCTGTGCAACTGGGTCCTGGACTTCCTGACGGGCCGCCCCCAGGTGGTGAAGGTAGGATTCAACACCGGGGCCCCACAAGGGTGCGTTCTCAGCCCCCTCCTGTACTCCCTGTTCACCCACAACTTCGTGGCCATGCACGCATCCAATTCAATCATTACGTTTGCAGACAACACTACAGTGGTAGGCTTGATTACCAACAACGATGAGACAGCCTGACAGGGAGGAGGTGAGGGCCCTCGGAGTGTGGTGTCAGGAAAATAACCTCTCACTCAAAACAAAACAGCAAAACAAAAGAGATGATTGTGGACTTCTGGAAACAGCAATGGGAGCACCCCACTATCCACATCGACAGGACAGCAGTGGAGAAGGTGGGAAGTTTTAAGTTCCTCGGTGTACATATCACAGACAAACTGAAATGGTCCACGCACACAGACAGTGTGGTGAAGAAGGCGCAACAGCGCCTCTTCAACCTCAGGATGCTGAAAAAAGGTGGCTTGTCACTGAAAACCTTCACTTACATTTACAGGTGCACAATTGAGAGAATCCTGTTGGGCTGTATCACCGCTTGGTATGGCAACTGCACCATCCACAACCGCAAGACTCTCCAGAGGGTGGCGCGGTCTGCACAACGCATCACCATGGGCAAACTACCTGCCCTCCAGGACACCTACAACACCCGGTGTCACAGGAAGGCAAAAAAAGATCATCAAGGACAATAACCACCCGAGCCATTGCCTGTTCACCCCGCTTCCATCCAGAAGATGAGGCCAGTACAGGTGCATCAAAGCTGGGACAGAGAGATTGAAAAACAGCTTCTATCTCAAGGCCATCAAATTGTTAAACAGCCACCACTAACACAGAGAGGTGACTGCCTACCTACAGACTTGATATCATTGGCCACTTTAATAAATGGAACACTAGTCACTTTAATAATGCCACTTTAATAATGCCACTTTCCCTGTGGCTCAGTTGGTAGAGCATGGTGTTTGCAACGCCAGCATGGTGTGTGCAACGCCAGGGTAGTGGGTTCAATTCCCACAGGGGGCCAGTACAGTTTTATTTATTTTTTAAATGTATGAAATGTATGCATTCACTACTGTAAGTCGCTCTGGATAAGAGCGTCTGCTAAATGACTAAAATGTTAAAAATGTAAATGTAAGAATGTTTACATATCTCACATTACTCATCTCATATGTGTATACTGTATCCTTTACTATCTATTGCATCTTAGCTGTTCTGTCACTGCTCATCCATATATTTTCTACTTATATATTCTTATCCCATTCCTTTTCTAGATTGTGTGTATTATGTTTTGTTGTGTAATTCATTAGATAATAGGTTTTGTTGTGGAATTGTTAAATATTACCTGTATGACACTGTTGGATCTAGAAGTATAAGCATTTCGCTGCACACGCAATAGCATCTTCTAACCATGTGTATGTGACCAATAAAATGTGATTTTGATTTGAATGCAATATGGCCTCCGGTTCCACATATTGTGGAACCTTGCTTTGAATCTGAATGTCTGTTTGTTGCACTCATTCGTATTCTAGATGTTTCTCTCGCTGGGCTATGAGAGCAGTCTGATACCTTGCTTCAAACCAATAGCATTGAAGGATGAAGGACAGTCATATGGCCTTGGTCTAGGATAGATAGGATTACCATGCATTGTTGACCACCAATGTAACCCAATGGTAGTTCTGTGCTCACCCCTGACTAGGTACATACATTTGTTCACTCTGAACTATGCCTCTTAATTTAGAGCTGTCCAATCAAACTTTCTGCCCTCAGGGCATCCCATCAAAATGTGTTCACCTCAGTGCAGATCAACCCCTAGAACTTAAAATAAACACTATATCAACTGCATCAAGTACCCAGTCTATTTTCAAGAGTACGTTCCTAGTCCTGCATCTTCAGCCAATAGACACAGCGAGTGTCTAGCACAACAGCCTGGTCCCAGATCTGTTTGTGCTGCCTCCTATGGTCATTGTCACGCCATTGTCACAGCACAAACAGATTTGAACCAGGCTAATGGCACAATAGGCCAAGGATAAGAGCCACCCTGGCCATCTGAGATGGACACCGGAGAAGGCTGATCCATCCGTTACCCTGCTAATCAAATCCCCCTGGCGGAGACCTTCGGCTAAACAGAGCACGTCCAATCTGGGTCGATTGCTGCCATTAGCAACCATTGTCCGATATAAGTGTAAACAGTTTTCTGCCTTTCCCTTCTCCCTCTTCTCGTCTTTCTCAGAGTGCGGCGGGAAGCTGGAGAAAGATATCACCGGTGACACCTCGGGCAACTTCCAAAAGCTTCTAATAATGCTTCTGCAGGTAAACGAAGAGAGAAGGAGGGATAAGAGAGATACAGTATTTCCTTTCTGATAATGGGAGTGCTTTGGTGATGTCCTTATAAAGTCATGGGTGGTTCACGAAAGGTGAGGATGGAGTGAGAAGGAATGAGGAGGGAAGGGTACGTACAGTAAGTACATCATTGTCCTCTGGGTCTTAGTAACCTAACCCACCAGGTTGCCAGGTTGGGAGGGACGCAAAGATTAGGTCATGAAGGGTAGACATCACTCTACTCCCATGATGCACTAACCTTTTCCCCTCTGTTCTTTTTTCTTCCCCTTTGCTCCTCTGTTCTTTTGTGTAGAGGAGCAATGACGAAGGGGTGGATGACAACAGGATTGAGAAAGACGCAAAGGTAACAGAACCCAATGAGTGGGTGGATGATCGCTAAGTGCTACGCTATAGGGCAAGACATAATTACATTTTGTCTTCAGCGCTCAAATGTTAACATGCTCAGGATATGGCTCCAAACCATTTCCATACAGTAGGCCTAAAGGACAAAGCAAGCTTCAAGTGTATCATAGTGCTCGCTGATAAATGATTGATATAAAAAATGGATTTAGTACATTTTCTTCCTGGAATGGAAAATCCCATGGACTTAAAAGCTAAAAAAAAAAATGTTTATTCATTTTCATACTTGGATCAACATTGTAGGCTACAGTACATTTAATGATTATACACATGCATGTATAATACAGGTCCAATGAAGGGTCCCTTGCCTTTGACATCCACTTCATTGAGCATGGCCTTATCATATTCAGTGAAACCAGTGACTGGCTCTAAAACATTTACATTTCTTCATAGATCATTGATCAAACTATGTTCTACTGCAACTAGTGAAGGTTGTGTTAAACAGCTGATAGTATAAGACATTCTGAACACCAAAGACAGGATTTGAGGTAAACACTTGCATACCACAATTGTAATAACAGTGCTCAGTGCGCTTTAATAAACTGTTATGAGTGGGGTACTTGTATTTGTGTGTGTGTTTCAGGAACTGATTGCTGCTGGCAAGGGGAAGGTTGGCACAGACGAAGATAAATTCATCAACATCCTGGGCAATAGAAGCCATGAACACCTTCGACTAGGTGTGTGTGTGCCATTTCGTTCAATCATTATAACAGAATTGCATTCTGCACTTTTATTATAACATCAAATAACATCAAATTCTCATATGTATCTTGTTTTTCATTGCAAGTGTTTGACGCCTACAAGAAGGTGTCTGGCAATGATATTGAGGACAGCATTGAGGGCGCGACTACTGGAAACCTGGAGAACTTAATGCTGGCAGTTGGTAAGACTCTACAATGATGACAAGTAGCAACAGTAAAGTTAAAAAAAGATTAGAAAAAAATATACAAAACTAAAATGTAACACAATTAAAGAATGACATTTCTGTATTGCATTTTGACAAATCAAACCTAAACCACCTATCAGTCAATACATGTTGTACATATTCCATACATACATAATACATAATATTGAAACATGAGTTAATCATTTGGAAATGTCATCTTTCCTTTCCATAGTGAAGTGTGCTAAGAGTGTCCCAGCCTACTTTGCAGAGTCCCTCTACAGGTCTATGAGGGTATGGTGTTTGTGTTGTCATCTATCATCCCATGGAGGATTTACCAGAAAGTTTCAATTACCAACGCATACCTCCAAAAAGGCTTTAGGAGGTTAGGTTTAGGCATTTGTAATTGTGATGTCTATTGTTTCTTTGTTAGCGTGCTGGCACTGATGACCACACTCTGATGAGAATCATGGTGTCCAGGGGTGAGACAGACATGCTGGACATCAGAGCCTGCTTTAAGAAGATGTATGGGGCATCTCTTTATACCACCATCCAGGTACAGTGGGCTAGTCTCTCCTCTATCCATTCTGGTACAATAGGCTAGTCTCCCTTTTAACTATTCAGGCACAATGGTCTAGTCTCTCCCTTAACTGTTGACATATAGGTTAGTTTTCAGGTACAGTGGACTAGTCTTTCCTCTAACCAGGTACAGTGCGCTAGTCTCATCTTCACCCCGAACAACTAACCCTAATAATCCACTTCTATACTCAGCTATCACCTATCAAATGACACTAGAGAGCAGTGGAGGTTTCTGAGGGGAGGATGGCTCATAATAATGGCTGAAGTGGAGTCAATGGAGTGGGATCAACCACATCAAAGACATGGTGTCCATATGAGCCGTCCTCCCCTCAGCAGCCTCCACTGATAGAGAGTCATTAGATAGATTTGTGTCGCAGCCAATACACTGGGAAATCACCTGAGTGACAGGTCTATTATTCCAGCTGCCTCATCCACAAGCTCCATAAATATTCTAGCAAGTCGGCCATTGTGACAATCTGTTACTCTCCTGAGTCTCCTCCTAGGTTTTTAGCTTATCAGTATCTGGATAGGAAGACTAAAATACCTGGTTTCAGCCCTGTAAACATGGGAGATGTCGATACCTCACTGGAGGCAGAATGATGAGGGCGTACTAGAGACTGGTGTAATGCCAAATGGATAGGACCAGTACAAACATGCAACCTCCTGTCATGCGTCCTTATTTCCAACCCCGCCATCTACAGCATACATCATCCATTCCTGACACTGTATTATTCATGACTCAGCATATCATGCTGTCTGACTTGGTAGTAATGAGCAGCCTTCCTCTGTGACTTGGTAATATTGAGCAGCCTTCCTCTCGGACTTGGTAATAATGAGCAGCCTTCCTCTTGGACTTGCGTCAGGTTGACATTGTGCGGTATGACAGTCCATTTGTACAACTGATGTAGATATTTGTTTACACAGCCATTGTGAAGACACTGCGCAATGGTTTTGTAGACCTTTTTTTGCAGACTAACTCTCCGTTGTATCACACAAATATCTGTCAAATGTGTTGTACATCAGCTGTACAACCTGAGTATACAAGACCTATGTAATTCATAGGCTGATTGTCTATTTGGCAGTGCTGGCAACACCTTTAATGCCAATTTGTGTTTATTTGTTTACTTATTCCCAGGAGGACACCACTGGGGACTACGGAAAGGCCCTGCTCTATCTTTGTGGAGGAAATGACTGAGGACTCTTTGATGATGTGGTTCTGAATGATGATGCGTGATGGCGCCACAATGAGCTACACCTGATACTCTGTCCGTCAATTATAATTAATTCATGTTAGATTTTTATCTTCTATTCGACGATTGGCTTAAGTTACCACTTCATTGTATTGGCTATGTATCTTGATTGTCCACATTCAACACATACTGAACTCAGCACTGTGTGCCCTCTTTTTTCCCCATATTGTTCAAATACTCTTTTATTTGACTCTTTTGTTCATGTGAAGCAAACTATGCTTTGTTTTGGTAAACATGTCTAATTTCAAGGAATAATGTGAGTAATATTGCTATATCCATTTGTTTTTGTTATTTTCTTTGTTACCTAAATCAACACGCTATCTTATTCTATCTTGATTAATGCCTTTATGTGTCTGTGAGTTCTAAGAACAAAGTTGCTGTTCAATTATTAAAAGGTTAATGTCTACTATTATGTTTCACTCATTAATAACATATGAAGTTGTGAATTGCAATAGGAGTGGGCAGATAAAGGTATCAGTCACCTCTAAGATGAGTATATCTCCATGACATAGTAACTCATGTCATATCTAATTGGCCAAGTTCAGTCTTTAGTTTACAGGTCATCCAATCGAATGGCTGTGGAGTCTTTAGTGATGTTGATATTCTACCACTAGATGGGAGAAACAGCCAAAACAAGCAGGGAGTTCATATCTAGTGGACTTCCCTATTGACACCACAGTAGTTGCAGCATGTACTGTAGTTATGTTGTAGCATGTAGTGTAGTTATGTTGTAACATGTACTGTAGTTAGGTTGTAACATGTACTGTAGTTAAGGTTGTAACATGTAGGTCTGTTGTAAAAATGTACTGTACTTATATTGTAACATGCAGTTAGGTTGTAACATGTACTGTAGTTATGTTGTTGTAACATGTACTGTAGTTATGTTGTTGTAACATGTACTGTAGTTATGTTGTTGTAACATGTACTGTAGTTATGTTGTTGCAACATGTACTGTAGTTGTGTTGTTGTAACATGTACTGTAGTTGTATTGTTGTAAAATGTACTGTTGTTAGGTTGTAACATGGAGTTAGGTTGTAACATGTACTGTAGTTATGTTGTAACATGTACTGTAGTTAGGTTGTAACATGTACAGTAGTTAGGTTGTAACGTGTAGTTAGATTGTAACATGTCATGTAGTTAGGTTGTAACATATAGTTAGGTTGTAACATGCACTGTAGTTAGGTTGTAACATGCACTGTAGTTAGGTTGTAACATGCACTGTAGTTAGGTTGTAACATGCACTGTAGTTAGGTTGTAACATGTACTGTAGTTAGGTTGTACCATGCACTGTAGTTAGGTTGTAACATGCACTGTAGTTAGGTTGTACCATGCACTGTAGTTAGGTTGTAACATGGACTGTAGTTAGGTTGTAACATGCACTGTAGTTAGGTTGTAACATGCACTGTAGTTAGGTTGTAACATGCACTGTAGTTAGGTTGTAACATGCACTGTAGTTAGGTTGTAACATGCACTGTAGTTAGGTTGTAACATGCACTGTAGTTAGGTTTTAACATGCACTGTAGTTAGGTTGTAACATGCACTGTAGTTAGGTTGTACCATGCACTGTAGTTAGGTTGTAACATGCACTGTAGTTAGGTTGTAACATGCACTGTAGTTAGGTTTTAACATGCACTGTAGTTAGGTTGTAACATGCACTGTAGTTAGGTTGTAACATGCACTGTAGTTAGGTTGTAACATGCACTGTAGTTAGGTTGTAACATGCACTGTAGTTAGGTTGTAACATGCACCGTAGTTAGGTTGTAACATGCACTGTAGTTAGGTTGTAACATGCACTGTAGTTAGGTTGTAACATGCACTGTAGTTAGGTTGTAACATGCACTGTAGTTAGGTTTTAACATGCACTGTAGTTAGGTTGTAACATGCACTGTAGTTAGGTTGTACCATGCACTGTAGTTAGGTTGTAACATGCACTGTAGTTAGGTTGTAACATGCACTGTAGTTAGGTTTTAACATGCACTGTAGTTAGGTTGTAACATGCACTGTAGTTAGGTTGTAACATGCACTGTAGTTAGGTTGTAACATGCACTGTAGTTAGGTTGTAACATGCACTGTAGTTAGGTTGTAACATGCACTGTAGTTAGGTTGTAACATGCACTGTAGTTAGGTTGTAACATGCACTGTAGTTAGGTTGTAACATGCACTGTAGTTAGGTTGTAACATGTACTGTAGTTAGGTTGTAACATGCACTGTAGTTAGGTTGTAACATGCACTGTAGTTAGGTTGTAACATGTACTGTAGTTAGGTTGTAACATGTACTGTAGTTAGGTTGTAACATGTACTGAGGTTGTAACGTACTGTAGTTAGGTTGTAACGTGTACTGAGATTGTAACGTATACTGTAGTTATGTTGTAACATCTACTGAAGTTAGGGTACTGAAGTTAGGTTGTAACATTTACTGTAGTTAGGTTGTAACATGTGGTTAGGTTGTAATGTGTAGTTAGGTTGTAACATGTATTGTAGTTAGGTTAAAATATGTAGTAAGCTTATAACATGTAGTTACATTGTAGCATATACTGTAGTTAGTTTGTAACCTGTACTGAGGTTGTAACGTACTGTAGTTAGGTTGTAACATGTACTGAGGTTGTAATGTATACTGTAGTTAGGTTGTAACATATACTGTAGTGAGGTTGTAACCTGTACTGAAGTTAGGTTGTAACATGTACTGAAGTTAGGTTGTAACATGTACTGTAGTTAGGTTGTAACATGTTGTTAGCTTGTAACATGTGGTTACATTGTAGCATGTATTGTAGTTACATTGTAACATGCACTGTAGTTATGTTGTAACATGTAATGCAGTTACGTTGTAATATGTAATTTAGTTATGTTGTAACATGTAGTTACATTGTAACATGTACTGTAGTTACATTGTAACATGCACTTTAGTTATATTGTAACATGTAATGTAGTTACGTTGTAATATGTAATTTAGTTATGTTGTAACATGTAGTTAGATTGTAACATGTAGTTTTGTTGTAACATAGCTATGTTAAACATGTACTGTAGTTAGGTTGTAACACATACTGTAGTTAGGTTGCAACACATACTGTAGTTAGGTTGTAACAAATACTGTAGTTAGGTTGCAACACATACTGTAGTTAGGTTGCAACACATACTGTAGTTAGGTTGCAACACATACTGTAGTTAGGTTGTAACAAATACTGTAGTTAGGTTGTAACAAATACTGTAGTTAGGTTGCAACACATACTGTAGTTAGGTTGCAACACATACTGTAGTTAGGTTGCAACACATACTGTAGTTAGGTTGCAACACATACTGTAGTTAGGTTGCAACACATACTGTAGTTAGGTTGTAACAAATACTGTAGTTAGGTTGTAACAAATACTGTAGTTATGTTGCAACACATCCTGTAGTTAGGTTGCAACACATACTGTAGTTACGTTGTAACAAATACTGTAGTTAGGTTGCAACACATACTGTAGTTAGGTTGCAACACATACTGTAGTTAGGTTGCAACACATACTCTAGTTAGGTTGCAACACATACTGTAGTTAGGTTGTAACAAATACTGTAGTTAGGTTGCAACACATACTGTAGTTAGGTTGCAACACATACTGTAGTTAGGTTGCAACACATACTGTAGTTAGGTTGCAACACATACTGTAGTTAGGTTGCAACAAATACTGTAGTTAGGTTGCAACACATACTGTAGTTAGGTTGCAACACATACTGTAGTTAGGTTGTAACAAATACTGTAGTTAGGTTGCAACACATACTGTAGTTAGGTTGTAACAAATACTGTAGTTAGGTTGTAACAAATACTGTAGTTAGGTTGTAACATCTAATTGTTAGGTTGTAACATGTAATGTAGTTAGGTTGCAACATGTAGTGTAGTATTTGTATTTATTAAGGGTCCAATTTGCCAGCTTCTCTTCCTGGGGTCCAGCAACATTACGGCAGTCATATACAATTTAAAATATTACATGCCATTATATTTCATGACACTTTTCACAGCACATTAAGTGTGTGCTCTCAGGCCACTACTCTACTATGACATCTACAATACAAAATCTATGTGTACGTGTGTAATAAGCATGTGTTTGCGTGTGTGTGTGTGTGTGTGTGTGTGTGTGTGTGTGTGTGTGTGTGTGTGTGTGTGTTTCTTCACAGTCCCTGCTGTTCCATAAGGTATATTTGTATCTGTTTTTAAATCTGATTCTATTGCTTGCATCAGTTACCTGATGTGGAATAGAGTTCCATGTAGCCTTGCGTCATCTGTTCTTGATTTGGGGATTGTGAAGAGACCGTTGTTGGCATGTCTTGTGGGGTATGCATGGGTGTCCAAGCTATGTGCTAGTAGTTTAAACAGACAGCTTGGTGCATTCAACATGTCAACACTTCTTACAAACACAAGTAGTGATGAAGTCAATCTCTCCTCCACTTTGAGCTCTAAATGCATATTATTAATGTTAGCTCTCTATGTACACCCAAGGGCCAGCCGTGCTGCCCTGTTCTGTAGTTTGGTTGTAACATGTACTGTAGTTAGGTTTTAACATGTACTGTAGTTAGGTTGTAGCGTGTACTGTAGTTAGGTTGTAGCGTGTACTGTAGTTAGGTTGTAATGTGTAGTTATATCATGTATCAAGGTAAGACCCAGATGCAGACAATGTTGAATTAACAATAGTTTAATAATCCAACAGGGGCAGGCAATAGACAGGTCAAGGCAGGCAGGGGTCAGTAAACCAGAGGTGGGGCAACGGTACCGGATGGCAGGCAGGCTCAGGATGGGCAGAGGTCAATAATCCAGAGGTGGGGAAAAGGTACAGGTCGGCAGGCAGGGGCAGGGGCAGGCAGAGTGGTCAGGCAGGCGGTCTCAGAGTCAGGACAGGCAACGGTCAAAACCAGGAGAGCGAGAAAAAGAGAGACTGGGAAAAGCAGGAGCTGAGACACAAAAACGCTGGTTGACATGAAAAACAAGACGAACTGGCAACAGACAAACAGAGAACACAGGTATAAATACACAGGGGATAATGGGGAAGATGGGCAACACCTGGAGGGGGGTGGAGACAATCACAAAGACAGGTGAAACAAATTACGGTGTGACAGGCCGTGTTGAAGGTGGTCTTCCACTTGTCCGCCTCTCGTATTCGCACCAAGTGGTAGGCGTTCAGTAGATCCAGCTTGGAGAAAACAGTGGCCCACTGGAGCGGTTCGAAGGCAGAGGAAATGAGTGGTAGCGGATAACGGTTGTTCACAGTAATGTCATTCACTTTTTCTCCACGAAGAAGAAACCTGCGCCAGCGGGCGAGGAAGAGGGACGGATAAATCCTGTAGCTAGGGAGTCCCCAATGTAGGTCTCCATAGCCTTGGTCTCTGGTCACGACAGAGAGTACAGACGTCAGCGGGGTGGCGTGTAGTTAGGTTGTAACGTGTGGTTAGGTTGTAATGTGGAGTGTTGTTAGGTTTTAACATGTACTGTAGTTAGAGTGTAGCGTGTTCTGTAGTTAGGCTGTAATGTGCTCTGTAGTTAGGCTGTAACGTGTACTGTAGTTAGGCTGTAACGTGTACTGTAGTTAGATTGTAACGTGTTCTGTAATTAGGCTGTAGCGTGTACTGTAGTTAGGCTGTAGCATGTACTGGAGTTAGGTTGTAATATGTCCTGTAGTTAGGATGTAATGTGTACTGTAGTTTGGGTGTAACGTGTACTGTAGTTTGGTTGTAACGTGAATTGTAGTTTGGTTGTAACGTGTACTGTAGTTTGGTTGTAACGTGTACTGCAGTTTGGTTGTAATGTGCAGTTTGGTTGTAAGGTGTAGTTTGGTTGTAACGTGTAGTTTGGTTTAACGTGCAGTTAAGTTGTAATGTGCAGTTAGGCTGTAACGTGCAGTTAGGCTGTAACGTATAGTTAGGTTGTAACGTATAGTTAGGCTGTAACGTATAGTTAGGTTGTAACGTATAGTTAGGCTGTAACGTATAGTTAGGCTGTAACGTATAGTTAGGCTGTAACGTATAGTTAGGCTGTAACGTATAGTTAGGCTGTAACGTATAGTTAGGTTGTAACGTATAGTTAGGTTGTAACGTATAGTTAGGCTGTAACGTATAGTTAGGCTGTAACGTATAGTTAGGTTGTAACGTATAGTTAGGTTGTAACGTATAGTTAGGCTGTAACGTGCAGTTAGGCTGTAACGTATAGTTAGGTTGTAACGTATAGTTAGGTTGTAACGTATAGTTAGGCTGTAACGTATAGTTAGGTTGTAACGTATAGTTAGGCTGTAACGTATAGTTAGGTTGTAACGTATAGTTAGGCTGTAACGTATAGTTAGGTTGTAACGTGTAGTTAGGTTGTAGCATGTATTGTAGTTAGGTTGAAACATGTAGTTAGGTTGTAACGTAGTTACATTGTAGCATGTAGCAACACAGGATGTTTTTGTGTTGTTCAAGGGCAGTCAAGTCTGGGGTGCCAAGGGCTATATCTGTTCTCATCCAATTCTTCTACATTTTACATAGGAGAGACTAGGGTCAGTGGTCCTAGCAGTGGCTTGGTTGGGGAAGGGGGCTTGGATGACGGTTCAGGAGTCCAACTGGAGAAAGGTCCAACTGGAGAAAGGTTGGCCTGACTTTGAGAAGTCTACTGTCTGGATTATGACCACTGAGGAATTCATAGGTTTAGCACAGTGGTGGTCAATCCTAGTCCTGGAGGACCGCCTTGTGTGCATGCTTTTGTTTCAGCCCTGCACTAATACATCGGATTAGAAAAATAATAAGTATTCCATTTAGACCATCCTTGAGCTAGCATTTTTCAGAGTTGCCATTTGAATTGTATTATGAACAATTGATAGGCCTATCGTCATTATTGAAATTATCAATTTAGGATTGCTTGATTAGTTTACATTTAATTATTTGTTTACTTGTTCAACTGATTCAATCATTCAAGACGTCACCACATGCCTAATGCCCTTCAACAGATACCCTCTTTAATCCACATTGTATTGTACTACCCTACTCTGGTATGAACACATTGCATTGTACACCTCACACCAACAATGAATTGTTTGTAGGCTGTAATAATTCCTGGTAGTCATGAGTACAACGGCCCCAGCCCTAAACCTATTTATTAACCAACCAACCCCCTGGCTGGCAAACACACCATGCTCCAAATCTCCTGCTTAGGGTGTGTTATTTATGTTTGGGGTTGCTCGAGGCCTCATTTTTCAGCCAATCAGAGACCAGGGGGAATCAGGCCACCTCGGTCCAAACCAATTATGTATATAAACCCACACAGGCACAATACATTAGGCTCCGCCCACCAACAAGCACAGCAGGAAGTGGACATGTCCTGGGTTGGTGGGCAGCACGTGAGATTTGGCAGGCGGTGGGTAATGTTCCCAAATTTCAAAATGTGGGACCGACACAGAAAGGGAGGGAAGGAAAGTTTTTCTTAATCTCATTCTGGTAAATTGTATTATGTGGAAGTATTTAAATGTTTCCATGGTAGTTCAGTATGAAATAAACGATATAGAAATATGTATTTCTGTGAATATATGCCAATGCCGTTGGGGTATCGGACTAATCTCCTTTATTTTAAAGAGAACGAGTAGTCCTGCACAAACACTTGTTGAATGAAGTGGCTGTGAAATTATTTGTTGTGCAATGGCAGCATGCATTGACAGTGAATAATGTCACTTTTTCATGTTATCAGTTACGAGAGAAATGTGAATACACTGTCATATACCATACAGCCAGGAATGTGAACCCACCTGTAGAGATTTCTCTATATGCATGAATCTCTAATTCGTGCTTTAGAACAGCCTGTCAAGACATTGTTTTGATGACTAACTACATGTACTGTACAATGTACAGAATCAAAGCACTGCACGACTGAGGCAGCAGACACTGTAAATAAACAGCTGTGCCAAGATAAAAGAGTAGGGTGGGACATCCATAGTACCACGTCCATATATATATATATTTATATAGCATATGGCTCTGGTGGTTAGAGCAGGCATGTGAGGTTCTTACTGTAGATCAAAGGCATGAGGAAGGATTCATGTATAGCTCTATAGATCTGAGGAGAGGAGAAAGGGATGTTAATGTTAGGTGAAGCCATGGATGAAGTAAATGTCTACTTAACTTGTGTACTGTGAAACAGGTGGGATATGGACTCTATGGGAGGCATGGCATTGCGGTCACATCATGTCTCACAACATTCTGTTCCTCAGAAAGAAAACATTGTTCACTGGCTGCTATTGAGTTTCTAGATGCATTATGGTGCCCTGTGAGGCATAACAATGACAAAAAGTTAATGTTGACTCCCGGTAAATGAACCGGCTTGGGACTCTGAGAGATCAGAGGGAAGGATTTCTATCCAAATCTATTCAATTTGATCTGTATCCATAGTGAGGGAGTATCCTCACGGATCTGCCTTACAATTAGGTGTGCCAGCGGTGGTTCAACTACTGAGGGAATGTGCTTCCTGTGTTGTGTCATGCCACAATGCAATCGTGCGTATCAACTCAAATTCACTGGAACATCCTCCTCAGTCTTTCTTTCTATAACGCATTGACAGGTGCAACAAACTTTACAAGACCAAACGACGTTCAAAAGCACTTGGGTGCACTGTTGATATTCTACCACATTACTGTGGCATCCATATATTATTTTTTATCTGATTCACGATGACATTTTTTTTCTGCAATCCTGAAAAGGAAACTATGTCTCATCGTAAAACAACGTTATTTGTTTTGGTTAATCACTAACCTAAAGGTGGTGTCAAAGCAAAGACTAACATTGATGTAATTGACTATCAAGATGGATGAATCATATTGCAAATAGCACGTGATAAAGAAATCACACTTGAGGAATCTCCTTTAAAGAGATTCAATGGGATCTTAAGCACTTACAAATTCATAACATATCATCCGAATTGCAGGAAAACTACATTTTTGGGCAGGACGTAACATATCATACAAATGGATGACGTTGTACATTTGTGCAACATTTTCAGGGACCTGTTTTGGCTCATACTTTCAAAACTACCGGCTGAAATGATCCAAAACCTTTAATGCATATTTCACATTTTTCCATCCTCTCAGCAGCTATTTGCCTGCTGTTTGAAATCATGTGGCACCCACCTTCTGCTTTCAACAAAATTGGTATCTATCTGGTGACAAATGGTACGTAACTGTGTTTATTTTAATTAATCATGAATAAATAGAGTAATTACTTAATTATTACGTAAATGCCCTTTTACAATTTGATGTCTAGATAAATACCAGATTATAAGTAAAACAACAAATAACAGAGTTGTGTCAAGGAGTAGTCTGTATGATTGGCCTTATCCTACTCTTCTTTTTTGTATATCTGATTCCAATCAAATCTTTTTCCTGCACTCTGAACAGCCAAAAAGCACATGGAATCGGATCATTTCCAATCAGATTCAAACCACATTTATAGGTGGTTTGAAATCAGATACAAATCCGATTACTGGCCATGCGACTTGTGTTTGAATGGACAAATCGGATTTATTTGCCCTCAAGTGTTTTGTAGACTGCTATTTGGCATATCTTGTTGCGTGCTAGCTACTCTGTTGACAGTTTGACAAGAAAATGTGGCAACTAAATAGCTCGTTTACAAACAAAGTACTGAGTTTCTCATGCTAGCAAGCTAAACAGCTAGCTAGCTTGTTGACTGCTGAGGCTAGCCCAAAAGTACTTGTTTTGAAAGTTGGATCATCTTATCCTTATTCTTATCCAGGTACAACCCCAAATCTGTAAACATGGGCACCCTCATAGATATCATCCAAATACACCTCTGCTGTTTTCAACCAAGATCTCAGCGATTACTGCCTCATTGCCTGCATCTGTAATGGGTTTGCCGTCAAATGACCACCCCTCATCACTGTCAAATGCTCCCTAAATCACTTCAGCGAGCAAGCCTTTCTAATCGACCTGGCCCGGGTATCCTGGAAGGATATTGACCTCATCCCGTCAGTAGAGGATGCCTGGTCATTCTTTAAAAATGCCTTCCTCACCATCTTAAATAAGCATGCCCCTTTCAAAAAATGTTGAACTAGGAACAGATATAGCCCTTGGTTCTCTCCAGACCTGACTGCCCTCGACCAGCACAAAAACATCCTGTGGCGTTCTGCATTAGCATCGATAATGATATCGACCCCCATGATATGCAACTTTTCAGGGAAGTTAGGAACCAATATACACAGGCAGTTAGGAAAGCTAAGGCTAGCTTTTTCAAGCAGAAATTTGCATCCTGTAGCACAAACTCAAAAAAGTTCTGGGACACTGTAAAGTCCATGGAGAATAAGAGCACCTCCTCCCAGTTGCCCACTGCACTGAGGCTAGGAAACACTGTCACCACCGAAAAATCCACTATAATTGAGAATTTCAATAAGCATTTTTCTACGGCTGGCCATGCTTTCCACCTGGCTACCCATACCCCGGTCAACAGCCCTGCACTCCCCACAGCAACTTGCCCAAGCCTCCCTAATTTCTCCTTCACCCAAATCCAGATAGCTGATGTTCTGAAAGAGCTGCAAAGTCTGGACCCCTACAAATCAGCGGGGCTAGACAATCTGGAGCCTTTCTTTCTAAAATGATCTGCCAAAATTGTTGCAACCCCTATCACTAGCCTGTTCAACCTCTCTTTTGTATCGTCTGAGATTCCCAAAGATTGGAAAGCTGCTACGGTCATCCCCCTCTTCAAAGGGGGAGACACTCTAGACCCAAACTGCTACAGACCTATATCTATCCTACCCTGCCTTTCTAAGGTCTTCGAAAGCCAAGTTAACAAACAGATAACCAACCATTTCGAATCCCACCATACATTCTCCGCTATGCAATCTGGTTTCAGAGCTGGTCATGGGTGCACCTCAGCCACGCTCAAGGTCCTAAATGATAACCGCCATCGATAAGAGACATTTCTGTGCAGCTGTATTCATCAACCTGGCCAAGGCTTTCGACTCTGTCAATCACCACATTCTTATTGGCAGAATCAACAGCCTTGGTTTCTCAAATGATTGCCTCGCCTGGTTAACCAACTACTTCTCTGATAGAGTTCAATGTGTCAAATCGGAGGGCCTGTTGTCCGGACCTCTGGCCATTTCTATGGGGGTGCCACAGGGTTCAATTCTCGGGCCGACTCTCTTCTCTGTATACATCAATGATGTCGCTCTTGCTGCTGGTGATTCTCTGATCCACCTCTACGCAAACGACACCATTCTGTATACTTCTGGCCCTTCTGTGGACACTGTGTTAACTAATCTCCAGACGAGCTTCAATGCCATACAACTCTCCTTCCGTGGCCTCCAACTGCTCTTAAATGCAAGTAAAACTAAATGCATGCTCTTCAAACGATCACTGCCCGCACCTGCCCGTCCATCCAGCATCACTACTCTGGACGGCTCCGACTTAGAATATGTGGATAACTGCAAATACCTAGGTGTCTGGTTAAACTGTAAACTCTCCTTCCAGACTCACATTAAGCATCTCCAATCCAAAATTAAATATAGAATCGGCTTCCTATTTCGCAACAAAGCATCCTTCACTCATGCTGCCAAACATACCCTCGTAAAACTGACCATCCTACCGATCCTCGACTTCGGCGATGTCATTTATAAAATAGCCTCCAACACTCTACTAAACAAAAGCCCCATGTACTACCCACCACTGTGACCTGTACGCCCTCATTGGCTGGCCCTCGCTTCATACTCATCGCCAAACCCACTGGCTCCAGGTCATCTACAAGTCTCTGCTAGGTAAAGCCCCGCCTTATCTCAGCTCACTGGTCACCATAGCAGCACCCACTCGTAGCACGCGCTCCAGCAGGTATATCTCACTGGTCACCCCCAAAGCCAATTCCTCCTTTGGCCGCCTTTCCTTCCAGTTCTCTGCTGCCAATGACTGGAATGAACTGCAAAAATCACTGAAGCTGGAGACTCATATCTCCCTCACTAGCTTTAAGCACCAGCTGTCAGAGCAGCTCACAGATCACTGCACCTGTACATAGCCCATCTGTAAACAGCCCATCCAACTACCTCATCCCCATACTGTATTTATTTATTTATCTTGCTCCTTTGCACCCCAGTATCTCTACTTGCACATTCATCTTCTGCACATCTTCCATTCCAGTGTTTAATTGCTATATTGTAATTACTTCGCCACCATGGCCTATTTATTGCCTTAACTCCCTTATCTTACACCATTTGCACTCACTGTATATAGACTTTTTGTTTTCTTTTTTCTACTGTATTATTGACTGTATGTTTTGTTTATTCCATGTGTAATTCTGTGTTGTTGTATGTGCCGAACTGCTATGCTTTATCTCGGCCAGGTCGCAGTTGCAAATGAGAACTTGTTCTCAACTAGCCTACCTGGTTAAATAAAGGTGAAATGAAATAAAATAAATAAATAAATAAAATAAAACATCCTCCAAAGCAACTGGGAAACTTCCATGGCAGCCATTGTTGTCACCTTGCAGTAGCTTGCTACACAACAACTTCTGAGTGAAAGGAAGCACCACCCCCAATCATCCTACAGTACACCACCGTGCACACACTTGTCATTACTATGACAACTAGCTTAGCCTTGTTAGCAAATGACTGCTGTCTGAACACACACAAATCTGATTTGGCCACTTGTAACTTGCTAATTGGACAGTCAGTATTCCAAAACGGATTTGAAAAACAAAACTGATTTCTGTGCAGTTTGAACAAAGCTTTACTCCTACTATCCTAATCCTCTTCAGATTGTATTGTATGATCACAAAAACAAATGCCACCAACAAATACCCCCATATTTTATTCCATTTGACATTTTGTCATATGATCCCATGCTATAATTAATTGCATAGTCCCCATTGACTTTATTCCAAGAAACCCATTTGAACCAAATCTTGAATTGTTATAAAAGTGTGACCGATTTTCACTCAACAGAACACATTTTCCCATTGACAGAATTAAGCATTCGGTTTTGATAGTTCATTTAGCACGTTTGATCTTGATGCTAGTTACTCTGTAAAAAGAGTAAAAAGAGACTTTCCACCTGCTCACCTGATGCATGTGGAGTATTAGCTATGTGTTGTGATTGGCTTCTGCGCATTGCTCCTTCAGGTGCTACACAGTACTATCACCTTAAATGACTAATAAGTTGCTAGATAAATAAAGGCTTGGCGTGTTCCTATCTACATGTACCTTTTACCATGTGTCCCTCCAACATTTTTGGAAAGTTTTGGGTGGGTCAAACATGAATTATCTATTTTAGTAAAGGGTGACTGGGTACTCCTTCATGAAATTACATAATTCACATCCAAAGTATATTATTTGAATGCAGGAATCTGTTATTTCCTGAAGAACATAAGCTTTTTATAGATTTGTGAAGTACAGTTCAAGCTCAGGTCAGCCAGATAAACCATAAACAACCATCTATAAGATTATTCCGTTAATAGCTAGTAGCTCGTAAATAACTAATTATAGGTGTGGCCTATGGCCTACATGGCTTGGACAGTTAACGGAGTTCCATGGTAAAGTACACCTTGTGTCCAGGGGGACATAGGTGGAAATTCAATCCAACAAGGGTAAACAATGTACAACCGAAATAAACCTTTTGCCGTTATTCAAGAGGAAGGTAGCAAACTACTGTACTTCAGGGGTGCACTAAAACATTTTGTGTGACAGATTGATTTAATTACTGATAAAGAGATATGGAACTTCCTCCTTAAGAGTCTATTGACGCACCTGTGCATCAATCTAAGTAACCTTAAAAAAATATCCATCAAAATGCTCAGTTTAACATAGAGATATGTCTCAATCCACCGCATTGGCCTTCCGCATCTGGAAGGTGGCCGAGCTACAGACCATGAGACAACCTGAAAATCGGTCTTCTCATGAAAATGTCTGTAGCATCTGAATTGTTTGGCCTACTAATATGACCACTCTATGGAAACATGACTCTCACGAACGTAGTGTTCTCCGTTTTGCTGTACGATCTCCCACAAGTGTCACTAGACTCGTCTGCAGTTGGTATCGCCAATGAGCCAATTTTTGTCAGTAGCGTGCGAACGGTTTTGGCTCCAAACTAATATAACTACGCTTTGGATAGCTTTCTTATATCTCCTACAGTAGATATAGGACAGATACTTCAAAACCTTTTTCCTTCTGATAAATGTTTTGACAATTTTTTTTTTTTTTTTACTAACACCCCTTCCCCATTGATCCATGGTATGACCATCTTAAAACAATTCCATATGTTAGCCCCCCCCCCCCCCCCCCCCTCTCAAAGACTTTGACTTTTAGAGGTTTAAAGCAAAATAGAGCTATGGAACTGTATAAAAGTGTTTTATTACAGCGGCACCAGAACTGCATTATTATAAAACTATCTGGTGGGCCTACTGTTAGAGGATGGCCACAATGTCAGCAGTGACTGAGAACATGTACTGTAAGGGCATTGCAGAGCTTTCAGACTAAGCTACAACTTACAGTTTAATTTAAAGTTTAAAAAAATATCAGGCTCATCACTTGATAGATCTTGGTGTCAAGTATAATATTCCTCAGCCTTGGCAACAGTTACCCTTGTGGCAATTCCATGCCCTAAAGCACTGCAAGGAATGCAAGTGATGCAGCAAGTAGCCTTGTAGTTGTAGAATTTTGTAGGCTTTTTGATGGGTCTCAAAGGCCCTCTTATTCAGATCTCAAACGAGAGACTAACTTTTATGGGTTTCCAGTCCTACTATCAGTCTTTTACTATCTGGCTTTTTATTTTATTACCCATGGTTTTTCTTTTGACAAATGAATCTACACATGGACACCATTACACCAACTATTCTGGGGATCAAATCAACACAACTTTCTCTGCACCCCTGTATAATTCTACATTTGTTGGCTCATTTCCATTTATACTAAATCGTGTACCTACCATTCCTCTCCCATCTAATGAGCCCAACATGCTGGGAGAGGAAATGTGGACAAATATCCGAATCGTCTATAGTTTATTCATGCCTCCGGTCCCAGACATGCCCATTAAAAGTTTGTTGATTGCCAAATGTTTTACAATATAAAATGGCACAATCTGTAAGATGTTGTGCTGGTCATTTAAACAAGGTATGTTTATCATGTTGATCTCACAGACCTTGCATCCATAGCTCCTAAGAATTTGAGAGTGGTTATATTTCCCCCGTTTCCATTTCTCTGCTTACCAAACAAAGTGACTGGGTAAGGCTGCTGAAATTGCAGATTGGGCCTTTAAGAAATTACTCAAATCTGGAGGGCTAATTTCAACCACATCCTAAAGTACACATGTATTATATACTCATGTCTACATGAAGCTCTGTACTAGATTCACTTTTGTACCTTTTCTATGTTTTTCCAGGGAGCATGACGAGGGATTGTCAAGTGCTGGTGTGGGTCATGTAGGTGCTTGTCTGAGTGTGTGGTGCAGTTTGGGAGTACCTGTAGTGAAAGAAAAGTCTTTGAGATAATGACTCCTAAAGAGAGAAAGTGTCTCTGCTTCACCTCTGTTTTTTTCTGACCACATTTTTGGGGGTTTTGTTATTTTTTTGTAGGGGGGGTTACAGATACATTATGCATTTCAAATAAGTTTAGAAAACCTCTACCCATAGGCTGACACTCAAAAAAAATAAGAGTAAGTGGAAAAAGTAGTTTAATAATCAATAAGACATTCAGTATAAACAGAAAAAGAAAGAAAAAAAGTGGACCTCCACCCCCAACCCCACCCAGCCAACATGTCTTCATCCAACCCTCCACTTCTGGTAACCATGTCTCCCACCCACCCCCTAGCAACCAGGGTTGCTCATCTGCCACCCCAGCAACCAGATAAAACCCTCCCTAACACCCCTTCCCCATGGGCCCGAAAGCAAAGAAAGTAAAAAAGATTAAAATACAGTATGGATGGATAGATAGACAGATGCTGTATGCACAAATTTGTTTGCATCCCTATTAGTGAGGATTTCTCCTTTGCCAAGATAATCCATCCACCTGACAGGTGGCATATCAAGAAGCTGATTAACCAGCAGGTGCACCATGTGCTGGGGACAAAAAGCCACTCTAAAATGTGCAGTTTTGTCACAACACAATGCCACAGATGTTCCAAGTTTTGAAGGAGTGTGCAATTGGCATACTGACTGCATGAATATCCACCAGAGCTGTTTCCAGAGAATGTAATGTTCATTTATCTACCATAAGCCATCTCCAATGTCGTTTTAGAGAATTTGACAGTACGTCCATCTGGCTTTACATCCGCAGACCACGTGTAACGACACCAGCCTAGGACCTCCACATCCGGATTCTTCACTTGCGAGATTGTTTGAGACCATGCACCCGGGCGGCTGATGAAACTGAGGAGTATTTCTGTCTGTAATAAAAGCCCTTTTATGGGGAAAAACATCCAAGTGGGTGGTTCTATGCCCTCCCAGGCCAACGCATGGCTGCGCTCCTGCCCAGTCATGTGAGATGCATTAGTGTCACATCCTGATCTGTTTCACCTGTCCTTGTGATTGTCTCCACCCCCCCTCCAGGTGTCATCCATCTTCCCCATTATCCCCTGTGTATTTATACCAGTGTTCTCTGTCTGTCTGTTGCCAGCTCGTCTTGTTTGTTTGAGACAACCAGCTTTTTAAGTCTCAGCTGCTGCTTTTTCTAGTCTCGCTTTTCTTGCCCTCCTGGATTTGACCCTTTTCTGTCCTGACTCTGAGCCCATCTGCCTGACCACTTTGCCTGTCTCTGAGCCTGCCTGCCAACATGTACCTCTGCCTCCCTCTGGATTACCAACCTCTGCCTGCCTTGACCTGTCTACTGCTTGCCTCTGTTGGAACATGAAACCGTTGTTTATTCGACGTGGTCTGCATCTGGGTCTTCCCTTCATACCTGATACATTCGAGCCTAATGAATTTATTTCAATTGACTAATTTCCTTATTTGAAATTTAACTAAAATTGTGTGTGTGTGTGTGTGTGTGTACACATGTTTGGATATATGTGTTGGGCTTTATCCGAGATTATTCTTTAGAGTCAAGTATATTTGTCCAGGCCTCAATTTTTCCTTGACTAGCACCATTCATTCTTGCAGTTGATAATTCTGTTGTAACTTCTAATAGTAACTGTATCCACTGGCGAATTGGGAGAGAGTTAGGTGATTGCCAGCTAAGAGCCAATATCTTTTTTTGCAGCAGTGCTGCCTGCCAGCAGTAATCATCTCTGAGAGATGCAAGGTGCTATCATCGTTAAGTAACAAAGTTAATGTTTATATTCATGCACTTCAAAAATTATTTTGTAACTTTGCCCCAGAAGTATTTAACTGCAGGGCAATCCCATCATGTGAAGGAATGTGCCTACCTGATTTAGGGGACACAGTGAACAGTTGTGAGTTGGGGCCAATCTCATCGTAAAATGTTTCCTTTGTGTTAAATACAGTCTGTGAACAAACTTCAAATGTATAAATTGATGGTTTGGATTACGGAATGTCAAGGTCATATTTTTCCATATTCTGTTCCAGTTAAAAGGTTGTTCCAATTCAATTAGATATGTGGACCATACTTTAATGGTTAGCTGAGAATCTGAGCTTTCCAAAAGTTGTATATATCTTGCTCAAAAAAATAAAGGGAACACTAAAATAACATATCCTAGATCTGAATGAATGAAATAATCTTATTAAATACTTTTTTCTTTACATAGTTGAACGTGCTGACAACAAAATCACACAAAAATAATCAATGGAAATCCAATTTATCAACTCATGGAGGTCTGGATTTGGAGTCACACTCAAAATTAAAGTGGAAAACCACACTACAGGCTGATCCAACTTTGATGTAATGTCCTTAAAACAAGTCAAAATGAGGCTCAGTAGTGTGTGTGGCCTCCACGTGCCTGTATGACCTCCCTACAATGCCTGGGCATGCTCCTGATGAGGTGGCGGATGGTCTCCTGAGGGATCTCCTCCCAGACCTGGACTAAAGCATCCGCCAACTCCTGGACAGTCTGTGGTGCAACGTGGCGTTGGTGGATGGAGCGAGACATGATGTCCCAGATGTGCTCAATTGGATTCAGGTCTGGGGAATGGGCGGTCCATAGCATCAATGCCTTCCTCTTGCAGGAACTGCTGACACACTCCAGCCACATGAGGTCTAGCATTGTCTTGCATTAGGAGGAACCCAGGGCCAACCGCACCAGCATATGGTCTCACAAGGGGTCTGAGGATCTCATCTCGGTACCTAATGGCAGTCAGGCTACCTCTGGCGAGCACATGGAGGGCTGTGCGGCCCCCCAAAGAAATGCCACCCCACACCATGACTGACCCACCGCCAAACCGGTCATGCTGGAGGATGTTGCAGGCAGCAGAACGTTCTCCACGGCGTCTCCAGACTCTGTCACGTCTGTCACATGTGCTCAGTGTGAACCTGCTTTCATCTGTGAAGAGCACAGGGCGCCAGTGGCGAATTTGACAATCTTGGTGTTCTCTGGCAAATGCCAAACGTCCTGCACGGTGTTGGGCTGTAAGCACAACCCCTACCTGTGGACGTCGGGCCCTCATACCACCCTCATGGAGTCTGTTTCTGACCGTTTGAGCAGACACATGCACATTTGTGGCCTGCTGGAGGTCATTTTGCAGGGCTCTGGCAGTGCTCCTCCTGCTCCTCCTTGCACAAAGGCGGAGGTAGCGGTCCTGCTGCTGAGTTGTTGCCCTTCTACGGCCTCCTCCACGTCTCCTGATGTACTGGCCTGTCTCCTGGTAGCGCCTCCATGCTCTGGACACTACGCTGACAGACACAGCAAACCTTCTTGCCACAGCTCGCATTGATGTGCCATCCTGGCTGAGCTGCACTACCTGAGCCACTTGTGTGGGTTGTAGACTCCATCTCATGCTACCACTAGAGTGAAAGCACCGCCAGCATTCAAAAGTGACCAAAACATCAGCCAGGAAGCATAGGAACTGAGAAGTGGGTCTGTGGTCATCACCTGCAGAACCACTCCTTTATTGGGGGTGTCTTGCTAATTGCCTATAATTTCCACCTGTTGTCTATTCCATTTGCACAACAGCATGTGAAATTTATTGTCAATCAGTGTTTCTTCCTAAGTGGACAGTTTGATTTCACAGAAGTGTGATTGACTTGGAGTTACATTGTGTTGTTTAAGTGTTCCCTTTATTTTTTTGAGCAGTGTATATTATAGAGATCAGTGCTTTCGGGAGCCCAGATAACGTATTTATTATTTATAAATCCCATCATTACATAGTTCGGTGGTTGGGTTTCCTAAGGGACTTCATAGGCCAGCATAGGCCAGCAATAAAATATTTGTCTGGTAATTTGTATGTGTCTTTCAAATCTTGGAATGTTCTTGAACCATTACTGTCCATGATATCAGCAATGGTACGGATTCCACATTTGAACCATTGGGGGGCATGCAAAATACCACCCTCCGGATTGCAAGGCATTATTGTGAAATATTGGAGTATGGGCATGCCATTTTGGTTCCCAGTTACATTGTTTTTCAATTTTAGAAGTTGTTTGAGCAACAATAGGACCAACACTTAGCAGTGTTGAAGAGATACAATATATCAGTGAAGACCCCCTCTTCCAGGGCAATAGGAGACACCACATTTCTCTATATACTCCGCCAGGGTGTGGAAAAATCATGTATAAACCAATATAGGATGGGACAAAATGCTAGTGCCTGGAAATACAATTTAAAGTTTGCTACTGTTAGTCCTACGTCTTTCCCCCAATTGCAAGTTTGTTCATTTTAATTTTAAAACAGTACTATGGATTTTATCCCAATAGCCAGAAGGGGGAGACAAAGGAAGCATTGAACTACAGAAATTTAGCTGTGGCAATATTAATTTTGACATTAGATATTCGGCCGGTTAAAGCAACTGGGATATTAGTCCATCTACTGAGGTCGAATTTAATTGATTTGAGCGTTCTGTTAAAGTTTCTGGCAATGGTTTTATCTAAGGGAGGATATATCTATTCCCAAATATTTCAAATGGGAAACGATTGGGATTAGATAAGTAGAGATGGAGTCCTCCTTCAGGGTCTTGAGAGGCAGTAGGGCAGATTTGGTTAGAATCATTTAGTTTAGAACTTGAGACAGAGATTAATTTGTCTACGATCTTCAGGACAGGTCAGTACTACTAAGATACTGACCGGTTGCATCCTCTACAACCAAAGTGATCCTCTTGAAGAACAATCTGGCCTTAAATGGCCATGTACTCTTATAATCTCCACCAGGCACAGCCAGAAGAGGACTGGTCACCCCTCAGAGCCTGGTTCCGTCTAGGTTTCTTCCTATGTTCCTGCCTTTCTAAGGACTTTTTCCTAGCCACCTTGCTTTTACATCTGCATTGCTTGATGTTTGGGGTTTTATGCTGAGTTTCTGTATAGCACTTTGTGACATCTGCTAATGTAAAAAGGGATTTATAAATATATTTGATTGACTTGGAGGGTTTGAGATATCTTACCTTACCCAGACAATGTATCGTGAGCGTATAACAAGATAACGTGATTTGTTGAATTGAGAGGTATTGATGGAATTTCTTTCGATTGTTGAATTGCCTGGGCCAGGGGCTCCATAGACAATATAAATAGCAGAGGTGTGATTGGATCACCTTCCTTGCTACTTCTAGTTATTCTGAACAGAACAGATAATGCCTGTATTCCTGCCAATTTTTTTTTTTTTTAAGTCTAACAAAGAGTCACTGACCAACAACCAAAACAAAACAGTTTTAGGAGGGGTTCTGAAAGACACTAGCAACACCTGGAACCTAAAAGACACCCACCATGAGACACCCACCATGGGCGCTCACTAAATTGGCCCAAGAAGAGGCAAACAAAACAAAAACCCATACCAAACTTAAAGACAGGACGCAAACAAAAAGGGTGGAGAAAAACTGAAACTGAACACAAAATAGGGAGAGCCAACTAAAGGTGTAAAACCTCCGCATCTATCAAGAGCACTGGGCCAGCCACTCTTAAATAGCACCTGTGCCAGCACAGGTGAAACACCTTCCCACTAACGAGACGGCAACAAGCACAGGTGTAACACATACTGACTTACGAGCTGACACCCATCGGTGCACCCTACGTGCTAACGAGCTATACATCCAACCTCAAAACATAAAAGGAAAAACCAAAGCCTGTATGGCTGAAGGACTGGCATATAGTACTTTAATCATATTAATAAAATTGGAGCCAAGTCCCATATGTTCCAAAACTGACGATTCAAGTCTATCAAAAGCTTTTTCTGTGATCTTTATAGAAACGAGAGAATCTTTGGTTAATTCATTTTGGTTCTCAGAGTAATTCACCTGGTTCAGACTCAATAGTTGCAATATCCTCTAATTGATCATTACTCCGAAGCTTGTTAGCCAGTAGACGACTGGGTTGATTGACATTGAACTAATGGTTGAGTCTAACTCGATAGATTGCAAATTCTGCTGTCTGTCATATCAATAGATTTAGTTGTGTCTTGACTTTGAAAAGAGTAGTCGCTACCTTCTCTGAAAAAAGTGTTTGTTGAGAACACTGTCTTTTCCAATTCTAATATCTTCTTTCATTTTGACAAACATTTCCAAACAGTTCAGTTAATCAGTAAAACCTTTCATACATTTATTTAAAATGTACCGCCCACATCATTTTGTGTTTTTGTCAAGCATATTGTTTGGTAAATTCAATATTTGAATGACCATTTTGACAAGCTGAGTCAGAATGATGATGGCTGTCAATGTCGTAATAATACAGGTGACACACAGGTGTGCCCTCTACTTCTAGCCCCATAAAACACAAATAATTAGCATATCAAAACATTGGTAATAATACCATTACTGTTTGGGTCACTATGTGGGTGGAGACCCGGCTTCAAATACTATTTGAAATCATGTTAATACTTTGAGCGTTTGTTTTAGTCTGCCTGGAGTGTTAGGTGGGTGGGGTTTGCATTTCTGGGACTTTTCTATTGGTTCCATTGCAACTGGCAAGCTCAATTGAGCAAAGCTAAAGTTTTTGAAATGATTTAATATAGTATTTCAACTCAGGTCACTGTGGGGGATATCTCGTCAGCAATTTTTCACGTGGCAGTGACCATTTGACCTCCAAGCCATAGATCAGTCAAAAAGAACAGCTGGCCAGTAGCAAGAAGCCAGTCAAAGAAGGCCAGCAACTGGAAAATTACATGTGGCATGTTTGTAACTGGCTTTGTCAATAGACCTAACTAATTAACTTAATGGACCCAAGTTATATCACTGCACTCTATACTCCTCTGTAAACTGGTCATCTCTGTATACCTGTCGCAAGACCCACTGGTTGATGCTTATTTATAAAACATTCTTAGGCCTCACTCCCCCCTATCTGCGATATCTACTGCAGCCCTCGTCCTTCATATACAACACCCGTTCTGCCAGTCACATTCTGTTAAAGGTCCCCAAAGCACACACATCCCTGGGTCGCTCGTCTTTTCAGTTCGCTGTAGCTATCGACTGGAACGAGCTTCATCTCTTCATTCAAAGACTCAATCATGGACACTCTTACTGACAGTTGTGGCTGCTTCACGTGATATATTGTTGTCTCAACCTTCTTGCCTTTGTGCTGTTGTCTGTGCCCAATAATGTTTGTAAAATGTTTTGTGTTGCTACCATGTTGGGCTGCTACCATGTTGTGTTTCTACCATGTTATTGTAATGTTGTCCCCGCAGGAGGCCTTTTGCCTTTTGGTAGGCCGTCATTGTAAATAATAATTTGTTCTTAACTGACTTGCCTAGTTAAATAAAGGTTAAATAAAATAAAATATATGCATATGGGTTTATGAAAACACTAGGAATCCGAGAACCTTGTAGTAAAATGACAATAAAAATACCAAGAAGGATGATTAATGAAAAGTTATTGGACCAAGAACCATTGAAGAGTAAATAATTAAATTATATCGTCAATGAATAGGGTTGGTGTTCATTCCATTCAAATTCCTCTCAGTTCAAAGAATGATTGAAATCCAATTAATGGAGAGAAAAATGTATTCAAAGTATCTCCCCTTGATTGTCTGACAGCAATACTATTATAGTTATATCAAAAAGATCCATTAGCTATCAAGCACAGTTATGTAATTTTATAGACCTCATGATTGTGTGTTGTTGTAGTGTTCTATATGAAAGGCGTAGCTAAGTGTCATGGACTAGTATTTAGAACATGTGAATTGTATTTCACCTTGGAAAAAGCCCATTAAAATCCAGTAGTCAGTGAAGGAATGTGGGATAAATCTTCTAAAGGAACACTCTAACTGACTTGGTATAATTACAGAGTAATTACCCAACATGCTCAAACTCCTTATCATTGGGCAAATGCAACGCCAGGGTTGTGGGTTCGATTCCCACGGGGGGGCAGTACAAAAAGAAAATGTAAAAAATAAATAAATACAAATAAAAATGCATGAAATGAAATGTATGCATTCACTACTGTAAGTCGCTCTGGATAAGAGCGTCTGCTAAATGACTAAAATGTAAATGTAAATGCAGTGGAGTATGCACTGCAGGAGTGTGTGTGTGTGTGTGTGTGTGTGTGTGTGTGTGTGTGTGTGTGTGTGTGTGTGTGTGTGTGCGTGTGCGCGCGCATGAGCATGTGTGCATAAGTGAGTGCATTGCAGGGTGGTACGGAATAATACTCTGTCTGCCAAGTAGTAGTAAATTATATAATAAGCGTTAGTCATTTGAAAAGAATGAGTAATGCTATACACCATTGAAAATAATAATGGCCTAACTCCTGTCCACCCTCCTAGAAAGAATATGCTGCATAAATGCTTCAACTACAAGTGAATATAAGATGAAGAGAAGAGTTGAGTACATAGTATGCAAAATATTTATTAAGTAGGCTACTGTAGCTTTACAATGAATACAAAACATAGCAAAAACATTTCAAAGGGAAAAGTGGTATGGATGGTATGCGTGCGGTTACATGCACACAATAATGTGGTTATTGTGGTTAGTCAGATTAATATAATGGTTCGATTAAACCGTTTACATGCTTTGCAAGAAGAACGAATTCCCTAATAATCCTGTTTACATGGACACATCTGAAATAGGGCTACCCGATGGCACTCTGATAAATGCAGAAAATCACCAATCAAAATAAACGTTCTACCACAGCGAACATTTTATTTTTGGGAATCATATTTGATTCTGAGTTCGAACGTATAAAGTTTGTATGTGAAAACTACTTCTAAGATGCATTCATTCAGCTGTTCCAAACACTCCGCTCGCATTAACAAGGGAGGCTCGATCGGCTGGTACGAGCACATTCACAGATCAAATACACGGCTGGAACACCGAGTTTACAAGTCCTAATAATTCGAAAGATTGCTCAGAAAACAATGTGTTTTAATTGGCGTATGTTTACTTAGATTTTGACTTTACGGCGACTACAACAAACAGAGCAAGGGGTTTGAGTGACTATTGCAAAGTCTGCCTACTGCCATAATCAGTTTCATATCGAATTATTAGTGTGCATGTAAATGTGCTCAGAAATCTGTCTTTAAACTAGGTTCTCCTCACAATCCATCAAAATGCATTCATCTTCACCAGGAGAAGTAGCAACAAGTGTTAATTCATTTGTTTATGAAAACCAATGGGGAAGGTGGAAATGTAAATGCATTTCTTTTACGTTCAACAATCATCATTCTGGACCATGGAGAAAAAGAAAGTACACAAACTCGACCACGAACCCGCGCAATATTCTTCCGCCAGTCTCTTCTTATCAACTGTGCAAGATTTGGCACCCGATGGAGAGACATAAGGAGGAGAATGTGTCTGAATGGTAGTCCTTGGAACAACAACATCTCTGGGTGTATTGTTAAGTTTGAAATGGGCGTCATTGGGAGCTTTTCTGCACATACCTGCTTTAATCAAAGCGGTGGAGTCCAAGCATAATTTCTTCTGTTTCTTTAGAGCACGCGCAATCTGTTTCCAGTAGGCTTTGACGTTGGACTCGTACCCAGGGCAAGTGGCTGGTTTGGCCACATATTTGCAGTCGAAACTTGTTTCCCCCTTTTTGCAGTTCACGCCAAGCACAAAGGCATCATCACCTGTCGCAACCCAAGTGCACTGCGTCTTGTCTTTGGCGGAGAATTTGCCCTTGAAAACACCCTTTCCTCTGGGGCTGCTGTCTTTATCCGCTGGAGACGGGACGGAGGGCTTTGGTCCCTCTTTTCCTTTCTTCTTCATCCCGATTTTTTTGGATCCTTGACATTTAGCAACCATAAGCTGCTGAGATATGCAGGCAATAACCATCAAGACGGCTAAATTGGTAAGGAGCGCCATGTCCCGCTAAAATATCTGCAGAAATGGCATAGTTATTAGTACAGTAGGCCTCCAATTCCTTCCAATTCAAATAATTGATACTGTAGCCTGTTACAACATGGCAGCAGAGATTTATGGAGTATAATGGCAGATAATATTTAACACAACATAAGTGGTTATTTTAGACAGCTCACCTCTGGATTTGGGAAGATGGAAATGATTCAATTTCGTTACGACACCTGGGGAACGTGCATGTGGCATTTATAGAGCACCGACACACCCACCACCCCCTTATTCCCTCACGCCACTCACATGGAACATGGGCCTAAATGCGCGCGCGCACACACACACACACACACACACACACACACACACACACACACACACACACACACACACACACACACACACACGTTTGTTTTACAATTGATTCCCATTCAAAATCCTATTTTTCCTAACCTAACCCTTAACCTAACCATAATGGTAACCCCAAATCCCTAACTCTAATTGCAACCCTATCCCTAATTGTAAACCTAACCCCTAAACCGAGAATAGTAATTTTACTTGTGCTGTCTGGTTTGCTTAATATAAAGAATTTTGAATTATTTATACTTTTATATTTTAACAATTAAATGCACTTTTAAAACTTAAGTATATTTAAAACCAAATACTTTTAGAATTTTACTCAAGTAGTATTTTACAGGGTGACTTTCACTTTTACTTGAGTCATTTTCTATTAAGGTATCTTTACTTTTACTCAAGTATGACAATTGGGTACTTTTTCCACCACTGGTTTATGCACCCATTAACTGTTCTAGTAAAAGTGCAGTGAGCAACGAATTGAAAAAAATATATATTTTAAAGAAGTTGATACAACAGCGTCACTTAATGGGGGGAAAAGAGGCACTGCACCTCTAAAAGGGGTGTATTTAAGACAAAGAAAAACATTGTCATCAAAAACGGTTTGCCTGCTGGTATTTAAAAAATAGTGAGAGAAAGGCTTTGAACCTAAAGCAAGGCATTAAGGAACACAGACACACTAAAAAGAATTAGAACACACATTTATTCATTACATACACATGTCGACATTCATTCATTGATTGTGACCTTTCAGTCCAATGAAGCAGTGGTAGAGCTGAATATGCCACTCTACTATGTAAATTACACAACCTTATGCATTTCAATACATGGTTTATGGTGATACAAACATACACATAAACAAACATACAAAAAAGGCAAAACCAATGGCGTATCTGCCTTAGGAGAGTCCATTATAAGGTATCATAGGTTTGTCTGACACTAAAACCAAACTGTAAAAAAACTGTCACCAACAGTAAAAACTGTCAACCAAAATGAGTACCATGTGAAAGATGATGGATTGAACTATCTGTCCATACCCGATCCACACATTCAGATATGGAGGCTTTAAGTTGTCATTGTGACCCTTGGAATTACGTTTTTGGTATTGGTCTCGATGGAACTTAATATTAAGTAACTGGTTTCACAGCTTTTTTTTGTTTACAAAATGTTTTGGTCAAAGTGTTACCTGAAATGAACATTTTTAGTTGGCACAAACTTAGCTCTAAAAATTAATCAATTTAAGATTATGTTTGCTCAAATTGTCTCATATGTTAATTAAACTATGAATTATTATTTGGGTATCTTAACTAAAAAAGGCTGTGGAACTAATTGCAACAACTTAGATATTTGACACACATGATTACATTGTACATGTTCATTTATACAGTAATTCATATTCAACATGTGGGATTTGAACTCACAACCTCTTGGTTCACAGCATGCCAATTTTCCTGCTATGCCACCATGCCTGTCAATGGCTGATTTCACCTGTATTGAAACACTTTGTACTTCAGCAAGTAAATATCAGATCTGTTAAAAGTACATTCGAGAATAAATATTTTATTTATCATAGTGATTAAGGAGTAACTTGCTCCCGAGTGGCGCAGCGGTCTTAGGCACTGCATCTCAGTGCTAGAGGCGTCACTACAGACGCCCTGGTTTGAATTCAGGCTGTATCACAACCAGCAGTGATTGGGAGCCCCATAGGGCGGCGCACAATTGGCCCAGCGTCGTCCAGGTTTGGCCGGTGTTGGCTGTCATTGTAAATACGAATTTGTTCTTAACTGACTTGCCGAGTTAAATAAAGGTTAAATAAATAAAACAATTAAAACAGAGTAACATGCCCCACCAACATTAGACAACAATACAGAAAAACATAAAATTGCTGAAATAACTAAGTTAAATCAATGATGAGAGAAAAGTCCGATTAACTGATAATTGACACTGACATGGTGGCATAGCAGGAAGATAGGAATGCCATGAACCAAGAGGTTGTGAGTGCAAAGCCCAGGAGAGGATATGTTGAATAATAATGACTGTATAAATGAACAATGTAATGATGTATGTCAACATGCATCAGATATGTAAGTTGAAACATTGTATGTTAAAACCACTATGTTGCACACCTTTATTAGTTAAGATTCACAAATAATTTATAGTTGAATGAACATATGAGACAAGT
Organism: Salmo salar; assembly: GCF_965601325.2. Classification (NCBI taxonomy): domain Eukaryota; kingdom Metazoa; phylum Chordata; class Actinopteri; order Salmoniformes; family Salmonidae; genus Salmo; species Salmo salar. The sequence goes on from NC_138295.1 coordinate 26,548,306, forward strand.
TTTCTAGAGTTGGAGCTAAGTTGGGCCAACTATTTTTTTGTTTCTTGAGGTAACACTTGGACTGAAAAGTTCAGTAAACTAAAACAGACTATGTAACTAGTTACTTAATAATAATTTGTTGAAACAAGTAGTTTTTGTATTACAGTGCACCAATCATGGTGAAATGGCAGGCTGGAAAGTTGTTTGATCGATAGCAGTGTCAGCATGATCATTTCCACGAAGAGGGTGTTAGAACTCTCTTCTACCATTTATCAAAGTCATTTTCTGGAAAACCACTCTGAGCACCTCATTAGTCAGACTTTTGAAGTAATCTTCAAAAGAAATCTAAATCTGGGAAAGAGGGAGCAAAAAGTAAATATAGTGAATAGGTTTACGTTTCGCACACTCGGTAAAATACTCAACATACTTTTTACAGACCTGAGTTAATTTCAGATATTTGATTGACAGACATACTTTTTCATACAAATGATCATCATGATAATATACAATGCTATGACTACAATTAAGAAAATATCAACAGCAAACTTTTTAAACTCACCTTCATTATTAGTTCTGAAACCAATCAATGACATAGGAACAGATGCCTTGGAGTGACCGCCAACAATACTCTTGTGCCAGCTGTTTGGCATTGCTCTTGACAGTGGGCTTAGTTGGTTTCAGAGCGGTTGGTTTGGGGGTCAGAAGCTTTTTTAGTACAGCTGTCTTGTTCACTGCTGGCTTGATTGGTTTTGCGCCTGCTGGTTTTGAAGCTGCTGGTTTTGAAGCTGCTGGTTTTGCTGCTGCTGGTTTTGCTGCTGCTGGTTTTCCCTGCTCAGGTCTGGATTGCAGTGCCTTTGTAGGTGCTGGTCTTGCTTCTGTTCTGGCTTTTTCAGGTTTTGTAGGTGCTGGTCTTGCTTCTGGTTTTGCTGGCTCTGGTCTGGCTTTCTCTGGTTTAGTTTGCTCCGGTCTTGCCTGCTCTGGTCTTGCTGATTTAGCTTCAGGCTTGGTTGCGGCAGGCTTAGCCTGCTTGGTGAATGGTACCTTGGGGGTCTCTGGTTTTGCCTGGTTTGGCTCTTGGGCTTTCTCTGTCTTTTCAGGGATTGCTGCTGGTGCGGCCTCTGGCGTGGAGGAAGCAGAGAACACCATCTGGGCGTCTTCCGGTGCCCTCTTGCACATTTGAGGCTTGATAGCTTTGGGTGCATGGCAGGCATTCTGGAGTTTCCTCAGGTCCCACATGATCTGGGTGAAATAGTGGTGAGGGTTGTTGTTGTAGGGACGGCACATTTGGGGCTTACCCGTGTACTCGCACCAGTAGGTTCTCTCGGCACCCTGGCACGATATCCTCAGCCTGGTGACATTTCCCTGGCCGGTGACGCTCATGGTGCAGAAGTCCTTTGCCTTGTTGTTGAACTGGATGGGGTCCTCCCAGGCACTCTTCCTGTTCTCTGCAGCAGCAATAGCAGCACCACCATTGCCTGCCCTCGTGTTGCCATTCTCATTCTGTCCCTCCACTGCCCAGAGACAGCAGGCGAGGAGCAGCAGTGCACTGGCCCGAGTCCACATGGTTATACCAGATGCTTGAGTTTGAGAGAGGGAGTGAGATTGGGACTGTAGAAGCTGAGGGTCCCTCTTGCTATTTATGGGCTTTGCACACAAAGAGGACATTCAGGTGAAAAAAAGTCTGGGTTACAAGAGCCCTCCTGAAGAGGGGAGGAGAGTAGTGCCCCCCTCTGCAATGTGACTATAATTTATGGTTGTCTAGCGACTGTCAATGAAATCCAGGGCCACATGCAAAACCAATTGGGATGAAGCAAAATAGGCCGGGAACATTGATGCCCACATGTTTAACCAGGTTTTATATAATCGCCCATACTACAAATGTTTAATTGAGAAATATGTCAAGCACGACTTTGTGGACTTTATCGCTTGAGAACAATTCCCCAGACTGCCATTCATTTTGAGAAGCTTGGCGCACTGATGCCAACATAATATTTATCTAATCGTCCACCACGCCACTTTAATCATTCACCATGCCAATTTTTTCCCCTCAGTTTTAGATACTGTTCATCTCAATACCACAACGTGTCTTAAAATGCTATCCTGCAAGGACATGTTGAATTGTTCAAGGTTCATTGCTGTTTTAAAGGTAGTTGAGGTTTACAACCATACAGCACAGTCTATAATTTCCTTCCAAATATAAACACAATAAAATCTGAAACTGGAGACTGGGGAGAAACTTGAGGAAAAGAATCCAAGAAGTTCCAAACAAATATGCATGTGGGTGGTGGTAGGCCAATCTAGCGTGTCACACAGGAAGTAATTACTGTGCCAGTTAAGAAAGAACAAGAATAACCCATAATAGAGTTGCTGACTCGAGACAACGGTATGTATATAACATGGCTGTTCAGCGAGTGTGTGTGTCTGACATAGTAAGGGGGGTAGCAGCACATGCCTCTTGCAGCTTTATTTTCCTAGCAATCAATCCTAATGGGGAAGAAAGGGCTCCTTGTGAGTGACGCGGACTCTGTCATGTAAACATCCGGTGCAGGTTCGCTTCACTTTGTGGAATCAAAGGATCGCACTCTGTGGCCGCAAGCCAAACGAGGGGCCAGGCATTTATCCATCCCACTCTCTCCCTCTTCATGTCAATGGTTACAGATGGGGCGGCAGGTAGCCTAGTGGTTAGAGCGTTGGACTAGTAACCGGAAGGTTGCAAGATTGAATCCCCGAGCTGACAAGGTAAAAATCTGTCGTTCTGCCCCTGAACAAGGCAGTTAACCCCCTGTTCCTAGGCCGTCATTGAAAATAAGAATTTGTTCTTAACTGACTTGCCTAGTTAAATAAAAAGATGCTTTGCAAAACCAAAATCACTGCAGACAGCCTGATGAACTAGGGTTGTAAAGGGAGGGTATATTACTGGGAACTTTTGAAGTTTACCAGTAAACTACCAGAATTTTGGTATCTTTCAAAGATTTTATGTAATCTATCACAATACATCTAGTGGCCCTTTTGGGTACTTCAGATTATCACAGGTGTCTGTCATTATCTCTGGACCTGTGTGGCCTTATCACATCTAAAATATATGAAATAAGATGATAAAAAAATGTATTACGACAAAGCTGTGAAACATTATCCTAAATATAAACCATAAACTAAGGGAATACCATTGCTGTTTAATATGAGGGTTTCAGCATTAAATATCCTTTACTTAATTTTTTACACTTTTATTTATTTTACTATTTCAATATGTATTTGTTGTCAATGTTTTGGTGTCAAACTGGTGGCTAGCTACATAGCCGTCTTTGTATCAAAGATAATTGTGTAGTTTAGAGTAATTAGAGTAATTATCGAGGTTAGCTAGCCAGCTGTTTTCGTCCTTCTAACTTAGTCAACACTGCTAGCTAGCCAACTAGCCAACTTCTACCGACTAGCAGCACTGTAGAAACTATTACATTACAACGGAACGACTTGATTAGTGTAGTGTTAGCTAGCTACATAGTTGTCTTTGCTGTCTTTGTATCTAAGATAATTGTGTAGTTTAGAGTAATTATCGAGGTTAGCTAGCCAGCCAGCCAGCCGCGCCGCAACGCGACGCCGTTGTCCAGACTCCAGACTTAGTCAACACACCTAGTCATCATCAAACCCACTGCTAGCTAGCCAACCTTTTCTGACTAGCAGCACTGTAGAAACTAATACATTACAACGGAACGATTTGAGTGCAGTGTTAGCTAGCTACATAGTTGTCTTTGTCATAGTTTGATAATTGTGTAGTTTAGAGTAATTATCGAGGCTAGCTAGCCAGCTATTTTCGTCCCCCGCGACGCCATTTTTCCAAACCTAGCCAACTATTACCGACGAGCAGCATTGTAGAAACTAAATACATTACAAAGGAACGTCTTGATTAGTGCTATGTTAGCTAGCTACATAGTTGCTTTTGTATCATGATAAGGTGTAGTACTGAAACTATCGAGGTTACCTAGCCAGCTACACGTTCAAACAAAGTCAACAACGCAGCCACTGCTAGCTAGCCTACTTCACCAGCCAGCAGTACTGTAGCATTTGTCATTTTAGTCAATAAGATTTTTGCAACGTAAGCTTAGCCTGTTAGGGCTAGGGGGCATGTAGCTCTCTTCACGACAACAGACACAGGTTGGTTCTTTGAAACGGGCGTTTATTGCATTGCACGTCTTTTTCTCCGATGCATCCACGTCACGCCGTGAGAACTATATGTTTGAATGAACACAGTAACGTTGATAAATTATACAGTACTGAAACAAAGAAATACAAATGGCGCTCGGCGCAACAATACAAATGGCGCTTGGCGCGACAATACAAATGGAACTTGGCGCGACTATAAACAAAGTTCTATAGGTTGAACAAAATACCTCGTTGGCTGCTTGTCCTGAAAAGAGGTTCTTGAATTCTTAAAGTCCCTTGAAAGTCCCTTTACTGTCTTTCTTAGCCTCTGCCATCAACAATTATGACTCAGACTAAGATCTGCTTAAGTTAGATTGCACACAGTCAATTAACAAATTCCGTAGCAGTAACACAACAGAGAACTTTAGTTCCGGGATGGAACATAAAAACACAATCAATGGCCAAACGTTAATTTACCTGTTACATCACATTTAAATTCTTATCTATACATCAATAAATCATTTATTTATTTACTACATCAAATAAACCTTGAATTATGTATTAATCATGCATAGTGAACACAGCATCTATGTAACAACACTTACAGGGCAGTATTGACACGGCCGGATAAAAAACGTACCCGATTTAATATGGTTACTACTCCTGCTCAGTAACTAGAATATGCATATAATTATTGGCTTTGGATAGAAAACACCCTAAAGTTTCTAAAACTGTTTGAATGCTGTCTGTGAGTATAACAGAACTCATATGGCAGGCCAAAACCTGAGAAGATTCCATGCAGGAAGTGGCCTGTCTGACAAGTTGTGTTTCATCTTGGCTCTTTTTATTGAAGACTGAGGATCTTTGCTATAACGTGACACTTCCTACGGCTCCCATAGGCTCTCAGAGCCCGGGAAAAAGCTGAACGATATCGAGGCAGCCTCTGGCTGAAACACATTATCGCTTTTGGCAAGTGGCCGATCAGAGTACTATGGGCTTAGGCGCGTGCCCGAGTCGACCCCATGCTTTATTTTCTTTCGTCTGTTTACCTAAACGCAGATTCCCGGTCGGAATATTATCGCTTTTTTATGAGAAAAATGGCATAAAAATTGATTTTAAACAGCGGTTGACATGCTTCGAAGTACGGTAATGGAATATTTAGAAAAAAAATTGTCACGAATTGCGCCATGCTCGTCACCCTTATTTACCCTTTCGGATAGTGTCTTGAACGCACGAACAAAACGCCGCTATTTGGATATAAGGATGGATTATTTGGGACCAAACCAACATTTGTTATTGAAGTAGAAGTCCTGGGAGTGCATTCTGACGAAGACAGCAAAGGTAATAACATTTTTCTTATAGTAAATCTGACTTTGGTGAGTGCTAAACTTGCTGGGTGTCTAAATAGCTAGCCCTGTGATGCCGGGCTATCTACTGAGAATATTGCAAAATGTGCTTTCACCGAAAAGCTATTTTAAAATCGGACATATCGAGTGCATAGAGGAGTTCTGTATCTATAATTCTTAAAATAATTGTTATGCTTTTTGTGAACGTTTATCGTGAGTAATTTAGTAAATTCACCGGCAGTGTTCGGTGGGAATGCTAGTCACATGCTAGTCACATGCTAATGTAAAAGGCTGGTTTTTGATATAAATATGAACTTGATTGAACAAAACATGCATGTATTGTATAACATAATGTCCTAGGGTTGTCATCTGATGAAGATCATCAAAGGTTAGTGCTACATTTAGCTGTGGTTTGGGTTTATGTGACATTATATGCTAGCTTGAAAAATGGGTGTCTGATTATTTCTGGCTGGGTACTCTGCTGACATAATCTAATGTTTTGCTTTCGTTGTAAAGCCTTTTTGAAATCGGACAGTGTGGTTAGATTAACGAGAGTCTTGTCTTTAAAATGGTGTAAAATAGTCATATGTTTGAGAAATTGAAGTAATAGCATTTCTAAGGTATTTGAATAACGCGCCACAGGATTCCACTGGCTGTTACGTAGGTGGGACGATTTGGTGCCACCTACCCTAGAGAGGTTAACTTTCTGAACATTCGAGACGTGTAGTCCACTTGTCATTCCAACCTCCTTTGCATTAGCGTAGCCTCTTCTGTAGCCTGTCAACTATGTGTCTGTCTATCCCTGTTCTCTCCCCTCTGCACAGGCCACACAAACGCTTCACACCGCGTGGCCGCTACCACTCTAACCTGGTGGTCCCAGCGCGCACAACCCACATGGAGTTCCAGGTCTCCGGCAGCCTCTGGAACTGCCGGTCTGCGGCCAACAAGGCAGAGTTCACCTCAGCCTATGCTGCCCTCCAGTCCCTCGACTTCTTGGCGCTGACGGAAACATGGATTACCACAGATAACACTGCTACTCCTACTGCTCTGTCCTCGTCTGCCCACGTGTTCGCGCATACCCCGAGAGCATCTGGCCAGCGGGGTGGTGGCACTGGAATCCTCATCTCTCCCAAGGGGACATTCTCTCTTTCTCCCCTGACCCATCTGTCTATCTCCTCATTTGAATTCCATGCTGTCACAGTTACCAGCCCTTTCAAGCTTAACATCCTTATCATTTATCGCCCTCCAGGTTCCCTTGGAGAGTTCATCAATGAGCTTGACGTCTTGATAAGTTCCTTTCCTGAGGATGGCTCACCGCTCACAGTTCTGGGTGACTTTAACCTCCCCACGTCTACCTTTGACTCATTCCTCTCTGCCTCCTTCTTTCCACTCCTCTCCTCTTTTGACCTCACCCTCTCACCTTCCCCCCTACTCACAAGGCAGGCAATACGCTTGACCTCATCTTTACTAGATGCTGTTCTTCCACTAATCTCATTGCAACTCCCCTCCAAGTCTCCGACCACTACCTTGTACCCTTTTCCCTCTCGCTCTCATCCAACACTTCTCACTCTGCCCCTACTCGGATGGTATTGCGCCGTCCCAACCTTCGCTTTCTCTCTCCCGCTACTCTCTCCTCTTCCATCCTATCATCTCTTCCCTCTACTCAAACATTCTCCAACCTATCCCCTGATTCTGCCTCCTCAACCCTCCTCTCCTCCCTTTCTGCATCCTTTGATTCTCTATGTCCCCTATCCTCCAGGCCGGCTCGGTCCTCCCCTCCTGCTCCGTGGCTCGACGACTCATTGCGAGCTCACAGAACAGGGCTCCGGGCAGCCGAGCGGAAATGGAGGAAAACTCGCCTCCCTGCGGACCTGGCATCCTTTCACTCCCTCCTCTCTACATTTTCCTCTTCTGTCTCTGCTGCTAAAGCCACTTTCTACCACTCTAAATTCCAAGCATCTGCCTCTAACCCTAGGAAGCTCTTTGCCACCTTCTCCTCCCTCCTGAATCCTCCCCCCCCTCCTCCCTCTCTGCGGATGACTTCGTCAACCATTTTGAAAAGAAGGTCGACGACATCCGATCCTCGTTTGCTAAGTCAAACGACACCGCTGGTCCTGCTCACACTGCCCTACCCTGTGCTTTGACCTCTTTCTCCCCTCTCTCTCCAGATGAAATCTCGCGTCTTGTGACGGCCAGCCGCCCAACAACCTGCCCGCTTGACCCTATCCCCTCCTCTCTTCTCCAGACCATTTCCGGAGACCTTCTCCCTTACCTCACCTCGCTCATCAACTCATCCTTGACCGCTGGCTACGTTCCTTCCGTCTTCAAGAGAGCGAGAGTTGCACCCCTTCTGAAAAAAACTACACTCGATCCCTCTGATGTCAACAACTACAGACCAGTATCCCTTCTTTCTTTTCTCTCCAAAACTCTTGAGCGTGCCGTCCTTGGCCAGCTCTCCTGCTATCTCTCTCAGAATGACCTTCTTGATCCAAATCAGTCAGGTTTCAAGACTGGTCATTCAACTGAGACTGCTCTTCTCTGTGTCACGGAGGCTCTCCGCACTGCTAAAGCTAACTCTCTCTCCTCTGCTCTCATCCTCCTAGACCTATCTGCTGCCTTTGATACTGTGAACCATCAGATCCTCCTCTCCACCCTCCGAGTTGGGCATCTCCGGCGCGGCCCACGCTTGGATTGCGTCCTACCTGACAGGTCGCTCCTACCAGGTGGCGTGGCGAGAATCTGTCTCCGCACCACGTGCTCTCACTACTGGTGTCCCCCAGGGCTCTGTTCTAGGCCCTCTCCTATTCTCGCTATACACCAAGTCACTTGGCTCTGTCATATCCTCACATGGTCTCTCCTATCATTGCTATGCAGACGACACACAATTAATCTTCTCCTTTCCCCCTTCTGATAACCAGGTGGCGAATCGCATCTCTGCATGTCTGGCAGAAATATCAGTGTGGATGACGGATCACCACCTCAAGCTGAACCTCGGCAAGACGGAGCTGCTCTTCCTCCCGGGGAAGGACTGCCCGTTCCATGATCTCGCCATCACGGTTGACAACTCCCTTGTGTCCTCATCCCAGAGTGCTAAGAACCTTGGCGTGACCCTGGACAACACCCTGTCGTTCTCCACTAACATCAAGGCGCTGACCCGATCCTGTAGGTTCATGCTCTACAACATTCGCAGAGTACGACCCTGCCTCACACAGGAAGCGGCGCAGGTCCTAATCCAGGCACTTGTCATCTCCCGTCTGGATTACTGCAACTCGCTGTTGGCTGGGCTCCCTGCCTGTGCCATTAAACCCCTACAACTCATCCAGAACGCCGCAGCCCGTCTGGTGTTCAACCTTCCCAAGTTCTCTCACGTCACCCCGCTCCTCCGCTCTCTCCACTGGCTTCCAGTTGAAGCTCGCATCCGCTACAAGACCATGGTGCTTGCCTACGGAGCTGTGAGGGGAACGGCACTTCCGTACCTTCAGGCTCTGATCAGGCCCTACACCCAAACAAGGGCACTGCGTTCATCCACCTCTGGCCTGCTCGCCTCCCTACCTCTGAGGAAGCACAGTTCCCGCTCAGCCCAGTCAAAACTGTTCGCTGCTCTGGCACCCCAATGGTGGAACAAGCTCCCTCACGACACCAGGACAGCGGAGTCAATCACCACCTTCCGGAGACACCTGAAACCCCACCTCTTTAAGGAATACCTAGGATAGGATAAAGTAATCCTTCTAACCCCCCCCCCCCCCTTAAAATATTTAGATGCACTATTGTAAAGTGGTTGTTCCACTGGATATCATAAGGTGAATGCACCAATTTGTAAGTCGCTCTGGATAAGAGCGTCTACTAAATGACTTAAATGTAATGTAATGTAGATGTAAATGTAAAGTTGTGAAGAAAAGTGGCTTCTGTAGTTGAAAGAGTTGCAGAGTTAATTGAAAATAATGCCATTGTTGATTAGATGCCTTTTCATTAATTTGGCTATTTTCTTTTGAACAATATGGTCTCTCTACTAGAAACTCATGGACAATATGGACCCAGATATAAAAAATGAATACTATATATAATTGTTAAAAGTTAATCAAGTATAAATGACCAAAGTTACGATAGATTACCATAGATTTTCTGTTAAAAACAAAATTATAGAAGATTCCAGTAACTTTCGTAAATTACCAGTAGCTTTGCAACCCTAGCTACGGTTAAGAATCAAAATACAATTCCCTAAGATTTTAAATAAAATCAGCTTGAAAGTATCCAATGACTCCCTCTAAAGTATAAACGCATTACCCAATCTTCTTTAACCAGTTGCACATTTAGGGTGAGGGAGAAATGGTCATGTGCTATGTGCGGACTAGAAAATGTATATCTGGTCTCCACAGATGTAGGTGTGGGTGTCAAATGACTGTGAAAAACGTCAAGTCCTCCTAGCCCATTGGAAAAGATGATAATCTCCATTTCAAAATAGCGTGTACGTAATGGAGTACGCCATGTTCTATATCCGACAATGGAAACATATAAGACTGTGGTCTTTTTGGTAATATCTCAAATGTGTCAGCCCACTGCCTCATGTCAAATGTTCCTGATCATATGTAGATAACATTTTACATAAGACAAAGGACATGGTGTCCAAAATAGGAGACCCCTTGCCCTGAAACACTTCCCGTAACCTGTGTTTTTTCAATTCGAGAATGTTTGGTTTCTCCAGCGGTCACTTGGTGAGACACATTTAAAAAAATAATTGTGTACAAGAATGAAATTGAATGTTTTATTCACAATTTATACACTTTCAGATCACCATCATGGACACTCATTTACAGTGGGCACCAGCAGTGCCCCACTGTCCAGTGCCAACATGACAGTTTTACCCTTAAAACAACCAGTAAACATTGCACCCACTATCTAACCAGATGGTGCATACAAAATGTCTGTCTTAAGCACTCAGTAAAATAGCGTGTGATGTAATAATCATACACAGGTAAGCAGTCTGCAGGCATGTACTTAAGTAATAGTTATTGGGAAGTGAAGCCTCTGTCCGAGATGCAATGGGCAAGATCAGTTATGCAAACCATTAAGAAGTCCTCACTCCTCTCATCAACAAACCTCTACTGGGTTAATGCCATTTGATTGACAGCACATGGTAGTTAAGTAGGCTAATGACCCCCATCTTTATGAGGCAGACAGTGGGGGAGAAGGAACATAACCTGTAAACAAGTGAGAACAGATGGGTGATATTATCGTGGTGGCATGTACAGTACAGTATGTTCATGTTTATCAGCATAATCCATCCGGTGTCATCATTCACTTTCAGCAATACATCTCTTATATACAAACAACTCTTCAATATATTTACCCTTCTGTAGTTCCATAGGTACCAATAGCTATTGTGGGATAAAAAATGATAATATTGAAACAATATATTATGCATAACTGTTAAACAACTAAAGACCTGAGACCTACAGTAAGAATAGAATTTGGCTTCAAATAGCAGTTCTCCACTTTAAGGTTTGACCACTACAATAGCCTAAAAAATATCTTGATTAACATGCCGTGTTAGTTTACTCAACATGATACTCTGCATTATTGTTAATAAATTAATGAACTAAGGAATGTTATAGTCTCCTGACATTTCTGTTCAGGTTCATGTGATATTCCACCTGTTATGCACTGATATGAGATATTTCCTCATATCTTACAAAATGGTGGTCATCAGTCAAAATGCTATGGTTAAACAGGTCTAACAGTCATCTGTCAGTATGCCTCAGCAAGGATAACAACCTCTGTCTGTCTTCTAATGTTGCAAACATACAAAAGTCATGCTATTTTGTAATTGTCCTTATATTATTCAAGCACAAACATATAGGCCTACGATCTACGACCTTCAAGTCTGTTTCTACACCGAGGTTGTGTTTCAAACATCTCTCCTCATCTGTTAGTAAAACATCATTCAACTATGAGAAGAAATGGCAATGTTCTTGTAACAGCTCTACATGACCTTCAAAATACCTTTTCAGTTGCTTTTTACAAAACACAGAAGAAGTACAAAAGGTTTGAGAGTACACAGCCCTCTGAATTGTTTTTGTGTCTGCAGTTTGAACTCAGCCTCGGCTCAGACTAATGTAAACACAGGCACAACAGACAGCTGTGTGTGGTGAAGTACGAAGGTCAACCGACACTGTCTCAGATGTACACCTTCCTTATTGTTCCCCAGGGAAAATCAAAGGAAGAGTTGATGACAACACCTTGTGTAGTGTCTGAGGGGGTCCTATTGGACACTGGATATCCAGAAGAGGTTGTGACTGGGCAGGAGGATGTTGTCAGTAAATAGATCCGTGGAGATAGAGGAAGAGAGGGCCAGGTGAACACATACAAAAGACACCAGCTTCTTGTTAGGGGCTTCTTCTGCCAGTAAGGACATTTTTTCTGAGCTTTGTCTTGTTCAAGGGGTGGGAAGTGGATGGGGTCCTAAAAATAGATGAAATATAATTCAACACGGAGTAATAATGCACTGATGTAAAATAATCTACATGGATAGCCAATAACGTGGAATATTAATACATGGATAGCCAATAACGTTGTATATTTCTACATGGATAGCCAATAACGTGGTATGTTTCTACATGGATAGCCAATAACGTGGTATATTAATACATGGATAGCCAATAACGTGGTACGTTTCTACATGGATAGCCAATAACGTGGTATGTTTCTACATGGATAGCCAATAACGTGGTATATTAATACATGGATAGCCAATAACGTGGTATGTTTCTACATGGATAGCCAATAACGTGGTACGTTTCTACATGGATAGCCAATAACGTGGTATGTTTCTACATGGATAGCCAATAACGTGGTATATTAATACATGGATAGCCAATAACGTGGTATGTTTCTACATGGATAGCCAATAACGTGGTATGTTTCTACATGGATAGCCAATAACGTTGTATATTTCTACATGGATAGCCAATAACGTGGTATATTAATACATGGATAGCCAATAACGTTGTATATTTCTACATGGATAGCCAATAACGTGGTATATTAATACATGGATAGCCAATAACGTTGTATATTTCTACATGGATAGCCAATAACGTGGTATATTAATACATGGATAGCCAATAACGTTGTATATTTCTACACGGATAGCCAATAACGTGGTATATTAATACATGGATAGCCAATAACGTGGTGTGTTTCTACATGGATAGCCAATAACGTGGTATGTTTCTACACGGATAGCCAATAACGTGGTATATTAATACATGGATAGCAAATAACGTGGTATGTTTCTACATGGATAGCCAATAACGTGGTATATTAATACATGGATGGCCAATAACGTGGTATATTAATACATGGATAGCCAATAACGTGGTATGTTTCTACACGGATAGCCAATAACGTGGTATATTAATACATGGATGGCCAATAACGTGGTATATTAATACATGGATGGCCAATAACGTGGTATGTTTCTACACGGATAGCCAATAACGTGGTATGTTTCTACATGGATAGCCAATAACGTGGTATGTTTCTACATGGATAGCCAATAACGTGGTATGTTTCTACATGGATAGCCAATAACGTGGTATATTAATACATGGATAGCCAATAACGTGGTATATTAATACATGGATAGCCAATAACGTGGTATATTTCTACATGGATAGCCAATAACGTGGTATATTAATACATGGATAGCCAATAACGTGGTATATTTCTACACGGATAGCCAATAACGTGGTATGTTTCTCCATGGATAGCCAATAACGTGGTATGTTTCTGCACGGATAGCCAATAACGTGGTATATTTCTACACGGATAGCCAATAACGTGGTATATTTCTACATGGATAGCCAATAACGTGGTATGTTTCTCCACGGATAGCCAATAACGTGGAATATTTCTACACGGATAGCCAATAACGTGGTATATTTCTACATGGATAGCCAATAACGTGGTATGTTTCTGCACGGATAGCCAATAACGTGGGATATTTCTACACGGATAGCCAATAACGTGGTATATTTCTACATGGATAGCCAATAACGTGGCATGTTTCTCCACGGATAGCCAATAACGTGGAATATTTCTACACGGATAGCCAATAATATGGTATATTTATACATGGATAGCCAATAACGTGGTATATTTCTATGCTAAAAGTGATCGTAGAAAAGACTAACAGTATATAAAACATATAGTGGAAACGTACAATCTAGTGTTTCAGTTCCAGTTTCCGATGGCCCTGTAGAAGAGAAGATACTGTATCAGAAAATATTTACATTTAATTGCATCAGATTTAATTGGATAATTCAGAAGCTTATTGCTTTTGCCATTGCGAGACTCAAGGGAGAAATGAAAGCAATGAAATGTGAGTTTTTAAATGAGAGAAGTGAGACTTTGTCTTAAACTGTATAAGTGAATAGGAATAGCAAACACACACAGCGGGTCTGGTCTACAGTAAATTTACAAGTGGTTAGACACAAATACCATCAAACCATATGTGGTTTAAGGTTTATAAGTGATTCCAAAAACAGCAATCCACACCGTTTAGACTTTCTGCAAAGTCAGTGAAGCAGACATGCAAGCTCTAAAACAAGCTGTGAAGAGGGGGTAGCATAAGAAAAATAAAGAATAAAAAAATGATAGTGTCAGGCAAAGGATGAGACAAGAGAGAAGAGACTGTGGAAGCTCTGGAGTTTTTTCAGAGTGGCAATACTATGCAGACAACCAGCAGGTTATGGCATGAAGAGAGAACAAGGCAGGGAGGATAATGCTGAGGAGGTGGATGGAGAGACGTCGTCCCAGTGATCAGTGGTTCTCAGTACCTTTCTGGAGCCGGTCAAAAAGCCCGGCCTTCTCTCACCAGTCGATATGCCTAGGGGGAGCTGAGGCCCTTGGGAACCTAGTCATAGTGTCATAGGCAGGGATGCTAGAGGCACAGGGGTACAGAGATGGGGGACAACATCAATAGCAGGAAAAGGGAACATTCGAGGGTCGACCATTTTGTAAGGCCCTGCCTCTTGCTTCCAGGTCCTTCACTTGACGAGAGCACCGGGGCAGGCGTTTCCCAACACACAGAGAGCAGAACCACTCCATTGACACTTGCTGAGGGCTTGAGGCCAACCAGGGATGGCATGATGCATGCAGTCACCATACACATGCTGCATATGCACTGAACTAGAGGAATAATAACCACTCTATCCAAAATGATTTTCTATTGACTTTTAGAGACAAGCCAACCATGGTGAATTGCTGATTAATAGGTCGGTTGTAATAAGACAAGCCAACCATGGTGAATTGCTGATTATTGAGTTGGTTGTAATAAGACAAGCCAACCATGGTGAATTGGTGATTATTGAGTTGGTTGTAATAAGACAAGCCAACCATGGTGAATTGCTGATTATTGAGTTGGTTGTAATAAGACAAGCCAACCATGGTGAATTGGTGATTATTGGGTCGGTTGTAATAAGACAAGCCAACCATGGTGAATTGCTGATTGTTGGGTCGGTTGTAATAAGACAAGCCAACCATGGTGAATTGCTGATTGTTGGGTCGGTTGTAATAAGACAAGCCAACCATGGTGAATTGCTGATTATTGGGTCGGTTGTAATAAGACAAGCCAACCATGGTGAATTGCTGATTATTGGGTCGGTTGTAATAAGACAAGCCTACCATGGTGAATTGGTGATTATTGGGTCAGTTGTAATAAGACAAACCCTAGGTGGCAGGTTGGTTATTGTTCTTTTCCCTTTTCAGTCATTCTGTGGAGATGCTCTCTGTGTCTGGACACTGTTATAGTTTAAACATTTTGGCTGTCCAAAGAGATGTCTTTTGTACATTTCAATGAAAACCATGCCGTTAGAGGTTGTTAGAAGAAGTTAGTCACATGAGCAGTTGTCTCAGTACCACATAAAAGCAGACATGCTTGCCTCTCTTTTAGCCTCTCTTTGAGCAAAAGGATCACGTGTACATTCACAGCAGTTTGCCCAATTCTAAAGAAGACAAGACATGCAAGGAATTTTATGTCACTTGATCAAGTCATCATGCACAGAGCATGCAGTGGGTAAGTTAGTAATGCTCCAAAGGTCATGCCGAACCCAAAACACACAAGCCGTAAACAGTGGCCTAGCTACCTTGCTCACAACCTCCCAATGCTGGAGCCGCAACAAAGCAGAAAGAGTCCAGCTGACCTCCAGATGTGTCTGAGGGGCTAGCCAAACCCCTAGGGCATGCAGTGTCCCATCCACCTTATTGAACCATCCCACTGAGTGACTGACTGCCCCCAGGCCAACATGCTGCCCCTGCCCCCATCCCTCCCTGAAACATGCCATGCAAATTGATTATTTCCGTAGGCCTGCTTTGTATTTAGTTTACCTTGTCATTACAGGGTTTTGGATACCTTGTAAACACTCATTATGATAACCATTATTACCAATTTCCATACTGAAACAAAACATTGCATAAAAAAACATGAGGTAAGAGACATGGCATGCTATCAACCCTCGGCAATAAAAGTATTTTCTCTAAATAGGAGTAGGATTCTAGACGTAAACAAATGTTTCCATATAGAAAGTTGTGAATGTATAAACCACAGCATTTTATCTTACATCTTAACTTACAAAAACAGAGGTGGAATTTTGCTTTTGTAAGATAATGGTTGTAAGAGCCCTTAATGATCAACAAGGGTCATTTCTTCAAGATAGCACACAAAGGAAATCCAAATGATCCACCAAGAGATGCATTTCATAGCAAAAACATAAAACCAGCACCATGAAATCTATGTACAAAATCCACAGAAAAGCGCAGATGTACCAATGAGATATACTGGAAGGAGAAAGGAGAGGTAAAATGGGTAAAATGAATCTTACGTTTTCATGGGAATTGTCTCAATGCTACAAAGATACAAAAAAGCAAAAATGTTAATGAGATGCTCGGTAATAGAAATGCACTAGAAGGTTTTGGACACAATAGTACTGATCAGGTGACATCGATACACGTCGTTGATCAAGACACTTGGTGACTTGTCTATGGCATTTATTCACTACTGTAAGTGCCTGGGCGAGGCGAGGGCGACTGAAGGATGCATAAAACAACATGAATAGCATTCCACAACTCTTAATACGCTGTTTGTTTTCTTACAGTGCAAAGTGCTTGACAGAGAGAAATTAAATGAAAAATAAGGATGAAGAATATGGAAATAGTAGGAATGGTTATCACAAAGTAAAATGCCAAGTTCCAGAAACAGATGAACTGCAAGGGAAAAGAGAGCGAGACAAAGAGAGAGAATGAACCAGTAGAAACAGTTAAGTTACTGTAACTTGCTACTCCTATTAATACTACTTACTACTAAGTTACTACTATGTACTACTAAGTTACGACGGTAAAGTAATAGACAGAAGAGGGGGGAAAGATAGTAAACAAGAAAGAAAGGAGTAGCTAGCACCACAGCACAGAAGCAATTCTATAACCTCGTTTTTAACTTGTCGGTTGTGGGACTGAATCAAATTGTGTTAATTACCACTGACTCCTCCCCATTTCAGTCTCTTTAACACGTATAATAAGGGTCTTAAAAGGCTGTGTTTGCCCTTGATTATTTTCGAGGCGGGGCGCAAAAGCCTCAAATCAACTGTATGGCCTCTTTAACCAAATAGGCGTG
Source organism: Salmo salar (assembly GCF_965601325.2). Classification (NCBI taxonomy): domain Eukaryota; kingdom Metazoa; phylum Chordata; class Actinopteri; order Salmoniformes; family Salmonidae; genus Salmo; species Salmo salar. The sequence goes on from NC_138295.1 coordinate 26,565,436, forward strand.
GGGAAAGTGATAGGTGTGGTGGGCCATTGGCAGGGAAGAAGGCTGTAATAAGGATCCCCATACATCAACCTAATCACTGGGTTGCACTACAAATTAACAGCAGGGAACTTCCAAACCTCAGCTACAGTGGAAGTCGGAAGTTTACATACACTTAGGTTGGAGTAATTAAAACTTGTTTTTCAACCACTCCACACATTTCTTGTTAACAAACTATAGTTTTGGCAAGTCGGTTAGGACATCTACTTTGTGCGTGACACAGATAATTTTTCCAACAATTGTTTACAGACAGATTATTTCACTTATAATTCACTGTATCACAATTCCAGTGGGTCAGAAGTTTACATAAACTAAGTTGACTGTGCCTTTAAACAGCTTGGGAAATTCCAGAAAATGATGTCATGGCTTTAGAAGCTTCTGATAGGCTAATTTACATAATTTGAGTCAATTGGAGGTGTACCTGTGGATGTATTTCAAGGCCTACCTTCAAACTCAGTTCCTCTTTGCTTGACATCATGGGAAAATCAAAAGAAATCAGCCAAGACCTCAGAAAGAAATTGTGGACCTCCACAAGTCTGGTTCATCCTTGGGAGCAATTTCCAAATGCCTGAAGGTACCACGTTCATCTGTACAAACAATAGTACGTAAGTATAAACACCATGGGACCACGCAGCCGTCATACCGCTCAGGAAGAAGACGCGTTCTGTTTCCTAGAGATGAACGAACTTTGGTGTGAAAAGTGCAAATCAATCCCAGAACAACAGCAAAAGACCTTGTGAAGATGCTGGAGGAAACAGGTACAAAAGTATCTACAGTATGTCCACAGTAAAACGAGTCCTATATCGACATAACCTGAAAGGCCGCTCAGCAAGGAAGCCACTGCTCCAAAACCGCCATAAAAAAGCCAGACTACGGTTTGCAACTGCACATGGGGACAAAGATCGTACTTTTTGAGAAAAGTCCTCTGGTCTGATGAAACAAAAATAGAACTGTTTGGCCATAATGACCTTCGTTATGTTTGGAGGAAAAAGGGGGAGGCTTACAAGCCGAAGAACACCATCCCAAACGTAAAGCATGGGGGTGGCAGCATCATGTTGTGGGGGTGCTTTGTTGCAGGAGGGACTGGTGCACTTCACAAAATAGATGGCATCATGAGAAAGCAAAATGATGTGCATATATTGAAGCAACATCTCAAGACATCAGTCAGGAAGTTAAAGCTTGTTCGCAAATGGGTCTTCCAAATGGACAATGACCCCAAGCATACTTCCAAAGTTGTGGCAAAATGGCTTAAGGACAACAAAGTCAAGGTATTGGAGTGGCCATCACAAAGCCCTGACCTCAATCCTATTGAACATTTCTTGGCAGAACTTAAAAGGCGTTTGAGAGCAATGAGGCCTACAAACCTGACTCAGTTACACCAGCTCTGTCAGGAGGAATGGGCCAACATTCACCCAACTTATTGTGGGAAGCTTGTGGAAGGCTACCCAAAACGTTTCACCCAAGTTAAACAATTTAAAGGCAATGCTACCAAATACTAATTGAGTGTATGTAAACTTCTGACCCACCGGGAATGTGATGAAATAAATAAAAGCTGAAATAAATCATTCTCTCTACGATTATTCAGACATTTCACATTCTTAAAATAAAGTGGTGATCCTAACTGACCTAAGACAGGGAATGTTTTACTAGGATTAAATGTCAGGAATTGTGAAAAACTGAGTTTAAATGTATTTGGCTAAGGTGTATGTACATTTCTGACATCAACTGTATAGTTGAATTAAGAGGATGATCCAATGGTTCTTTCCAGATACAAAGAAACTGTTTGTGATAGCATAATATTAAAAGTGGAGTAGAGATACTCACTCATCGTAAACATCCTCTGTGTCCATTCTACGGTAAAACTTTGCCAGTTTTACTGACAGGATGATGCTAGGAAGGAGGAACAGGGCACAGCAGCCTAGGCCAAACCAGAATGTGTTCTGAGGAACACAGAAAACAGAGATAATGCTGTGTCAGTGGATCCGATATCCAGGCATAAAGCAGCCCTGTGTTCACTTCATGTTGTCTTTAGATTTACCCCCACCAAAACGTTGAGTAAATTATCAAGACATATGGTATACTGGTTTATGAAATAAAGTATAGCAGTGGTTAGGTAGAACAAAATATTAAACACATGAATAATTGAATATTTCATTACTGGGTAACTTTTCAACACTGGAGCCTTAGGTATGACGTATAGCACCATACACTGCCTACACTTCTCAGCCCTGTAGATTCATAAAGGACTTTCCATCATTTTGGACATCAATGTCTGCAGAGTGTGTATCTGTGTGTGACTGTGCATGTTTGTGTAGAGGGGGCAGTTTAGCCAGCTCTAAATGAGAAAACCACTGAGTCATAAAGTCATCATAGCTATGACATAACAGCGCATAACAGCCTCATAGTCTGTTTTAGAGAATGGACACTGTCATGATACATTTGGCTCCCCTCCAATCCCACTGATAGTCAAAGCGTCACAGCTTTGCTCTGTTTCCATGTTAGGTAACCAGCTCCATTCCTCCATACTTACCAGATACACTGTGCTGTTGTGGAATGACTAGAAGCACTAACTCTTTCCTGTGTTCCTGTACCTTTGTTCCGGGACACTAGTAAAATTACCCACTGAGCTTTAACAAGCGCTTTGGTCAATGCTGAGTGTCCAGAAACATCCTGTTCCCAGTCCAAGTCAATTAGCTGGCGCTGGAACCTATGGAGTCCCTAAGTGGCTATTTGTTCCACTTCATTAGTGGAGGCAGAGATGCTTCCTGCCATTGGGAGTGTGTTAGTAACAAGGCCCCATGCCGACCGGACAGATGTCGGGATTATGTAAGGCTGGTTTTATTTCCTTCTCCTCTCTTTCTCTGTTTCTCGCTCCCCATCTCTGCAGCACTCTGTAGGGTGCCCCACTGTGAGCTGCCAGGTCTAACTAGCTCTCACTGATCATGTGCTGGATTTCGAGGCCTGACTTGTACGTTCTAAATCAGGCGAGGTTGGGGGTAATGGTGTGTAGGTGTGTGTGATTGGAGGGGGTGAAGTGTGTAGGTGTGATTTGAGGGGGTGGGGTGTGTGTGATTGGAGGGGGGTGAAGTGTTTAGCTGTGTGTGATTGGAGGGGAGTGAGTAGCCAAAGTACTGTAGCCATCTTTTGCCTTAAAGTAGCCATCTTTTGCCTTGATGACAGCTTTGCACACTCTTGGCATTCTCACAACCAGCTTCATGAGGTAATTACCTGTAATGCATTTAAATTAACAGGTGTGCCTTGTTAAAATTTTATTTGTGGAATTTCTTTCCTTCTTAATGCATTTGTGCCAATCAGTTGTGTTGTGACTAGGTAAGGGTGGTATACAGAAGATAGCCCTATTTGGTAAAAGACCAAGTCCATTGTGACCCGATTCAGGAAACGAGGCGTATGTCGCAAGTCACGAATTCACAGGAGAGCCTTTTGAACGTCATTTATTTTTTAAATCAAAATGCGTTTTTGGGCAGAAATGCCTTCTCAAACGTGAACTTTCATGTGCCTTAATATCAAACTTGTATGTCATCTGTAAATACAAATACAATTGTTAAATTACGAGCCTAGTTGGCTTAGCCACAGAAAAAGTGAGCAACCTTCCCGCTAGCCGTGATTGGCTGAGATAATGAGTGGGCTGGACATGCTGAGAGATGAGTTTGGATTGGTCGGTGTTGTATCTTGTGTCTATAAAATGAGAGCAAGTTTTTTTTCTAAAGATATTATGTTAGCCATGGAGAACTGCAAATATGTTGCTACTGCTCTCAATAACATTGCTGCCCTGAATTTATCAGGCTCTATCGACAAAGGTCAGTGGGAAAAAGTTGTGATGGACTACTTTCTGGACGATGATCGTGCCATGCAATGCTGACTCTCTCATTTCATAGCACGTTTTGAAATCAGTGGAACACAACGGGCCAAACAAGCTGTGCAAACTAAACGGAAACAACACATGATGTCTTATGAAAGGGGTTGCAGTCTGCCGTGAAGCTTTCATCCATGTACACAGGTAAGAATCTTGCTACAGATTCAGATATTATACGTTACTAATTTTGTCAGAAAGTTGTTTTCATTGCAAGCTTAAGCTTGCTGTTAGTTAGCTAATGTTAGCTGAGGTTAGGTGGCTTGCTTGCTAGCTAACATTAACTTATGTGTATGAAGTGTGTGTAACATTAGTGATGTTTTCTCAGAATGCCATTTCGCATTGCTAGTTATAGCCTAATGTTAGCTAGCTAACATTGAACTTATTGCTTAACTTTAGCTAGCTATGACAATCGGTTTGTATTGCTAGTTAAAGCTTGCTGTTAGCTAGCCAGCTGACATTAGATGGCTGGCTCGTTACGGTAGCTAACATTACCTGTATGAACTGTGTGTAGTGATGATATCTCAGAATGCCATTTTGCATCTATTGTATAATAATGCTAAAATATTTGTATCTGGAATTTGTCTTTCAGCATTAATCAGTACAGCATTTCTTCAACTACAGAGTTGGGAAAACACGTGTGGACCTGAATTGTGATAACTGCAGTGGCCAAAACAAGAACAAGTTTGTGCTCTGGTATTGTGCCTGGTGGACCATGCACAAGCTCCACCACAATCTGGACCTTTCACCTCCTGATCACAGGCCACACCAAGTTTACCCCCGACTGGTGCTTCGGCCTCATCAAGCAGCGCTTCAAAAAGACCAGAGTGAACACTTTGTCTGAGATTGCTGGTGTTGTGAAGGACAGCACTGTGACAGAGGTCAACATCCCACAGCTAGTTGGACTGGAGGACGGTACGGTGTTGGTGGAAAGCTATGGCTGGCAACAACACCTGACTCCGTACTTCAGGTCGCTGCCACAGATCAAGCAGTATCAGCACTTCAGGTAAAAAATATTTTTCTTTGTATGAGGTTATTCTTATCTAAACTTGGGATGTCAATTGATGTTGTGCAGGGTTGCAATGTCTTCTGATTTTTTGTTATTTCCTGTTTTACAGCTTCGATGCTCTGGAGCCTGGTGGTGTTGTCGCCAAGGAGCGTTCAGATTGTCAGGACCAGGTTTCAGCTGCTGCGCAACGCTGACATCCTTCCTCCCATAGATGGTCTATCTGTAAAAGCACCACCTGGACTGGACACAGCTAGACAAACTCTTTTTGACAAGATCCGGGAGTTTCGAGACGAAGAGGCTATGGATATCACATGTCCTGCACCAAAGTCACGGGCAGGACAAAAACAGGCTCTCCGTATATAGACTTCCTTGTTCATGCGTGGTTTGTTTGGTCCAGTCATCAGCACTATCTGCAGTGCCTCTATTCACATGACTTTCTCCTAACACACACGCCATACGTTGCTCCTATTTTTTAATTTTTTTATCTTGCTGCTCAGCCATTTTACTCCTGATTGTATGCATATAACTACCTCGTCTATCACTGATATCGTTATTGTACATACTGTATATTTTATTTATAGACACTATCTATTTCTGATATTGCTACTATGCAAGTAACCATTTGGCTGTACAGTTTACACCTTCTGTAGAGACCATCCACTTAGCAAGACTTAGCAAAATATTGCTATATAAAATTAATATTGATATGTGTGGTCGTAACATGATTTTGTGACATACCACAACAATATCATGTGACCGTATCAAGTGTCCACCACTTAAATATATGGCGCATGCATCTGTTTATGTACTGTACATGTGCACCTCACTCAGGTTTCAACTCAGGTTGCATGGCCTTAACTTATGTATGGAATACTGTGTGATAAGTGCATGTGTAACAGTATATAAAGCATGCTAATGTACTGGTGTGAAGGCATTTGGGCAGTGATGTAAAGTACTTAAGTAAAAATACTTTAAAGTACTACTTAAGTAGTTTTTTGTGGTATCTGTACATTACTTAACTATTTATATTTTTGGCAACTTTTACTTCACTACATTCATAAAGAAAATAATGTACTTTTTACTCCATACATTTTCCTTGACACCCAAAAGTACTCGTTACATTTTGACAGGGAAATTGTCCAATTCAAACACTTATCAAGAGAACATCCCTGGTCATCCATACTGCCTCTGATCTGATTTGTAAATTATGTCTGAGTGTTGGAGTGTGCCCCTGGCTATCCATCAATAAAAAATAATACAATTGTGCCGTCTGGTTTGCTTAATATAAGGAAGTTGAAATGGTTTATACTTATACTTAAGTACATCGTGCCCCTGGCTATGCGTCAAATTATATATATTTTCATACAATTGTGCCGTCTGGTTTAATATAAGGAATTCAAAATGATTTATACTTTTACTGAAGTATGACAATTTAGTACTTTTTCCACCACTGGATGTGTCTGGGGGTTATAGCATTTCTTTCACATGACCCATCAATTTAGACAACTGTATATTTTTATCTGGACACTTTCTGTTTACCTGGAATTTTTCCTTATTGTGTACTACCACTTTTAGTCTTCAGCACATGACCTCATGTGAATCCTTAAAGAGATAGGTGGGGCTGGCTTAAGAGGGTGTGAACAATGCTGAATGGGTGTAGACAAAGGAGAGCTCTCTAGTACTGTAGGTACCAAAATATTCAAAGGCCCTTTTCTCAAAAGGGAGTTTACAAGTGTATCAACTTTGAAAGTAGAATTACGTTCCTATTGTTCCTCAAAAATGCTATGTATGACATACCATTTTGTAGCTCTGAGTCTCTACTTTTATCCAATGTAAAAAACTAAAATAAAAATGTTGCTACATAAGACTAAATCCAGGTGGTGAGTCACATATTATGGCAAGAACAGCTCAAAAAAGCACAGAGAAACAACAGTCCATCATTACTTTAAGGCATGAAGGTCAGTCAATTCGGAAAATGTCAAGGACTTTGAAAGTTTCTTCAAGTGCAGTCGCAAAAACCTTCTAGCGCTATGATGAAACTGGCTCTCATGAGGACCGCCACAGGAAAGGAAGACCCAGAGTTACCTCTGCTGCAGAGGATAAGTTCATTAGAGTTAACTGCACCTCAGATTGCAGCCCAAATAAATGCTTCACAGAGTTCAAGTAACAGACACATCTCAACATCAACTGTTCAGAGGAGACTACGTGAATTTTTTTATTTAATACATTTGTTTTATTCAACCTCCTGTTAGGGCTAGGGGGCAGTATTTACACGGCCGGATAAAAAACGTACCCGATTTAATCTGGTTATTACTACTGCCCAGAAACTAGAATATGCATATAATTATTGGCTTTGGATAGAAAACACCCTAAAGTTCCTAAAACTGTTTGAATGGTGTCTGTGAGTATAACAGAACTCATATGGCAGGCAAAAACCTGAGAAGATTCTGTACAGGAAGTGCCCTCTCTGACCATTCCTTGGGCTTCTTGACTCTTTTTATTGAAAACTTAGGATCTTTGCTGTAAGGTGACACTTCCTACGGCTCCCATAGGCTCTCAGAACCCGGAAAAAGCTGAATGACGTCTTTGCAGCCCATGGCTGAAAAACATTAGCGCCTTTGGTAAGTGGTCTATCAGAGGACAATGAGACTGAGGCGCGTGCACGAGGCGACCCCATGTTTTTATTTTCTCTCTCTTTGAGCTAAAACACAGATTCCCGGTCGGAATATTATCGCTTTTTTACGAGAAAAATGGCATAAAAATTTATTTTAAACAGCGGTTGACATGCTTCGAAGTACGGTAATGGAATATTTAGAATTTTTTTGGGCATGAAACGCGTCGGGCGCGTCACCCTTCAGATAGTGTCTTGAATGCACGAACAAAACAGAGGATATTTGAACATAACTATGGATTATTTTGAACCAACCCAACATTTGTTATTGAAGTAGAAGTCCTGGGAGTGCATTCTGACGAAGAACAGCAAAGGTAATAACATTTTTCTTATAGTAAATCTGACTTTGGTGAGGGCTAAACTTGGTGGGTGTCTAAATAGCTAGCCCTGTGATGCCGGGCTATCTACTTAGAATATTGCAAAATGTGCTTTCACTGAAAAGCTATTTTAAAATCGGACATAGCGAGTGCATAGAGGAGTTCTGTATCTATAATTCTTTAAATAATTGTTATGTTTTTTGTGAACGTTTATCGTGAGTAATTTAGTAAATTCACCGGAAGTTTGCGGGGGGTATGCTAGTTCTGAACGTCACATGCTAATGTAAAAAGCAGGTTTTTGATATAAATATGAACTTGATTGAACAAAACATGCATGTATTGTATAACATAATGTCCTAGGGTTGTCATCTGATGAAGATCATCAAAGGTTAGTGCTGCATTTAGCTGTGGTTTGGGTTTATGTGACATTATATGCTAGCTTGAAAAATGGGTGTCTGATTATTTCTGGCTGGGTACTCTGCTGACATAATCTAATGTTTTGCTTTCGCTGTAAAGCCTTTTTGAAATCGGACAGTGTGGTTAGATTAACGAGAGTCTTGTCTTTAAAATGGTGTAAAATAGTCATATGTTTGAGAAATTGAAGTAATAGCATTTCTAAGGTATTTCAATAACGCGCCACAGGATTCCACTGGCTGTTACGTAGGTGATGAGTCCAAATGTGCGATTTTTGGTTCCAATCGCCGTGTCTTTGTGAGATGCAGAGTAGGTGAACGGATGATCTCCCCATGTTTGCTTCCCACCGTGAAGCATGGAGGAGGTGGTGTGATGGTGCTTTGCTGGTGACACTGTCTGTGATATATTTAGAATTCAAGGCACACTTAACCAGCATGGCTACCACAGCATTCCGCAGCGATACGCCATCCCATCTCTCGCCGACAGAGATGGCCGCCTCGCGTTCCTAGGAAACTATGCAGAATTGTGTTTTTTTATGTGTTGATATTACTGCATTGTCGGAACTAGAAGCACAAGCATTTCGCTACACTCGCATTAACATCTGCTAACCGTGTATGTGACAAATAAAATTTGATTTGTGCTTAGTGGGACTATCATTTCTTCTTCAACAGGACAATGACCCAAAACACACCTCCAGGCTGTATAAGGGCTATTTGACCAAGAAGGAGAGTGATGGTGCTGCATCAGATGACCTGGTCTTCACAATCACCTGACCTCAACCCAATTGAGATGGTTTGGGATGAGTTGGACCGCAGAGTGAAGGAAAAGCAGCCAACGAATGCTCAGCGTATGTGGGAACTCCTTCAAGACTGTTCACCTGGAAAGCATCCAGGTGAAGCTGGTTGAGAGAATGGCCAAGAGTACGCAAAGCTGTCATCAAGGCAAAGGGTGGCTACTTTGAAGAATCTAAAATCTAAAATATATTTTGATTTAAAACTTTTTTGGTTACTAAATGATTCCATATGTGTTATTTCATAGTTTTGATGTCTTCACTATTATTCTACAAAAAATAAAGAAACACCATTGAATGAGTAGGTGTGTCCAAACGTTTGACTGGTAGTGTATATCAAGCCATTAGGGGCCGCTAAAACCTGGGGCCCTCAGAAAGAATCCCGCCCTGTCTTCCGGACCTTGGGAGCTAGTGGGTTTTGGAGGTGAACACTGAGGGGGCTGTGTGAATCCATCCTGGTAGAATGCACATGGTTGTGTGAACATAGTGTTTCCGGTATAGTAACATGTGAGCCTTCTCCAGAGACCAACCCCCCCTCCAAGCAAGGCCCTTCCTGCATGCCTGCCTGTCTGTATACCAACCACCCAACTGACGTTTCAGGCATGTTTTCAAAGGACCCCTTATATTGCTTTTTTAGGCATGTTTTCAAAGGACCCCTTATATTGCGTTTTTAGTTACCAACGAGTCGACCAAGAAGCTGCAGGCTACGATCTCCACTGTGTCCACGATGTTGCTGAAGGGTTTGCAGGCTGCTACCTCCATGGTCAGCTGGGTAAACCATGCAGACAAAGGGCATCTGTTACAGTTACACCATTGGCGAACAATTATGAAAGTTGTCGGTTGGAATTTCTGGAAAATGAATGGATGTTATAGCTTTACACATGGATGATTGATGACTAAGTTGATTGCAAACAAGTCCGCAGAGCTGTTACTTTTGGCACAATTCAATAATGTTGTGAAAAGCAGTCTTTTCAAACAGTACAACAGTAATTTACCAGCACTCAGTACTGCTTTATCTAATTTCCTCCTTATGCTACAGGGTTCAAGGCTCAACAGGGGAAAACAAGGTTCAAGGCTCACAGAGGAAAACAAGGTTCAAGGCTCACAGGGGATACTAGGTTTAAGGCTCACAGGGGATACTAGGTTTAAGGCTCACAGGGGAAAACGAGGTTCAAGGGTCACAGGGAAGATTTTGGTTCAAGGCTCACAGGGAAAACAAGGTTCAAGGCCCAGAGGGGAAAAAACAAGGTTCTAAGCTTACAGAGGAAATTCCAAAGTTGGTTTCCATTTGTGTTCTTTCTATTTTTAGACCCCAAAGTCTTAACATTCTCAGAGAATGAGCAGTTGATAAGCTGTATGTCAACATAGTTTGGGAGCTAACACTAGTTTATCTTCTACGTCATAATTCTAATATAAGAACTATAATAGGCATTCAAAAACTGTTGGGAAACAAATACTTACGGAGGTCCTGACCCACTCTATGTATTGCCTGAAGTAACCAACAATGGTTTGCTTGTACTTTTCTGTTTCCTAATGGAGAAAGGGATAATATGTTACCTACTGTGTTTTATCCTAGCACTGAATTGTAAACAATGACTGGGAAGCCATCTTAGTCACCTGGATGACGACATGTGTTGCATTCTGGGAGATGAGATACTGGGCCGCTTCGATGGTCTTCAGCACATCAGTGATTTTGTTCTGGATAGGACACAGCATTAGAATGCTCAAGATGCTTTCATAACAGTCTATGGAGCTGTTACGTATTCTTTATTCAGTGTTTATGGATGCATTACGAATGCTTGATGTTGATTGAGACAGTGTGAACTGTTAGGGTAGATGGTTTGTAGGAGGCCCACTTACCGGCAGATCTGAGGCAGTCCTTTCGAGTAGTCTGATGCTCTGATTCAGCGTACTCTTTTAAGGGGAAATGCACAACACAAGTTAACACCCCAGAGATAAAAGGTCAGGGATTAGAGACAGTAATAACTCCTAAAACACACAACACTGAAACACAGGGGAGACTAGACAGGCACAAGCATCACCATGATGCTTGAAGATACGGTTCTAGTTTTATCACACACGGGGAAAGAAGAGCGGCATGGTTCCCACTGGGAGGAAAATGCTTCATATGAAACTACAACAACAACAATAACAATGGCTATTTCATGTGGATTTTGGTCATGAGGAATGTGTTGCAAAATACAGTACTAGACCAAAAGTATGTGGACACCTGCTCGTCGAACATCTCATTCCAAAATCATGGGCATTCATATGGAGTTGCTACTACAACAGCCTCCACTCTTCTGGGAAGGCTTTCCACTAGATGCTGGAACATTGCTGCGGGGACTTGCTTCAATTCAGCCACAAGAGCATTAGTGAGGTCGCGCACTGATGTTGGGTGATTAGGTCTGGCTCGCAGTCAGCATTCCAATTCATCCCAACGGTGTTCGATGTGGTTGAGGTCAGAGCTCTGAGCAGGCCAGTCAAGTTCTTCCACACTGATCTCAACAAACCATTTCTGTATGGACCTTCCCCAAACTGTTGCCACAAAGTTGGAAGCACAGAATCGTCTAGAATGTAATTGTATGCTGTAGCATTAAGATTTCCCTTCACGGGAACTAAGGGGCCTAGCCCAAACCATGAAAAACAGCACCAGAACATTATTCCTCCTCCACCAAACTTGACAGTTGGCACTATGTATTTCGGCAGGTAGCGTCATCCTGGCATCCGCCAAACCCGGATTCGTCCGTCGGACTGCCAGATGGTGAAGCGTGTTTCATCACTCCAGAGAAGGCGTTTCCACTGCTCCAGAGTCCAATGGCGGCGAGCTTCACACCCCTCCAGCCGACGTTTGGTATTGCGCATGGTGATCTTAGTTTTGTGTGGCTGCTCGGCCATGGAAACCCATTTCATGAAGCTCCCGACAAACAGTTATTGTGCTGATGTTGCTTCCAGAGGCAGTTTGAAACTCGGTAGTGAGTGTTTCAACTGAGGACAGGCTATTTTTATGCGCTACGCGCTTCAGCACTCGGCGCTCCTGTTCTGTGAGCTTGTGTGGCCTACCACACAACAACGTCTAGGAGCCGTTGGTGCTCCTAGATGTTTCCACTTCACAATAACAGCACTTACAGTTCACTGGGGCAGCTCTAGCAGGGCAGAAATGTAACGAACTGACTTGTTGGAAGGGGTATCCACATACAATATATGGAAAAAAGTATGTAGACACCACAAACCAATTTTTTCAATACTATTTGAACAAGTGTAGACAAGTGATGACCAATACGTGGAAAACATGACAAAGGATTAAATCCATGCTGGTATACATACATGGTAATTAGTCAGCACATGCACCAGATTTGAAGTTGTTACACCCTGACCATGGAGAGCCCTTGTTTCTCTATGGTGTTTAGGTCAGAGTGTGACTAGGGGGGTGTTCTAGTCAGTCTATTTCTATGTTGGTGAGTTATATGGTTCCCAATTAGAGGCAGCTGGTAGTTGTTGCCTCTAATTGGGGATCATATTTAGGAAGCCCTTTCTCTCACCTGCTTTGTGGGATATTGTTTTGTGTATGTGCTTGTTGCACCAGTTAGGTTGCGGTTCGTTGTTTATTTATTGTTTTGTGGAAGTTTCACTGTATATTAAAGATGTGGAACTCTAATCACGCTGCGCCTTGGTCTGTCTTTCCTCACGATCGTGACAGAAGTATAATTGCAGGATTAACAAATTACACAGACTAATCTATAAATCCTAAAGACCGATTTATTTTTTACATAGCCTGTAAAGGACCTAATCTTGCACTTTTTACAGTCATGTCATTCGGGTCTGAATCAACGTGGTGTACTAACGAATCTCTACCATGGCCTGAAAGAAAATGGAAGTTCATGGTAATGGTCAGGGCATGCCAGGGAAGCCCCTTGTATTCCAGGTACAAGGAACATGTATAACTAATTGTGGGCACCAATACTGTAATTTGATATCGATATCGTTTGATATCGATATTAGCAAGGCATAGGCTTTCATTTATTTGAAAATAAAAAGTCAATATGAGCTTTAAATGATGGGAGAATGGAGCAGAGCCCTCGACAGTACAGACGGACAAAGATACATTTTGGAGACACATGCTTACCCTCGCTCTAACATATTTCTTGGCAGCCATTAATTGAAGTAGGAAGAGTTAAAGGAGAAATATAGAAAGAAAAAGATAAGACAGCTCTCTAAAACTCAGCATTTCTACATGATATGAATGCAGTACTAGGAATGACTTGGAATATTTATGGGGATATTATGGTATTTTGGGTGAAACATATGTGTGCTACTGTGATGTGATGTGTATATATATACACACACATATACACAGTCGTGGCCAAAAGTTTTGAGAATGACACAAATATTAATTTTCACATAGTCTGCTGCCTCAGTTTGTATGATGGCAATTTGCATATACTCCATAATGTTATGAAGAGTGATCAGATGAATTGCAATTAATTGCAAAGTCCCTCTTTGCCATGCAAATGATCTGAATCCCCATCTCGTTAACACAGGTGTGAGTGTTGATGAGGACAAGGCTGGAGATCACTCTGTCATGCTGATTGAGTTCGAATAACAGACTGGAAGCTTCAAAAGGAGGGTGGTGCTTGGAATCATTGTTCCTCCTCATTCAACCATGGTTACCTGCAAGGAAACACGTGCCGTCATCATTGCTTTGCACAAAAAGGGCACAGGCAAGGATATTGCTGCCAGTAAGATTGCACCTAAATTATCCATTTATCAAGAACATCAAGGAGAGCAGTTCAATTATTGTGAAGGCTTCAAGGTGCCCAAGAAAGTCCAGCAAGCACCAGGACCGTCTCCTAAAGTTGATTCAGCTGCGGGATCGGGGCACCACCAGTACAGAGCAGCAGGCAAGTGTGAGTGCATCTGCACGCACAGTGAGGCGAAGACTTTTGGAGGATGGCCTGGTGTCAAGAAGGGCAGCAAAGAAGCCACTTCTCTCCAGGAAAAACATCAGGGACAGACTGATGTTCTGCAAAAGGTACAGGGATTGGACTGCTGAGGACCAGGGTAAAGTCATTTTCTCTGATTAATCCCCTTTCCAATTGTTTGGGGCATTCGGAAAAAAGCTTGTCCGGAGAAGACAAGGTGAGCGCTACCATCAGTCCTGTGTCATGCCAACAGTAAAGTATCCTGAGATCATTCATGTGTGGGGTTGCTTCTCAGCCAAGGGAGTGGGCTCACTCACAATTTTGCCTAAGAACACAGCCATGAATAAAGAATGGTACCAACACATCCTCCGAGAGCAACTTCTCCCAACCATCCAGGAACAGTTTGGGGACAAACAATGCCTTTTACAGCATGATGGAGCACCTTGCCATAAGGCAAAAGTGATCACTAAGTGGCTCGGGGAAAAAAACATCGATATTTTGGGTCCATGGCCAGGAAACTCCCCAGACTTTAATCCCATTGAGAACTTGTGGTCAATCCTCAAGAGGCGGGTGGACAAACAAAAACCCACAAATTCTGACAAACTCCAAGCATTGATTATGCAAGAATGGGCTGCCATCAGTCAGGATGTGGCCCAGAAGTTAATTGACAGCATGCCAGGGCGGATTGCAGAGGTCTTGAAAAAGAAGGGTCAACCCTGCAAATATTCACTTATTGCATCAACTTCATGTAATTGTCAATAAAAGCCTTTGACTCTTATGAAATGCTTGTAATTATACTTCAGTATTCCATAGTAACATCTGACAAAAATATCTAAAGACACTGAAGCAGCAAACTTTGTGAAAAGTTATATTTGTGTCATTCTCAAAACTTTTGGCCACAACTGTACACTACCGGTCAAAAGTTTTAGAACACCTACTCATTCAAGGGGTTTTCTTTATTTTTACTACTATCATCTAGAAACCAAAAAAGCGTTAAATCAAAATATATTTTATATTTGAGATTCTTCAAATAGCCACCCTTTGCCTTGATGACAGCTTTGCACACTCTTGGCATTCTCTCAACCAGCTTCATGAGGAATGCTTTTCCAACAGTCTTGAAGGAGTTCCCACATATGCTGAGCACTTGTTGGCTGCTTTTTCTTCACTCTGCGGTCTGACTCATCCCAAACCATCTCAATTGGGTTGAGGTCTGGGGATTGTGGATGCCAGGTCATCTGATGCAGCACTACATCACTCTCCTTCTTGGTCAAATAGCTGTGTGTTGGGTCATTGTCCCTTTGAAAAACAAATGATACCCCACTAAGCCCAAACCTGATGGGATGGCGTATCTTTGCAGAATGCTGTTCTAGCCATTCTGGTTAAATGTGCCTTGAATTCTAAATAAATCACAGACAGTGTAAGCATCCCCACACCATCACACCTCCTCCTCCATGCTTTACGGTGGGAAATACACATGCGGAGATCATCCGCTCACCTACTCTTCGTCTCACAAAGACATGGGGTTGGAACCAAAAATCTCCAATTTGGACTCCAGACCAAAGGACAAATATCCACTGGTCTAATATCCATTGCTCGTGTTTCTTGGCCCAAGCAAGTCTCTTATTATTGGTGTCCTTTAGTAGTAGTTTCTTTGCAGCAAATCGATCATGAAGGCCTGATTTCACATAGTCTCCTCGCAATTTCAGAGGCTGGGAATTCTGATGAACTAATTCTCTGCAGCAATGGTAACTCTGGGTCTTCCAGTCCTGTGGCGGTCCTCACGAGAGCCAGTTTCACCATAGCGCTTGATGGTTTTTGCAATTGCACTTGAAATGTTCCATTTTAACTGACCTTCATGTCTTAAATTAATGATGTACTGTCGTTTCTCTTTGCTTATTTGAGCTGTTCTTGCCATAATATGGACTTTCTCATCAAATTGGGCTATCTTCTGTCTACTCCCCCTACCTTGTCACAACACAACTGATTGGCTCAAACGCATTAAGAATAAAATAAATTCCACAAATTAACTTTTAACAAGGTACACCTGTTAATTGAAATGCATTCCAGGTGACTACCTCATGAAGCTGGTTGAGAGAATGCCAAGAGTGTGCAAAGCTGTCATCAAGGCAAAGGGTGGCTATTTGAAAAAACTCAAATATAAAATAGATTTTGATTTGTTGAACACTTTTTTGGTTACTACATGATTCCATGTGTTATTTCATAGTTTCGAAGAACCCTTGAATGAGTAGGTGTTCTAAAACGTTTGACCGGTAGTGTATGTATATACAGTATGTCTTTTAAGGAGCCAAATACAGGTGCGAGGTATAGCTAAAGATATGATTGGTTTGCCCTGGTGAATGTATACATATGCATATATAGTGCCTTCGGAAAGTATTGAGACCCCTTGACTTTTTCCACATTTTGTTACGTTACAGCCATGTTGTAAAATGTATTAAATAAAAATCTACAAACAATACCCTATATAATGACAAAGTGAAAATAGGTTTTTAGAAATGTTTGCAAATGTATTAAAAATGTAAAACAGAAATACCTTATTTACTTAAGTATTCAGATCCTTTGCTATGAGAGTCAAAATTGAGCTCAAATGCATCCTGTTTCCATTGATCCTCCTTGAGTTGTTTCTACAACTTAAATGGAGTCCACCTGTGGTAAATTCAATTGATTGGACATGATTTGGAAAGGCACACACCTGTCTATATAAGGTCCCACAGTTGACAGTGCATGTGAGAGAAAAAAACCAAGCCATGAGGTCGAAGGAATTGTCCATAGAGCGCCGAGACAGTATTGTGTCGAGGCACAGATCTTGGGAAGGGTACCAAAAAATGTCTGCAGCATTGTAGGTCTCCAAGAACACTGTGGCCTCCATCATTCTTAATTGGAAAAAGTTTGGAACCACCAAGACTCTTCGTCGAGATGGCCGCCCGGCCAAACTGAGCAATCGGGGGAGAAGGGCCTTGGTCAGGGAGGTGACCAAGAACCCAATGGTCACTCTGACAGGGCTCTAGAGTTCTGCTGTGGAGATGGGAGAACCTTCCAGAAGGACAATCATCTTTACAGCACTCCATCAATCAGGACTTTATGGTAGAGTGGCCAGACGGAAGCCACTCCTCAGTAAAAGGCACATGACCGCCCGCTTGGAGTTTGCCAAAAGGACCCTAAAGGACTCTCAGACCATGAGAAACAAGATTCTCTCGTCTGATAAAACCAAGATTGAACTCTTTGGCCTGAATGCCAAGCGTCACGTCTGGAGGAAACCTGGCACCATCCCTACGGTGAAGCATGGTGGTGGCAGCATCATGCTGTGGGGATGTTTTTCAGTGGCAGGGACTGGGAGACTAGTCAGGATTGAGGGAAAGATGAACGGAGCAAAGTACAGAGAGATCCTTGATGAAAACCTGCTCCAGAGCACTCAGGATGTCAGACTGGGGAGAAGGTTCACCTTCCAACAGGACAACGACCCTAAGCACACAGTCAAGACAACGCAGGACTGGCTTCAGGACAAGTCTCTGAATGTCCTTGTGTGGCCCAGCCAGAGCCAGAGCCCGAACTTGAACCCGATCGAACATCTCTGGGAAAGACCTGAAAATAGCTGTGCAGCAACGCTCCCCATCCAACCTGACAGAGCTTGAGAGGATCTACAGAGATTGGGAGAAACTCCCCAAATATAGATGTGCCAAGCTTGTAGCGTCGTACTGAGTAAAGGGTCTGAATAGTTATGTAAATTTGATATTAAAGTTTGTGCAAACATTTCTAAAAACCTGTTTTTGCTTTGTCATTATGGGGCATTGTGTTTAGATTGATGATATTTTTTTATATCCATTTTAGAATACGGCTGTAACTTAACAAAATATGGAAAAACTCAAGGGGTCTGAATACTTTCCAAATGCACTGTATGTCAGATATGTTGCACTTGGTTTGGTTTGCCTGGCACAATGCAACCAATGGAGTTACTCTCCTGTAGGTTATCTCTCCAGGAATAAGGTTGGAGAGCCCTGGTCTAGCTCTATATTCTAGAGGCTTTGAGTGAGAGATGAAAGCTTCACTGAGGTTGCATCGATGTCTGGCAATGACGTGCCAAATTCCTCCCGCATGTAAAGTTCAGAGAACACACACACACACACAAGCATGTATGTACACATTTGTACACACACACACACACTTAGAATAAAGGGTTATCTTATGAGGTCAGCTGAAGAGCCCTTTTAGGTTCTAGATATAGCACCTTTTCTTCTAAGAGGGTAGAGCATGGCCATGGCCATTTCTGCCAGTCGGGTGAAGCTGAGCACTGAGGGGCCCAGACATGGATGTTAACCTAAAAAAGAATGATTGAAGATAGTTGATTACCATGGCCTGCTCCATAGGGATGACCAGTTGACTGTGGATCTGACGGAGACTGTTGGCGTGGCCCTTCAGAGAGGTCTGGAGGGGCCCTTTAGGCTAAGGACACACACATAGACAGAGGTTCAGACACACATACAAAGAGGTAATACTCATTATTAATTTGGGAGGGTGCTAATTTGTGTCCTACTACACACTTGTGGGTGTTCCTTGTACAAGTGTGTCACAGAAATGTGTTTATTGCATATCCAAACTGCCCCTGAGACACCCGCAGGGAGTGGGGTCACTACCAGTGTCACCATTGTCCAGAGTCCCTGGACATACATTCATGTACAGAATGTATACATTTACAAATATTTAGAGCAATGTGCAATCTGTGTAAAACTCTATAGTACACAGGCCTACACACAGCAAACCACTTAGTATAAGAGACTTAATCCCTTAATCAATGAATGTAATGCAGTATAAAAACTACATATTGAACCCATAGAATTACATGTAGAATCAAGTAATTTATATTATCTATATATGGGTGAACCATTATCAGTGTCCACCGTGTGTGTTCTCAATGCCAACAGAACATGGGGCACCAGGACAGATGGGCACCAGATGAATACTAGAGGGGCACAGGCAGGGGCACATATCACCCCACAGAAGACCACTTTAAACTGGCTCCACTGCCTCCGAGCCCATGGCAAGTGGTGGAGGACCCAGAGTTGGCCCAACATTTTGGGTCATGAATGGGGAGCTTGTGTGAGCTTCCAACCCCTAAAAGCAAGGCAGAACATTAAAAAATGATTTCAGAGACTGCTTCAGTGTGTGTTTGTGTGTGTGTGTCGAATGCAAACCGCCGCAAGGCTATGCAGTTGATGAAGACACGAGGAGCTTTCACACAGTTTTAAATCTGAACTCCCATTCCATTGGCTCCCTGTCTTGGATCGTGGTGTAAATAAAGCTTCAATCTACTGGTACACTGAGAAAACATTGTGTGGTTGGTTGGAGCCGTGTTGTTTTTTCAGTATGAGGTTTTTATTGGACGGTTGGTCGTATGTTGTTCTCACCATTAGGTCCGTCTGTGCCTCAAGCTCATTGGTGTACGACAGTAAGTCCACCTGAGTCACCCCTTTGTTGACCTGCAAATGAACAGAAATAGGATTATAATGTATTATGATGGTGTTATAATGCATTACAAGACTTCTCATAAGCATGTATGAACCCCCTTCGGTCTTTTCATCTTATAATAACAGTTGTGCAACTGTGCACATAGAGACATAACAACAGTAACCTTTATAAGCCTTATAATATCACACTATAAAGGCTCATAGAGGCTTATAACAAGTCATAAAACATTATAGTTGTCGGTTTTAAGTAAAGAGTTATACAAGCTGCAGTAAGAGGCCATAAGACAATCATGTTCCTCAGAAAACTTCATGTTCTCCCCCATTCAACAGATTCTGATAAAGAAGATGTACAGTTGATGTCGGAAGTTTACATACACTTAGGTTGGAGTCATTCAAACTCGTTTTTCAACCACTCCACAAATTTCTTGTTAACAAACTATAGTTTTGGCAAGTCGGTTAGGACATCTACTTTGTGCATGACACAAGTAATTTTTCCAACAATTGTTTACAGACAGATTATTTCACTGTATCACAATTCCAGTGGGTCAGAAGTTTACATACACTAAGTTGACTGTTCCTTTAAACAGCTTGGGAAATTCCAGAAAATGATATCATGGCTTTAGAAGCTTCTGATAGGCTAATTGACATCATTTGAGTCAATTGGAGGTGTACCTGTGAATGTATTTCAAGGCCTACCTTCAAACTCAGTGACTCTTTACTTGCCATCATGGGAAAATCAAAAGAAATCAGCCAAGACCTCCACAAGTCTGGTTCATCCTTGGGAGCAATTTCCAATCGCCTGAAGGTACCACTTTGATCTGTACAAACAATAGTACGCAAGTATAAACACCATGGGACCAGGCAGCCGTCATACTGCTCAGGAAGGAGACACTTTCTGTCTCCTAGAGATGAACGTACTATAGTGTGAAAAGTGCAAATCAATCCCAGACCAACAGCAAAGGACCTTGTGAAGATGCTGGAGAAAACAGGTACACAATTTTCTATATCCACAGTAAAACGAGTCCTATATCGACATAACCTGAAAGGCCGCTCAGCAAGGAAGAAACCACTGCGCCAAAACCGCCATAAAAAATCCAGACAACGGTTTGCAACTGCACATGGGGACAAAGATCGTACTTTTTGGAGAAATGTCCTCTGGGCTGATGAAACAAAAATAGAACTGTTTGGCCATAATGACCATCGTTATGTTTGGAGGAAAAAGGGGGAGGCTTGCAAGCCGAAGAACACCATCCCAACCGTAAAGCACGGGGGTGGCAGCATCATGTTGTGGGAGGGACTGGTGCACTTCACAAAATAGATGGTATCATGAGGATGGAAAATTATGCGGATATATTGAAGCAACATCTCAAGACATCAGTCAGGAAGTTAGGTCTTCCAAATGGACAATGACTTCAAGCATACTTCCAAAGTTGTGACAAAATGGCTTAAGGACAACAAAGTCCCGACCTCAATCTTATAGAAAATTTGAGGCAGAACTGAAAAAGCGTATGCGAGCAAGGAAGCCTACAAACCTGACTCAGTTACACCAGCTCTGTCAGGAGGAATGGGCCAAAATTCACCCAACTTATTGTGGGAAGCTTGTGGAAGGCTACCCAAAACGTTTGAGCCAAAGTCAAACAATTTAAAGGCAATGCTACCAAATACTAATTGAGTGTATGTAAACTTCTGACCCACTGGGAATGTGATGAAAGAAATAAAAGCTGAAATAAATAATTCTCTACTATTATTTTGATATTTCACATTCTTGAAATAAAGTGGGGATCCTAACTGACCAAAGACAGGGAATTGTTACTAGGATGAAACGTCAGGAATTGTGAAAAACTGAGTTTAAATGTATTTGGCGACGGTGTATGTAAACTTCCAACTTCAACTGTAGTCTGAAGTCTATATCTTATTAAACACTCTGTGCTTTTGGAAAGAGTAGCTATAAACTAATCAACCTCACGAGATCCATCAGTGTTTCCCCTATATTCATATTTAAACATTTTTTTTAGCTATGTTGTAATCCTGAAAGTGTAGCCAAACCTATTAACAGATGTATAGATGTACACTACCGGTCAAAACCGGTCTGCATACACATGCGGAGATCATCCGTTCACCCACACCGCGTCTCACAAAGACATGGCGGTTGGAACCAAAAATCTAAAATTTGGACTCAAGACCAAAGGACAAATTTCCACCAGTCTAATGTCCATTGCTTGAGTTTCTTGGCCCAAGCAAGTCTCTTCTTCTTATTGATGTCCTTAAGTAGTGTTTTTTTGCAGCAATTCGACTGGGTCCATTCCTGTGGCGGTCCTCATGAGAGCCATTTTCATCATAGCGCTTGAAGGTTTTTGTGACTGCACTTGAAGAAACGTTCAAAGTTCTTGAAATGTTCCGTATTGACTGACCTTATCATTTTAAAGTAATGATGGACTGCCGTTTCTCTTTGCTTATTTGAGCTGTTCTTGCCATAATATGGTCTTTTGGCTACCCTACCTTGTCACAACACAACTGATTGGCTAAAACGCATTAAGAAGAAAATAATTTCCACAAATTAACAAGGCACACCTGTTTAAGCGGGTTGAGAGAATGCCAAGAGTGTGCAAATCTGTTATCAAGGCAAAGGGTGGCTATTTGAAGAATCTCAAATATAAAATATATTTTCATTTGTTTAACACTTTTCTGGTTACTATATGATTCCATATGTGTTATTTCATAGTTTTGATGTCTTCACTATTATTCTAAAATAATAATAAAATAGTAAAAATAAAGAAAAACCCTTGAATGAGTAGCTGTTCCAAAACTTTTGACCGGTCTTGTATACCCGAGGAAAACCCTAAGAAGACTTCATGAAGACCTCAGGAAGACCCCAGGAAGACCCCGGGAAGACCCCAGGAAGACCCCGGGAGGACCCCGGAAAGACCTCAGGAAGTACTCAGGAAGACCCCAGCTAAATCCTGGTTAGCCATAACAGAAGCAAATCCTAAATCCATCGTGGTATCTCATCTTAAATGTACACTCCAAAATTAGATAATATATGATTTCACAGTTAAGTTAGGATGCTTCTGTAATACCTACCCTGGTTAGTATACATTTGTCTTGCATACGGGAACTTAATCTTCCATTCAAAGATAAGTCACTAATGCAGGATATTGCTTGGAAGCAGGTTAGCGTTTGAAATTATAACTATCTTTAGTGATGTGTCATACAAGTATACTAGTGTGTCTTTTGAATGTATATCTGAAAAGTCTACAGTGGCTTGAGATGAAGGAGAGGAAGCCAAAGTAGGCTATTAAGACGAAAGAGAGAAGAGGAGACAAGGAGAGGCCACCTTAGACTATTGAGATGAGGAGGACACTTTGGACTATTTAGATAAGGAGAGGAGGACACTTTAAACTATTGAGATAAGGAGAGGAGGACACTTTAAACTATTGAGATAAGGAGAGGAGTCGACTAGAGGAAGTCACTTTAAACTATAGAAGTGAACGATAGGCGACCAGGGGAAAAAGTATTTTTAGATTGAGATGTCCCCTCAATGCCAGTACTCTACCTCCTCCAGATACGCTGCATAGTTGATCTCCGCGACGCCAGTCTCAGAGAAGTCAATGAGGCTCTGTTTCCCCTCAGACTCCAGCAGGACGATACCTCTCAGGTCAATCTTCACACTGTCAAACATCTTTGCCACTTCCTTGGTGTACTGGAAACACAGGGAGAATTGTCAGCTACATCGATAAAGATAAGCAATAGCTATGAATGTGGTATATATTGGTAACAAATGTGGGTTTATGAATCCCTTATGACAATTTTACACTTTCAAACATCCTCACCACCACCTTGTTGTACTGGAAACAGAGAGGGAGCCTAGTTACATTTCATATGTAATGGATGGGTTACGAATGTGTAATGAATTCCTTATGTAGGTACCCTTCAAGTTACAGGCGCAAATCTGTTTGTTTACACCAATCTTCATTGCACATGATTGTTACAAGAGCAAAAATGTGTGTTTGCATTTGTGCAAAAGGTTTGTTTTCCAACACTATTTTAGTAGCCTCGACCTCGGTGTTGAGGTCTGGTACCGCGAGAGTCCAGAACATAGAAATAGAATTCTATGGTCAAGACTATTTTAGAGAGCCTAAAACAAAATGGTGATCAAAACAAAGTTGTTTACTTGGTCATTCAGCGTTACGTAAACAGATGGGTTTGTTATTGATTTCCTTAGTGGTGGCGTGGGGTGGAGCAGTACCATAGACCAGGGACAGGGTAGGACTCTGTTACCCTACCTAGCAACACAAACTTTACAATGAGGCCCCTCTTAATTCAAAGAGGGTCTTCCTGCTTCCTAGGTAACCCCATTCATTGATACAAAGTACAGATTAAGACGGCCTGTTTTCTTTCCATTATGTCTTCTACACTCATATAATAGAAGAACAGCTCGAGCTAAAACAACAAATCCTCACTAGCTAAGAGCCACATTGAAAAACAATAGATAAGCTGTAGAACAAAATGAATAACAAATGTCAATAACATAAACCTTTTTGTATTTGGTCTATATAAAAAAAACTCCTAATTTGTGTAACCTAGCTATATTTATGCTAGCCAGCTCTATCCATCCCTAAACCTAACCTAGTCTAACTTATGCTAGCCAGCTCTATCCATCCCTAACCTAACTTATGCTAGCCAGCTCTATCCATCCCTAACCCTAACCTAGCCTAACTTATGCTAGCCAGCTTTATCCATCCCTAACCCTAACCTAGCCTAACTTATGCTAGCCAGCTCTATCCATCCCTAACCTAACCTAACTTATGCTAGCCAGCTCTATCCATCCCTAACCCTAACTCTAACATAACTTATGCTAGCCAGCTCTATCCATCCCTAACCCTAACCTAGCCTAACTTATGCTAGCCAGCTCTATCCATCCCTAACCCTAACCTAGCCTAACTTATGCTAGCCAGCTCTATCCATCCTTATTTACTATTCAATAAAAGAGGCGAGCTAATCTTGCCAGGAGGCTGGCTAATGCTACAGTTCACTGGCATACTTTTCGTTTTGGCAAGAACTCATTTTGTTAGCTAATGCTCATGAATCAAAATGTGGAAATGCAGAGTGTTAGCCAAACACTTGATTTAGCTTCACCGGTGTGAAGTATAGGCATAGTTGACACTTTTGGGACTATTCCACTGGTTACATTGTTTTAGGCAAGTAAAATCAAACAAAAAATGGTCTGATTTGGTGTGAGTGTGATTACAGTAACTAAAGCGTATTATTTCCATGTGCTACCATGTGCCGGTATGCAGAATACAGTAAGTATCCTACAGTGAGTGAGTGCACACTGCACAATGCATGTGAATACTGACCAGGCTGGAGTTTAGCAAGGTTGTGACATTGAAGACTTTATCCAGGCGCATGGCAGAGTAGAGACTTCTGTTATTTTTGCAATTACTGAGAGAGAGAGAAATGTCAATATTATCACTTCCATTCCATTCAATTCCTTGGTAAGTTAGCTCTCTCTGCTGCCACCCAGTGAATAAAGTTGTAACTCTATTCAGCTCTGTATCGCTGCCTTCCGGTCATTTTATAAGCTGTGTTCTTTCAAATCACTTTTAGAAAGCTTATCCAACACAAAGTATTAAGTCAGCATGCATGACTCACATTTCCCATTTAGGTCCATTGTTTGTAGTTACATAACTGAACACATTCAATGGTCACGTGGGAGAGTGAAGTAAGGGTAAAGGAATGGTCATGTCTGTACACACTATGTCATGGCTAACTCCCTGACTAGGCAGTAGCTGAGGCGACAAGTCTCTATAAGGAAACATAACGTGATGGTCTTAGAACAAAGCTTTGCTGCCTGTTCTAATCGAGAGATGATGAAAGTTGATGAAATCTGAGGCATAAAAGATCACTAAGCAATTCACGTATCCCTCTCCCTAGTTTCAATCCTTTACATCATTTATTATAAGCAATGTCGGATGGAATGTGAGGAGGTAGAATATTGACACAGACATTAGCCTGTGACATTTATTTAAATCAAACGCTGCCACAAAACAGGAATATCTAGAGTTATGACCTGGTTCTATCCATAAGTGATCAAGTTTAATTCTAAACTCAGCAAACCTGTCTAAACCTGTCTTTCAAAGATAATTCATAAAAATTCAAATAACTTCAGATCTTCATTGTAAAGGGTTTAAACACTGTTTCCCATGCTTGTTCAATGAACCATAAACAATTAATGAACATGCACCTGTGGAACGGTCGTTAAGACACTAACAGCTTACAGACGATAGGCAATTAAGGTCACAGTTATGAAAACTTAGGACACTAAAGAGGCCTTTCTACAGACTCTGAAAAACACCAAAAGAAAGATGCCCAGGGTCCCTGCTCATCTGCGTGAACGTGCCTTAGGCATGCTGCAAGGAGGCATGAGGACTGCAGATGTGGCCAGGGCAATACATTGCAATGTCCGTACTGTGAGACGCCTAAGACAGCGCTACAGGGAGACAGAACGGACAGCTAATCATCCTCGCAGTGGCAGATCACGTGTAACAATACCTGCACAGGATTGGTACATCCGAACATCACACCTGCGGGACAGGTACAGGATGGCAACAACAACTGCCCGAGTTACACCAGGAACCACAATCCCTCCATCAGACTGTCCGCAATAGGCTGAGAGAGGCTAGACTGAGGGCTTGTAGGCCTGTTGTAAGGCAGGTGAGGCCGGTGTAAGGCAAATCTGGTGCAGTCCATGAGATGCACTGCAGTACTTAATGCAGCTGGTGGCCACACCAGATACTGACATATACTTTTGATTTTGACCTCCCCTTTGTTCAGGGACCCATTATTCCATATCTGTTAGTCACATGTCTGTGGAACTTGTTCAGTTTATGTCTCAGTTGTTGAATTTTGTTATGTTCATACAAATATTTACACATGTTAAGTTTGCTGAAAATAAACGCAGTTGACAGTGAGAGGATGTTTCTTTTTTTGCTGAGTTTATATAGACGAGCCAGTCTATGTAAAACATAGGCCATCATTAAAACACACAGAAATGAATCCCCAGTACTAAGTGCTACATCCATACATCCAGGACAGTATTACCTGTAGAAACTCTCCACTGTCAGATCCAGGTCTGAGTCGTTGTACATATACCCTGGGATGAAGTTCCTCCACTCAGGGTTCACCAGGTGAGGAGTGTCCAAAACCTTGGACACAAATGACCAGTAAGACCATTATACAGTTCTAGACCACGATTATACAGTAAGACCATCATACAGCAAGACCATCATACAGTTCTAGACCACGATTATACAGTAAGACCATCATACAGTTCTAGACCATGATTATACAGTACGACCATCATACAGTTCTAGACCATGATTATACAGTAAGACCATCATAAAGTTCTAGACCATGATTATACAGTAAGACCATCATAGTTCTAGACCATGATTATACAGTAAGACCATCATACAGTTCTAGACCATGATTATACAGTAAGACCATCATAAAGTTCTAGACCATGATTATACAGTAAGACCATCATACAGTTCTAGACCATGATTATACAGTAAGACCATCATAAAGTTCTAGACCATGATTATACAGTAAGACCATCATAGTTCTAGACCATGATTATACAGAAGGACCATATACAATACCTAAACATTGTCACCTTAATAAGAGTTATCACATCATAACTTGCCTTGAAGAGCTCCTTGGTGTGGAAGGGTTCACAGACCAGCTTCTCCACATTGCCTCCGACCAGGAAGGTGGCGGTCACCACTCCCATCAGTATCCAAGAAAAGAGGAAGCTGAAACCCACACCGCTGTGGAGACACACATAGATAGAGCATTCAATCAATCAATCTACACACTCACACTCTTAGTGCTCTATATACTGCAGGAAGTATAGATAGATAAGACAGACAAACAGACAAACAGACAGCCAGCCAGCCAGCCAGCGAGACAGCCGGCCAGCTGACCAGAAATACTTACGCCATGAGAAGGGTGCCGCCGGTGTTGGAGACACAGCCCCGTGTGGTGGGGGAGGCGTGCTTGTCATATCCCATGGTGCCACACAGTATGGCCAGGAAGTTGAAGGCCAGGATGAGAACCACCATGCAGCAGAGGCCAATACAGCAAATCCACCTGTAGAGGAACCCTGGAGTCAGTACACCAGTACACCATAACAAGTAACAACCAACCACTACATTAGGATAAGATGCCGTAACAAGTAACAACCAAGCACTACATTAGGATAAGATGCCATAACAAGTAACAACCAACCACTACATTAGGATAAGATGCCGTAACAAGTAACAACCAACCACTACATTAGGATAAGATGTCATAACAAGTAACAACCAACCACTACATTATGATAAGATGCCATAACAAGTAACAACCAACCACTACATTAGGATAAGATGTCATAACAAGTAACAACCAACCACTACATTAGGATAAGATGCCGTAA
Source organism: Salmo salar (assembly GCF_965601325.2). Taxonomy (NCBI): domain Eukaryota; kingdom Metazoa; phylum Chordata; class Actinopteri; order Salmoniformes; family Salmonidae; genus Salmo; species Salmo salar. The sequence continues at coordinate 26,593,425 of NC_138295.1, forward strand.
CAAGTAACAACCAACCACTACATTAGGATAAGATGTCATAACAAGTAACAACCAACCACTACATTAGGATAAGATGACGTAACAAGCAACAACCAACCACTACATTAGGATAAGATGCCATAAGTAACAACCAACCACTACATTAGGATAAGATGCCGTAACAAGTAACAACCAACCACTACATTAGGATAAGATACCATAACAAGTAACAACCAACCACTACATTAGGATAAGATGTCATAACAAGCAACAACCAACCACTACATTAGGATAAGATGCCATAACAAGTAACAACCAACCACTACATTAGGATAAGATGCCATAACAAGTAACAACCAACCACTACATTAGGATAAGACACCATAATAATGGAGACTATAGCAGGTCTGTCTCAGGGCTCAATCAAATGTACTGTGTAATAATCACAGCTGGAGGGCAATACAGGGGGCCATGTATGCAGTGTCAGGTCCAGGGTACACCTAAAGGCTTACTGACTGAATATACTCTTTATTTATTATTACATTATGTCACAGTGACCTGTGCTGATGAAATAACTCCAGATGATATTCAGTAACAACAGATTGTACTCTCTTTATGTCAATCTACCACAGACCAGGCAGGTGAAGACATTTATTTATTCTAAACCCTGAGCACATCATGGGCCCTGGTCAAAAGTAGTACACTATATAGGGAATAGGGTGCCATTTAATACACACAGTTTGTGAATAGGGCCCCAGTTCCTGATTGTACCTGTAGAAGTCTATCTGATCGATCTCTGGGTAAGAGTCTTCTATCTTGGACTGTGTGTGACTGATGAAGTTGGTGAAGTTGGCCAGAGAGCTGTGTACAGGAAACACCTTGGAGAAGCTGCTGATGTTGGTGCTGATGACGTCCAACATGCCCCGGGCTCCTGGGAGGGAGAGAGTGGATATATTCAGGGGCATTAGTGAAATAATGGAGTAATACAATGTTATATTTTGGGGTACAACAGTTCAGGTGTAGGTCAATAATTGGAATATGGCCATTGATCTTATTTGGGCGTATAAGACATTACCTTCAATGAGTATTCATACCATATTGAACATGACTGACTTGGCAATGCAAAGTTGAACACTCAAAATGATATAACCCTTCATTTAGTGTCTATTGAAACTTTTTTGGGAGCATTAAATGAGGTTAAAGAGATGCCACTCACCCTCGACTACGTTCCTCATCTGGTCACTCACCATGCCTGGAGTGTCATTGAATGAGGAGAAGCCCTGTTTGGAGAAGGAAACACAAAGGTAACATTGATGATACAGTATCACAAATATCAAAGAAAACCCCACAACTTATACAGTACCTAAAGTTTATGCAACATTTCTAGACTCACCTTTTGAATGATATCGCTGAGGCCCGTTTTCAGCACCTGATTCACACTTTCCAGCTGATTGTTCACATCAGGTAACTGCAACCCATCACACACAACATATACTTATATTGTGCTATATAAATCTAATTATTACAGTATGACTATTATTACGTCTTTAATGAAGTGTGACAGCATACCCGGGTGAAGTTGGCGCTGACGTGGAGCTGTGCCAGGGAGCTGTGGATGGAGCGGCAGAGCTGGGCGGTGGTGGCATCCGAGTCCTCGTCCCTGCAGCCCGGATCATTGAGGGTTCTGTTCAGGCTAGAGCGCACCAGGCTCAGGTTGAAGTGGAGCTTCCCTGTCGCCTCCTGGAGAACCTCCAGAGACACACTCACGTTCTCCAGGGCCTCCTTGGTCTCCCGCATGGCTGGGGATGGGGACAGGGTAGGATGGACAGGTGGTGAGTATTTGGTATTTTATTAGGATCCCCATTAGCTGTTGTGAAAGAAGCAGCTACTCTTCCTGGGGTCCACACAGAACATGAAACATGACATAATACAGAACATTAATAGACAAGAACAGATCAAAGACAGAACTACAGACATTTACAGTGTGTGTGAGAGTGCACATAGTAGACACACACATGTATGCACACGGTAGATTCACAAAAACACTCAATGTATCCACACACAAGCACGCACACACAAATCAAATACACACACATGCACATCCATACCCTGGCATTGATTACACACAAAATAACACACACATATTCACACAGGGGAAGCTTTTAGAATTGAACATGTGAACAATAGTTGCAGGTTCAATCCACTATTGGAGCAAGGTTGGAACTTGGGAGGCCATATACTTAATATATCCATATCGATTCATAATTAAGATGGCACACAAGGTAGGTTTGGACAGTTCCAAATGGAGGCAGGTAGTGTATTGTACACACACAGGGATGTCTAGCGATTTAGCCTGGTCCCAGAACTGTTTTTGCTGTCTTGCCATCTCCTATAGTCATTGTCACGGCAGTGGCACAAACAAATCTTGGCCCAGGCTACATACAATTGGCTCAAGAGCCAGGAGAACCACAAGGGGACCAATCACAAGAGTGACACGAGGGTGAAGTCTCAAGGTCAAGGGGTCACCGGTCAAGGTTAATTTACTGTTACCTTTAATGGCCCTCTGAACTTTGACTTTATGACAACAAGTAAAAAGGAAAGAGAAGGATGTCTACTTCAGCCATTAAAGTACACCTTGTTATGAGCTAATTAACAAGATATTTCTATAAGAACTACAATGCTACTGTACTATATACAGTATATTCTTAAAAGATCCTTATAACTTGTGTCCAATTTGAGGACAGTATTGTCAGTGTGGTAGAGAGTAAAAACAATTACAGCATCTGCCTGAAAGAGGAAATGACATCATAAGGACTGGACTTACCTCCAGCCATACGCAGCACCCCGTCCAGTGCAGGACGCACCTCTGTGCCCAATTCCACATGAATATTCCCTCCAAGCAGAGGACCCACATCTGAGGATGGGGAAATTGCATCATTATGTATCAGGGTTGGGGTCAATTACATTTCAATTCAGTTAATTCAGGAAGTAAACAGACGTTCATATTCAAAGTCCAATTTCTCTCATAGAAAAGCAATAGAGAAAAATTAGAATTTCAGTTGACTTCCTGAATTGACTGAATTGAACTGAAATTGACTCCAACTCTGTTATGTATCTAGGGGACCTGATATGGCCATAGATTCATAGTTTTCTGCAACAGACAATAGACTGAACAGAGACAATATGGAGATGTGGCCTCAGGCACTCTACTTACTCTCTAGGTCAGAAATGACTGTGTACTTGGCAGTGGCGTATTGTGCTATTAGGTAATCAATTTGCTGTGAAAAGAAGAGCAGAATAAAGTTACAGAAACGCAGGACTCTTTTTTTTGTCAGAGATTGTGTTACTCTGTCAGCCTCTCTATCTCTCTCTCTCTCTCTCTCTCACGCACACACACACGAGGACGTTTAATCTATCCATCTCTTACATTCTCTACTTAGCCTTGTGTGCACACCTACAGTTAACTGTTATTGAAGCTACCGTAAAAAGGCTGTACCGTTGGCGTCTCATTGGCAAAGGTCTGCAGGTCCTTCAGGTTGCTGCTAACCAGTCTCTTCATGCCTTCCAGCTGGGAGCTCAGGTTCTGGTTAGCTGCATACGCACACAGTACTCCAGCCCTGCAGACAGACAACAAACACAACCACACAGAACATTAAAATAGATATAGGCTAGCACACACTAAGCTAAGAGTGTTTTAAATATTCTAATTCAGATATTTTAAGCTTTATGGCTACATTTATACAAATCTAATTTTATTGGTCACATACACATATTTAGCAGATGTTATTGTGGGTGTAGCGAAATGCTTCAGGCAGACCAATTGTGATATTTTTCCACTAATTGGTCTTTGGAACAATCAGATCAGCTCTTTTGCCAATAATTTGGCAAAATATCAGAATTGGGCTGCCTGTGTAAACACATCCTTATGATTTTATTGAAAGAGAATTCATGTCAAGCTTTCATTCACATCTTCTGTCAGTTGTGAATACTACACAGACCTCTAATCAGTTTACAAATACCACAAATAATCATTGGCGTTTAGTTGTTGTTGATACTTTGAACTAGTCCATTTAGCCAGCCGATGACTGCAAATGTAGTTTTATGCTGAATGGACGAAACGACCCAATGTGTGGCATTCCACTCAAGACCCACACAGCTTCAGAAACACTGTGACCAGCACCAGTATAGTTAAACTATGCACTGTGAGCGCTGCTTTTTTTGTCCTGTCATCTATTGCCTTTATTGCTTGCAATATTTGTATTATTTGTATGTATTTCATTGTGTTGTTTGGATTTGAATGTCCATCTCTCCTTGGCCACATAGCCAACTATTATGTTTTAGAAGTCTGGTTCGCCAAATCAATCTTTGTTTGCCATAGAAACCATCAATAACATTGTAAAACCCACAACATTCTAGAAACAGAATCAACATTCCCCCCACAAACACCTTAACCTTCTGAGAAGACAGGTAGTATTAAGACACTCAATGCATCTGTATGACAATGCCTACTAGTCTGACTCCAACTATCAGTCTGACAAGGAAGGGTCTGATCATGACTTGGGCTACGACTCAGGCTTTGAGTCTGACTTTGACTTGGATTCAGATGACCAGTTAGAACAGTACAGAGAGGTGAAGTCCCAATGGTCAGGACCAATGCCCTGAGGGTTGAGGAGGACCAGGCAGTGGCTACGGCCCCTGTGGACCTAAAGAGCATGGTGGCGAGCACCATGAGATCCTCCAGAGCTCCAGCCCTGAGAACACCAGAGGGCCTGCCTATGTCCTCCTTGCCCCTCAGGTGGTTCCATCATGGGTCACCTGATTGAGAAGCAGGAAGGCAGAACCAGAAGGACTCACCCAGCCAGTTCCCTGAGTGATGTTGAGCATCAAATTCCAAGTTTATCAAGAAAATATCATCACATACAATATTTGTGAAGACAGCTGGTTTCTTTTAGTGACTCTGGTTGTGTGCATTCTCTTTCATTCCGTAGGTTAGAGAGGCTTGGATGTGAAACGTCTAGAGTCTCCCATAAGAGAGGACCAGATGGTTCCGCCCTCCAAGAGAAAGGGAGGACCATGGGTCACCTGTAAGAGGACCAGGGTGTCCAGCCCTTCTACTAACCCAGGCTGTTCCAACCAGAGGAACCATCCTGGAAGAAACGGAAGAGATAGTCTATTTAAAAAAAATCTATTTTCAATCTTGTGTTGTTTTTTTAATCTTGTGTTTTACATTTTTGTGTCCTTGGGTGACTTGAAAGGTTCTTAAAATCAAATGTATTGTTATGATTATTAGGTCTGTTGAGGACAGTGACAGTGCCATCGTCCCAAGGCTCAACTGTAAGAGGACATGGGAATCAGACCTTTGCCTAGGAAGTTCTGAGTCCGAGGGAACCAATCGGAAGAAACAGAGGGTCTGAATAGTACACTAACTTAACTGATGTCCACCAATCTCAACTGAAGTTTCAAGTCAAAGGTCATGTCAGAGGTCAATATCAATAATCTGAGGGCCCATGCCAAACTTCTCAACCTCCTGATGGGGAAGAGGCACTGTCACTCCTTCTTCACGAACGGTCGCGCGTGTGGACCATTTTAAGTACTTGTAAGATTTGGACACACTCATCCCGCTCCACTGCAGCACCATCGATGTGGATGGGGACGTGCTCGTGCCCCCCCCCCCCCATTTCCTGTAGTCCATGATTAGCTCCTTGGTCTCACTGACGTTGAGGGAGAGGTCGTTGTTCTGACACCACACTGCCAGGCCACTGACCTCCTCCCTTTAAGCTGTCTCATCGTTGTCGGTGATCAGGCCCACCACCGTTGGTTCGTCAGAAAACTTGATGATGGTGTTGGAGTCGTGCGTGGCCATGCAGTCGTGGGTGAACATGGAGTATAGGAGCGGACTGTATGTTGTATTACTTTTGGCTATATTATTAATATCATGCTTAAATTTATTAGCAATCTGATTTGTCCTCGTCTTTCTTGGTCTTAAGGTTAGGGTTAGGTACAAGGTTAGCAGTGTGGTTAGGGTTAAGGTTAGGTTTAAAATCACATTTTAAGGAGAGAAATTGTAAAAAATAGGCAGGGTTTATGACTTTGTGTCTATGGTAACTAGTGATGACCTAGAATTGGCTTGACCCGAGTTACTGCCCTGATGACACAGACAGCTTCATCAACAATGGTAATGTGTGTTATGTGACTTTTTAAAATAAAATAATTGCCAGTTTGATAAACTAGTAGGTTAATTACCCAGCCAAGCAGAAAAATCTTGGTTGTGAAGTGCATTATCAAAAAGCAAAATGCAATTTACCACTTGTCTGTCTATTATATCACTCTGTCACAGGCCCTCCCAGTCATCACCAACTCATAAGATGAGGAAGTACATTGGTAATGAGGATTGCCTGCCGCAGTTGTTCGAGAGATGTCCAGTTGCAGCTGAACATGCAACACAGAGGAGACCAGCAAGGCAACCCTCAGCATCACACAGTGAACATTCCTATAAATGGAACAGGGAGGACACTTGAATCTGGTTAGTGACAAAACACTTTTGAGTTTGGTCCCAATTCACCTTCATAAGCTAGACTGGTGGAACTAGTCTGATCGTTGCGTTTACCATTCGATTTCACTTCACATATCATATCTAATGCTAATCATAACCATCATTGATAATGTAATATGTGCTCTGTGTGTGTGTTTGTGTGTGACTGACCAATATCTTTGATGAGGGGCCAGGAGCTGATCTACACTGCTATGCCCATCAATGGGGCACTGGCAAAGACCTTACCTCCAGCTAGAGGGCTTCATGGATCCAAAAAGTCGGACCCATTCAGAAATGGACCTGTGGCTTTCTCATCCCGACCCGATATGCACGAATTAAAAAATATAATATAGAGACTTGTTCTGAAATGGACCTGAGGACTAGACCCATTCTGTATAGAACTGGTCAGATCCATACCCGGTCCGATCTGAGTGAGGGAAGCATCAGATTTTCTTTATTAACCAGAGCTGATAAAGCGCAAGAGGGAGAGAGAGGTTGAGGCGCCACTCTAGGAGGCGGGGGAGGGGCCGTAGCCTACTGGGAGTAGTGACATGGGGAGCACGGAGGGAGAGACGAGGGACAGCAACCAACCAAGCGGACTTGCGCTGTAGTAGACTAATACCTGCCATAGCTAGATTATTTATCATCAAATATGATTACGTAGTACCTGTCTTGACCGCAGCAAACCAGGAGACGCTAGCTATGATAGCTAACATTAGCTAGCTAGGCTAATTGAGGCTTCAGTGCATTCTCATCCTACGTTTATAAATAACAACAACTCCATCCAGAATATTAAGTAGCAGCCTACCCGTTGACTCTTGTTCGTTATAGCCTATCCATCTCCTTTAACTTTTAATTCAGTCAGTTTAATGTCATCTTCCATTGATTAGATATCTCCTAACTTTTGCCACACAAGGAGGCTCTATGACTGAAGGGGATTACTAATAACACAGTACAGCAGAAATGTCCAGTATTTGCAACACCCTTTTGATTCCATTTGTCACTAATGAACTCTACCTCAACTCTGCCTATTTCTACAGATGGAGAGGACTGTAGTTGCTTTTGCTAGAAGCCAGCCTCGTCGTTTGATGGGGATGATTGGTTAGGTTTTACCTGTTCTGACCTGTTCAAACTCTGTGTGTCAGATATTATCTATGCTAACTGCAATTGGTAAAATAATAGTGACTGTGTGTTCACAGAAACATGTATGGAGCCAGCACATCCAGACTGACAGACGGGCTTGATACTGATGTCTCTAAATGGAGGGAGACCTGGCACTCAGCATTTTTTTTTAACCTTTATTTAACTAGGCAAGTCAGTTAAGAACAAATTCTTATTTTCAATGACGGCCTAGGAACAGTGGGTTAACTGCCTTGTTCAGGGGCAGAACGACAGTGTACCTTGCCAGCTCGGGGATTTGAACTTTCGGTTACTAGTCCAACGCTCTAACCACTAGGCTACGCTGCCGCCCCATTAACATTAACATTTTACTAGACACAACTTTTACTTGTATTGTCTTTTTAAATTATTGAATTGAATGGTATCAGTCAATATGTGGAGGGAGAAACCCTGTCTATTCTGCACCAAGATCAGGGAACTCCTATTGTATACGGGACACCATACAGGAAGGTATGACCACTCTGACATGTTTGCCAAGGTAGCCCCATTACGACCAGACAAAATGCAGATAGGCACAGTATCTGTATCGTATGGGAATGACAATGGAAGGTGAAAGGTGCACATTGTTATATTAGCAGAGCACTGCTTCTATGGTATTATGTAAAAGGTTATGTAAAAGGTTATGTAAAAAAAGGTACATGGACCTGTTACTACGTTTGAAATATATCATAATGCTTAGTTTAGAATATCTACATAAATTCAGCAATTGCATTCTTTTCATATTACTCTGCAGGCTACTGACGTATTCAAAGCTTCCTCCGGCATCTCACCAAACATCTGCCTTTATTTATTGAACTCAACCTGCAGGAGGTTTGCTTGTTGTGATTGAGTGGGGGGAAACCGCTGCAGGCAAGGTTCTGGCAGATGGGTGTGTCTTGGTGGTGGCAAGGACACACCCAAGAAACGCCCACCACACCCCCAAGCCAACTCACGTTTGGCTTCTGTCATGGCCGCCAGCATTTCTTGAGGAGCAAACCAAAAAACGAAGCCAAATCAGTGGGGTGCAGTTCCCCTTTACTGGAAGCCTTGTATGACCACAGCAATAGCATGAATGCCAGCAGGTGGCAGTACAAGTGCTTACAGCAAAACCCTTATCTGTTCCACCAGCATCATAGGAATAGCATATAGGGCCTTCAACTGAATACAGTCTAACTGACCAACAGAACCTGCTTATGTTCCCCCTTTCTCTGGGAAAGTTAACTAACTTAATATGAAAAATGCCCACTGAAATGGTTGAATGTGATATGCTGTGGCTCACAACTTGTATATCACACTCAACACAAGTGAAATGATTTGAGATCTATGCCTTACGCTCTCTCATGTAGCCCATTGTCTGTAACCGTTCAGGCAGTAAACATGCAAAGCACATTACTGCATATTATTAATAACGTATACATTTAAATAAGTGACTTCCATAATTCAAACAGTCTGTACAGTGGCTCTGTGTGTTGTTCTAGTGTTAGTTAGCTCTAGGAACATCAAGTGGAACCTGTCCATGTATTAAGTCTTAATTTCCACGACTCATTCTATTCCTCCTGAATACTAATACTACAGTCGTTTCTGAAATGGTCAGAGTTGTTGAATACTAACACTAGTTTCTAAAATGGTCAGAGTTGCTAGGTACTGTAGTGAGAGGGGGGCTAATAAGTAAAGGCCTTGAGAAAAGATAATGGAAGTCTCTCTCTATGCAGGTTGGACTACACAAACTATGGGCTTTTGGGCAAAATGTTAACATCGTTTTTTCTTTCTTCCAAAAGGCATTCTATTCCCTATATAGCCTAGTGCAGAGTAGAGCATTGGGTGCCATTGTGGACGCCTGGTCAAAGTGCATTAAACAAACAATATTGTACTGTATCTCATCTGTAGAAATTGTAAATGTTTTCTAATAAATAGCAAACGGTTAATTAAAGAGACATTCTGACACATTTCTATGTGAGTCTGTTTTCCCATGGGGGTTTGAATGTTTGATCTATTGAGAAGAATCAGTGCATATTGTAACTTTGGAATGTGAGCTTCATGTCTGTGTTAGGACATTGAGAGCAATTAGAATGGATATTTTGAGTCACTCATAGGTGTGTACTGTACAGTGTGTTTGTGTGTGAGTGTTTTTGTGTGTGTGTGTGTGAACATTGTACACAAACAAAAATATAAACGCAACATGTGAAGTGTTGGTCCCATGTTTCATGAGCTGAAATAAAAGATCCCACACATTTTCCATATGCACAAAAAGCGTATTTCTCTCAAATGTTGTGCACAAATGTGTTTACATCCCTGTTAGTGAGCATTTCTCATTTGCCAAAATAATCCATCCACCTGACAGGTGTGGAATCAGGAAGCTGATTAAACAACATGATCATTACACAGGTGCACCTTGTGCTGGGGACAATAAAAGGCCAGTTTTGTCACAAAACACAATTCCACAGATGTCTCAAGTTTTGAGGGAGTGCGCAACTGGCATGCTGAATGCAGGGATGTCCACCAGAGCTGTTGACAGAGAATTGATACCATAAGCCACCTCCAAAGTAATTTTATAGAATTTGGCAGTACGTCCAAGTGACTATTGGCTAACATGTAGGTTGTATGGACATTATGCTACTGTAGTAGGGGAAGGCAGTAGGCATGGAGGCATGCGGATCAACGGAGAATCAAAATGGCTACCAGATGACAAAAGCCTCTTGTGCAACTCTCTCGCTCCTTCCCTCATTCTCTCACTCTAATTTCCCATCTCACGTTATTTTCTGTCTCTTTCCATCTGTCTCCCCAATTCATTCTAACTCTCTAACTCTCTCGCTCTCTTTCTCTCTCGAGCTCTCTGTCAGCGTTGTCCAGCAAGGTCAGCGGAATCTCTACCGATGAACAAAGGGGCTTTGAAGATGGCAGCAAGTGAATTCCCAACTCATTGTGAGTGAGTGTGGAAGAGAATGGACCCTGATCTAGTGCCTAGATTATAATCTGAAACTGTAGCTCTCACCAGAGCAGGGAAACTGCCAATAGACTACAGAGTGTGCTACCCCATTCAACGAGTCAACAAAACAAATATTTCAGTCGGAATGAGAAAAACGGAAACTCATCTTGAGATAGTTAGCTATACAGCAACTTGACAAAATATGCTGTGTGAAATGAATGCCTACAAGAGCAACAAAGTCAATGAGACATGAAAATATGACCACAGGAAACAAGTTATGATAACTGTGAAAACAAACAGTGTAGCGCTACCTGTTAGCCTATAGAAATTAATATAGGCCAGTACTCTGAGCAGTGTAGCATTACACGGTCTAGTGGCTCCATGGCTTTGCTTGGCCTAACAATGGCCTGTATTCAGCTGTGTTGTGCTAGGACAGGACAGTGCTTTCTCAGTCCTCTCTTTATCTCTCTCCAGTCTCTAGAGACCCCATTCCCTATTCTCTGTGAATGACAGGGGTGGTCAACACTCAGGATATGAAGCCCTATGCTCCAGCTAATTGAGCCAAACAAGATACTGACGAATAGCTGATCAACTGAATCAGGTGTATTAGAGCAAGGCTGGAGCAAAAGCCTGCATCCCCAGATAGTTCTCCGGGAGGAGGGTTGGCCATTGTTACTCTACATGTAGGACTTCTTAACAGGAACTGACCCATAGTCTCACAAACTGGTCTACAAGATGTTGCACAGAGTTAGATGCACCACAGAGTAAGATATAGCACAGAGTAAGAAGCAGCACGGAGTAAGAAGCAGCACGGAGTAAGATGTAGCACGGGGTAAGATGCACCACGGGGTAAGATGTAGCACGGGGTAAGATGTAGCACAGAGTAAGAAGCAGCACGGAGTAAGAAGTAGCGTGGAATAAGATGTAGCACGGAATAAGATGTAGCACGGAGTAAGATGCAGCACGGAGTAAGATGTAGCACGGAATAAGATGTAGCACGGAGTAAGAAGCAGCACGGAGTAAGATGTAGCACGGAGTAAGAAGCAGCACGGAGTAAGATGTAGCACGGAATAAGATGTAGCACGGAGTAAGAAGTAGCACGGAGTAAGATGCAGCACGGAGTAAGATGCAGCACGGAGTAAGAAGCAGCACGGAGTAAGATGCAGCACGGGGTAAGATGTAGCACGGGGTAAGGTGTAGCACGGAGTAAGGTGTAGCACGGAGTAAGATGCAGCACGGAGTAAGATGTAGCACGGGGTAAGGTGTAGCACGGAGTAAGGTGTAACACGGAGTAAGGTGCAGCACGGAATAAGATGTAGCACGGAATAAGATGCAGCACGGAGTAAGAAGCAGCATGGAGTAAGATGTAGCACGGAGTAAGATGCAGCACGGAGTAAGATGCAGCACGGAGTAAGAAGCAGCACGGAGTAAGATGCAGCACGGGGTAAGATGTAGCACGGGGTAAGGTGTAGCACGGAGTAAGGTGTAACACGGAGTAAGGTGCAGCACGGAATAAGATGTAGCACGGAATAAGATGCAGCACGGAGTAAGAAGCAGCACGGAGTAAGATGTAGCACGGAGTAAGATGTAGCACGGAGTAAGAAGCAGCATGGAATAAGATGCAGCACGGAGTAAGATGCAGCACGGAGTAAGATGTAGCACGGAGTAAGAAGCAGCACGGAATAAGATGTAGCACGGAGTAAGATGTAGCACGGAGTAAGATGCAGCACGGAGTAAGATGTAGCACGGAATAAGGTGCAGCACGGAATAAGATGTAGCACGGAATAAGATGTAGCACGGAATAAGATGTAGCACGGAGTAAGATGCAGCACGGAATAAGGTGTAGCACGGAGTAAGGTGTAGCACGGAATAAGGTGTAGCACGGAGTAAGGTGTAGCACGGAGTAAGATGCAGCATGGAGTAAGATGTAGCACAGAGTAAGATGTAGCCTTTTCATATTGTGCTCAGAGGTTAGAGTACCCACTAATTATAGGCCATAAAATAACAGCTGTGTAACACAATACAAGTTAGATTGAAATCAATAGGTCTTGGTTTTGTTGATGATGTGATGTCTGGTATTTTGAAGCCGGATCACATGTATAATAAATAGCCAATAAAGTATTCTTCTTCTTTTATGTCACATTTACTGATATGACCTTTAGTCGAAAGGGTCAAACAAACAGCAAAACAGTGTAGCACCATGCTTTGTGTGAATAATGAACAATGCCATGAGTGTTTGGTTTAAAATGATGTGCAATGTGAATGGAAACTACTGGTATAGAGACACACACAGCCTGCCCTACATACCACAGAACTGGGCTGAGCACTTAAGGAAGTGACTGCTATCATCTTTCAAAATGATTTAACCTTTAATAGCATTATCCATTTTGTTTTCATTAAAATACACTTTACTGTATGAAGGACCTGTATAAAGTGGTGCTATACTTCATGAGCTAGTAAACTATCTACTAGGCAAGAGGTTTAATGATTAATGGAGATGAATAAAATTACATCGTGAATGGCACAGCATGTCACTATTATCACTACAGATAACTATATATAAAGGCAACAAGCACACACACACACACACTACAAATTATATCAGGGGCCGGCAACAGGCGGCCCGCGGACTATAACAGTCCCGCAAGTGACTTTAATGGGCCCCTCAATCTTTTTAGCAAAGAAAATAAACATAAAAATGGATCACCAGGAATTCAGTTAAAAATGTGTTAATTCAGGAAATCTGTTCCCAAGTATTTCCACAAATGAAAAAAACCAGATATGCGATCATGTCTCAATGTAATCAAGGTGTGAAATTATGGTTATTTTCAAATACATTCTCTTTTTGGGCTTAGTTGTGGTCAATTTCTAGTGTACACCCCCCCCCAAACATCCGTTCCGATATAAAATCGGCACGTAGCTGTATCTAGTTGCCTACCCCTGAATTATATCAACTATATTCATTAACAAAACATTTATTCCTTACTTTTGAGCACATTACTTTGGAATTCTATTTTTGAAAATAACAATAGGTCACACTCAAAACCTGAGCGCAGCTCAGCAACATCTCCTATAAAGAATTCATCAGCTAGTGAATACATCATTCAGTGTTATGGTAGCTAAAAAGCTTTCACACTGCAACATGCAATTTAGTCCCATAGTGTCGTGTCATGTAAGGACACATGGTCAGTTCAGAGCACCTAACACAAAGTAAAGTACACAGTAACATAGGTGTGTGTGTGTGTGTGTGTTTGTGTGCGTGTGCAGTGCACCTACAGGAAGCATCACATTCCTTCCCCTACAAGGACCCTGGGTAGTCATACTGTATAATGGAAGACAATGGGCGTTTCAGGTCTTGATATATAGTCTTAGACTGCAAGACTGACACCAATGCTAGCATCCATGACTCCATACCAAGTATCCTTGGTGGTTGGTTGCTCAAGGTTGTATAAGAGTTGTATCAACTCCTGTCCTAATTACGAATCCACTATTGCATATTGGTACCATCATAATGCATTACTTACCAGACTTGTCATAAGCACCTATTGTTCCCTAATACTGTCTTACTATCATAGTGAAAAGGGGCTTTAGTGTGGACATGGGGTGACCAGACTATTTACTTAGTCCTTATTAGGTTATTATCCTCAGCTTAACAAAGCTAATTTTGTGCAGACATACAATAGCAGCTGCTAGCTTAGCTTGGTCATGTGTCTTCTCTATCGGTAAGTCTAATGGACAACAAACAAGCAAAAGTAAAGTAAAGACTTCTTGAAACAATGGTGTTAACACTGCTGACACCACATGTTACAATAGGGTTACTTAATACTACCAACACCAAATGTTACAATAGGGTTAACACTACTGACACCACATGTTACAATGGGGTTAACACTACTGACACCATGTTGCAATGGGGTTAACAACACCTACACCATGTTACAATAGGCTTAACACTACCAACAGCACATATTACAATAGGGTGAACACTACTGACACCACATGTTACAATAGGGTTAACACTACTGACACCACATGTTACAGTAGGGTTAACACTACTAACACCACATGTTACAATAGGGTTAACACTACTAACACCACATGTTACAATAGGGTTAACACTACTGACACCACATGTTACAGTAGGGTTAACACTACTAACACCACATGTTACAATAGGGTTAACACTACTAACACCACATGTTACAATAGGGTTAACACTACTAACACCACATGTTACAATAGGGTTAACACTACTGACACCACATGTTACAGTAGGGTTAACACTACTAACACCACATGTTACAATAGGGTGAACACTACTGACACCACATAGGACAATGGGGTGGAAACTACAGACACCACGTTACAATAGGGTTAACACTACTGACACCACATGTTACCATAAAAAAAATGTATTTCACCTTTATTTAACCAGGTAGGCTAGTTGAGAACAAGTTCTCATTTACAACTGCGATCTGGCCAAGATAAAGCAAAGCAGTGCGACACAAACAACAACACAGAGTTACACATGGAATAAACAAACATACAGTCAATAATACAATAGAGAAAGTCTATATACAGTGTGTGCAAATGAGGTAGGATAAGGGGGGTGAGGCAATAAATAGGCCATAGTGGCGAAATTATTACAGTATGGCAAATTAAACACTGGGGTGATAGATGTGCAGAAGATGAGTGCGCAAGTGGGGCGGCAGGTAGCCTAGTGGTTAGAGCGTTGGACAAGGTACAAATCTGTCGTTCTGCCCCTGAGCAAGGCAGTTAACCCACTGTTCCTAGGCCGTCATTGAAAATAAGAATTTGTTCTTAACTGACTTGCCTAGTTAAATAAAGATAAAATATATATATATATTTTTTTTAAGTAGCGGTACTGGGGTGCAAAAGAGCAAAAATAAATAACATAAATAACAATATGGTGATGAGGTAGTTGGATGGGCTATTTACAGATTGGCTATGTACAGGTGCAGTGATCTGTGAGCTGCTCTGACAGCTGGTGCTTAAACACCACATGTTACAATGGGGTTAACACTACTGACACCACGTTCCAATGGGGTTAACACCACCTACAATAGGGTTAACACTATTAACACCACATGTTACAATGGGGTGAACCCTACTGACACCATATAGGACAACGGGGTTAACACTACCAACAGCACATATTACAATAGGGTTAACACTACTGACACCACATGTTACAATGGGGTTAAGACCACCTACACCATGTTACAATAGGCTTAACATTACAAACAGCACATATTACAATAGGGTTAACACTACTGACTACACATAGGACAATGGGGTGAACACTGCAGACACCACATGTTACAACAGGGTTAAACACTACTGACACCACATGTTACAACAGGGTTAAACACTACTGACACCACATGTTACAACAGGGTTAAACACTACTGACACCACATGTTACAATAGGGTTAAACACTACTGACACCACATGTTACAATAGGGTTAACACTACTGACACCACATGTTACAATAGGGTTAACACTACTGACACCACATGTTACAACAGGGTTAAACACTACTGACACCACATGTTACAATAGGGTTAAACACTACTGACACCACATGTTACAATAGGGTTAACACTACTGACACCACATGTTACAATAGGGTTAACACTACTGACACCACATGTTACAACAGGGTTAAACACTACTGACACCACATGTTACAATATGGTTAACACTACTGACACCACATGTTACAATAGGGTTAAACACTACTGACACCACATGTTACAATAGGGTTAACACTATTAACACCACAGGTTCCAATGGGGTGAACACTACTGACACCACATAGGACAATGGGGTAAAAACTACAGACACCACATGTTACAATGGGGTTAACACTACCAACACCACATGTCAGAATCCAAGATTCTATTTCAATGGATCAGATGCTCTGTGTGCATGAAAGGGTTAGGAATTGTGTTTCTAGAAAAGCCATAAACACACAATGTCTCTTTAAGACTGTACTATAAAACATAAAGAATAAGTTAGCTATCTAACTTACATTGCTCAAGACATAACTATATTGCTGTGATTCCAATAGCACTGTAAATTATATTAGAAATCACTGCATATAGCTACCGTAGGGATAGATCGGTGGATTCTAATGTAATAAGTAGTGCACTGTTCATGCAGTGTGAAACATGCATTTCAGTGCACTGTTCATGCACTGAAACATGCAGTGTGCTGACAACAAGATAGCGTACGGTGCATTTAGTGTGAAATGTCTCTTTTCATAAGAGAAAGCACACACACACACACACACGGTCCCTAAGGTTCTCTCTCTCCCGTGAGAAGTCCCTCCTAGTCAAGCGGAGGACTGGTGTCACTGTGATGTGGTCTATGGTCACTCACTGGGCCAGCCAGAGCCCAGTATAGCCGCACGCAACCACACATAGAGGCAAACATGCAGGCCTAATACATTCACGTTAGGAAATTCCTGCCACATACAGTACCGTTCAAAAGTTTAGGATAACTTAGAAATGTCCTTGTTTTTGAAAGAAAAGCACATTTTTTGTCAATTAAAATAACATCAAATTGATCAGAAATACAGTGTAGACATTGTTAATGTTGTAAATGACTATAGTAGCTGGAAACGGTGCCCATTATCAGCAACCATCACTCCTGTGTTCCAATGGCACGTTGTGTTAGCTAATCCAAGTTTACCATTTTAAAGGCTAATTGATCATTAGAAAACCCTTTTGCAATTATTTTAGCACAGCTGAAAACTGTTGTTCTGATTAAAGAAGCAATACAACTGGCCTTCTTTAGACTAGTTGAGTATCTGGAGCATCAGCATTTGTGGGTTCGAGTACAGGCTCAAAATGGCCAGAAACAAAGATATTTCTTCTGAAACTTGTCAGTCTATTTCTTGTTCTGAGAAATGAAGGCTATTCCAATACGAGAAATTGCCAAGAAACTGAAGATCTCGTACAACGCTGTGTACTACTCCCTTCACCGAACAGCGCAAACTGGCTCTAACCAGAATAGAAAGAAGAGTGTGAGGCCCTGGTGCAAAAGTGAGCAAGAGGACAAGTACATTAGAGTGTCTAGTTTGAGAAACAGACGCTTCACAAGTCCTCAACTGGCAGCTTCATTAAATAGTACCTGCAAAACACCAGTCTCAACGTCAACTCTGAAGAGGCGACTCCAGGATGCTGGCCTTCTAGGCAGAGATGCAAATAAAAAGCCAATAAAAATAAAATACTAAGATGGGCAAAAGAACACAGACACTGGACAGAGGAACTCTGCCTTCCAGGAGTCGCCTCTTCACTGTTGACGTTGAGACTGACAGTAGCTGTTGGTGGATGGGTTGTTGGACTTGTGGTCTTGAAATAGCAGCATTTGTATAGTAGATAAAGACGTCTTTCATTCCTTTGTGTAACTTGTTGTCTTTGTGTTCCGATAGCAGCTCTGCTTCTGATCCCCACGTTACAGTTTGGAACATACAGTGGTCCTGTTCAACCCTTTATGTGACCAGGGTGTTACAGTTTGGAACATACAGTGGTCCTGTTCAACCCTTTATGTGACCAGGGTGTTACAGTTTGGAACATACAGTGGTCCTGTTCAACCCTTTATGTGATCAGGGTGTTACAGTTTGGAACATACAGTGGTCCTGTTCAACCCTTTATGTGATCAGGGTGTTACAGTTTGGAACATTCAGTGGTCCTGTTCAACCCCTAGCCTTATTAGCTTGGGTTTTAATGACAATCTGCGCTAAGATGTAAGTTGGGCCCTCCCCTGTCTGTCTGTCCGTCTGTCTGTCTTTGTGCCTGCCTGCCTGCCTGCCTGCCTGCCTGTATCTTGTTAAAGCAGGTGCTTGGCTCTTTGCGCTACAGTACAGTGGTGCCACTCTTTCATATCACTCCCCCATGACAACAAGGCCTAACGGCAGGAGTTTAGTGCCTTGGCAACGGCTTCTGGGGAGCTCTGTTGCCGAGGTGCAGTGCAGTAGAATCTCCATGTTGGCTGAGAGAGGTGGCTGTGGAGGGATATAACCATCTGACAAAAAAGCAGGGAGAGGTAGTGTGTGTCACAGCCATACTGTTCTCTGTACATATCATGTGAACGATCCATATGTTATATTTCATAAGTGAAACTCTATCAAATATGTGAATGGGCGCACATAATGATTAAAATATGTGTGAGTGTGCGTGTCTGTCTGCCTGCGTCTGTGTGTTCAGCTCACCATGGTGTGTGACACCACACTGACAGTGTTCTGTGCACCCGGAGAAAGCAGGGCAGTGATGAGAAGTTGTTTCCACATATTAATTGGGTCACTTCGTCAATGATTCATCATCAGCACACACAAGGTAGAACGAGGCACCCCATACTGTACAAATCAGAGAACATCAGTCTATGTTAATACTTCTAGACAGGGAGAGATGGATACTTGGGTCAAATACATGATCAAATACTAGAGGCTGCACTTTTGGGACTATTCTATTGTTCCCATAGTATGGGGGAAACGGTCTATTAATAGATTAGTGGATCGCATCATTGGTCCATTATGAGACAGGGTACCTCTCTTACTGCAGTACGGATAATAATCTTTACACTGAAAGGTTACTAAAACCATAGTTTGTAGTGATACTTTTGTTTTGTAGTCCTAACTTTAATCTACATCTGTTGCATTCTGAACAATAGATTCATTTAAAATGTAAGGCAAAAGGCTTGCTGTTGTGTTCTGCACAGTAGCCTATGAACTGTCATGTGGCATGACTTCCAATGACATAACAGAACTCATTAGAAAGTTGTGGCGGCTGGAACTGATATCGAAAACGACATAATTCAAACATTTACAAAGTTATTACGAATGTATGGTGAAGACTTGACAGTGCTGCTCTATTTCAAGCCTAAGATAAATATGAAATGGACAGGGCAGTACACAGAGGACAGTACATAGAGGACAGTACACAAGGACAATACACAGAGGACAGTACACAGAGGACAATACACAGAGAACAAGCTTTCTTAGCCTCTTCATCCTCTAGCATATTTCCCTCGACTGCGGTCAGTGCACCAGTCTGTCTGGTCAGATGTGTGGCTTTAGACGAGACATTGAGCTCACTGTCCCTTCAAATGTTTTATATCTGAACCAGTCGAACCTCATAATAGTGACACAACTAAAGGCAAATAGGAGTATTGTACCAAAAACATACACTACATGACCAAAAATCATGGGCATTCAAATGGAGTTGGTCCCACATTTGCTGCTATAACAGCCTCCACTCTACTGGGAAGGCTTTCCACAAGATGTTGGAACATTGCTGCAGGGACTTGGTTCTATTCAGCCACAAGATCATTAGTGAGGTCAGGCACTGATGTTGGGTGATTAGGGCTGGCTCGCAGTCGGCGTTCCAATTCATCCCAAAGGTGTTTGATGGGGTTGAGGTTAGGTCTCTGTGCAGGCCAGTCAAGTTCTTCCACACTAATCTCGACAAACCATTTCTGTATGGACCTCGCTTTGTTCACGGGGACATTGTCATTTGTCATGCTGAAACAGGAAAGGGCCATCCCCAAACTTTTGCCACAAAGTTGGAAGCACAGAATCGTCTAGAATGTTATTGTATGCTGTAAGATTTCCCTTCACTGGAACTAAGGGGCCTAGCCCAAACCATGAAAAACAGCCCCAGACCATTAGTCTTCCTCCACCAAAGTTTAGTTCGCACTATGCATTCGGGCAAATCGCGTTCTCCTGGCATCCGAGATTCGTCCATCGGACTGCCAGATACTGAAGCGTGACTCATCACTCCAGAAAACGTGTTTCCACTTCTCCAGAGTCCAATGGCGGCGAGGTTTACACCACTCCAGCCGACACTTGGCATTGCACATGGTGATCTTAGGCTGCTCGGCTGATCTTAGGCACATGGTGTATGCGGCTGCTCGGCCATGGAAACCCATTTCATGACGCTCTCAACGAACAGTTCAAATCAAATCAAATGTTATTTGTCACAGGAATACAACAGGTGTAGGTAGACCTTACAGTTCTTAACCAACAATGTAGTTTTAAGAAAAAAAGTGTTAAGAAAGTATTTACTAAAATAAACAAAAAAAAATAATACAAAAAAAATAAAGGAGCAACAATAAAATAACAGTAGCTGATGTTGCTTCCAGAGGCAGTTTGGAACTCGGTAGTGAGTATTGCTGAAATGGCTGAAATATCCCTTATCTACTAATTTGAAGGGGTGTCCACATAGGTTTGTATATATAGTGTACCTTACAAACCACAATGTGATGCTACACCTAAGTTTCGAAGACATCTTTGGCATACCAACCTATAATCCATACCAGAATGCTTTATAGGCCTACACCTTAAAAATACACTTTCACATTCAATCAAACAAGCTCTTGGAAATAGTGTAATACACCACCCATGTCAATTTTATGTCTCACCCTCTCTCTCCCTCTCTGATAATGTGCCTGCAAGCCTTACATATTCAAATTAGAAAGTTTCTGGGATACCACCCCCTGTAAAACGTCTCATCCTCGCCCCATAGCTGTCAGCGATTGCGCTCTTTTGGTAATACCCTGTGTGTGTGTGAGTACTATGTGTATGCACTGTACGCGCGCATGTGACCTAAAGGTAACACACTCCCTGTCCCTCAGCTGGAGAGGTCTCCACATCTCTGTGCCCAGTGTAATTGCATCATTAGAATCGTTGTGGCGTCTTCGCCTGGTGGCCGGGGAGATTTAATAAGAGCTCTGGGTGGTTTCTCTCTCTCAGACACTTGTCTCCGTGGAGCTAGGTTTCCCCTCTGGAATTTGTAATAATGCAGCACTCTCTCTCCAACAAAGCCGTAAAGACAGGAACATCAAACAAAGAACAGAAGCTTGGTGAATCCTCTCTCCTCCACCGTAGAGCCAAAGGCAAGCCACAGATACTGTCTATATTGTGTCTGTATATGGCTATTTCTACTGCCTAGCCAATAATGTGCTGTAAGTACATTTGACCATTTGTTTCTCACAATCACCACTGGATATCTAAAGTGATGGAAGTCAGTAGGTGATGTACTGTGTTCGGAAAAGATGCTGAGGGAGAACACTGAAGCAGGAACAGCATTAATTGAGTCAAAAGACTCTTGAATAGAGACACTATAAAAATGCATATTATGTAAAGTATTAATACCCCTTGACTTATTCCCCATGTTGTTGTGTTACAGCCTGAATTCAAAATGTATTAAATATATCTCACCCAACTACACACAATACCCCATAACGACAAAGTGAAAACATGTTTTTAGAATTTTTTCCAAATTTATTGAAAATTAAATACGGAAATATATCCACACCCTTGAGTCGACACATGTTAGAATCAACTTTGGCAGCTATTACAGCTGTGAGTCTTTCTGGGTAAGTCTTTAAGAGCTTTATACACCTGGGCCCAGATTCACAAAATCTTCTTAAGAATAAATGTATTCTTAACTACCATTTTTCCCTTAACTATAGACTTAAGAAGAAAGTTAAGCAAAGTTGCTATTCCTCAAAAAGGTTATTGAATTTTTTTTGTGTTATTTCTTATGTTTCTCCTTAAACAAAAAGTTAAGATGAAATTAGATTCTTGAAAATAATTCTTAATCCCAAAATAGCTAAACTATTGTCTTAAACTCAGGGCAGTGAGAGAAAAAGTTCATGAAAAAAATTGACCATGTTTAACTCACTCACAAACTTCATCTGAAAGTTTCAGTATTGATTATTTTAAACCCAAGAACATGTTTTAGAACATTAAAATATGCTAACACGATTGCCATTGCTAGTTAAACGGTTGCCTAGCAACAAACATCTTAAGAAGATTTGTAAGAAGATATTTGAGAAGTTCGTAAGAAAATCATAAAATCTTAAGATATTGTTGAGGAATAGCACTTACGAACTATCTTATGAACTTCTTTTCCTAAGAAGCTTGTTACGTTTTGCGTAAGAAGTGTTTTGTGAATCTGGGCCCTGGATTGTACAATATTTGCACATTATTATTTTTACAATTCTTCATGCTCTGTCAAGTTGGTTGATGATCATTGCTGGACAGCCAATTTCAAGTCTTGCCATAGCTTTTCAAGCCGATTTAAGTCAAAATCGTAACTAGGCCACTCAGGAACATTCAATGTCGTCTTGGTAAGCAACGCCAGTGCAGCCTTGTGTGTTAGGTTATTGTCCTGCTGAAAGGTGAATTTGTCTCCCAGTGTCTTTTGGAAAGCAGACTAAACCAGATTTTCATCTAGGATTTTGCCTGTGCTTAGCTCTATATCCTAAAAAAACTCCCTTGTCCTTGCCGATGACAAGCATAGCCATAACATGAGGCAGCCACCACCATGCTTGAAAATGTGAAGAGCGGTACTCAGTGTGTTGTGTTGGATTTGTCCCAACATAATGCTTTGTATTCAGAACATAAAGTTAATTTCCTAGCCCAATTTGTGGCAGTTTTACTTTAGTGCCTTTTGGCAAACCGGATGCATGTTTTGTAATATTTTTTTTTCTGTACAGGCTTCCTTCTCATCCAAAGTGTAATTAATAACTTCACCATGGTCAAAGGGATATTAAGCACTATTATTGCACACAGAGTGAGTCCATTCAACTTTCTATGACTTGTTAAGCACATTTTTAATCCTGAATTTATTTAGACGTTCCAATAACAAAGGTGTTAAATACTTATTGACTCAAGATATTACAGTCTTTCATTTTTTATTAATTTATAAAAATGTCTAAAATCAGAATTCCACTTCAAAATTATGGAGTATTGTGTGTAGGCCGGTGACACAAAATCTCAATTTAATACATTTTAAATTCAGACTGTAGCACAACAAACTGTGGAAAAGGTAAAGGGGTGTGAATACTTTCTGAAGGCACTGTGTCTATGTAAAATGTCCATTCCACCTTGTTTA
Source organism: Salmo salar (assembly GCF_965601325.2). NCBI lineage: Eukaryota > Metazoa > Chordata > Actinopteri > Salmoniformes > Salmonidae > Salmo > Salmo salar. Next base: position 26,616,948 of record NC_138295.1, read on the forward strand.
TAAATTATCATAAAAAACGTAGTAGTTGGCCTTTTGAAGAAGATTTCCAGGGGGGTCTCTTGATATAAACTGTGATTAATGTGTGGTTGTATTGTGTTACATTTATAGTAGGAGGACTGAGGTAGCCAAGGCGGGCTCAAACCTTCTAGTGTAGCCTTCATATTTACCCAGTGTTTTCCCTAGATTATAATCCGGACGGAGCACAAAGACACCCTAAAATGACATCCAAGGCCTGTTTGAACACCATTTTCAATTGAAAACCATTTAGGTCCAATGCTTTTAGGCAGAAGGGGACCAGAACTAAGTGAACCCTTCCCGCAGATTTAGTTCACTTCCACCAGTGAGTATGGTTACATGCACACATTAATAGGATTATTGTGAATAGTCAGATTAATATAATAGCTCGAAATAAATGTTTACATACTTTGCAAAAATAACAATTTCCCTAATAATCTTGTTAATAATCTGAAACCAGGCTACCTGATGATTGGACACAGATACACGCAGAAAATCGCAAATCAAAATAAACTTTCTACCACCTTATTTTTGGGAAGCCTATTTGATTCTGAGTTCGGACATATAAAATTTGTATGTGAAAACAATTTCTAAGATACATACTTTCCAAACTCACTTCACTCGCTCTAAAGATGGAGGCTTGTGCTGCTGGTGAGGGTAGACGCACAGATCAAATACACAGCTGAAACCCTGATTAAGCTGTTTACATGTAGAAAGATTGCTCAGAAAACCAGGTGTTTTAAACGGCGTATGCTTACTTCGATTATGACCTTACGCTGATTAAAATAAGCAGAGTAAGGTGTTTACATGACTATTGCAATACCCGGCCTACTTCCATTATCAGTTTAATATTGAATTATTAGTGTGCATGTAAACGTACTCGGTGATACATGAAAGTAAGATATTAACAGATGTGGACTTACGTAATGATGAGCGAGGTGGCGAAGAGCAGTGTGGTGAGCAGGCCCCGTTGGCAGTCAGCGTTCTTCCGCTGGCGCTGGTGCATCTCGCCGCCGCAGTTTTCGCAGCAGCGGCACAGGCAGAAGAAGAGGCCAACCAGGGGCAGTAGGACCATGAAGAGCAGGCCGAGCACGGCACACACCATGAAGCCTGTCTCATAGTAGATGGCCTGGAGAGAAGAGGAGCAGTAGATGGGAGGAGGGAGAGGGTGAAGAAAAGAGAGGGAGTGAGGAGAGGGGGAGAAGTAGAGAGGGAGCAGTAGATGATTCCAGAATGATGATGAGAGCCCACAGTTGGCATTGACACTTTCCTTAAATGTCATTTCATACAGTACATAGTAGGCTATTCCATGGCCATGTAGGTAGGCCAGTTGAGAACAAGTTCTCATTTACAACTGCGACCTGGCATTGATGGCTGTGGAGATATTATCCTCAAAATCAATGCCAAATGTGTGACACTTTAAGCCAGTAGGCATGGCACAGTGAAACCGTTTGACGTCATTTCTGAATCAGTGTGATTTTGATACTATTTCAGCTCCAGAAAAAAATTGGTTGAATCTACACTACCGTTCAAAAGTTTGGGTCACTTTTTCCTTGTCACAATTTCCTAGTTTTTGAAAGAAAAGCAATTTTTTTGTCCATTAAAATAAAATTAAATTTATCAGAAATACAGTGTAGACATTGTTAACGTTGGAAATGACTATTGTAGCTGGAAACGGATTATTTTTTAATGGAATATCTACATAGGCGTACAGGGGCCCATTATCAGCAACCATCACTCCTGTGTTCCAATGGCACGTTGTGTTAGCTAATCCAAGTTTATCATTTTAAAAGTACCCGCAAAACACCAGTTCCAATGTCAACAGTGAAGAGGCGACTCTAGGCAGAGCAGCAAAGAAAAAGACATATCTCAGACTGGCCAATAAAAATAAAAGATTAAGATGGGCAAAATAACACAGACACTGGACAGAGGAACTCTGCCTAGAAGGCCAGCATCCCGGAGTCGCCTCTTCACTATTGACATTGAGACTGGTGTTTTGCGGGTACTATTTAATGAAGCTGCCAGTTGAGAACTTGTGAGGTGTCTGCTCTCAAACTAGACACTCTAATGTACTTGTCCTCTTGCTCAGTTGTGCACCGGGGCCTCCCACTCCTCTTTCTATTCGGGTTAGAGCCAGTTTGCGCTGTTCTGTGAAGGGAGTAGTACACGGCGTTGTATGAGATCTTCAGTTTTTTGGCAATTTCTCGCATGGAATAGCCTTCATTTCTCAGAACAAGAATAGATTGACGAGTTTCAGAAGAAATATCTTTGTTTCTGGCCATTTTGAGCCTGTACTTGAACCCACGAATGCTGATGCTCCAGATACTCAACTAGTCTAATGAAGGCCAGTTTTATTGCTTCTTTAAACAGAACAACAGTTTTCAGCTGTGCTAACATAATTGCAAAAGTGTTTTCTAATGATCAATTAGCCTTTTAAAATTATAAACTTGGATTAGCTAACACAACGTGCCATTGGAACATAGAAGTGATGGTTGCTGATAATGGGCCTCTGTACGCCTATTTAGATATTCCATACAAAAATCTGCCGTTTCAAGCTACAATAGTCATTTACAACATTAACAATGTCTACACTGCATTTCTGATCAATTTTATGTTATTTTAAATGGACAAAAAAATTGCTTTTCTTTCAAAAACAAGGACATTTCTAAGTGACCCCAAACGTTTGAACGGTAGTGTATATAGTTGATGATCCCTGCCATTAACAATGTCAAATCAATAGAAACATACATTGCATGACATTTTGCATCAACAATTGCTTTAAATGTGGGAACATCAACACAAAGGACATGCATGTAATCAACAACAAAAAAACAAGACAAATGTTTAGTTCAATAGGTGCCATTAGTTTAACGAATATGAGACTAATTCTAGTGAAGGGCAAAGAAAGAATTAGTGCTTCTAATGTTGCTTCAGAAATAGCAATGCTACTTCAGTTAGCTACACTCTTAGAAAAAAGGGTTTTGGTTTGATTTGATTTATTAGGATCCCCATTAGCCGACGCCAATGGCGACAGCCAGTCTTACTGTGGTCCGACACATAACGAAAAATACATTACAGACAAAAAAAGTTACTTTACAATTTACGAAAGGGTCCTTCGGCTGTCTCCATAGGAGAACCCTTTTTGGTTCCCAGGTAGAACCCTATTTAGTTTTAGGTAGAACCCTTTTGGGTCCCATGTAGAACCCTCTGCAGAAACGGTTCTACATGAAACAGAAATAGTTATTCAAAGGGTTCTCCTATGGGGACAGTCAAAGAACTGTTTTAGGTTCCAGATAGCCCCTTTTTTTCTAACAGTGAAAGCTACAGTGGGGGTAGCTAGGTGAGATGGAGTAGAGGTCATGACCATAGAGGATTAAGCACATGGACAAAACTTTCCAGCACTCAATGGACCAAACTTTAGAGCACTCAAGTTATCATGTCAGTTATCATGAACACTGTCTCCCACCTCCCCTTATTATATAAGGTCCCTGTCCCACTTATCTCCTCCTATCTCAACTGAACTAAGCGAGGGTGTTAAAAATTTGGACATTTTTATAGGAATCAGTAATTCCCGCTCTGTATGTAACTTGTCACAATGACATTATGCTGCTTCATAATATGAAAAGGGTGAAAGCGGCAGCTATCAAAACGTCTGAATGACTCCTCTCATGGCTGCCCCTACTGATTCACAGTAATTTTAATCTTCTTAACCCAGCGACCCTCCTGCACTGGAGACCTGCTGCTTTGCCATTTAGCACTCTCCAGGACCCTCTTGAAAAAGAGATTTCAAATCTCAAAGAGCCCTTCCTGATAAATAAAAGTTAAATCAAAAATGTAAAAAACTCAGACTCAAACCTATTCTGAACTGAACTTTTTTTCCACCTTTCTCCTTTTCTCTTCTGCTCGTTTTGAAAACTTTGGGCAAAGTTTCTAAATCTCTGGCTGCTCAGTTAATCCAACTTCTAAAGCCACTCTTTGGCTGAGTAAGGCTCACTGGGTGTCAGTCAGGTAGTTCCTGGAGGCTATGGATAAAGAGAAATCCTGTCTTAGCTAAAGCCCCCTTGCCCTGGCTTCTTTCTCTCTACATTATCAGAGGTGGTAAATCTCAGAGCCGGAGGGAATGTGTGACTTTTACTATAATGAACAAAGCATCCATCCATGTCTGACCAGTTCTTTGACGGTTTGGCCTTTTCTTTTGCCTTTACACGGTTCTGTTTGTCTTTGTTAAGGGTTCTGCACGTCCACCACAATCACTGTTAAATAGATTTTTCCATCAAATGCTTCCCACAGCTGTTTGAACTGGGTGGAAACTTGCAAGGGCACATTATGTACCTCAATGCTACGTGATCGGATTAATTCTCAAGGTTAAGATTCCAGGTGGGCCGTCCGCTACTCACTTTCTACTGGCATTTGTCCAATTAGGAGTGAAAACACACACACACAGCCATTCTCTCAGTGCATAACAAGGAGAGAAAAAGTGACTTTTCTCTCCAGAATAACTGTCAGATTGCGAGAGGTTGTATGATGGGATGGTATTGGTAGCAGCAAACTGTCATCTCTGTCCAATCCTTACCACCAGGCATATAATCCCTTTACATGGTTAAAACATCCCTCTAAAGACTGCCCTTGCCCGCTCCTATTTCACTCCAGTAGCACTCACTTCACGAGGTCAGGGCATGCCCAGTCCAGCATGCATTTGTAGTCTACTTGTGTGTTGCTATAGCCCCTTGCTTTAGCCACTGTCATGGAGTTCACTAAATATTTCCATAAAGAAACTGATAGAACACACAGGTGCTAAATCAAGGTGACTTGCAAAGATGAGGACCAAGAGCAAGAGTGGGAGTGTGTCGATGTAGTGTCCACATCTAAAGAATCATTGTGGAATGTGAAAAGACACTTATCCCGAAAGCATGATAGAGTACTTACTACGTGCACATGCTAAAAGTAAGGAACGAGGTGGGTAGAAAACTAAGTGTGTCATTGTAGCAAAGTATTTATACAAAAAAAAAATCGGATTTTGGCCCAATAGGCCTGGCATATTCCCACGTTCAAAGACCTTTCCGTTTTGAATGGGTTATTTTGCCTAAAAACTTTTAGGCCTACCTATAGAAAATGTTTAAAAATAACTCTGCATCTCTGCCCAGCCTGGCAAGAGTGACCTTATTCTAAAATGGATTAAACAGTTTTTCCCCGCCTCATCAATCAACACACAATAGCCTATAATGTCAAAGCAAAAACAGTTTACAAATAAAACACTTTAATATCACATTTACATAAGTATTCAGACCCTTTACTCAGAACTCTGTTGAAGTACCGTTGGCAGCGATTATAGCCTCAAGTCTTCTTGGGTATGACGCTACAAGTTTGGCACACCTGTATTTGGGGAGTTTCTCACATTCCTCTCTGCAGATCCTCTCAAGCCCTGTCAGGTTGGATGGGGAGCGTCGCTAAACAGCTATTTTCAGGTCTCTCCAGAGATGTTCGATCGGGTTCAAGTCTTGGCTCTGGCTGGGCCACTCAAGGACATTCAGAGACTTCTCCCAAAGCCACTCACACACACACACATTGTCTTGGCTGTGTGCTCAGGGTCGTTGTCCTGTTGGAAGGTGAACCTTTGCAGCAGTCTGAGGTCCTGAGTGCTCTGGAGCAGGTTTTCATCAAGGATCTCTCTGTACTTTGCTCTGTTCCTCTTTCCCTCAAGCCTGACTAGTCTTCCAGTCCCTGCCGCTGAAAAACATCTCCACAGCATAATGCTGCCACCACCATGCTTCACCGTAGGGATACTGCCAGGTTTCCTCCAGACGTGACGCTTCGCATTCAGGCCAAAGAGTTCAATCTTGGTTTCATCTGACCAGAGAATCTTGTTTCTCATGGGCTAAGAGTACTTCACGTGCCTTCAGGAAAACTCCAAGCGGGCTGTTATGTGCCTTTTCCTGAGGAGTGGCTCCATCAGGCCACCTTCTGGAAGGTTCTCCCCTCTCCACAGAGGAACTCTGGAGCTCTGTCAAAGTGACCATCGGGTTCTTGGTCACCTCCCTGACCAAGGCCCTTCTCCCCCGATTGCTCAGTTTGGCCAGGCGGCCAGCTCTAGGAAGAGTCTTGGTGGTTCCAAACCTCTTCCAGAGGCCACTGTGTTTTTGGGGACCTTCAACGCTGCAGAAATGTTTTGGTACCCTTCCCCAGATCTGTGCCTCGACACAATCCTGTCTCGGAGCTCTACGGACAATTCCTTCGACCTCATGGATTGGTTTTTGCTCTAACATGCATTGTCAACTCTGGGACCTTTTATAGACAGGTGTGTGCCTTTCCAAATCATGTCCAATGAATTTAATTTGCCACAGGTGCACTCCAATCAAGTTTAAGAAACATCTCAAGGAAGATCAATGGAAATAGGATGCACCTGAGTAAAACAATTTCGAGTCTCATAGCAAAGGGTCTGAATAAGTATGCAAATAAGGTATTTCTGTTTTTTATTTTTAATACATTTTCAAAAATGTCTAAAAAACTATTTTTGCTTTGTCATTATGGGTTAGTAATAATTGAATCCATTTTAGAATAAGGCTGTAAAGTAACAAAATGTGGAAAAAGGGAAGTGGTCTGACTACTTTCCGAATGCACTATATGAAAATCAGTATGACCCAACCTCTCCAGTCGTATGGGAATGTGATATATGAGGGTCTTTATGGACTATGACTGTACTGAATATATCAGTGTCTTGAGATTTAACTGGAGTTCTGGCCTCAGCACCACAGCTAGGGCTCAAGTGAGGCTCAGCATGGCAATGGTTTGACTGGCTGGCTGGGAGAGAAGAGGAAAATCACACTGCAGAGGACTCAGCCTGACTGAATGGTTGCCATGGAAATCCCTGGTCCTAAATACATTTGACCCTTTTGGAATTTGCTCATACCCAGATATGAATTGTGCCTGTCATTGTATGACTGGTATGATCACATCAGAGGAGGCTGGTGCAAGGAGCTATAGGAGGACCGACTCATTGAAAAGGCTGGAATGGTACCAAACACATCAAACACATGGAATCAATGAAAATGTATTCCATTCCCGCCATTACAATGAGACCGTCCTCCTATAGCTCCTCCCACCAGCCTCCTCTGGATCATTTAATACATTACAGTAAAAGCCCATATAAACCCATTGGTTATATCCTGACTGTCATAGAACTTTGAATCGAATTCCAATGATGACCATTTTTACCTTAAGTAGTTTTTAGGACCCTCACCCCAGCGGACAACATTTGTCATGGGAATAGACAGTCAAGTTATGAAATCTGGTTTTCTGGTTGAAGAGATGTCAGATAACCATATTAGAAGCAGATAAAGAGGTATTTTTATAGTTGCTAAAAAGACATGTAAACAAAATGTCCTTTTGCCATGAGTGTACAACCTCACGTTGTCATTGCAACATCTGATCTCATTGCAACGAGTTTTGCCCGCTGGGTCACTTCAATAAATGTGATGGCAGAGTGAGCTAAAGATATGCTAGATGGGTGAGGGATAGTTGGGAAAAGACTGAGACCATACAGGTGGGTGAAGGTAAAGGAGGCTAGGTAGTGTGCAAACTTTACCTGGAGCGTCAGCACAATGTTCTCTGGCTGAGGGTTGCCCAGTCAGATGAAGAAGGCATGCAGAAGACAAAGGCAACGCAGAGTCAAAGAAATAATGTGGATGAAGCAGAAAATCAAACTTAAAATTCACATGCATATTCAGACAGTTGCACATACAGACAAAGAGCATCTACAGGCTCTAATGTATAGTACATTCCATTTAATGTTTTGACCTGCAATTGACTGGAGGCTTCAAAACAGTTTGATCCTGATCAATAAATAAATGCTGTCTGGAAACATTCAAACACTTTTCTTCTGAAGATTCAGGAGAAGCCTAGATCTTCAAAGAAAAAACGAGTTGTTAATTAAAGGTGTTTATTAGACAAAAACACGACTGATTTCTCCCTCAGTTTGCAGTCGTACACATTGCCAGAGGCAATTACTGTTCTTCCAGCGTACTAACACATAGGAAGGTCTCGCCTTGGATTACAAAAGCAATTAACACATTGCTTTAGAATAGATAGAGTGGTGCCAATCGCACAACATCTCAAATATGAGTCATTTCCGTATCATAAATAACTGCGTGACACTAGTGAGAAAGTCAAATCATAAAAATCTATGAACAAGCACAGATAAACATAAAGTGTGTACACAAACAGACTCACCTTCTGATACTCCGACTGAATGGCTCCAAATTTATCCTTGGCGACTTTGACGACGAGATCTGAAACGACATGGAGGAAACAGACAATGTGAGGTCCGCTTGTCGCAGTTCAGCGCTGTCACATTTTGTTACGCAACATCATGTTCCCCCATGAGTACAGTACAGAAACGTTCACAACACCACCCCCTGAGGACCACCTTTCAGCTCTAAATTGTACAGTAGTAAATGACTTCCAGTACTGTGATGCTATAGTACACAGAGAACCAGCTACACAATATGATGGCTAATAATTTGTTATTTACAGTATATCATATCCATGGGGGTTCAGCCAGAGATACATGATAGTGTTCTATTTCATTCTGTGTGTCCAGCAAAGCTACCCACTGATCTAGAAACAGGCTATTGCATCTTCAGTAGTGGTGGATGAGACCGTATAGTAGAAATGTAGAACTCTAGACATCTAGTGGGCAGCAATATTTGATATGTGTATATACAGTATACTATATACTGTATACACATCACATGCGACTCGCAATAAGACTAAGCCATTAGCCTACTCAAATGTTTATCTGACTCCATAAAGTAGGAATATGCAAGAGACTATGGTTGAGTTACAGTAATAGGCAATGAAGAAATGACTGAGAATGGAATTCTAAATACAAGTGTATTTAATTACTTTGTAAAATGAATGGATTCACATACAAGGCATGAAGCTTAAGTTACAAAGCATTAACAAGTATTACAAGGCATTATTCTAAGCATGGTCAGAGACAAAGAGAGAGGGACAAAGAAACCATGGCTTGTGCCGTCGTGGCCCATAGCTCATGGGAGAAGGAGAGAAATAGTGTAGGTATCTCACCACAGCAGGTCAGGAACATAAGAGAAAGAACAATGAATCTTTTCTAAACATCTCAGTTGTTTGGATTCAAAATCTGAGTTGTTGACCAATACTATTACTGTAAAGTTAACCTCCAATCAGATATCAAACCTACATGATGTAAACTCTCAGAGGTGTGACAATGGGAGTTGGCAAGATCAACACAGAGAATGCTGAATTCTTTTTTTTATATATGCTTTGTTTTTATTGTAGGAACACAAAGAAAGTACAAATAAAGTCAAATAAAAGAACAACAAAAAAGATCTGGCAGTTATAGTGCACGTCATACCTTCATCATATTAGTTACATTGACATCTTTGAATTAGACCTTTTCCAAGTACGAAACCCATTTTTCCCAGTGTTCCTGACCTCTCTCCTCTTGTGTTCTTAAAGCAAAGGTCATACGCTCCATGTGGTGTATTTCTTTTACAATGTCTATCCATTGTGTCACTGTGGGAGGGTCTTTTTGTAGCCATTTCCTAGTGATAGCCTTTTTACTGGCTGCCAGTAGGACCTTCAAGAGGTACTTTTCTCTGTTGTGTAAGTTATCAGGTATTTCACCCAAGTACAAAGAAATGAATGTTTGTTCTATGTCAAATCCCATTATTTTTCCAATGTTAGATCTTATTTCTCCCCAGTAGGTTTCGATTGCGGGGCAAGTCCAAAAGATATGAGAGTGATCCACCCTCGATAGGCCGCATTCTCTTCAACAAGGATGTAGGGAGCCAGTCTGTTTTGATTTCAGTTTAGGTGTTATGAAGAAACATACAACATTCTTCCAACAGAATTCTCTCCATGACCTTGAGTCGGTGGTGCTTTGTTGAGTCTCTAATATGTTCAACCATGTTTCATCAGTTATTTCAATGTTAAGTTCCTCCTCCCATTTCTTTTTAATATAGTTTGTAGAATGTTTCTTTGAGGATTGAATATCAAGTAGAGATTTGAGATAGTTTTTTTGTTACTCCCCATGTTGTATGCGTTAGTGAATACTTGGATTAATTTTGGAGGTGCTCGAGGGTCAGTCACTTATCTCCCTTAAGAGATCGTGTCGAACTTGTCATCTGTAAAAATGTTGTTTATCCAAGCCATGTTTTTTACTTAGGTCCTGGAAGTTATCTAGGTCCCCATTCCTTATAATTGTACTGAATGATGTGATGCCTTTCTGCGTCCATTGTTTAAATCTGCTGTCCTGAGTTGCAGGGATGAAGCTGGGGTCGTATGCGGGCCAACTCAGCAGTTTGACCTCTCTGTCTAATTTATTTTGCTTAACTACCCTATACCATGTCTTCAGAGAGAAATGAATCCACTGATTTTGTCTACTGTATATTTCTATTACCATGTCCTTATTTCCCAAAACTGACTGTATGGGTGTCTCTGTCAAAGTAGTCTCAATGTCTTTCCATTTGGATTCGTATTCTGAATTGCACCAACACAGAGGTCTCAATTGGGCTGACACATAATAATCTTTTAGGTTTGGTAAGGCCATACCCCCACAGTTTTTTGGTAATTGTAATGTTGTATATCTAATTCTTGGTCTCTTACTGTTCCAGATAAACCTTGATATCCGTTTATCCCATTCTCTAAACTGTTTAGGCGGGATTTCTATGGGCAGTGATTGGATTAAATACAGTAACCTCGGCAGGATGTTCATTTTGATTGCTTCAATTCTACTACTAAGATCTAAGGGAAGTGAATTCCACCTGTCTAGGTCATCATTTATTTTCTTGTTGATGTGATCGTAATTCATGCAATAAAGTTTGGGTGTATCTTTTGGTAGATATACTCCAAGATATTTAATGGATGAAGAAGTCCAGTGGAAGTTATACCTACTCTTCAGCTCTTCCTGTGGGGTGTAATTATATACTAGGGCTTGGGTCTTGTGTACGTTAAGCACATACCCTGAATATGTTCCAAATGTTTGTAAAACATGCATCAATCTAGGTACACTTGAGCCTGGGTCTTTAAGGAATAACAGAACGTCATCAGCATACATGCATATCTTATGTTCACTGCCTCTTATTGCCCTCTAGGGGGCCTGTCGCCCTCTAAGGTTGGGTCCGCTGTCCCTCTAGGGGGTCCTGCTTATTGCCCTCTAAGGTTGGGTCCTGTCTTATTGTTATTCCCTCTAAGGTTGGGTCCTGTCTTATTGTTATTCCCTCTAAGGTTGGGTCCTGTCTTATTGTTATTCCCTCTAAGGTTGGGTCCTGTCTTATTGTTATTCCCTCTAAGGTTGGGTCCTGTCTTATTGTTATTCCCTCTAAGGTTGGGTCCTGTCTTATTGTTATTCCCTCTAAGGTTGGGTCCTGTCTTATTGTTATTCCCTCTAAGGTTGGGTCCTGTCTTATCGTTATCCCCTCTAAGGTTGTCTTATTGCCTGTGCTAATGGTTCGAGGTACAAGGAGAAGAGCGTGGGTGAAAGATTACAGCCTTGTCTTGTTCCTCGCTCTAATTCTATCGTTCGTGACAAATGTCCATTTATCTTTATTCTAGCGGTCGGACATGAATACAGTGTTTTGATGCACTGTATCACTTCTTTGTTGAAACCAAATCTTTCCATAACTTGGAATAGGTAATCCCATCCCACTGAATCAAATGCTTTTTCTGCATCTAGACTGATTAATATTGCACTTGTCTTATTTTGAGTAATGTGGTCCATGACATGCAGTATTCTCCTTATAATGTCCTGTGTCTGCCTATTTTGTATGAAACCAGTTTGATCTCTGTCAATCAATTCTGGGATTATGTTCTCCATTCTTTTGGCTATTATTGATGCATATAGTTTATAATCCGTGTTAAGAATTGTGATAGGTCTATATGAACTGCATTCCTTCTTATCTTTACCCTCTTTTGGGATTACAGATATGATGGCCTCTCTCCATGACGGTGGGAGACCCCCCCCTCCCGCAGAGTCCAGTTAAAACAGGCCTTAGGTAGAGGTGTTAGTTGTTCTCTGAAGGTCTTGAACCATTCTGAAAGGAAGCCATCAGTGCCTGGAGACTTGTTTACTTTTAGTTGAGATATTGCTTTATTAATTTCTTCGGTGGATATTTCCAAAGTTAGTCTATCATTTTGCTCTGTCCCAATTGAGGGGAGATCAAGTGAGTAAAAAAAATGCTCTATTGTCTGTGCATCTTCCTTCTCTGGTTGCTTGTACAGAATTGTGTAATATGATTCAAATGCATTCTGTATTTAATCTAATTTGAATGTGATCTTCTTTGTTTTGGGGTCTTTTATTTTGAAAATGGTATTCTGTGCTTGTTGTTTCCGGAGTCTCCATGCTAGTAATTTGGTTGCCTTTGAGCCTGCTTCATAATATCGTTGTTTCAGGAACCTGAGCCTTTTCTCTACTTCTTCTCTATAAATCTGGTAAATTTCCTGTTTTACCTTTTGAATCTCTCGTAATATAAGAGGATCTTTGTATTGACTATGACATTGTTCTAAGTTTCTTAGTGTTTCCTGTAATTTCAGCAGTTTCTGTGCTTTAATCTTTTTCTTGGGAGATGATGTGGCTATGATCTTTCCTCTAATAACCGCCTTAGTTGCATCCCACAATGTAGCAGGAGATACTTCCCCCTTATCGTTATTCTCCAGATAGATGTTCGATTCTGTCTTTATTGATTCCTTGAATGCTGGATCATTCAGCTTGCTTGTATTAAGTCTCCATAGAGTATTTCTTGGTTTGCTATCAAGGTGTAGAGTAAGGTAAACTCGAATCATGATCTGATAAGTCGCTCTGCCCGATCCTACAATCCTTAAGCCTGTGTCTATCTGCACTGTACATGAAAAAATTGTCTAACCTGGAGTATTCAGTGTGGCGGGCTGAGTAAAAAGTATATTTCTTATCGGTCTTGTGGGTGTCACGCCATACATCGAGCAGTCCTAGATCCTGCCATATCCTATTTGGTATTTTTAGAATGCTGAATTCTTAAGAGGAGACACTTTGGGGGCTGGGTTGCCCTACATGGACATGTTGAAGTAAACATGTTCTGTGCAGGTCAAATCTGAACACATATACAGGGCCTAGTTGTTCATATTGGAAAGATAAAAACAAAGCCACTGATTATATTTTGTCAGACTGTGATGGACTGTGATTTAAGAGAGGAGGTTGCCTCAGGCTTCTCTTTCACTCAATTAATCTTGCTTTTATGAAGATCATTGCGACTAACTAACACATGTTCCATGGAAAACCAACTTCAATATCTTTGTCTTGACATTAAATTGTGTTGAAAGGAGGACGTGTTTGCATATGGATGGCTCGTACATGCCAGTCCTCACCAGAAAAGAGTCCTTAGTAAAAATTATTTTGCACATAATACAAATAGCAGAAGTTGCTCACACCTTTCACCCATTGGTTCCCCCAGGGTTGAAAATTCATCAAAGAAAGACCACTGGTTTCACTTTTCTGACAGCTCAATTTGACCTTGAATCGACCACTGTCAATATCCCCTCACATTCTGAGAAAGAGGGTTACCAGGATAGTGGGTTTTCGCATCAGAAGATTACTTACAGCTACCCTCTGTGAAATCACATTAGCTAGCAACAAACAGTATGGGACTAGGCTACATATCAGGGAAGAGGGGCTAGCCTGCATGGCAAGCAGCAGCTTAAAAGTAGAAAGCCTTGCCATCCTCCTCCGGAACATGGCAAACAGCCATAAACTCACAGTAGGCTCTGGGTTAGCATTCATAATATATTCCCATGGGAAGGTTTCAAAATAAATCCTTGAAACATTTCAAGTGAACTCTATAGACAATGCAATAATGCACCTGATTTGACACAAACTGTTATAATCTGTTATAACAGTTAGGCCTAGCGCCTGTCAATACAAATGAACACTGCCATTATCTGACACATGGGTTTCTACTTGGCTAGTTAGCTACCTAGATATAGTCTGATTGAAAATCGGAGTGACGTGTTACCATTATCTCTGTGCTTCACTGAACCTAATGCTGTGGGAAGAAGAGAAGGCATGCAATTAAAGGTGACAAAGTGACCAATATTACTATTATAATGTTCACCCAATTAATTCCAAGTAGCATGTATAAACCCATGTCAGCCGCTGTGCTGCTAGCTGACTTGCTAATGGTATTAGATCGAGGGTACGCTCTAACACTAATGGAGAGGAACTGGCCAGCCACCTTTACCTCACTGACGGTGTTGAAAAGCATATGAGACACACATGACCATCAACAAAGTAATAGTTCCTCATGTATTTCCTGTTCCACCTTGTGCAATGGAAAATCGTCTATTTTGGCAATGTACACAGAGACGGGTAGTTATTGGAGGGCCATGTCTGAGAGTCTCTCATCCTCATTTTGACCTTAGAACATTGTACTGGTCTGCTCTGTATACTGACTTGGGAGTTTTATTTTAGGATGTAAACGCTTGTGTATGAATCAAAAACAATAGGTGTTTTTAGGTCCGTCAAAGATGGCGGGTGGGTGCAGGAGACTTCACCTTGAAGCTTGAAAGCCTCACGGCAAAGACAGTACAGCAGGGTTTGTCAACTGTGTTTTGCCTCCTGCGAAATGTTTTCTGAGCTAATAGTTGGCGGGCCAGAACATAATTACTATATAGTATTAGCACAATACATTTTCCTACACTACAAATTTAACAACATTTTTAACAAATCTGATTAGTAAATAAATTCAGTGACAATAACATAATCATTTCGATCTGATTACACTTAAAATCACCATGTCTCTATTCAATTATTATTTTTGTCTATTTCTCTGTGCATTGATTGGTGTGGAAAAACAGGTCTACGTAGCTTACTGTAGGCTACACAACTTTTTTTTACGTCAACATTCATTCAACACAATTAGCTTGATAACAAGAGGAAATGTCGCTCTCAAAAAGTATTTAAAAAAAAAAGTGGATAATGAAAATCAAAGTTTAAGGGAAGAATGTACAGAGAGATATGCGTTCATCTTAACATCTTTTTCCAATGCCAAGCCAGTGTGTCTTATTTGCAATGAAAATGTCGCTGTTTGCAAATAATTCAATCTCAGACGTCATTATGAATCTACGCGTGGAACTTTCAAAGTGGCCTTCCTACCCCAGAGGCCAGACGCAGAAACATTTTTGTTAACTGCAAGCTATACACATGGCTTTTTTGGCTGACATATTCTGTCCCTTAAATGGGTTAAATTTCCAGTTACAAGGAAGAGAGAAAACAGTCGTGGACATGGTGGAAAAACGTAAGGCCTTTACTAGGAAGCTTGAGTTGTTCGATTTGGACTTGACATCTGGAAGGCTTCTGCACACTGAACAAATGACAGGCCACAGCATGGAAGATTTCATCAAGCAGCTGAGGGACAACTTCTCCACCAGATTTGAAGACTACAGAATGCCCATGGATATCATTGTGTTTGTACGCGATCCTCTCACAGTCCGCCCAGGTGTAGAATTCTCCTCCCTTGCTAAGAAAACAATACCCTCGCTGGATGAGGCCCGCAATTCAAACTGAGCTGACTGAATTTGAGACATCGAGACAAATCAGGGATGCGCACAGGAGTGCTGAGTCCTTGTGTGTGTTTTGGGTGGCTGCTCAGAGGAATACAGCCAACAAAGAATCTTCCATTTTATGTGCTAACAATGTTAGAATCAATGTTATCTTTTTTTATTTTTTTTAAAATTTTATAATTTTATTTTAAATGTTAGAGTCCTTATTTTCCTCTATGAACGCAGTATAGACTCAGATAAGTCAATGGAGGACGGCCTGCGCATCAAAATCACAACCCTCTCACGCGAGATCCACAAGATCGTGTCCGAGGGGGGATGCAACTTTTCCCATTGAGTAAGTAACGCAGTGTCCTATATGACTGTATTTAGTAAATACTAACATTATTGTGAGCGCTTATCCAGGGATATTTAGGTCTCAAGCTGACAGTTTGTTCTGTCGTTACAGGAGCAGGCCATTCCGATACAGACATTCAGACACAGAGATCACCTTTTTTTCTTTAAATGTATTGTTTTATGTAGGTTGCTACAATTTTGGCCAGTTGCAATTGTAAGTAGGCCTAATAAAAAATAAATCCCACTTCTATTAGGCCATATCTTCTTTGATTGTGAAAGATGCTGTTTAGCCTTATTGCCTACCCCAGCCAGTTGTTATTTTATATACGCCTAGGCTCAGAAGAAATAAACTCCATTTAACCTCTCTTGTTGTTTGTAAAGTCAAATTAAAATTAAGATTATTGATGAAATGAATTACTCAACTTGTGTAGGTTCAACTCCTATTGAATGCGCTGTGGTTGCAGCAGGCTTTATTAGTTGACTGTGTCCTGCATTCTCTCTCATGAATGAAGTTAAAATGTAACTTTTGCATTATTTAGGTAGTGCAACTTCCTTCTTGGGACATTGCATTTGGGAGTTTTTGCATCTCGGGTCCAATAATTTTTCATTATTATGTTATTTTTTTAAATGAAAAAAATATTCATAATTAATTTGGGGGGCCACATAATATTGTTGGCGGGACAGATTTGGCCCACGGGCCGCCAGTTGGGGAACCCTGCAGTACAGTATGAAGATAGGCAGAAACTGCTTCTCCAAAAGAAATCCTGATCACGCTTGTGGGTGATGTCATGGAGACGTTGGCTAGCTAAGCTCAAGCGCAGATACACGTCATCGGGTCTAAAGGCTGTCTCTCGTGAACTGCGTATGTGCATGCCGTCAAATCAAAGGCACTCCTTTCACTATAACGTAGTTATTGACAAAAATGTAAACGTGTCAGTTTGTCACTTTCACGAGGTTGGAGTAATAACATGTTCAACTACTTAAGACATTGGCTAGAATCTAGGTTGTGCCATTTGATTTTGCGAAAATGAACAACTAAGGAATACATTTTTCACTTCTCTCATTGACTTCTCAAACCCCAAACCCCAGCCTGGTGTCCTCGGTCTGCTTCGCAAGCCTTCCCGGAAGTCTCGTGTTGTTGCGCCTCTGGGTTTTGAAACTCTGTGCTCCTGGCATGGGTAACACAATCTGCAGCTGGTGTTGACAGTTGTAGTGACACAGCCTCAAACTGACCACGCAGAAGTAATACAGTCTGCCTTGACCTCCCATTGAACCCAAAAAGAGCTAGACAGTTACTAAACATAAAAATGTAAACTCACACAACATACTGTAGTAGCAGAACTGTTTGAAAAGCTTACATCTACACTGGAATTGTTATGTCTGGTTAAATATCCCAAAGCAACGTTGTTTTTATCTTCGGTAAACAGTGATTAGGCATAATGAGGTTTTATTTTATTCATGCTTATAATATAAAATTATAGTTGAAATATAGGACATGTTCAGCATATGTGTCACTTTTCCAAAGTTAGAGGTCTAGGGGCTAACTCGCTACTTAAACACTATAATGTCATGAAGCATTACAATAGGCATGCATAGATACACTGATGAGGATGCAGTAGCTTGTGAACAGTATAAGCATACTCTTGTGGGCTTGTCAGCAAGCTAGTTTACTGACCTAAAATGCTGCTCATGTTTCAGTATCTGTTCTCATCATAATCATAAAGAGTCATGACGACATCAGTTGTGCCTGACTTATTGTGACAACTATTATAAAGACTGAAAGGTAGATGAAACGCAGATGTCATAATATCGGGGTAAAGATACAATGTGTGTTGGGGTTAGGAGGACATAGTGATGCTAGAGCTATAGAAACAGTTCAGGAGGATATAATGGTATTAGGGCTATAGAAACAGGTCAGGGGGATATAGTGATACCAGGGCTATAGAAACAGGTCAGGAGGATATAGTGATGCTAGGACTATAGAAACAGGTCAGGAGGATATAGTGATACCAGGGCTATAGAAACAGGTCAGGAGGATATAGTGATGCTAGGACTATAGAAACAGGTCAGGAGGATATAATGATATTAGGGCTATAGAAACAGGTCAGGGGGATATAGTGATGCTAGGCCTATAGAAACAGGTCAGGGGGATATAGTGATACCAGGGCTATAGAAACAGGTCATGAGGATATAGTGATACCAGGGCTATAGAAACAGGTCAGGAGGATATAGTGGTATTAGGGCTATAGAAACAGGTCAGGGGGATATAGTGATACCAGGGCTATAGAAACAGGTCAGGAGGATATAGTGATGCTAGGACTATAGAAACAGGTCAGGAGGATATAGTGATACCAGGGCTATAGAAACCGGTCAGGAGGATATAGTGATGCTAGGACTATAGAAACAGGTCAGGAGGATATAATGATATTAGGGCTATAGAAACAGGTCAGGGGGATATAGTGATGCTAGGCCTATAGAAACAGGTCAGGGGGATATAGTGATACCAGGGCTATAGAAACAGGTCATGAGGATATAGTGATACCAGGGCTATAGAAACAGGTCAGGAGGATATAGTGATACCAGGGCTATAGAAACAGGTCATGAGGATATAGTGATACCAGGGCTATAGAAACAGCTCAGGGGGATATAGTGATACCAGGGCTATAGAAACAGGTCATGAGGATATAGTGATGCTAGGGATATAGAAACAGGTCAGGAGGATATAGTGATACCAGGGCTATAGAAACAGGTCAGGGGGATATAGTGATACAAGGGCTATAGAAACAGGTCAGGAGGATATAGTGATACCAGGTCTATAGAAACAGGTCAGGAGGATATAGTGATACCAGGGCTATAGAAACAGGTCAGGGGGATATAGTGATGCTAGGGGTATAGAAACAGGTCAGGAGGATATGGTGATGCTAGGTTCGTAGAAACAGGTCAGGAGGATATAGTAACAGGTCAGGGGGATATAGTGATACCAGGGCTATAGAAACAGGTCAGGAGGATATAGTGATGCCAGGGCTATAGAAACAGGTCAGGGGGATATAGTGATGCTAGGGATATAGAAACAAGTCAGGAGGATATAGTGATACCAGGGCTATAGAAACAGGTCAGGGGGATATAGTGATACCAGGGCTATAGAAACAGGTCAGGAGGATATAGTGATACCAGGTCTATAGAAACAGGTCAGGAGGATATAGTGATACCAGGGCTATAGAAACAGGTCAGGAGGATATAGTGATACCAGGTCTATAGAAACAGGTCAGGAGGATATAGTGATACCAGGTCTATAGAAACAGGTCAGGAGGATATAGTGATACCAGGGCTATAGAAACAGGTCAGGAGGATATAGTGATGCCAGGGCTATAGAAACAGGTCAGGGGGATATAGTGATGCTAGGGATATAGAAACAAGTCAGGAGGATATAGTGATACCAGGGCTATAGAAACAGGTCAGGGGGATATAGTGGTATTAGGGCTATAGAAACAGGTCAGGAGGATATAGTGGTATTAGGGCTATAGAAACAGGTCAGGGGGATATAGTGATACCAGGGCTATAGAAACAGGTCAGGAGGATATAGTGATGCTAGGGATATAGAAACAAGTCAGGAGGATATAGTGATACCAGGGCTATAGAAACAGGTCAGGGGGATATAGTGATACCAGGTCTATAGAAACAGGTCAGGGGGATATAGTGATACCAGGGCTATAGAAACAGGTCAGGGGGATATAGTGATACCAGGGCTATAGATACAGGTCAGATATCTGCCGAGCTATCACCCTCCTATTCTGCCACCCCTTTGTGCGATGATGTTCCAAACCCAGCTGACCTGGATTGAATAGTGTGGCTGAATTCCCATTCCTCAAGCGGATGTAAACAGTCCCTTAGGCCCAGCGGTAAACAAGAGAGCTGTGTCTCTCACTGACTTAACAGGAAGAAGAGCCAAGGGGGCTAGGGTTCTATTACACAATAAGACAGGTAGGACTCAATGTCAGTAGGGGTATATTGGAAGGCATATATTAAATCAGTGATGGGAAAACACAGCAATGCAGGTCTCTTCTGAGAGCGAGATGATACATACAGTGCCTTCGGAAAGTATTCAGAAACCTTGACTTCATTCACATTTTCTTACGTTACAGCATTATTCTAACATTGATTAAATAAATAAAACATCTCTGCAATTTACACACAATACCCATTAATGACAAAGCCAAAACAGTTTTTTTGATAAAACAATTACATAAGTATTCAGACCCTTTGAAGTGAGACTTGAAAATGAGCTCCATGCATGCTGTTTCCATTGATCATCCTTGAGATGTTTCTACAACTTGATTGGAGACCACCTGGGGTAAATTCTATTGATTGGACATGATTTTGAAAAGGCACACACCTGTCTATATAAGGTCCCACGGTTGACAGTGCATGTCAGAGCAAAAACCAAGCCATGAGGTCGAAGGAATTGTCCGTAGAGCGCCGAGACAGGATTGCGTCGAGACACAGATCTGGGAAGGGTACCAAAAAATGTCTGCAGCATTGAAGGTCTCCAAGAACATAGTGGCCTCCATCATTCTTAAATGGAAGACGTCTGGAACCACCAAGACTTCCTAGAGCTGGCCGCCCGGCCAAACTGAACAATCGGGGGAGAAGGGCCTTGGTCAGGGAGGTGACCAAGAACCCAATGGTCACTCTGACAGAGCTCCAAAGTTCCTCTGTGGAGATGGGAGAACCTTCCAGAAGGACAACCATCCTGGCAGCACTCCACCAATCAGGCCTTTATGGTAGAGTGGCCAGACGGAAGCCACTCCACAGTAAAAGGCACATGACAGCCCGCTTGGAGTTTCCAAAAGGCACCTAAAGAAACAAGATTCTCTGGTCAGATGAAACCAAGATTGAACTCTATGGCCTGAATGCCAAGCGTCACGTCTGGAGGAAACCTGGCACCACCATGGTGGTGGCAGCACCATACTGTGGAGATGTTTTTCAGCGGCAGGGACTGGGATACTAGTCAGGATCGAGGCAAAGATGAATAGTGCAAAGTACAGAGAAATCCATGATGAAAACCTGCTCCAGAGCGCTCAGGACCTCAGACTGGGGCAAAGGTTCACCTTCCAACAGGACAACAACCCTAAGCACACAGCCAAGACAATACAGGAGTGGCTTTGGGAGAAGTCTCTGAATGTCCTTGAGTGGCCCAGCCAGAGCCCAGACTTGAACCCGATCAAACATCTCTGGAGACCTGAAAATAGCTGTGCAGCGACGCTCTCCATCCAACCTGACAGAGCTTGAGAGGATCTGCAGAGAGGAATGGGAGAAACTCCCCAAATACAAGTATGCCAAGCTTGTAGCGTCATACCCAAAAAGATTTGAGGCTGTAATCGCTGCCAAATGTGCTTCAACAAAGTTCTGAGTAAAGGGTCTAAATTAGAGGTCGACCGATTATGATTTTTCAACGCCGATACCGATTATTGGCGGGCCCAAAAAAAGCCGCTACCGATTAATCGGCCGATGTTTATACATATATTTGTAATAATGACAATTACAACAATACTGAATGAACACTTTTATTTTAACTTAATATAATACATTAATACAATCCATTTAGTCTCAAATAAAAAAATAACGAAACATGTTCAATTTGGTTTAAATAATGCAAAAACAAAGTGGTGGAGAAGAAAGTAAAAGTGCAATATTTGCCATGTAAAAAAGCTAAAGTTTATGTTCCTTGCTCAGAACATGAGAATATATGAAAGCTGGTAGTTCCTTTTAACATGAGTCTTCAATATTCCCAGGTAAGAATTTTTAGGTTGTAGTTATTTTAGGAATTATAGGACTATTTCTCTCTATACCATTTGTATTTCATATACCTTTGACTATTGAATGTTCTTATAGGCACTATAGTATTGCCAGCCTAATCTCTGGAGTTGATAGGCTTGAAGTCATAAACAGCGCAATGCTTGAAGCACAGCGAAGAGCTGCTGGTAAATGCAGGAAAGTGCTGTTTGAATGAATGCTTACAAGCCTGCTGCTGCCTACCACCGCTTAGTCAGACTGCTCTATCAAATATCAAATCATAGACTTAATTATAATATAATAACACACAGAAATAAGAGCCTTAGGTCATTAATATGGTCAAATCCGGAAACTATCATTTCGAAAACAAAACTTTTATTCTTTCAGTGAAATACGGAACCGTTCCGTATTTTATCTAACGGGTGGCATCCCTAAGTCTAAATATTGCTGTTACATTGCACAACCTTCAACGTTATGTCATAATTATGTACAATTCTGGCAAATTAATTACGGTCTTTGTTAGGAATAAATGGTCTTCACACAGTTTGCAACGAGCCAGGCAGCCCAAACTGCTGCATATATCCTGACTCTGCTTGCACAGAACGCAAGAGAAGTGACACAATTTCCCTAGTTTAAAGAAATTCATGTTAGCAGGCAATATTAACTAAATATGCAGGTTTAAAAATATATACTTGTACGTTGATTTTAAGAAAGACATTGATGTTTATGGTTAGGTACACACTGGTGCAATGACAGTGCTTTTTTCACAAATGCGCTTGTTAAATCATCACCCATTTGGCAAAGTAGGCTGTGATTCGATGACAAATTAACAGGCACCGCATCGATTATATGCAACGCAGGACAAACTAGATAAACTAGTAATATTATCAACCATGTGTAGTTAACTACTGATTATGTTAAGATATATTGTTTTTGATAAGATAAGTTTAATGCTAGCTAGCAACTTACCTTGGCTCCTTGCTGGACTCGCGTAACATGTAGTCAGCCTGCCACGCAGTCTCCTCGTGGAGTGTAATCGGCCATAATCGGTGTCAAAAAAATACTGATTACCGATTGTTATGAAAACTTGAAATCGGCCCTAATTAATCGGTCGACCTCTAGTCCGAATACTTACAGTTGAAGTCGGAAGTTTACATACAGTTAGGTTGGAGTCATTAAAACTCGTTTTTCAACAACTCCACAAATGTCTTATTAACAAACTACAGTTTTGGCAAGTTGGTTAGGACATCTACTTTGTGCATGACACAAGTAATTTTTCCAACAATTGTTTACAGACAGATTATTTCACTGTATCACAATTCCAGTGGGTCAGAAGTTAACATACACTAAGTTGACTGTGCCTTTAAACAGCTTGGGAAATTCCAGAAAATTATGTCATGGCATTAGAAGCTTCTGATAGGCTAATTTACATCATTTGAGTCAATTGGAGGTGTACCTGTGGATGTATTTCAAGGCCTACCTTCAAACTCAGTGCCTCTTTGCTTGAAATCATACGAAAATCTAAAGAAATCAGCCAAGACCTCCACAAGTCTAGTTCATCTTTGGGAGCAATTTCCAAACGCCTGAAGGTACCACGTTCATCTGTACAAACAATAGCACACAAGTATAAACACCATGGGACCACGCAGCCGTCATACCGCTCAGGAAGGAGACGCGTTGTCTCCTAGAGATGAACGTACTTTGGTGCGAAAAGCGCAAATCAATCCCAGAACAACAACAAAGGACCTTGTGAAGATGCTGGAGGAAACAGGTACAAAAGTATCTACAGTATGTCCACAGTAAAACGAGTCCTATATCGACATAACCCGAAAGGCCGCTCAGTAAGGAAGAAGCCACTGCTCCAAAACCGCCATAAAAAAGCCAGACTACGGTTTGCAACTGCACATGGGGACAAAGATCGTACTTTTTGGAGAAATATCCTCTGGGCTGATGAAACAAAAATAGAACTGTTTGGCTATAATGACCATTGTTATGTTTGGAGGAAAAGGGGGGAGGCTTGCAAGCCGAAGAACACCATCCCAACCGTGAAGCACGGGGTGGCAGCATCATGTTGTGGGAGTGCTTTGCTGCAGGAGGGACTGGTGCACTTCACAAATTAGATGGCATCATGAGGATGGACAATTATGTGGATATATTGAAGCAACATCTCAAGACATCAGTCAGAAAGTTAAAGCTTGGTCGCAAATGGGTCTTCCAAATGGACAATGACCCCAACCATACTTCTAAAGTTGTGGCAAAATGGCTTAAAGACAACAAAGTCAGGGTATTGGAGTGGCCATCACAAAGCACTGGGAATGTGATGAAAGAAATAAAAGCTGAAATAAATCATTCGCTCTGCTATTATTCTGACATTTCACATTCTTAAAACGAAGTGGTGATCCTAACTGACCAAAGACAGAGAATTTTTAATAGGATTAAATGTCAGGAATTGTGAAAAACTGAGTTTAAATGTATTTGGCTAAGTTTAATGTAAACTTCCGACTTCAACTGTATGTAAATGTGATGTTGGTTTTTTATTGTTAATACATTGGCAGAATTTTCTAAAAAACATTTTTTGTTTTGTCATTATGGGGTATTGTGTGTAGAATGATGAGGGGAAAAAACTATTTGATACATTTTAGAATAAGGCTGTAACGTAACAAAATGTGGAAAAAGTCAAGGGATCTGAATACTTTCCGAAAGCACTGTAAATCTGCACGATTAATCAAATTGCGATATTGACATGTGCAATATCCACATCGTAAGATGCTGCCATTTTCTCCTTTCTTTGACGCTCCGTTAATACAACAAAAACTAGACTACGGCACCTCCTCCAATGAGATGCGCTAGACTCCATTCATTCACTCTCCACATGCACAGAGGATGCTAACCAATCACAAGCAGGCTCTCACTCTCTGCATGGCATGCACATGCTGGCCAATCACAAGCATCCCCACTTAGAGCGCGCAGTTAGATGCTGTTGAGGAGAGAAAGGGCTTTACCTCAGATGCTGGTGAGGAGAGAAAGGGCTTACCTCAGATGCTGGTGAGGAAATAAAGGGCTTTACCTCAGATGCTGGTGAGGAGAGAAAGGGCTTTTCCAAAGACAGTACAGTATGAGGTTTACAAACTATGTGGCTTTACCTTAGTGTGTGTCGAAAACATGAGTGCTGCTAGAGCTAACGAGAACGTCGATTTGGTGTCTAAGAAGGGCGCCTTTTCAGTGGTATGACAGTATTTCAGCTACAGGCAAACCGATGTCAACCAAATGCAAGTGTTGTGCAAAAAGTGCCTGAGAGTTGTGGCGACAACAAGAGGCAACACGCCAACGTCTTCAATCATTTAAAGAATAACCATCCCCTAATTTACAAAGATTGCATGGTAAAATAAGCTCCCTCAGCCACAACCAGCCACCTAAGTTAACCAGGTATTGATTGCCAATGCGTTTTCAAGTGTACCGCCCTACAAAAAAACATCCCACAGAAACATAGAAATCACAGAGTCTATCACCTATCACATAGCCAAAGACATGGTTTGACGTCTACTCCTGCTCCCCCTCTACGGCACTTGATGTCGCCGGTCTACTAACCACCGGTCCTGGGAACCCATCATTACGCACACCTGGCAACCTTCATTACGTACACCTGCGCCCCATCATGAGGCACACCTGGACTCATCACTACCCCGATTACTTCCCCTTTATCTAGCACTCCTTTGTTATCAGCCACGAGGCAATATTGTTTATGTTTCCATGTTAGACGCTTCCCTTCTTTTGTATCGTTCCATGTTCTTTGTCATTAAACTCACTAACTGCACTTGCTTCCAGACTCCCTGTGTCTACGTTACAGAATATTGCCTCACAAAATGGAAGCAGCAGCCAACCAAGACATCTCCCAGATGGTCAACAAACAGGGAGACCTACTTCGCCAAAACCACGATCAGCTGGCGCAACTGGGAACGACGATGGATGAGGTCCTCCACGTTCTTCAACGTCTAGATCTTCCCCAAGGGTCGTCACCTCCAACGAGCAGAGGATCCTCTACCATGAGTTGACCCAGAGAGCCAGCATCTCAGCCCATTCAGCAGTCTGCCCAGGTAAGCGAGACTCATTTGTCCATCGCAGACAAATATGACGGGACTCCATCCAAATGCCGTGACTTCCTCCTCCAGTGCTCCCTCTATTTTGCTCATCAAATGGGAGCCCCCACCCGACAGGTCCAAGGTTATCACGGTTATTTCCCTGTTGACCAGGTGAGCGCTGGAATGGGCTACAGCCGTCTGGGAGAGAGGAGAGGATGAGCTGGGTTCCTATGGGAGGTTCATGGCTCTGTTCAGACGAGTCTTTGATCATCCACCGGAGGGCAGAGAGGGAGTGAGCGCCTACTCCAACTACGGCATGAGGATCAGACCACTGTGGAGTACGCACTCACCTTTCGTACATTGACAGCATCCAGCGAATGGAATGAGCCGGCGCTCCGCACCTTATTCAGAAGAGGATTGCGTGAGGAGGTCTATACGAACCTGGCATGCCAAGACAACACCCTCTCATTGGACGGACTCATCACGATGGCCATCTATCTGGATAACCTCCTTCGGGAGCGTCGGGACTCCCATCGCCTCTCTCCCTCCTTTGTTGACTGATCTGAGTCAGAGCCTGAACCCATGGAGGTAAGGGCCACATGCCTCCCCGCGGCTGAGCGACGCTGTCGGAGACAGCTGGGGCTCTGTCCCAACTGTGGCCAGGAGACACACCAGCTTCAACTGTGTCCGCTATGTTCTAATCCGAGAAAACACACACATCACAGCACCACTCACCATCACCGTGGGACCCCTGCACCAAGAAAGCCTCCCCTTCCTCATCATCCAGGCACCCGTACACAGTCGTCCTCGGCCTTCTGTGGCTCCAACACCACGACACCCCACTATATCCTGGCCGAGGATGGCAATTACGGCCTGTGTGCCCGGAAGACCTGCTTTCCCTTACCTTGTGGTTCCATGTCGGTTGAGAGTCCTGTGGTTGCCTTCCAGGCCAACATCCCGGAGGTTTACCAGGATCTCAGGTGGTGTGAGTCTTGGAGAAAACCTCCCAATCTCCCTCCTCATCGCCCATGGGACTGTGTCATTGACCTGCTAACAGACTCTGCACCTCCACATCTACCCCCTGACGGTGTTCCAGGCATTCGTTAATGAGGTGTTTCGGGACATGCTTGGGTGCCAGGTGGTCGTGTATATCGACGACATCCTGATCTACTCAGCCACCTTGGAGGAGCACATCGCCCACAATGTGGGTAGTCCTGGGACGCCTCCTGGATAACCATCTGTACGTCAAAGTGGAGAAGTGCCAGTTCCACCAGGTCACCGTCTCCTTCTTGGAATCAGCCCACAGGGATTGGTTATGGAGAAAAGTAAGCTAGATGCGGTCAGGTCATGGCCAGTCCCAACCACCATAAAGCGACTACAATGGTTTTTGGGGTTTGACAACTTTAACTGCCGCTTCACCAGGAACTTCAGCTCCATCGCCTCTCCTTGTACCTCTCTCCTCAAAGGTGGTCCCTGTAAGTTGGTGTGGAATCCTGCAGCTTATGAGGCTTTCCGCCTGCTGAAGGGGCGTTTCACCTCTGCCCCGTTGCTGAAACACCCAGACCCTACGCTGCCCTTCGTGGTGGAGGTGGATGCCTCAGAAGTCGGCGTGGGGGGCCGTCCTGTCACAACATCAAGGTAATCCACAAAAACTGTGTCTATGTGCATACTACTAAAAACAATTGTCACATCTACTCCCGCTCCCCCTCTCCGGTGCTTGACATTACCTGTCTACTAACCACCGGTCCTGGAAACCCATCATTACGCAAACCTGCGCCCTATCATGACTCAGACCTGGACTCCATCACTACCCTGATTACTTCCCCTTTATCTTGCACTCCTTTGTTATTACCCACCAGGCAATATTGCTTATGTTTCCATGTTAGACGCTTCCCTTGTTTTGTATCGTTCCATGTTCTTCGTCATTAAACTCACTAACTATACTTGCTTCCTGAATCCCTGTGTCGGTTACACATGGTTCTTATTTACGCAGTCAGCAAAGACGGCTTCAAGAAGATGATAAACAAGCTGGACACGAGATTCCATCTCGCACATATTTCTCCCAAGTTGCCATCCCAACACTCTATAACAAAATGAAGGGAGAATTAGAAACATGTTGGCCTTCCCTGTGGCTCAGTTGGTAGAGCATGGTGTTTGCAACGCCAGGGTTGTGGGTTCGATTCCCACGGGGGGCCAGTACGAAAAAAAATAGGGGAAGAAAAGAAAAAATGAAATGTATACATTCACTACTGTAAGTCGCTCTGGATAAGAGCGTCTGCTAAATGATTAAAATGTAAATGTCACGTTGAATGACTGGGCCAGACTCCAATATCTTGGACACAGGCTTCCCCTTGCAATCGGTAGGCTACGTGTTAAATGGTTTTAAGGAACTTTGACTTAAAATGTCAATTCTAATAGTGACGGAGCCTACTTCTACATACATAATTACACAACTTCAGCTTCCTATTCCATCTGCAGCCTATGACTGAAGAACTCATAATGGTAAAATAGGAAATAGGAACACATTAGTGCTGCACTTATAGCACACTATATTTTGATGACCATGTTAAAAATGTATGTTTGAAGGCGCTGCGCTCGCTCACGATCCAACAAAGCTTAGGAGTCAGTCAGCAAGATGGCGGACTAAACACAGCTATGTAGACCACCTCAAGATAAAAACGTAATATTCAATATCGGTAAATTAGACTAAATATTAGCACTACACAATCTGGTGGGTAATAATCTTCAATCTGGATAACAACACAAAACAAATCATAAGACTAGAGAAATGTATTGTCAAATATTACGAAAACAAGCAACGCCCAAACATGACGGAGAGTAAGACAGGGGAACCTATTTCAAAACGAAAACATGACTCTTCTACAGACACAGACAATTTAATATTTTCACCACCGATCTGGTAAAGGTCGAAACCGATTTGTTAAAATCAATAAATGACAAACTGGGCAAACTTGAACTAGTCAGTAAGGATATACAAGAGTTGAAAGCCTCGGGATGAGTGACGAAAAAGCTGCAACATTAGAGAAAGACACAAACAAGCTAAAAGGGACAGTCAATAAGATTGAAACTGAAGTTAATGAACTTAAAAAGGAGAACATTGTTCTGAGAGTAGCCTTACTTGACATACAGACTAGATTCATGAGAGAGAATCTGCTACGTACAGGTATCCAAAAGAAAGAACAAGTTGTTCCTGAATCTGTAGTTAGAGAGTTCCTCCATATAGCGCTTCAGATCCCACACGAAGCTTTCAACAAAATCCAACACAAGCGTGTACACCGCTTCGGACAGAGAGGGCAGAGGTATGAACGCCCAATCGTTGCCAAATTTGCTTTCTTTAAAGATAAAATAATGGTTAAAAGCCTGGGTATAAAACTTGCTGGCACGAAAATAGTCATGAATGACCAGTTACCGAAGGAAATTGCAAAACGGCGTAAAGTGCTGTATCCAATTTTCAAGGAAACAGATTGAAATGGAAACGCGTAGCTCTCGTGGTTGATTAAACTGTATATTGATAACCAGTTGTTCAGAGACACAAAGAGACTCCATGGCTATTTTAAAAATTACAAAGTTCTCAGAGGCAAATAATGAAACACACAATTCTAGCCCAGTTATGGATTGTAATAATACAAAAAAATATATAGCTTTTCTATTTATCTTCAAATATAACTAATTGGAACACAAAAGCACTAATTCAACATGGTGGATATAAAAACATAGTAAACAGAAGGCACAGTATGTGTGGATGGATGGTGTGGTGTGTTTTTTGGTGTTTGGGAAAGTGTGGCATTGAGAGAGAAAGGAAATGGTTGCATATCCCAGAACCAATGTATTTCTGTGAGCAGGTGTTGTGAGAGAGCTTTCAATGTTGTGCAGATGAGGGATATACATTTTATAATGAATTATACATCTTATTTATTATTTGTTGTCCAATCATGGTGGAACAGCGTTTTAAAATAAATTATACATCTAATTTATTTATTGTCCTATCATGGGGAACTACATTTCTCAAATAAATTATACATCTAATTTATTTATTTATGGACCTATATTGACGGAACGGTCCACAACCCTATACCCTAGACACCCACCTGAACGACCCAGATACTAAGGAGAAGTCCCTATCTGTTTTATGGGCCTGCTGTAAGCGGCCTGTATGCAGCCAAAATGCGGTCAGAGACCTTCTAGAGCAGCACCGCCCCCTCAAGATTCTGAGCATGCTTGGCAGGGTTGGTCCTGCAAAGCCAAAGCCCCCTGATGGGAGAGCATAATAGAACCTTGACGACCTTGTACCTAGCCGGTGGGGATTCCGGTGGTGTGCCCCCACCCAGGCAGTGGCAGTGCTGGCAACATTAGCTGCAGTAACCCATGGGGAGGGGGTCTAACTCAGACATTCAGAGAGGGGGCATATTATTGTGGCCCTGGTGGCACAAAATCAAAGGTCTGACTGCACGGAGATGCTTGGGAATATGGTCACTACGAGGGACCATGTTGTGGGTGTTTCAGAGGAAGGGGATATATCTGACCTCCATCTAGGACGTGACAATGGATAATCAAATTACCCCATTTCTGCCCATTTTTTTGCGGAGTTTTGCAGGCCTTCTCATACAGCTGCAACTGTATATGCATTTGTAAATCAAGACCTTCCTTGAGTTGGGCTCTGGGATGGTGCAACTGTTGAGAATCTGAGTCTATGGTTGTTGTGGGGGAAAGGGGTTGAGTGTGTGTTGTGTGTGTATCCCACAACTGTTACGAGGGAGTAAAAGATGTGAGGGACAATATAGGATGATTCACAATAATTGTTTGCTAATATAATAATTGCTTGCCATAATGTAATTTTGATAATGGCGAGACTGATGAGAGGTAAAATTCCTTTGCATAAATTTACAACATTACTACAAATATTAATAGCTAATTATGGAAAATAAGAAACAGGATTTTTAAGAGGGGTCGGGGGTGGGCTGCCGGGCATTGGGATGACAACCCAACTCGGGATGAGGAGGGCTTTTAGCGGGTGGAATAGTGGAAGGCTTACTTAGTAGCAATGCAGATTTCATGGTACAGCTATACAGACACTCAATCATGTTACTTTTTAATGGTACGTTTACAAACATATATTTTGATAAATAGAATTGAAACTTGTGTCTCATTATGGTAAGTGGTGAAATAAGTATAGCCAGTTATAATTGTAATGGCTTAGCAGATAATAAGAAATGACAATCAGTATTTCCCTGGCTAAAAGAGAAGGAATATAATATCTATTGTTTACAGGAAACTCATTCAACAATTTTAGATTAAGTTCTGTGGAAAAAGGACTGAGGGGGTGAAATATATTTGTCCCATGGGGAAAGAAATTCAAAAGGGGTGATGATATTAATTAAAGGTAATTTTGATCCAAATGTGCAAATTGTCCAAACAGATCATCAAGGTAGATGGATTATTTCAAATATGTTATTGGACAATAAACAGATAAGGCTTATTAACCTATACGGTCCAAATAATGATGATCCAAGCTTCTTTGAAAATATATATAAGAATTGATCAACTCTACAAGCATCACTAGACTCTATCATTATGGTGGGGTATTTTAATACATTTTTAAATACATCTATGGACCGTAAAGAAAATCACACTACAAACTATCACCCCCAGGCACTTAAGGAAATCATGAATGTCATGGATGTACTGGAATTAGTGGATATATGGAGGCTTAAATACCGTGACCTAGTGAGATATACATGGCGGAGGCTTAATCAAGCTAGTCGTCTTGATTACTTTCTTATGTCATTCTCTCTGGCACCAAAAGTTTAAAAAGTGTTGATAGGGGACAGAATGCGGTCAGATCATCACATAATTGGCATATATATTACTCTTACAGAATTTCCACATGGGCGAGGATATATGAAATTTAATCAAAGCCTACTGGATGAACTTGTTTATAACTAGGTCAAAATAATTTATAACTGACTTTTTACGACATAACATAGGTACAGCAGATCCCCTTATTTTATGGGACACTTTTAAATGTGCCTTTAGAGGCCATGCAATTCAGTACTCATCTATAAAACAAAAGCAATTTAGATCAAAAGAGTCCATATTAACAAAGGAAATTGAAGGACTAACAGTACAGTTAGATAGCAATAAAAACTGTACCATAGAGGCACAGAATAAGTTAGAGGAAAAACAAAAAGAAATGGAAGAACTTATTCAAGAAAGATGGAGTGTAATATATTAAAACAATTAAAGCGAACTGGATGGAATATGTGGAAAAATGCTCCAAATTCTTTTTCAATCTTCAACATAGAAATGTTACCAATTTTTTTTTATTGAAACTTGTTACAAATGATGGTAGTCACGCATGATTC
The DNA here is from genome assembly GCF_965601325.2 of Salmo salar. Lineage (NCBI taxonomy): Eukaryota > Metazoa > Chordata > Actinopteri > Salmoniformes > Salmonidae > Salmo > Salmo salar. The sequence continues at coordinate 26,649,118 of NC_138295.1, forward strand.
ACCGAATTATATTTTGAAAGAGGAAATAAAGTACTTTAAGAATATGTTTTTGTTTCAATCTCCTCCATCTCTACTAACTGAAGCTAAATTGTCTGGATTTTTTTCCTATTAATAATGTAAAATTAACATCTGTACAGAAAGACTCCTGTGAAGGCCAAATTACAGAGGAGGAAATTCTTGATGCAATTAAAGCCTTTAAGGCTGGGAAAACTCCAGGGCTGGATGGCATACCAGTGGAAGTATACCAAACTTTTTTTGGAAATACTCAGAGGACCATTATTAGCATGTTTTAACAACTCCTATACAAACAGTAGATTACTCGGACACACAACAAGGTCTGATTTCATTATTACTGAAACAGGATCCAAGTGGTATAAATAAAGATCCAGTCCATATAAAAAAATTGGAGGCCTCTTACACTTCAGTGTTGTTTTGCAAAAATTCTAGCTAAATGCTTGGCGCATAGAATTAAAAAGGGTATTGTCAGATATTATTCATCCTAAATCAGACAGGTTTTTTACATGTACAATACATTGGAGATAATATAAAACAAGTACTGGAAACAATAGAATACTATGAAATATAGGGGAAACCAGGCTTGGTTTTCATAGCTGATTTTGAAAAGTATTTTGATAAAGTACGACTGGAGTTTATATATAAATGACTAGAATATTTCAATTTTGGAGAATCTCTTATAAAATGGATTAAAGTTATGTATAGTAACCCTAGGTGTAAAATAGTAAATAATGGCTACATCTCAGAAAGTTTTAAACTGTCAAGAGGAGTAAAACAAGGTTGTCCACTATCGGCATATCTATTTATTATTGCCATCAAAATGTTAGCTGTTAAAATTAGATCCAACAATAATATTAAGGTTTTATAAATCCATGGCTTAAAAACAAAAATGTCATTGTACGCTGATGATTCATGTTTTCTTTTAAAACCACAATTAGAATCCCTCCATAGCCTCATAGAGGATCTAAATACTCCGGATTAAAACCAAATGATGACAAGTGTACTATATTACATATTGGATCACTAAAAAAAAAATCAACTTTTACATTACCGTGTAGTTTACCAACCATTAAAATGGTCTGACGGGGATGTGGACATACTCGGTACACACAGCATGAAAGAAAGAAATGATCTCACTCCATTAATTTTTATAGAAAGTTAGCAAAAATAGATAAGATCTTGCTACCTTGGAATGGAAAATACCTGTCTATTTGTGGAAAAATCACCCTGATTAACTCTTTAGTCATATCACATTTCCCCTATTTGCTTATGGTTTTGCCTACACCTAGTGACCTGCTTTTTAAATTATGTGACCAAAAAATATTCAATTTTATTTGGAATGGCAAGCCAGACAAAATTAAAAGGGCCTATTTATATAATGAATATGAATTCAGAGGGCAGAAATGAATAAATATTAAAGCATTAGACCTCTCACTAAAGGCATCAGTCATACAAAAGTTATACTTAAATCCAAAATGATTCTCTAGTAAATTAGTAAGAATGTCTCACCCCATGTTCAATAATGACATTTTGCCCTTTTTTCAGATTACAACTGCTCACTTTCGGTTATTTGAAAAATCTCCAAAATATCGTTATTTTTTAAACAAGCCTTAGAAAGTTGGTTGCAATTTCAGTTTATTCCACCTGAAAAGACAGAACAAATAATACAATAAATGTGTTTTTTTCAACAGCACAGTTGAAAAATATATGGCAAATAGAAATCCAAAATGGATGGTGTTAAGAGATAGATGGGAGAGGTTGAATGGAGCTGAAGGGTGGGACTAATAACAACAAGATAACCAATGTAAATCATACGGGGTCTGTAAAATGTATATATGTTCAGAAATGCTGTGAAATAGCACAGTTACAAATAGAAATCAAACTGGATGGACATTAGAAATAGAGGAAGGACTAAAAACAAACAAAATATAACTATTGTAAAATAGATTGTGTCTGTAAAATGTGTATATGTATAAACTGAAGGTAGAAGCCTAAGTGTTATTGTTTATTAGTTTACTCCAATTGGGGGAGGGGGGGTAGGGTTTGCGGGGAATAATAAAGGTATATTCTAAAAAAACGCGTATATATATATATATATATATATATATATATATATATATATATATATATATATATATATATATATATATATATGTATGTAGATATATATATTTACCCCAAAAATATATGGGGGATTGGAAATTATGCAGACAATTACATTGTTGCTTCCATCAATCTATCCTCAATATTAAAGCTGATCCCCCCCCTTAAAACAAATACTAAAAAAATGTAGGAGTGATAATAATATATTATCATATGTAGCCTATAGTATAACAATTTGAAAAAGATTTGTTTCATTTGTTTTTGGATTCATTTAGCACAGTATGTATTCATTCATATGATCTCATGTTAGAAGTGATGTTCTCTACCCTGACAGTTGTTTTAACCATGTCTGGTGGAATGACCAAGTTTTCACCAAAGTGTTTGAAAATCACAATATCTGGCCAAAATATCGCAATTAAATATTTTGTCCAAATCATGTTGTGTAGTTGAGATGGATAGGATCCCCTATGGGCATCGACCTCTCCATTTTCAGAGGTGAAGGAAAACGTTTTATGGAGGCATAGATCAGAAACACTTCATACAAAGGAAAACATGCCAGTGAATCACTCACCTGATGACTAACGTCCTTCAACCTGAGGACTAGCAAATGCCTATGCCTTAGCTAAGTGGTATTCCAGACGTTTAGGAGAGGCTTATGGATGTGTGGGCCCGATATGTGAATGAGTGAGAGTGTATGTGAATGAGTGAGTGAGTGAGTGAGTGAGTGAGTGAGTAGCTCTGGAAGGGGAGAAAGAATAGAGTGAGAGAGAGAGCGATAAAGGGGATGTAATTGTGGAAGGGATCCAAGCCCGGGCCCAGTGAATAGAGACATCTAATCCTCCTCCATCAATGGTAGCACAGCAGCTCACATTTACCTCTGATTATGTTTCCCACCCACGCCACTTCTCTCCGTCTTCGTTAACTCTATCTGCGCTAAGCGTGTGGAAGCCAGCTACCATCTCACCGCCTCCGAGCCTGAGTAAGTGAGAGACTGATTTGACCGCAGCAAATCCCATTCTCAGATGATATTAGCCTTGGAGATAAAGAAGAAAACTTTGATAAATATTTCATTGGGAGATTTCCCAGAGGTAGCCCCTTAAAATGCACAGCCGAGAATATCCTAAGAATCAAGTCTAATACTTTCTTTGTTCTGCTTAGGATGAGTGTGCAGCATCAACTGGTTGAAGTAGATAGGCTCTAACAAATAAAGAGCTCCTATAGCACTGCACTATGGCACTGCATCTCAGTGCAAGAGGCATCACTACAGTCCCTGGTTCGAATCCAGGCTGTATCACATCGGGCCGTGATTGGGAGTCCCATAGGGTGGCGCACAATTGGCCCAGCGTTGTCCGGGTTTGGCTGAGGTAGGCCATCATCGTAAAGAAGAATTTGTTCTTAACTGACTTGCCTAGTTAAAATGTAGCAAGTGGGCATCCTCAGGGGCTGGCTGAGTTACCTGGGCTAATTCAAGTACAAGTCTGTCCATTTCCTAAGAGGAAAAGAAGTAACAGAACTGACGTATGAGTGGGATTATGATACACTGTCCATCATTGCCAGACTTCACCAAATGGCGTCTCCACAGAGCTACAAAGTTTCAGTGGCATCACATAAGAACTCACCTTATACTGTACTGCACCACTAGACCACCCTTTAAGGCCTACAAGGTCTATGAAACCTTTATTAGGCCTAGGTTTACCTTAAAACGTGTTGGTTGTTCAAAGTGGTACTGTCTAATTGATGCCAATAGAGAATGACTACACCATCTAAACTATGATCACATCTCTCCAAACACCCCCAATGTGATGCTAATCCTCAGTCTCAGCCCCCTGGGTGTCCATGTAAAACAGAGCGTTTAGCGCAGCGCTTACATTCTTTTGAGTGAACATCGAAGCCCACGCACTGGGGCACACAATACAACATGTACCCAATTCAGCAGCGCATGAATCATCTCGAAAGATAATCTGAAGGGAGCCTGGGTTGGTGATACACACAGAATGACGTAAACACACATTTATAATCAGTCTTTCTCATTCGAAGGAACTGTAATAAGCATTAAACGTATTTTTCAGAATCAGATGAGCATCATTGAGGAGGCAGGAATCAAACACAGATGGGAAAAATGTACTTTGCTTCATCAATGTCTCAGAGAAGCGTACAGAGGGACATATTGTGTAAGAAAGAAAGAAAGAAAGAAAGAAAGAAAGAAAGAAAGAAAGAAAGAAAGAAAGAAAGAAAGAAAGAAAGAAAGAAAGAAAGAAAGAAAGAAAGAAAGAAAGAAAGAAAGAAAGAAAGAAAGAAAGAAAGAAAGAAAGAAGAAAGAAAGAAAGAAAGAAAGAAAGAAAGAAAGAAAGAAAGAAAGAAAGAAAGAAAGAAAGAAAGAAAGAAAGAAAGAAAGAAAGAAAGAAAGAAAGAAAGAAAGAAAGAAAGAAAGAAAGAAAGAAAGGAGAAAACTTATGAGACAGGGAGAGAGACAGTCTGTCAAGTCAAGTCCCATCACTCGTGTTTACCCATGAAGGCACTGTAACTGATGGGACCTTGGGTTACAACAAAAAAAACGAATCAACGGACTACAAAAGCCAGCCGCACCGACAATATTCTAATATTACTCCAGCTTAAACCTTCTTACCCGTATAGGGGGGGCATCCATATAACAGGCTTACCGGTGGAAATGGTATACTGCAAATCTGTGATATAGGCCTATTTCCAAGGCACTCGTCAATTCGCTCGACTCCTCCCTGCTTGTATGGCAGAGTAGAATGCAATGTGATTTTCTGGGACAGGGATGGCTTGAACAAACTTCTGCGTTCTCCCAAACAAGGCTATTGGTGGGCAAGCAGAGCCTAGTTCAGTGAAGTAAGCACAACCCGAGGTGTGGAATGCAATCTCTATTGCACTCTACACTGCCCTTTCCCACCTGGACAAAAGGAACAGCTACGTGAGAATGATGTTCCTTGACTACAATTCAGCGTTTAACACCGTCATTTTAAATAAGAATTTGTTAACTGACTTGCCTAGTTAAATGTATTTACATTGTACTGATTGAATCACTCAAGTATTTTTCCATGCTCATCAATAAACTAAGGACCGTGGGATTAAACACCTACTTCTGCAACTGGATCCTGGACTTCCTGACGGGCCTCCCCCAGGTGGTGAGGGTAGGCAACAACACATCCGCCATGTTGCCTAGTCACTTTATCCCTGCCTACATTTGAAGTCGGAAGTTTACATACACTTAGGTTTGAGTCATTAAAACTCGTTTTTCAACAACTCCACAAATGACTTGTTAACAAACTACAGTTTTGGTAAGTCGGTTAGGACATCTACTTTGTGCATGACAAGCAATTTTTCCAACAATTGTTTACAGACAGATTATTTCACTTATAATTCACTGTATCACAATTCCAGTGGGTCAGAAGTTTACATACATTAAGTTGACTGTGCCTTTAAACATCTTGGAAAATTCCAGAAAATGAAGTCATGGCTTTAGAAGCTTCTGATAGGCTTGGCCATAATGACCATCGTTATGTTTGGAGGAAAAAGGGGGATGCTTGTAAGCCGAAGAACACCATCCCAGCCGTGAAGCACGGGGGTGGCAGCATCATGTTGTGGGGGTGCGTGAGGATGGACAATTATGTGGATATATTGAAGCAACATCTCAAGACATCAGTCAGAAAGTTAAAGCTTGGTCGCAAATGGGTCTTCCAAATGGACAATGACCCCAAGCATACTTCCAAAGTTGTGGCAAAATGGCTTAAGGATAACAAAGTCAAGGTATTGGAGCGGCCATCACAAAGCCCTGACCTCAATCCTATAGAAAATCTGTGGGCAGAACTGAAAAATCGTGTGCAAGCAAGGATGCCTACAAACCTGACTCAGTTACCAGCTCTGTCAGGAGGAATGGGCCAAAATTCACCCAATTTATTGTGGGAAGCTTGTGGAAGGCTACCCAAAACATTTGACCCAAGTTAAGCAATTTAAAGGCAATGCTACCAAATACTAATTGAGTGTATGTAAACTTCTGACCCACTGGCAATGTGATGAAAGAAATAAAAGCTGAAATAAATCATTCTCTATAAAAGCTGTCATCAAGGCAAAGGGTGGCTACTGTGAAGAATCTCAAATATAAAATATTTTTTGATTTGCTAAACACTTTTTCGTTACTACACGATTCCATATGTGTTAGTACAGTATGTATGGTACAGTATGCATGGTAGAGTATGGTACAGTATGTATGTTACAGTATGTATGGTACGGTATGGTACAGTATGTATGTTACAGTATGTACAGTATGTATGGTACAGTATGCATACACACATCAGAATAGTGACAGTGTGCAGTTTGAAAGAACATTGGAGAGAACACACAGAAATAGGACACATGTACGAGTTGAGAAAAACACACAGTGACAGACAGACAGGCAAGACTGAAGTCAGGCACATCCAATTTTCACCATGCAGACGCATTCTTGCATACAATAACGAAAGTATTTTCTCGCTCCTTCCTTCCCTCCCTCCCCCACTCCTCCTTTGTCCCTTTTCCCCCAAGCGTGCTGAAGCAAACAGTAAACCAAGCTGGGTCTTTTGCCTTTCTTTCTCCTAGGGACACATTTCATCCACATAGCTCATCAAATGGCATCTTGTTGGGGCATTGGTGATCAAGGAAATGTTTTCCTTCATGTTTTCTCCACTCCATTGATTTGAGTGTTCCCCCAGAGGCAGTGTCATTGACAACATTTTCATATAACTCCTTCTTTATATCCTTATTAAGAATAATCATTATGATCCACTGTGGTGGGTCGGAAGGAAGGGTAACAGGCCACAGAGAACAGAGCTTGATGGTAGAGTTCATTTTAGGAGGAAAAGGGGAGTGGTGTCAGTCTAGTTTTTTTTTTGTGGGGATATGACCTCCTGCTTGGTTTGCTACATGATTCACTCAAAGCACTTAAGTAAAACCAAAAGGAAGTCTGGGATTTTAAGATTGCCATGTAATTGGAATGGTTCTTTCAACTACAGCATTGGTATGGCATTATAACATAATTCTGTAATATGCATCTAAAAAGGCAGAGCAATCGAGTTAAAGCACACAGATGTGTTTACACATGGCAATGTGGACCGCTTTCATTTAATGGACCCAGACATAAGATGTGATACAGAACTGGATGAAAGACCATCAAATTTGTCAAACTAACATGAAAGATCTTTGTTACACTACACGACCACACATGGTTCTGTCGGGATTGGACCCACAGTACAGTACAGTCAAAGGGTTATGCCTGGGCCTACTGCAAGATTTGGAGCATCACACATTCCAAGTTTAGCCTAGTTTTAAGAATTTCCACTAGGGCTGGGCAATATTGCCTAAAAATGTTCTCTCTAAATAAGCTATGTTGTACAATTAAAGGTCAAGTACACTGCATTTCAAACAGTCCGCAATAATCTAATGAATTCAGGGTTTGAGAAATTATACTTAGGCTAAAAAAGCCTTCCACAACCATAAGACCCACTAATCATTTAATGATTTGATCAAAACCTGTTTTCTTTTTGCATTAGGGTTAACTGATCTGGCTTTCAAGTCTGTCTATTAAAATTACCTTTTTGTTACAAATTTAACCTGAACCATGCATAATGTACATTCACTAATAATGACTAACTTCTTCTAGCAGGCATTATAGAAAATGAACACGTCTCGAACAATCGGTCAAGCACAATCCCACGTGCTAGTATCCAGCTAATCTTTAGAGGATCTATTTGCTAGCTAACAGTTGAATTGTTATGAACACACCCTTTTGTCTATCTCTAACAGTTTGAACAGCATGCTAGCCTGTCCACTTTGTTCAGGTGTTGAAATCAAGTGGCCTACCTTATTTCTCTGAATGAGTTGCCAGTTCTTATATAATTGTGTTTCATGCTCATTGCACATTTATAAAACACAGACTAGACAGCTAGTATAACAGTCTTTGGCTAAAATGCTGATAGCGGTATGTGGTACCGCAATGCCGCGCACCACAAACTGAGCAATAGTTTTTCAGGAGCTAACACCAGTGTCATGGCGACAATGACGGACAGTCAACTGTAACTACAGATGGTGGGGGCCTATTGATCAGAGGAGGCAAGCTAAATCTACCCCACTCTGCCAATAAGACAGACAGAGCTGTGACATCATGTGTTGCTTGCTGTCAGGAGCACAGGTCTTAAACATGCGGCACAGGGGCAATTTTCTGTCCGCCATCTGATTTAAAGTGTACCCTACTTGTGGTCCGATCAATAGGCTAACCTTCCAGATTATTTGACATTTCATGTCAGGATAAAAATGCAGAGAAGTCCTGTACTCAGTGTCTGTGTGAAAAACTCCTTGATGGGTTAAGGATAGTTAGGCTGGGCCCTTAACCAATCAGCATTAAGATTGGTTTTTGAAAGACATATCCCTGACATCAACCAATCCCTGTCCTCAAGAGCTACATAACATGCTCTTAAACTTGCCCCTGCATTGTGACATGCTCTTAACCTCGCCCCTACATTGTGACATGCTCTTAACCTTGCCCCTGCATTGAGACATGCTCTTAACCTCGCCCCTGCATTGTGACATGCTCTTAACCTCGCCCCTGCATTGTGACATGCTCTTAACCTCGCCCCTGCATTGAGACATGCTCTTAACCTCGCCCCTGCATTGAGACATGCTCTTAACCTCGCCCCTGCATTGAGACATGCTCTTAACCTCGCCCCTGCATTGAGACATGCTCTTAACCTCGCCCCTGCATTGAGACATGCACTTAACCTCGCCCCTGCATTGTGAAACAGTCCGTCTGTGATCAATTTAACTTTGCTCTCTCTCAAATGTAGTAAGGCTAAAAGCATACTCTAAAACAGCCTAAGTGGCACTGAAGCTGATGCCACGCAGAGTGGGTAGTCCGAGTAGTCATCTCTGGCTTTGGCAGGCTGACCCTTAATGTAGCACATCTGCAATTACAACTCACCATGTCCCCAGTGCCAGCTCCCAGTAGGCACGATTGCGCCCGCCCATGAAGCAGAACTAAACGACGGAGAGGATACATGGCATGCCATCCATTCACCAGGAGAGCGGCATGCTCGCCTGCTCAGCTTCCAAGGCCTGATCCATATGACGTGCCTGAGCAAGACATAGCCCCAACAGTCTCTTCATGATGTCAGCTCTCTCTATTTCTCTCTCCAACACGCTATCTATTTCATTCTTTGTCACTCTTCTTCTTTCGCTGCTTCTCTTCATCTTTAAATGTCTCTTCCTCTTTTATCTCTATGTACAGTTAGGTCCATAAATATTGGGACATTGACCAAGTTATTATTATTTTAGTTGTCTACCACAGCATATTGAAATTAAATAATGAATGAGCCGAAAGTGCAGACTTTTAGCTTTAATTTGAGGGTATTTACATCTAAATCGTAAGAACGGGGTAGGAATTACAACGTTTTATAAAAGGTGTCGAACTTACTGAATAAAGTCGATCTGCTATATCTCTTTTCCATTCATAAATCATGCCACATAATTATATGTCCATGGTATCGCATTGGGACAAGTAAACCAAAGGATTTCCTAGGTTTCCTTTCCTAGGATGTCAGGGCTTGCCAGACACTGGGTAGTCACTAGTTACCACAGCCACAAAGTCAGAAACCCCAGCTATTTCTACAATTTCTTAAGATGTGATTTTAAACCTAACCTTAACCACACAGCTAACCTTAACCTTCAATTAAGACCAAAAAGCACGTTTGCGTTTCCATGGATATTTTCGGTATAGTCAATTTCAACTTCGTGGCTGTGTTATCTGGTGGAAACCGAGACAGTCATGCTAAAGTGAGTGACTCTGGTCTCATCAGTCAGTGCAGCCTACCGAATCACATCGGTGAGACCACCCTAAAAGTGGTCTCCTGATGAGGTTTAAGCACTGTTGTGGACTTAGATTCAGAGCATCCAATTTTGTAGTTTTTTTTAATTAAAAAAGTGTGATTTTGAGACTGAAAATATGAAGACATTTTTTAAAAAGAAAGGAAACCTGGAAAAACTCAACGGAGAAAACGGAATTTGGGGGGAAAAAAACTAACAAATCAGGCAAAAATAATGGCCTACCTAAAGATATTTTATTAATAATGTAAAATCTGAAAGATATAATACTTAAGACTGATATAGCCCTTGTATTATTTCCATTTAACATTTAAATGTATTTTTCAAGATAATGTGGGCTATTTACTTCATTTGGTCTGTTTTAATAAAATACATAATTTGAAGAACAAACATCAATGTGGCAAATCATATCTTGCAGTAAAACTGCAAATTAGACTAATATCAAGAGAAGACGGTTTAAATGTTCTCTTAGTCTGGTCACATAGGCCTAGGCGATATCCATACACTGATTTCATACATTTTCAGTCATTTAAATTGGAAAGTCAAGTCTTTCTACACAATACCGCAACACATTTTTCCATTCTGGGAGGTAAACTCAATAAAGTATTGAATAATTTCACTATGTATTCCAGATGGAATCAAGGCATTAGAACGTACCAGAGGCCACCAAAATGGAGCTCCTCCAGTAAGACATTTAGAACCCTCCGGGGGCACCTGGCTGGGTACTTTTTCTATTTGGCTGGCTACTCTATGCAGACAACACTGCTATGCTTCTTTTCCTGTCTGGTTCTTTGACTGTTTCACTTCCTATCTTTATGTGGATTTCCTGCCTTTTTACTGTGTTTTTTTTTATGTGTGGTTCTCTCTCGGTCTTTCCATCACACTCCATTTCTAAGCTCTTTGGCAGATTGAATTTATGCAGATTGAAGCACTGGTGTCATTATAGCATTACCTGAAAGCCTCAAAGTCCCAGGCCATCTTAATGCCATATCTCTTATCATCTGTTCCATTCTCATGTTGCTATTATGCCAACCTGGCATTTGGTATGGCAAGATTCAATTAATGAGATACAGCTTGCCTCTTGGATCAGAATTTCAGGAAATACCTTTTTTTTTATGTACTTTAATCAATTTGTGCCACTCCTGTTGAAGAGCATCCTCCTACATGCAGATTTGCTGGCAAATTGAATGGTCATTCACTTTACAGAGAAAAAGGTTTTACGTAACACATATTCTGGGGGCAATTAGGAGTCTTTCAGCACTGGGCACTCTCCGAGTTCAGCTCTTTGTCTTGCAGCTTGGACCAAATCCCATCCAAGGCTGTGTGAAAGAAAGTAGCTCCACTAAAAATAAGCACTTCATTCAGTACTAGCATTTTGGCTGCCTTCCCCTCGGGGGAATCGAGTACCTGCAGGGGTTCTGTCTTATATTCTTTAATACCACACTGATGTGGAACACTATGCAAAGCTTTTTTTCTGGATGGTTCAAATACAACCGTCACAAGGGGAGGGGCATGAGCCTGTACCTCAGACTTAATCTTGGATTCTCCAGCGTTGGCTTAAAGTCGAGGAGAAATTCATGTGTAGGCCTAGTTAGTTATAAACTGCATGGAAGAGAAGTGTTCTGCCTTCAAACTGCTTTGAAAAGTGGAGAACCGTGCCAATGAATTGTGTCTGCAAAAAGGAGTGGATTTTGATTCCAGCGTTATTTCTGAAAGTGAGGAGGTGCTGAACTTTGAGTGTCATTGCATTTGAATGGGAGGAGTGACAGAGAGTTGATTTCAGGCAATATTGTAACTCATGCATATCAGATGTTGGCAGACTGGGCTTATGAATATATGCTATATTGCTGCTGGCCTCAAGACCTAGTTAAAAAGCCTGGCAGAATAGGCCTAATGCTTATAGGATAACCTACAACATAACCCAGTCCCTTGGAAGCGATTTATTTTACAATTATTTAACTAGGCAAGTCAGTTAAGAACAAATTCTTATTTTGATTTCATCCATTTTCAGGCAGAACGACAGATTTTTACCTTGTCAGCGCGGGGATTTTATCTTGCAACCTTTCGGTTACTAGTCCAACGCTCTAACCACTAGGCTACCTGCCGTCCCATGGTGATGGTGGCACTAAAGGATAGAGCGATGGTGGGGGGTTTTGGCATTTGTGACCCAATTCAGGAAACTAGGCATATGTCGCAAGTCACGACTTCACAGGAGAGCAGTTTGAACATAAAAAAAATATGTTTTATCAAAATCCATTTTTGGGCAGAAATGGCTTCTTGAACATGTGAACTTTCATGTGCCTTAATAACAAACTTGTATTCCATCTGTAAATACGAATAAAATTGTTAAATTATAAGCCTTGTTGGTTAGGCCACATAAAAAGACAGCAACCTTCCCACTAGCCATGATTGGCTGAGATGAGTGGGCTGGACATGCCGAGAGATGAGTTCGGATTGGTCTGCCATATAGAAGGCTTTTGTCTATTTGAGCTGGTCAGTCTGTTGTTAATCAAGGTGAACGCGGCTTTTTTTAATGTAGCTGTATGTGTTGCTCTCCACTTTCTGGAGGATCAAGTTTTGAAATCAGTGGAATTAGAGTATGATAGCTAAAGAGATGGGAAAACACCTGTTTCCGGATTACCTCTTCAAACTAAGGGAATTTGTGGCATGGATCCGTGACAGGGAGATGCGTCCACCATGCATGATGATGTATACGGGTAAAATAGTCATTTTCAGATATTTCACGTTTCTAATTTTGGCAGAAAGTGGTTTCATTTCAAGCTAAAGTGTACCGTTAGCTGGCTGGCTCCCTAGCTAAGGTTAGGTGGCGTGATGTGTGTGATCTTACATGTTGTTTACCTAGCTAGGTTAATTGTTTACCTTGGTAGCTAGCTACATGTCTTAAGATTAAGTGTACAACACCTGTTGAATATGGCCGGTGTCAGTAAACGTCGGCAAAAAAGCATAATGAAATTGTTGCCAGCAGAGCTGGTTAGGCTGTTTACATGTTATCCAGAGGTAAACAAATCATCAGCCAGAGCATCAAGTGTGCGCTCTGAACGCAAGGAGATGGGTGGGGCTAAAGCTTAAGAGAGTGAACGAAGCTGAATGGGTGTAGACAAACAGGAGCTCTCTCACCGAAACACTAAAATGTCATTTTCTCAAAAGTGAGTTTACAAGTTTATAAACTTTCAAAGCAGAATTACTTTCCCATTGTTCCTCAAATACAGTGCATGATATACAATTTTGTAGCTCTGAGTCTCTACTTTTATCCAATGTAAAAAAAAACTGAAATTCAAATTTTGCTACATAAGACCAAATCCAGGTGGTGAGTTACATTTGCTTTGTACAGTAGGAAGAAAATAACTCTTGCTTGGCTATAATTCATGGTCCGTGACTCCATGTCCTCATTTCAAACAATTTATGTTCGATACTCCATTACAAATAAATGCCCTCTCTGCAGTAACACACAAAGCAAGGAGCTCATAAAACCAAAATGAACACTAACAGCTCAAAAGAAGTCGACTCAATGTAATGGGTCGCCATTTATAATAGCTGTTCCAGTTGTGTCCCATCCAGAGCACCTTTAGTGTTGAGTTGACTTTCAATACAGTATGGCAAGACAAGCCAAAGTAGTCACAAATCAACTTGACCAGATTTAGGCCTAAGTCATCTGAAAGGAAAGTGATAACTCCAAGCACCTGTCCCAGCCTTTGTTGGTGTGAGTGACTAGTTTCCTCACACTATCCCATTCTATGATTATCTATGATTATCTTCTTGAAGTTATTTAGTCAATTGGTTTGGCAGTGTATCACGACCACAGTGAAAACTATTGTGTTATTTTGATATCAACAATGTAGTCACACCTGCTCCTACACAATGGAGTGGCAATACAGTGAGGGAAAAAAGTATTTGATCCCCTGCTGATTTTGTACGTTTGCCCACTGACAAAGAAATGATCAGTCTATAATTTAAATGGTAGGTTTATTTGAACAGTGAGAGACAGAATAACAACAAAAAAATCCATAAAAACGCATGTCAAAAATGTTATAAAATGATTTGCATTTTAATGAGGGAAATAAGTATTTGACCCCTCTGCAAAACATGACTTAGTACTTGGTGGCAAAACCCTTGTTGGCAATCACAGAGGTCAGACGTTTCTTGTAGTTGGCCACCAGGTTTGCACACATCTCAGGAGATCTCTTTTACATTTACATTACATTACATTTAAGTCATTTAGCAGACGCTCTTATCCAGAGCGACTTACAAAAATTTTGTCCCACTCCTCTTCGCAGATCTTCTCCAAGTCATTAAGGTTTTGGCAACTCGAACCTTCAGCTCCCTCCACAGATTTTCTATGGGATTAAGGTCTGGAGACTGGCTAGGCCACTCCAGGACCTTAATGTGCTTCTTCTTGAGCCACTCCTTTGTTGCCTTGGCCGTGTGATTTGGGTCATTGTTATGCTGGAATACACATCCACGACCCATTTTCAATGCCCTGGCTGAGGGAAGGAGGTTCTCTCCCAAGATTTGACGGTACATGGCCCCGTCCATCGTCCCTTTGATGCGGTGAAGTTGTCCTGTCCCCTTAGCAGAAAAACACCCCCAAAGCATAATATTTCCACCTCCATGTTTGATGGTGGGGATGGTGTTCTTGGGGTCATAGGCAGCATTCCTCCTCCTCCAAACACGGCGAGTTGAGTTGATGCCAAAGAGCTCCATTTTGGTCTCATCTGACCACAACACTTTCACCCAGTTGTCCTCTGAATCATTCAGATGTTCATGGGCAAACTTCAGACGGGCATGTATATGTGCTTGCTTGAGCAGGGGGACCTTGCGGGAGCTGCAGGATTTCAGTCCTTCACGGCGTAGTGTGTTACCAATTATTTTCTTGGTGACTATGGTCCCAGCTGCCTTGAGATCATTGACAAGATACTCCCGTGTAGTTCTGGGCTGATTCCTCACCGTTCTCATGATCGTTGCAACTCCACGAGGTGAGATCTTGCATGGAGCCCCAGGCCATGGGAGATTCACAGTTCTTTTGTGTTTCTTCCATTTGCGAATAATCGCACCAACTGTTGTCACCTTCTCACCAAGCTGCTTGGTGATGGTCTTGTAGCCCATTCCAGCCTTGTGTAGGTCTACAATCTTGTCCCTGACATCCTTGGAGAGCCCTTTGGTCTTGGCCATGGTGGAGAATTTGGAATCTGATTGATTGATTGATTGCTTCTGTGGACAGGTGTCTTTTATACAGGTAACAAGCTGAGATTAGGAGCACTCCCTTTAAGAGTGTGCTCCTTATCTCAGCTCGTTACCTGTATAAAAGACACCTGGGAGCCAGAAATCTTTCTGATTGAGAGGGGGTCAAATACTTATTTCCCTCATAAAAATGCAAATCAATTTATAACATTTTTTGACATGCGTTTTTCTGGATTTTTTTGTTGTTATTCTGTATCTCACTGTTCAAATAAAACTACCATTAAAATTATAGAATGATCATTTCTTTGTCAGTGGGAAAACGTATAAAATCAGCAGGGGATCAAATACTTTTTTCCCCTCACTGTAGCTAGACTGAAACACTAACTGCACATAATGATAGGCTCTGAATGACAGACAATGTCAGAATAATTGAGATCTATTTGTGCTCATATTACATAATATGCAGTTTGAGCCCAATGGACAGAATGTCCACGTTAGTCACTTAATACTCTTTGTCAGCCTGTTTCAAGACGTGGCCTTATAGACTACTTCAGATGGCATAAAAGTACATTAAGTCTATAAACAAAGCATAATGTAAATCATAAAACATATACATGAAATGGCTCAATAGGGTGCAGGAGAATACATAGGCCTACTAAGCTACGTGACAGAGTGGCACTTTGCCACAGGCGTTCAGCTGGCATTATGTTAGGCTATGCCCATGGCTGTCTTGGAGCATTACCACGCCACGGGCACCACAGTCACCACAGTGACATGACTGTTTGTGACAGGCATAAATACACACCAGACAAACAGCTCCATACATCCAGCCCACTCGCATCTTGACTTCCTGTTACGGTAAGCAGAGCTATAGATACAGATATTCCTACATGTAATGGGGTGATATGCAAGTGACAGATGTTTTGAATGCAACCCACTCACAAAGGAGCGTTATCTGAATGTGAAGAGCAACAGACTGACATGGACAGGATGAACCATAGTAGGACTTTGATGTACAGTACTCAGGAAGTAGGCTATTATCGCCATTTCAGACGCACAATGCAAAGCAACTGGGAAAAGGGGGCATGTTGTTTTCAGTCAGTAAATAAAGAGAAAATAGTGACGGACAAAGATGCATGCTCCAGCTCCATATGGATGGATGAGTCATAGCCTCATATTTGTAGCTTTCTGCATAGGCTACGTCTCACTCAACAGTATCTATACATACTGTTACTACACTTAGTAAACAGTACGTACTGTAGCAGGGCCATTCATACATAACCATGATGTCCTGAGAGGATCCGGCAGAGCCAAGGGAGGGGATCTTTGTGAGGAGAAAACCACAGATGATGCCCATTTACAACGCCATCTGTGACCAATCTCTGCCCCTCTAAATTCCCCATCATCCCACAGCTGCCGTTCACATTCACAAAAACATAACTGCCATTTCAGACACAGCACATAACTGCCATTTCAGACACAGTGCCTTGTAGTGCACTGCAGAAGCATGACACACTGTTTGTAGTGTAGTGTATCATGTGTGAAGTAGGATTAGGCCCTGCTATCACCTAGGCCTATACCAAGAGAGCTAAAGAGGATATTAGTGTTTAAACACATCTGTTATGGTTTAAATACCAGGCTCCTCTTCCCTAGTATGCTGTAAGGCCAGGGGCTACTGATACGTAGCACTTTCTCCTTCCATGGGTTAAACCAAAAATCCATCATGTCAACGGAAACAATGTATTCTATAGAGACACTCAATACTGGGATTGAAAGGTGCTGCTTCTCTCAGCGAAGCACCTCCAGCACAGTGGAAATATGGTTTGCTAAAACCGCTAAAATGCAGTAGTTGCCTCCAAACTCTGTCTCAGTGCACACTTCATATTACACCATCCATGCAGACATATGCTGGGCAAAAAGAGGGAAATCAAAAATAGGTGCATGTGTTTCCCTGGCAACTGTTCCCTAGCCTTAACTAATGCCCGTTTCTCGCCGAAGCGCTGTGTCCATGGAGTCAATATTACACCTGTCATAGCTACTTCGGGGAGAGGGTATTGCAAGCAGACGTGGCGAATTGAGCCGTTGATGAGAAAACTTTCTATTTGTCACAGAGCACTTTTCAACTGGGATTTGCATGGCTGTAGTTAGTATAATCCCTCTAGCCTCACACCAACAGACTTGGGATGACAGCAGGAACTGCATAAGAAAATCTTGTCTCAAGTGTAGGGTGATTTATGTTACATAACAGTACTATTACCATAAGTCAAATGGTTTGAAACGACAGCAAGTGGAGGAACAACATAAATTAGTCATTTGCTTTACTGGTTCTATTGCTGTGTGACTATGTGTGGGTGATGTGCATGTGTTTGGCCATGTGTCGGATAGCCTAGCGCTTGGTTGCATGAGTGGGTGGGAGTGATAGACAAGTAGACAACTGTTGCTATATTGCTAATAACAGCTCTTACAGGTTGGCAGGCAGTAAAGAAAAGCTGTCATTAACAACTGAATGATAACATCTTGTAGTTTAGCAGTGTGATGTAGGCAATTCCATAAATCCTAACAAAATGGATGTTTTGGAAATTCGACCTTATCTCTTGCAGTTGTCACAGCACCAGTTGGTGATGGGAAAAAAAATACTAGTATTTTTTATTTTATTTTTAATTGTCACATACTGTACACCGGATAAGTGCAGTGAAATGTTTTGTTTTACAGGGTCAGCCATAGCAGTACGGCGCCCCTGGAGCAAATTAGGGCTAAGTGCCTTGCTCAAGGGCACATAGACAGTTTTTCACCTTGTCGGCTCGGGTATTCGAACCAGAAACCTTTCAGTTACTGGCCCAACGCTCTAACCGCTAGACTACCTGCCGTACTATGTAACTGTCACACCCTGATCTGTTTCACCTGTCTTTGTGCTTGTCTCCACCCCACTCCAGGTGTTGCCCATATTCCCCATTATCCCCTGTGAATTTATACCTGTGTTCTCTGTTGGTCTGTTGCCAGTTCGTTTTGTTCGGGAAACCTACCAGTGTTTTGTTCCCCTGCTCCTGCCTGTGTTTTGCTCCTGTTTTCTAGTCCTTCCCGGTTTTGACCGTTCTGCCTTCCCTGACCCTGCCTGCCGTTCTGTACCTTACAGGATTATTGACCCCTGCCTGGCCTGACCCTGAGACTGCCTGCCGTTTTGGACCACTTGCACCCTCTCTGGATTACTGACCCCTGCCTGCCTTTGACCTGTCGTTTGCCTGCCCGTTTTAGATATAAACGTTTGTTTCTTGAACACTGTCTGCATCTGGGTCTTACCTAAAAACGTGATAGTAACCAAGAGAAGACTGTCACAGAAATGAGGGTTTACTCTAATGTGCTAGGGAGGAGGACACCCCCTAACCACACCTTTGCCAGTGCAAGAAATGTTTCCCTTACCATTACTAAGACTTGGTGGGCTCCCCTACCAGTAGTTTGTTGGCTCCCACCTGAACTATCTGGCCTTCAAATGGGATATTTGGCCTTCGAATGGGATATTTTGGAAGTTTACAGCCCTGATTGTTGATTTTGGAGCCCTGGCGCATCACCAAGAAATGAATAGAGAAAAACAGGAGTACAATAGATGTTATATGGCATTAAGAAATCAGTTTTGGTCCAATACATTTCTCTCTCTGAAAATTGCACAATGCCACACTAAGTTTTATGGCAGTCACAACAGTGTTACAGGGAAGCATAGGGGCTGGTACACTGTGTAGCCCTGAAAGTCCCACAGGGTTTTTCCATAACAGCCTGTCCCCTCTAATCAAAATAGGCCTGACAGATTGCTGGATTATCATGCTAAATCTCCATGCGTGCATTATATTGTCCCAATTAAATTGGCGAACACGTGGCTATACAGTCAAGGCAATTCAGTTCCCCAGAATTAAAAAAAAGTTAAACATAAGATGAATTTGAAAAAAATGATGGAACCCCCTACAGTAATATGTCTGGATGTCGAAAATATATTTAGCTAATTGGTCACGCACATAGTCTAATTCATGGTCAGATAATTCATTTGGGTGTTCAATTTAACATTCATAGAACCTTTTTAATGCACTGTCCAGAAGAAGCCAGATTTTACCATGCAAACCTCATTATCTCTAACATGGGATTTCAACTGTCCTTATAGATTTCTAGGTATTACTGCACAGTTGGAGCTAGAAACAAGAATTTCGCTGCATTTGCAAATCTGTGTAAACGACTAATACACTGATTTGAGATGTGTAATAGAACCCAAAAGTTAAATTATATCCAATGAACAAATTGAACATGTATTCCATTGAGTAAGTGAGTTTGAGCTATATCAATTAGTGACTGACAATCCTGTAAACTAAAAGCACAGCAACATATGGCATTCCAGATTATGGGATTACCTAATTAAAATCTGTGATACAGGGAGCCACTCCTTACCTCCAGATTTACCAATTGATTATGAACACAGATATAGGGTAGTCTTGTCTACTAACCCCTCTATTCAAGTGACCACCCAATACTCACTTTAAAGACATCTTATTTGAGTATATGGAAAATTAGTCCTAATGCATTCAAATTTAATTGGTCAAATGGACCACCTCCCAACCCATTTTATGGCGTTTTCTGGTGCATTGGGTACTCAAACTATCTAATGGCCAGTGACCACATGATGCACACAGTCAGCAAGAGGTCAGTGACATTTTAACTATGTTGACACTGGCTCTGGGCAGTACACTATAGACAAAATACTGCCTTCAAGTATACTGTCGGTTGTGGACACATACTGTACATGTCCATGCATGAATGAATTTAAGGCACAAGATAAATATTATGCAAATAAAGACAGTTTTAAGGATTTGATGGGCATGTTTTGCATAAACCAGTGACATATTCACAGCAGCCAAATATCAAGTGTTTCGTGGCATGATTTGAAAATCTCATACAAAATAGCTTATTTTGCCATTGCCAAACATTACAAACGACAGTGTTGACGCTAAACGAGGAAACGCTATTACGAAATCTTAAGGGACAGCTCAATGGGCATCAAAACAACATTGCACTAACGATGCCTTACCTTCAGGGAAAGGGTTGGGCTGCACGACGTATAGAAAAGCGTGCACCATGTGGAACAGTATCCCTATTACTCCAGGTTCGTAATAGGCGAGGGTTTTGTAAACTCCCTGGGGCACATAGCCAAAATCCAACTTTCCCGACGGTGGTTGATTTCGGGGCTCCGGCTCCGTTCCGTCTTGCTGGAGTTCACTGGATGTTAATAGTCCCCAAAAAAGGAGAAGGAGCCCGGTTTTCCACATCGTGTCAAGACGCTCTAACCTTAATGCACGGGGTTAAAAATATCAAAAGGGAGAGATAGTCTACAAGGGAGATGGAACAGAAATTTCTCTAACGTTAGGTCAGTATCTCTAGAGGTGGAAATAAAATGGGAAGGGGTGAGCAGTGGGACTGCAGGTTAAGTCCTTCTGTCCGGGGAAGAATTCGTGATTATCATCGTTTCCACGGTCAGTGGTTCCTCATACCGCTCCGTTCCTCCGAAATGAGACCAACTGACAAGTTGGCTCGCGCATCTGTGCGGGAGAGCTGCTGGAAGGGTTGGCTGCCTGCTGCTCAGTGCTATCTGGGATCCTTTGGACGTCCTTACTCAAACCCTAACCCTAACCCTTGTCTTAATTATTTTAAATGTCAACTTCAAACAGGTACGGGACGTCCCAAGGATCCCATGTAGCACATATAGCGCGGAAGCGCGCGCATTCAGTCTTCTGACTGTGGGAGCCCCGGGAAACAGTTGATCAAATGGGAAGCGCTCCGCCTGTCGGGGGAAGGAGGACTGGAAGATTATCGTAGAAAAGATGGAACATGACCTTTCATTTGTTTTGAGATGTAGCCTAGTAAGATGTAGGCACTCTTTCATTCCTTTAGCTGGTTACCCTACTACTCTTAAAGAATACTTTTTTTTAGAACAGTTTTATTGCACCAAATGAATGCATACTCTCCAACAACCATGGAATATGTATTAAGATTAAAAAAATATGAGTAGACTATTTTTGACTGTATAGCCTACCAATGGTGTAGCCTACCCATGGACCAATGTCCTAACCTACACCCAAAGTGTCCACTTTCAGATAAACAGATGCCAAACTGTCTTGAACCACCCCACCTCTGCCCCCACATCACAGGTGTTCAATGACCTCCCAAACTCTGACCCTGCCCCCACCTCTAGAGGTTGACACAAGATACCTTGAGACCACAGCCCACAGATCTAGAAGCACTGTGATTGGTGGAGCAGAACCCAGGTAGGCTCACACCCAGCGTCCCCATGCACAATGCGGTCCTTGTTGATGTCCCAGAACGGGGCAGGGCCCCTCTGGACAGGCTCCATGTGGGCAGGGCTTTGATCAAGGCTACAGGACTCCATACTTCAGCGCATTCACAACACTCATTAGATCCGCACTGAGAGAAGCAAACCAGATCAGGTGAATGAAAAAAGCCTTTGAATAGGGGTATGTGTTCTATTTCAAATGTGGTCCCGAAGTAGGCAAATACAGGGGGTTAATGTTGTGTAACTACAGTAAATGTTTTTTTCTTCACATCAGGTAAATGTGGAGATGTTGTCAGTGCTCTGCTGCATATGATATGTAGATTAACAAAATTTAGGAAATGCCCAAAACGCCATGTTCATAAAGTGGGATTGGTTATGTACAGTATTCAAGTTGTTTGAGGGAATTCCTGCCAGAAGACTCCCACTGGTCCACTGGAATGAGAAACAGTGCAGTCTTTGGCAGATAAATGTACACTCATCCTTTCATGTTGTTTAGACAATATTCTACACTGAACAAAAATATAAATGCAACATGCAACAACTTCAAAGATTTTGCTGAGTTAGTTCATATATGGAAATCAATCAATTTAAATGAAGTCATTAGGCCCTAACCTATGGATTTCCCATGACTGAAATAAAGTTAAGCATCTGTTGGTCAGATTCCTTAAAAACAAGCTAGGGGCCTGGATCAGAAAACCAGTCAGTGTCTGGTGTGACCACCATTTGCCTCATGTAGCGCGACACATCTCCTTTGCATAGAGTTGATCAGGCTGTTTATTGTGGCCTGTGGAATGTTGTCCCACTCCTTTTCGATGGCTGTGTGAAGTTTCTGGATATTGGCGGGAACTGGAATATGCTGTCGTACACGTCGATCCAGAGCATCCCAAATGTGCTCAATGGGTGATCTATCTGGTGAGTATGCAGGTCATGGAATTTTATTTAGCTTCCAGGAACTGTGTACAGATCCTTGCAACATGGGGCCGTGCATTATCATGCTGAAACATGAGGTGATGGTGGCGGGTGAATGGCACAATGGGCCTCAGGATCTCGTCACAAGATCTATGTGCATTCAAATTGCCATCGATAAAATGCAATTGTGTTAGTTGTCCATAGCTTATGCCTGCCCATATCATAACCCCACTGCCACCATCGAGCACAAAGTTGACATCAGCAAACCGCCCGCCCACACGCCATACACACTGTCTGCCATTTTCCAGGTACAGTTGAAACTGGGATTCATCCGTGAAGAGCACACTTCTCCAGCGTGCCAGTGGCCATCGAAGGTGAGCATTTACCCACTGAAGTCGGTTATGACCCCCGAACTGCAGTCAGGTCAAGAACCTGCTGAGGACGGCGAGCAAGCAGATGAGCTTCCCTGAGACGGTTTCTGACATTTTGTGCAGAAAGTATTCAGTTGTACAAACCCACAGTTTCATCAGCTGTCTGGATGGCTGGTCTCAGACGATCCCGCAGGTGAAGAAGCCAGATGTGGAGGTCCTGGGCTGGCATGGTTACAGGTGGTCTGCGGCTGTAACTTTGAGAGAAATAAGCTTTTTGTGTGTATGGAAAATTTCTGTCAAAAGTTTGGACACACCTACTCATTCAAGGGTTTTACTTTATTTTCTACATTGTAGACTAATAGTGAAGACATCAAAACTATGAAATAACACAAGGAATCATGTACTAACCAAAAAAAGTGTTAAACAAATATCAATATATTTTAGATTATTCAAAGTAGCCACCCTTTGCCTTGATGACAGCTTTCCACACTCTTGGCATTCTCTCAACCGGCTTCATGAGGTAATCACCTGGAATGATTTCACTTAACAGGTGTGCCTTGTTAAAAGTTAATTTGAGGAATTTCTTTCCTTCTTAATGTGTTTGAGCCAATCAGTTGTGTTGTGACAAGGTAGGGGTGGTATAAGATGGTCCTATTTGTTAAAAGACCCAAGTCCATATTATGGCAAGAACAGCTCAAATAAGCAAAGAGAAACGACAGTCTATCATTACGTTAAGACATGAAGGTCAGTCAATACGGAACATTAAGAACTTTGAAAGTTTCTTCAAGTGCAGTCGCAAAAACCATCAAGCGCTACGATGAAACTGACTCTCATGAGAACTGCCACAGGAAAGGAAGATCCAGATTTAGGATAAGGATAAATTCATTAGCGTTACCAGCCTCAGAAATTGCAGCCCAAATAAATGCTTCAGAGTTCAACTAACAAACACATCTCAACATCAACTGTTCAGAGGAGACAGAGTGAATCAGGCCTTCATGGTCGAATTGCTGCAAAGAAACCACTACTAAAGAACACCAATAAGAAAAAGAGACTTGCTTGGGCCAAGAAACACGAGCAATGGACATTAGACCGGTGGGAATCTGTAACACATGATTCCATGTGTTACTTCATAGTTTTGATGTCTTCACTATTATTCTACAATGTAGAAAATAGTAAAATAAAGAAAAACCCTAGAATGAGTAGGTGTGTCGAAGAATTTGACTGGTACTGTATATATTAAATCTCCACCACCACTAATATGTTTCCAGCAAATGTTGCCTTCTGTTAAGTGACACAAATTTCAACAGTTAATTGTCAAAAAGAACACAGGAAACAGGAAATCCCCAAATAGCCAGAATAAGTGTGACAGACAACATGGTTGCGGAAAATAAACTAGCCTTCTTTCAATGTTGCACTAAAGTCCTGCTAAACTAGGGACCTTCAGGGGCCATTACAATACTAAATATAAACTGGAAGACTGCTTCTTGGGACACTAAAGACATTTGTCAAAATATATCAATTGTTGTTTGGCAAGGCAACAGAGTTGAGGTGATGTGCTGTGTTTACCCGATGAGCGATTCTGTTCATTCTTCACAAAATAAGACAAACACACACATAAGCATGTGGCTTATGCAGTTTGAGTCAACATCTTGAGGATCAACACAGCATCTTTATCAGGACTAAAATAGATTGTCATCCGTAATCGTTGTGTGCAGTTGTTTTCATATGATGAACATTAGCCTAACCTCAGCTGAGTCCACTAGTCTTGTACAGTCACAGCTGAGTCCACTAGTCTTGTACAGTCACACTTTAGGACAGACAGGTTTCCAACTAGCAGCTATTTGTCCCCCCAAATTCTGAGGCAAAAAAAAAAAAAAAAAGAAACTGCATATTTTTTTATTGTTGAAAACAAACGGACTGTAAAAACATCAGAAAATCAGCTACAAGTGTTTGGAATTTTGTGGTCCAAAGTTTTACCATGCATAATAGAGATGTGATCGTATACAAATGGAAGTAAGGATTGAAATGATCGTTTTAGTCAAATATATCTGTTTGGTCTTCTTGCTGTCTCCAAATTATTTGTAATTAAGTTCTGGCCCCTGACCATCCGCTCAAGAAAAAAATTGTCCTGTGGCTGAATCTAGTTGATGACCCCTGGTCTAGGACTAGGGTTGCTCTAGCGTGAGATTATACGTATACCTTGTCATCACTTGTCCTGCTCCAGCCAGACCACTACCAGAGGACTGCTTACCTCAAGCCTGAAAGAGGGCATGGGCTGGCTCAGCCTCCAAGGTAAGACGCTTAGCCCTCTCATACATGCTTGGCTGAGGGTGGATTTACACTACCTGTCTGAGTCAGCACCCTCTTCTTCTGTAGGAGGTAAGATCATTACTGGTGTGAGTGTGACAGTCAGCTTACCTCAACTGTAAACCTCTACAGGGGCTTGCTGGTAACAGAAGAATAGGAAGGGAGTATGGAGGAGCAGGAATGAGTGGAGGTGCTCAACTCAGGCTTTGGATCATCTGATGAAATGAGAGAGAGGACGAGAGACAGTGAGAGAGAGCGAGAATCACCCCTCAAACTGTACATGTTGGACAATGACAACAGAAGTACAAAATAACTTTTATTCATCATCACCCCAAAAAGAGGGCCATTTCATATCACGGTGAAGTTCTTATGAACCAAACAGATGAGATTAAGTGAACAGTTTTTCCATCATTGCATCAGAACAGTACAAAACCCCTGGAGATGGTTCTGTGGAAGTTCTATGCGCAAAATACTATCAAATATTATAAAGTCTACACCTGTTGTATTCAGCACATGTGAATTGGGTTTGATTTGATCTGGCAGCTCCAAAAATAGAACAATCTTCCTTATAACAAATGGTAATGAACATTAAAAACAGCTATTTCTTCAAACAAAGTATGATCAATGCTGATATGCGTGAGTATGTTACACTTTACATATTTTCATAATAGCGAGAAAAATATGGCATCCCTTTACATTACATAGGGCTTAGAGTACCTACCGTACCAGAGGAAACATAGCTGTCATTAATATCCTGTAAAGGTTGTGCAATACTTACCAGGGTTGGGTTAAATTCTGTTTTCAATTCAGTCAATCTAGTTCATGAACAAACTGAATTGAAAATGGAATTGACCCCAACCCTGGTACGTACCATTTACAGTAAGCACTCACTTGTTTCTTTACTTGGAATACAGAGAGCAGTGGTAACTGCTTGTGCTAACATACTGTACACCATGTAAAGTGTTGCCTAAAGACCCTAAACAGCAAGACCAATGAAGTGCTATGTCACTTTGCATCATTTATTGATTTCTACTCTGTTCTACTCAATTGAGGTTCAGTGGCTTCCATTTCCCAACACATATAAGCACAGCAGCTGTAACCTTATGGCCAGGTGTTTAAATATAGTATAAAATGATACAATATGGTAACTAAATAAAACATTATGTTTCACTTATCACATTCTAATAAGATGGGCACCAAATCAGAATCAGGCCTGTCTAATATACATTTTGGCCACTGGTATAGCAAAAATACCAGTGAGTTTGTAATTAACGGTAGCAATAAAATACAAAAGGCCAAATGAAAGCAAAACAACTTCCCTCAAGGCATGGTAAAATAACTGAATTAAAAAAGCATGGGCAAAAATATATGCACTATGTTTCGGCTATATTGCTTCTGAAATGCTCAGGAAGTAAACATTAAAACATTGCATGACTGTGAAATGAAGAGAAATAGCTAGAAAACCTGTCATATGTAGCATATTTAAGACAATACGGTACATCAGTGCAACATTCATAACAAAAATCCCCAAAGGTTTGACAACCCAGAATACAGCAAAATAGGGATTATTGTCATCATAAAATGCTATTATGAACGTTCCACCATTTTTATTTATTTATTTTACCTTTATTTAACTAGGCAAGTCAGTTAAGAACACATTCTTATTTTCAATGACGGCCTAGGAACGGTGGGTTAACTGCCTTGTTCAGGGGCAGAACGCCAGATTTTTACCTTGTCAGCTCGGGGATTCGATCTTGCAACCTTTCGGTTACTAGTCCAGCGCTCTAACCACTAGGCTACCCTGCCGCCCCAAAGGAAATATGTGTAATAATTGTGGTAATGGCGAACATAAAACCATCAAATGAAGGGTACCCTTGGCTCTTTTAAATCAAACTGAAGGATATTACAATATCTGTAAAAGAAAGCTCTCTAAATAGTCACATGTATACATGTTCTTCACACTACCAAATGGAAGTCGTACCAAACGTGATATTTCATAACACTAAATTCCAATTATTCGGGTAAAGCTTTTTGATGAGCAAATAGTTTATAATTTCAGTCATTTCGATCTAATATGTCCATATTAAACAGTATAACATTGACAGATAACTAATTTAACATGGTATTGTTTTCCTGTAAACCATAATGATCCAGAAACCTCATTTGCAGTTTGATTTTAGTTTGTTCATCTTTTGCTGGATGTTTATCTGAGAAGAGGCCCCATTTCTCATGTTTCACATTCGTGTCCGTGCACGCACACACGCACACACAGGCGCACGACTGGGTTGGCATGGAAACAACAATACCGCTCACATTCTTCCGTCACCCAACCGACTTAGTTCTCTTTGTCGGGCCCCAAAAAAACAACAGGTCGACTTTAATTAAACAGCCAGTCCCAGAGTCCACAATAGCTTACTGTATGGCAATAACTTACTGTCTGTCTAGCTCAATAAATACATGTTGCTTCCGCTGGCTTTGGCCCAGAGAGCCGAAGTGCTGGCGTGCGTCCAGCTCACCGCCTCTCCTGAGTGATTATCACTTTTTTGCGGAGGGGTCAATAGAAGGGGTTAATCGATGCGGTTCCCGCATATAGTGAAGCGGTCAACATCCAGCAGGTCCTTTTTAGGGGTCCTATGCTTCTGCTCTGTGCCTTCCATCCCTTCCTCCTCTTTCTGCTCAGGAGTGGCAGGGGGCGAGGTGGTGAGGGTGTCAGGGTCCGGGTCTGGCTCTGGGATGGGAGGGCTGGCTGGGGTTGTGGAAGTAGTGGGGGGAGGGGGTACGGTCTCTGGCCGCAGGGTGGGGCTGGCAGTGGGGGTAGGCTGGGCGGTGATGGAGGTGCAGGAAGGACTGGATGGGGACCGCTCGGACCACGGATCACCTGACGGGACAGAGACAGACAGAGAGACAGACAGAGACAGAGAGATTTAACACAAACATGAACAATACTTGGTAATTTCAGGTTTGGAGAAAAGTTAGTAACACTCACACTTACAGATAATAAGCAAGTAAACTAGAACATTGCAAACTTAATTTTTTATTAGATTTGACTGTAGAGATACAAAATAAACAGGAAAACCAACTAAATTAATTTATAGGAATGAAAACTCCTACTATATATATCGCTGGGTCAAAGAGACATCTACATTAATACCAGTAGATTTCACAAGCTCCACTAATCCTGGCCTTAAATACCAGTATGCAGTGTAAATGGCGTACACAAGTTTGGTCGGCCAAACAGAATAATTCATGACCTCTGATATATTCAAATAAAGTTGAGTGAAGCAGCAGCAGCATATCAGCACATGGGTTACTACTCTACGGAGACAGCCATTTGCCCAGGGCGCTGACATGCCTCACTTGCATAGAAAAAAAGAGTGGGTTGCAAATTAGACTTTACCAGGCGAGCAGACTGCATGAAATAAATGTGTGCTCCTTTACAGGCAACAACACAAGGGGATACAGTAGATCTACTTTAAAAAACGCATTGTGGTACTGAACCCGTGGTATAACCAACACGCATGTGGTCTTTATCCATTCTTTCCTCAACCAGCCATATGCTTTCACCAGAAGCTTCCATGACACAGCGTGAGGGAGACCACAGTTGCTCATCAGTATATTCTCTGCCTCAGACAGTGACCTACAGACATATGGCACCTCCAATTAGATCTTCATCCAAATGGTTATGAAGAACGAGAGACAAACCAGTCTGTTAGTATGGTAAGGCATCCATTGGAACCTGTGGGCTAAAACTAACCCATTTCTCCAAGGTCTTCATTAGGCACCAAACGGAATGAAATAGGGAGGGACTAGTGTTGCCACAATACAAACATTTTACTAATGATACGATACCAGGCCAAGTATTATGATAGAGTAGTACAATTTTGGGGGAAAATTCAGAGCGACCTAGCATCCTGTTCACCCCTGTCTCCGTTTTCTAAATGTTATTCACATGTGCTACCCAAAACATCTATCACTGATATTCCCATTTCTGGTCAATACAACACATTTTGTAGTAACTTAGTAGAATACTGCATAGAATGACTGATTTGCTCATATTTGCAAAGGCCTACCTGTGATTTGGCTGGAGGAATGGGAGGAAGGAATATACTGTAAAGGCATAATTGTCTGCATGTCATTGGGTCAGTAGGGGGAAAACCTTCTTTACTCTTCAGTTAGCAAAGGCATACTCCCTCCCTCTCGCAGTCTCTATCCCACTCTCCGTCTCCCTCTGTCCCACTCTCTGTCTCCCTCCGTCCCGCACCCTCCGTCCCGCACCCTCCGTCCCGCACGCTCCCGCAGTCTCCGTCCCGCACGCTCCAGCAGTCTCCGTCCCGCACGCTCCAGCAGTCTCCGTCCCGCACGCTCCAGCAGTCTCCGTCCCGCACGCTCCCTCATTTAGAAAACGTCTCCGTTTTCTAAATGTTATTCACATGTGCTACCCAAAAAATCTGTCACTGATATTCCCATTTCTGGTCAATACAACACATTTTGTAGTAACTTAGTAGAATATTGCATAGAATGACTGATTTGCTCATATTTGCAAAGGCCTACCTGTGATTTGGCTGGAGGAATGGGAGGAAGGAATATACTGTAAAGGCATAATTGTCTGCATGTCATTGGGTCAGTAGGGGGAAAACCTTCTTTACTCTTCAGTTAGCAAAGGCATACTCCCTCCCTCCCGCAGTCTCCGTCCCGCACTCTCCCTCAGTCTCCGTCCCGCACTCTCCCTCAGTCTCCGTCCCGCACTCTCCCTCAGTCTCCGTCCCGCACTCTCCGTCCCACACTCTCCCTCAGTCTCCGTCCCACACTCTCCCTCAGTCTCCGTCCCACACTCTCCCTCAGTCTCCGTCCCACACTCTCCGTCCCACACTCTCCGTCCCACACTCTCCCTCAGTCTCCGTCCCACACTCTCCCTCCGTCCCCCTCCGCATTCCTCCCTCTCCCTCCCAACTTGAAAAACGTTAGGCAACAAAAAGAATTGAAGGAGCAGCAGAAAGAGACAGATTTTGTAATTTTTTATACAGTTTAGTTTTACATTAGGCCTATATGAATCCTACCTTTGAAGTACATCTCATGAGTAGCAGACCCTTTTCCTTTCTTTCCTTACCAATCAAATGTATCTAGACTTTCAAGTTGACCGGTTGTTAGCTAGCTAGGTAACATGACTGAACGATGTTTGTTAATATCAAACCACCAATTAGCGACCCGGGATTAGTTTAAAACGGCCTGTGACATGGTTTGTGAAATTTTATAAAATACGCGCGAAATGGCTCAGGAAGAAGAAAAAAAGGTAGCTCTGGTAAAATGGGTCACATTTTTTTTTTAACTGTCTCGCCTAGAGACACGCTGTTGTTTTTTGGCTGTAAAGCTGTAAGCATGCCTGTCCATTTTCCAATCTGGCACTCCTAGGCTGCGTGACAGCGAACTTGCAATTGCAAAGCCTACTCAGACTGGCCTGTGCTCTGTTATACCAGGTGATGAAATTATACAACGCATCTACACTGCTCATTCTGATGCTGCTCATTCTGATGCTGCTCATTCTGATGCTGCTCCAGTGTTAGAACAGAAGACTCATTGGGGTCTGCATCCCTGCTCGCCATCACGGCTAAATTAGTTTTTAAATCTGAGGAGGAACAGATGAGCAGGAAGAGCGGACGGAGAGAAGCAGGTGAGTGATGGCTAGTAGGGTGGACAGAGAAGCAGGTGAGTGATGGCTAGTAGGGTGGACAGAGAGAAGCAGGTGAGTGATGGCTGGTAGGGTGGACAGAGAGAAGCAGGTGAGTGATGGCTGGTAGGGTGGACAGAGAGAAGCAGGTGAGTGATGGCTGGTAGGGTGGACAGAGAGAAGCAGGTGAGTGATGGCTGGTAGGGTGGACAGAGAGAAGCAGGTGAGTGATGGCTGGTAGGGTGGACAGAGAAGCAGGTGGGTGATGGCTAGTAGGGTGGACAGAGAGAATGCAGCTGGCTGATCACAGCTGCCACACGTGAGATGTGCATGAAAGTGAAGTGTATATTATTGGACTGGCGCATACTAGAGACTAGTTGCTTTTGCTTAATGTTTTTTACTAAATGTATTAACAAAACTGACTTTATAAACATTGTATAACAGGCACCAGTTGGTTCTTTAGATCGGTAGCATCACATGAGACTGTACTAGGGTATTCTATATTGACGTTTTGGTACCATGATATTACCGTGGTACCAGTATACCGTGCAATACTGAACTCGTCCAATAAGAGACGCTTGTTTTCCAACCCAAAACATTTTGCCCTTATGAATGCAGCCCAGAAGAGACAGCCGGGTTGAGTACAGTAGTTACAGATGGGCTAATTAAGAATAGCAGCGGAAGCGTTCAGGCTTCAGTGACCTTCTGATCCCACATGATATGGTTTGGTGCTTTACATACTGTACTACTGAATCTTTTCTCTGAAAATGCCGGTTCTGTATAAACACAGGAGTGAGGAAGATCTCTGAAGTGACGACGTGGCGCCGCTTGTCGCTCTAATGCTCTCAGCTTAGCGCAGCAGGCTCGTCTGCCACGCTGAAGATCCACACACACGCGCACGCAGAAACACACAACTAACAAGTTCTCTGTCACGTGCATCAAATTTCAATAGCAGTTTCGATGTGGATGACAGAGATTGTATGTGTGTGTGTGTGTGTGTGTGTGTGTGTGTGTGTGTGGCACTGCGGGAGTTCAATTAACCCGAGACTGAATACGCATCTGCTCGCTTGAGGCTGGGTTTGGCAAGCTGGGATTGCTAAGAAGAATAAGTAATTTAATGTAACCAAGTGTCTTATTGAAGCTGGGTAGGCTGTATGTGACTGACTGGGTTCGAATCTGGGTCTCCTGCATGCCATAATAGTGTGTTAGCACACTGAGCAAAACCCTAGGCATTAGCTCAGGAAGTCTTCATGGTCTTATGCAAGGTTTGTACCTGTAACACTAGGATATTGTCTGTCGCTGGGTAATACTAGGGTATTGTCTGTCACTGGGTACGTGAGGGGGCAGTACCTCTGGATGTTTTCCTGGTTCTACTAGGCGTCTTCCCGGGGGCGGCTGTGGAGGGCCTCTCAAACAGTTTGTCCTCCATGTTGGCTCTCTTCACATACACACATGACTTCCCTAGTAGCACAATACTGTTCAGCACCTTCAGGGTCACCATCCTACACAGGGAAAAGAGGATCAGTAATGATATTCACCATTCTACAAAGGGAGAAGAGGATTAGTAATGATATTCGCCACTCTACAGAGGGAAAAGACGATTAGTAATGCTATCCAAGGTGAAGGGGACTATTTGTCATTTGCCCACAAGAACAGAATACTGTAGTCATTGAGTGTTTTCATTGTGGACAGGTCTAGATTTGATTATATACTTAAATACAGATAAGGTATACTGGTATGGCCTTTTTGGCACATATTTGATATTCAATTAAAAATGGCCAATTCAAAAGGTTAGCTCAAAATCTCACCGTATTAGGGAATAGCAACATTACCCACAAAGTATCCATACTACCCACACTGAGAATGAAGGGCTTTTACTGTGGAAAATTAAAGTTAGGCACCCCAAAAATACACGAACACAAAGTAATTGGCTTTATAAGACTCAGTACATGGACAAAAAAGGTCATCATTAACCAACAGCTTTAGGACACACTAGGCTTCTGCATATCTGAAGCCTGTGATGCATTTGAAATCCGATGGAGAGAGAGAGCAACATCTATGTCTGTGGACCAAACGCCCTCAGAGGGTTTGGGTGGGTGGGTGGGCACTGGCGATGACAATGTTGTATTCCACCTCAGGATAACTGTTCAGTGGTCTATACCCCAGGGATGCAAACTGTTGAGGGCCCAAAAAGGTGACTTTTTTTTTTTCTCTCTGAAACACGCAAAAAATCCCTGCTAGGGGTTAATGTAGGTTTTAACTAATTAAACAACAAAAGAATATGATCTACATGATCAGTCTCTGTGTGTAAAATAAAAGTGGGTAATGTGAAACTAACTCACAGCTAAAACATGCAAGGAAAGCAACCCGATGTTTTTTGTTGCCTAGACTTTACTTTAAATGACACTCAAGTATTGAGAAAAAACAATACACTAATATTGCAGTTTGCCATGACAGCCTTTATAATAGAACGCTTGTGACCACACACACACACACACACATCTAAATACTGCACTTGAGAAAAAAACATCTCAAGTAGAAATAGAATGAAACAAACAGGCATTCTATTTTTGCTCTATTATAGTGGCCACTATAGTAGACATTGGTCAAGTGCACAAGGCTACATGTGTGCAAAAATAACATGAACTGAGTAAAACATTTAATAAACCCCCTTCACTCACACAAAAGGGTTAATATAAAGTTCAACAACAAAAGCAATATCTTTGGGCTACACTGCACGATAATACATTGTACACTTTCTGCCTGTGGACTTTCTGCCTGTGGAACATCTGTTGTACAATGTGCCAGCAGAGCATGATACCCTTTGCTGGCATAATTGATCTCTTTCAGGCAGAGAGTACACCTGGCATACCCCTTTCTATTCACTGTATTGAAAGACAAAGTGTGTGTCGTTTCTTTAACCTCTATTTTTTCCAGCATAAGTCAGGCCCAGCTCCAGCTACACTTGATCCCTGAATCCACTTGTTTAATAAGCAAAGCCTCATTTTTACCCAATTTTATCATTCTGAAAGTTAACCACATGCTGTATAGGGAAAACATTAGTTCACACAGTAGTTAGTTCGTTAGCTAGTTAACATTTCACACAGATTGCCAGGGTCCAGTAAGCAACTAAAACGCAGTGATGCCAATTTAGTAATTTTGTTGCTAGATTTAGCAACTTTTCAGACTACCCTGGCAAAAAAAATTCAAACAGCACCTAGCAACAAATTTAGCTACTTTAAAACATTTATTTGGAACTTTTAGCAACTTTTGAAAGGTGACTCAAACGCTAAAATGCATGCATTTTCCCTCTAAATGACACAAACACGATTTTCTCTGTCACAACCCCCGTGCCTGGCTGCAAAAGTGCATTGTGAGTGACGTCAGCAGCAGGCGCTCAGCTCGTGCACAGGCAGCAGCAATTTCAGCAAATGGCAAATCATTTTTGTTGCTAGGGACTCTTTTGGAAGAAGCTAGCTAGCTAACGAAGAACAACAAAGAATATCTAGTTAACAGAAGAAAAGAAAGAGAAAATCAGGACAGAAGAAAAAGGACATCAAAGTGAAACAGTTCTCTAAAGACACAAGAGACAATAATACAAGAAACAACACTTCTGTAGCTTGTCAACTATGTGTCTGTCTATCCCTGTTCTCTCCTCTCTGCACAGGCCATACAAACGCTTCACACCGCGTGGCCGCTGCCACTCTAACCTGGTGGTCCCAGCGCGCACGACCCACGTGGAGTTCCAGGTCTCCGGCAGCCTCTGGAACTGCCGGTCTGCAGCCAACAAGGCTGAGTTCATCTCAGCCTATGCTACCCTCCAGTCCCTAGACTTCCTGGCGCTGACGGAAACATGGATTACCACAGATAACACTGCTACTCCTACTGCTCTCTCTTCGTCTGCCCACGTGTTCTCGCATACCCCTAGAGCATCGAGCCAGCGGGGTGGTGGCACTGGAATCCTCATCTCTCCCAAGTGGACATTCTCTCTTTCTCCCCTGACCCATCTGTCTATCTCCTCATTTGAATTCCATGCTGTCACAGTTACCAGCCCTTTCAAGCTTAACATCCTTATCATTTATCGCCCTCCAGGTTCCCTTGGAGAGTTCATCAATGAGCTTGACGCCTTGATAAGTTCCTTTCCTGAGGATGGCTCACCTCTCACAGTTCTGGGTGACTTTAACCTCCCCACGTCTACCTTCGACTCATTCCTCTCTGCCTCCTTCTTTCCACTCCTCTCCTCTTTTGACCTCACCCTCTCACCTTCCCCCCCTACTCACAAGGCAGGCAATACGCTTGACCTCATCTTTACTAGATGCTGTTCTTCGACTAATCTCATTGCAACTCCCCTCCAAATCTCCGACCACTACCTTGTATCCTTTTCCCTCTTGCTCTCATCCAACACTTCTCACTCTGCCCCTACTCGGATGGTATTGCGCCGTCCCAACCTTCGCTCTCTCTCTCCCGCTACTCTCTCCTCTTCCATCCTATCATCTCTTCCCTCTGCTCAAACCTTCTCCAACCTATCTCCTGATTCTGCCTCCTCAACCCTCCTCTCCTCCCTTTCTGCATCCTTTGATTTTCTCTGTCCCCTATCCTCCAGGCCGGCTCGGTCCTCCCCTCCTGCTCCGTGGCTCGACGACTCACTACGAGCTCACAGAACAGGGCTCCGGGCAGCCGAGCGGAAATGGAGGAAAACTCGCCTCCCTGCGGACCTGGCATCCTTTCACTCCCTCCTCTCTACATTTTCCTCTTCTGTCTCTGCTGCTAAAGCCACTTTCTACCACTCTAAATTCCAAGCATCTGCCTCTAACCCTAGGAAGCTCTTTGCTACCTTCTCCTCCCTCCTGAATCCTCCCCCCCCCCCCCCTCCTCCCTCTCTGCGGATGACTTCGTCAACCATTTTGAAAAGAAGGTTGACGATATCCGATCCTCGTTTGCTAAGTCAAACGACACCGCTGGTCCTGCTCACACTGCCCTACCCTGTGCTTTGACCTCTTTCTCCCCTCTCTCTCCAGATGAAATCTCGCGTCTTGTGACGGCCGGCCGCCCAACAACCTGCCCACTTGACCCCCTCCTCTCTTCTCCAGACCATTTCCGGAGACCTTCTCCCCTTCCTCACCTCGCTCATCAACTCATCCTTGACCGCTGGCTACGTCCCTTCCGTCTTCAAGAGAGCGAGAGTTGCACCCCTTCTGAAAAAACCTACACTCGATCCCTCCGATGTCAACAACTACAGACCAGTATCCCTTCTTTCTTTTCTCTCCAAAACTCTTGAACGTGCTGTCCTTGGCCAGCTCTCCTGCTATCTCTCTCAGAATGACCTTCTTGATCCTAATCAGTCAGGTTTCAAGACTGGGCATTCAACTGAGACTGCTCTTCTCTGTGTCACGGAGGCTCTCCGCACTGCTAAAGCTAACTCTCTCTCCTCTGCTCTCATCCTTCTAGACCTATCTGCTGCCTTTGATACTGTGAACCATCAGATCCTCCTCTCCACCCTCCGAGTTGGGCATCTCCGGCGCGGCCCACGCTTGGATTGCGTCCTACCTGACAGGTCGCTCCTACCAGGTGGCGTGGCGAGAATCTGTCTCCGTACCATGCGCTCTCACCACTGGTGTCCCCCAGGGCTCTGTTCTAGGCCCTCTCCTATTCTCGCTATACACCAAGTCACTTGGCTCTGTCATATCCTCACATGGTCTCTCCTATCATTGCTATGCAATTAATCTTCTCCTTTCCCCCTTCTGATAACCAGGCGGCGAATCGCATCTCTGCATGTCTGTCAGACATATCAGTGTGGATGACGGATCACCACCTCAAGCTGAACCTCGGCAAGACGGAGCTGCTCTTCCTCCCGGGGAAGGACTGCCCGTTCCATGATCTCGCCATCACGGTTGACAACTCCCTTGTGTCCTCCTCCCAGAGTGCTAAGAACCTTGGCGTGATCCTGGACAACACCCTGTCGTTCTCCACTAACATCAAGGCGGTGACCCGATCCTGTAGGTTCATGCTCTACAACATTCGCAGAGTACGACCCTGCCTCACACAGGAAGCGGCGCAGGTCCTAATCCAAGCACTTGTCATCTCCCGTCTGGATTGCTGCAACTCGCTGTTGGCTGGGCGCCCTGCCTGTGCCATTAAACCCCTACAACTCATCCAGAACGCCGCAGCCCGTCTGGTGTTCAACCTTCCCAAGTTCTCTCACGTCACCCCGCTCCTCCGCTCTCTCCACTGGCTTCCAGTTGAAGCTCGCATCCGCTACAAGACCATGGTGATTGCCTACGGAGCTGTGAAGGGAACGGCACTTCCATACCTTCAGGCTCTGATCAGGCCCTATACCCAAACAAGGGCACTGCGTTCATCCACCTCTGGCCTGCTGGCCCCCCTACCTCTGAGGAAGCACAGTTCCCGCTCAGCCCAGTCAAAACTGGTGGAACAAGCTCCCTCACGACGCCAGGACAGCGGAGTCAATCACCACCTTCCGGAGACACCTGAAACCCCACCTCTTTAAGGAATACCTAGGATAGGATAAAGTAATCCTTCTACCCCCCCCCTTAAAATATTTAGATGCACTATTGTAAAGTGGTTGTTCCACTGGATATCATAAGGTGAATGCACCAATTTGTAAGTCGCTCTGGATAAGAGCGTCTGCTAAATGACTTAAATGTAAATGTACATTTTTGGCTGACTGGAGCAGCAGTAGCACTGGTTCGACGAGCCAAACCCAATGAATATAGTTGGTCACGAATGTTTGATCTTGAACAGAACTTACAACATCAATCAACATGTCTCAATCAAAATTATACAGCCAGAAGTACAGAAGAGTGGGAGTCTGTGCCTGAACAAATGTCAAATCATATTTTTGGCCGAGATGACCAGTCAATTTGAGTAACGTTATTGTGTATTCTACTAATGACGCAGTTTTACGTTATCACGCAATGACATCACAACGTCATTTAGCAACAAATCAACCTGCCTCTAGCAACTTACCCGGAAAATTTGTTGGCAACACTGCTAACACGTTTTAACTTGAGGAACGACAAGGAGTCGTATACCAGTTAATACTATAGCGAATTGGTTAGGTTACTAACCTTAGCAAGCTAGCTGTCGGACTTTATTAGCTAGCTAATTTTCACACAATAATTTGATTAGCTAAATTGGCTAATGTTGCTCAACATTTCTCTGGCCAGCTAATGGAGAATTAGATCCAGCTACTATAGCAAGATACTTTACGCTAACAACACTTGTTAGTTGTTTTTCCGGTTACAGGTCATGAAGTATGCTTCGTCACATTCTCACCCCCGTTCGTGGTCAGGCTTCTCATCTACCTCTTCGTCGTCATTCAGGGACGCGCTGCTGTAACTAACAAACTGCCTTTGCACCCTACTGCTGTCTTTCCAGAGCCCTCACTGAATCTCTAACTAGCAAATCTCTTCAATCCCGTGCTGCATTCTGTTGTTATGTGAACGATCACTCGCTCGCTTACTAAAGCGCATCACTCGCTCGCTTACTAAAGCGCATCACTCGCTCGCTTACTAAAGCGCATCACTCGCTCGCTTACTAAA
The DNA here is from genome assembly GCF_965601325.2 of Salmo salar. Taxonomy (NCBI): domain Eukaryota; kingdom Metazoa; phylum Chordata; class Actinopteri; order Salmoniformes; family Salmonidae; genus Salmo; species Salmo salar. Next base: position 26,687,446 of record NC_138295.1, read on the forward strand.
GCGCATCACTCGCTCGCTTACTAAAGCGCATCACTCGCTCGCTTACTAAAGCGCATCACTCGCTCGCTTACTAAAGCGCATCACTCGCTCGCTTACAGCCAGTAGTGATCCAAAGCCACCACCTCCCAAACTTTTTTCATCGGATCTACACGATTCACGTAGGTCACCTATTTTGGATTCAAAACGGCGAACTTCGCCGAAAGGTCACTAGTTTGCATCCCTGATACCCACGGTGAGAAAAAGAAAAGCCCTATCAAAGCCAAGCAGAAGGCTCATGCTAACGTAACTCAATAGGATCAGACTGGCACGAAAATACACATTGCATAAAGTGGGACTACTACGCTAACAATTAATGCTACCTGTATTGCATGACTGACACAGCAAGTTAGTCTAGGAAATGTGTAAAGTGAGTACATTTACGTGGTGGAAAAGGTGCTATGTAAATGAAAATCATCATATATGACAAAGAATAAAAACTTGATTTGAGTCTTACCCCAAGTAGAAGAGCAACAGACAGGAGTAGGACAGGGCTCCCTGTACATTCACTGAACTCATCACCACGCGGATTAGCTGTCAATTACAATAGAAAATAAAAGCTTCAGTAGAAACATTGTTGCATGTGACAGTGGTAAGGAAGTAGTCAATTTAATACAACAAAATGGAGTTCTAAGTCAACTACACTGTCCTGAAACTAATAAACAATTTCATACAATAAGGAACTGTTCCTTGATTGATAGCAATAAAACAAAGCATATAATTAGTGCCGAGTTGCACACTGTCCAACATACCCCTACGATTGTAACACTGCACTGGACTGTTGTACAAAGCTGATCTTACCAGGACTGCAAGAGGAAGAGGAATGAAGCCCATTCTTCTGGCTACAGAGTCGCTGTAGTCTGTGCAAGCCTGCCCATTGACAAAAATAAGAATCAATTACACCAGTGAACAAAACCCATTGATTAAAACAGCAGGGATAATGTAACTGGATGCCTAATCACCGTGTTCATGAGATGCTACTACGTACGTTTTTCTGCCGACTGCTGACGAGGTCGAAGGCCAGGCTGGCTCTGTATTCACTGTATACCTGTGGAAGAAAACAGCCACGTCATTATCAGAGATACACCCTTATAGTTAATAGTTTATTATTACACTGTATCGCTATGGTTATGTTTGATATGAAGCTTGTAACCATCTGCTATGGCTCTGAGAAATACATTGATAACAGTGGACCACAAGTGACCGACTGGATTTGAAGACCGTGTTAGCCGGCTGAAATGAAGCCTAGGTCATTTTCAAGTCTCAGGGAAGGTTACTTATCACGCGAGCATGGTTCCCCGAACCACCGCCATTACACTCCTCCCCCCTATGACCAACTCCTCCTCGCAGAGTCACGGGACCAATGTATCCGACTGGATTCATACCCGGGTTGCCTGATCGCCACAGGACTGTGTTAGCCCTTCGAGCTTCGGGTCTTAGGCAAGGTTTCTCACCACACAAGAGCTGGGAATGGGTCACGATTGACGGTGGGATATGGAGCAGCTATAATCCAGTTGATGAGGCTGAGGATGTGGCTGGCATTTGGTGTGCTAGCCCTGTAGGCCTACTGGGGCATAATGTGACGTGTTGTGATTTAGAAAGAGGGCAGAGGAGGGGAGGAGACCACGGCACGCCAAAGAGGTTGAGGAACACAGCAGAGTGAGGACGACTGGCTAAACAGTGCCACGCTATTTTTGCTGCCTAAGCCACCGTGAAATCCAACAAGGGCCAACCAACTAATCCTCCAGACTTGAACAGAGCAGACCCTCTCCAGTGAACATCATTTCACAGTCACACACCCATGTGTGTTTTCCGTAGGTTTGAGGTCAATTATGTTGAAATGTAATCAATTTATTCAGTAGATTAATTCAATTCCCATTCAAGATTTTGTTTTTAAGCGCCATTTATTCCTAATGGAGATTGTTGTTGTGAATGGGGAGTTTCAATTCACTTCCTAGATTGACCTCAAAATACACTGTTCCCTCTTGGTGTGCAACTGCGAACTGTATTAATTGTTTTCAGTTCATTGAACTCCCACATCAAATCATTAATGATCATCTTTGTGATCCGTCCTTACATCTGCCGTGATCTCGTTGAACTTGGTGATAAAGGCGTGTTTGATGATGTCCACGGCGATCTCTGAGGCGATAACCATGAAGACGTCGGGTAACAACACCCAGAGATGATCTGGAAACAAACAGACAAGACAACTGACTTGTGAAGTGAAACTAAATCTCTGCGTGGATAAGAACATTGAGCTGAATTCTAAATGTACACTATTGTTTCATTATCTTACTGAATCTCTGGTCTTTCTTTTTAATTGACTCAATTGTACATTTCATGATTCCTTGGTTTAATGATGCATCTTGTTTTAGGCTTAGTACAAATATGTTCCGTCACAGGAAGAAAAAGTATTTGATTTGAACACAAAACACAGTACAATCTTCATCACACTCACATCTGGGTCCGCAAGTCTGCCCAAATGTTTTTGGATGAGGTCTAGGTCATACCATAAGGTCAGACCCTGTCAGTGTACGACATTAGCATCATGACCACTGCTGACATTGGGAGGCTTTGGCTGTCGAGGGGGAATGACAGGGCCAGCTGACTGGATTAAGAGAGCGGTCAGAAAGTGCAGCCTTACTCTCATCATCACAATGACTTATCCACTATGGAGTGGATGAAACGCCTTTAAAAAGGGTATCAGGATTCAGGGTGATTGATGGTAGCAGTAACCTAGTATTACAGAAATAATTTATTAGTTCAATACAGACTGTAGCCTACATGCTACAACATTTATGAAAAATGCACCTGTTCCTGTGAACATAATAAAATGGATCCAAGCATTATTGTTGCATGTTTATGTGGTTTTGAGTAGATGGGATACAGCTTTTGTCAGATTTGACTTTTCGTAGCAGGTTAAGAGAACTTACACTGCAGGTTAGGAGAATTAACATAACAGGTTAAGAGAATTAGGTTAAGGTTAGGGTTAGCAAAAATGTAATAAAATATATAAACAATCAATGTTAATTTGACAAAAGCTGTATTCCTTCCAGCCATGACCCGTTTAGCTGTAATGTGTGTGAAATGGTTACCTGGGTTCCATGAGAACTGCTCCATGTTCCTGAGGCAGACGATGAGCAGGAGCACATAGTTGGTGAACCGTTCCTTGATATCTAAAATGAAAAGAATAAAAAGGCATATCGGTTACTACTTATTACTTAGAATCATGTACCAACATAACAACAGTGAATATGGACTATCAACAAATAAGGTATCCATTTTCCCATGTACTTTCAAAGTTACACATCATTTGGCATAAATATCATATATTAAATCGGAAATCGTGTGGTCTGGAACCAAGTGTAACTTGCTAAATTGACGGATCTTCAAAAGGTGTGAGCAAATTGCAAGAGGGGGAAATGATTCAAGCTTATTTTCGGATCCTTTCATTCATGCAGAATGACAGCGACAAAGATGAAAACATGCAGCCAACAGGCACAAAGAGACAGAGTTCAGAAAGCATTAAATCCATAGCGCATCTCTTCTGGGTTATCAAAGTTGAATGAACAGCTCTGATTGCTGCTTCAAAATGTTAAAAGAGAGGAAGAGCGGTGAGGAGGTTTAACCCTTTGCTTGCCACTGGGTTTTACCCTACAGCACAGAAAGGCTCAGAGCACCGTAACAGGCTCAGCGCACTGTAAAAGTTGGGTGTTTTGAACCAGAGAACTAGCTAATAGTGTTAAAGATACTGTCCATAGCACACTTAAATGTTCAGTATAATGCATATGACATGTGTTACAGTAACTCACCACTGTTGGACATCTGAAACAGGTTGTTCTTCTCAAACTTCTTGAACACACTTCCTTTGATCTCCACAAACTGTTCATGCAGGAAATAGAGGAAAAGGCATTTTAGTGTCCTCTAAACGTTAGCATTTCATGTTTGTGTGTGTGTGTGTGTACATGAGTGTGGGTGTACTCACGTTGTTGGACATCATGATGGTCAGCAGGGACTTATTGTGAGAGTTGAAAGCCACGTTGAGTGTTGACGCCTGGACCATGATGAGGATGGCATGCAGAACTGAAACAGAGGCTCAGGAAAACACTGAACATGGTGGCAAGAGCATCAGCTGCAGTAAGGGGTGTGTGTGTGGGTGTGTGTGTGTGTGTGCTCACATTGTTAAAGAAAGGGAGAGCCGCACACTCTAGGGGCTCAGATTGTTGACATATCATTGATAGTGGACACCTTTTCCAATGACAAAATAACACTAACTGAAAAGTGATACCTGCGTGAGGATAGAAGTTGAGAGATCACCATTTCCTACAGCAGAGTACTTCCTGTGTATACTTCCTAGTTCTCCATTAAGGATACAGACGTAGAACACAGCCATGATGAAATGGGGGATGACTCCTATGCTGTCTCTCTTCCTCTCTTTGGGCTCCGTGGCCGTCCAGTAGAGAGCATCAAGGATGTCTTGGCCAAATGACGAGAACAGCCTGTCGGCAACCTAAAGAGGGAAGGTAAGTAGTTAAGTCAAGTTCAGCATGGGTTAATGAAGTGACTTTCAACCTGTAAGTGATATTATTGGTGGTAGACTATGACAGATTACAGCTGTAACACTTCTCTAGGCCTTAGTATGGTTTATATCAGCCTAACAACTCAAACCATGTTTTATAAGAAGACATCACCTGCTCCATTTGAGACGAAATAGGGTATCTGAGGCCCTAATCAAATACTTCGGCCAATACTCATTCCTTTTCCTTAAACTACTCTCTGACCATACATGACTGGATCAGTGAGAGCTATAGAGTGGATCCATATTAGATCAGATTAGTACAACAGCTCTAAATACAACCCATTGTACCTCCAGCATGTTGTAGATGATGTAGAGTTTGATGACGGACTGTCCCCGGATCAGGTGGTACATCATACTGTAGTCCACGTAGTGCATCATGGAGTAGCACAGCACCATTATCAGTCCCTTCAAGATGTCACACACCTGGGCCGGCTGCAGCAGGAGCGAGCCACTGGCAGAACACACACATTACGCATAAAGCCGAGTCATACACACACATTACGCATAGAGCCTAGTCTCTCACACACACACACACACACATTACACATAGAGCCTAGTCTTATCTATATGTATGCATGCATGCACATGTATACACACACAAATCTAATTTATTCGTAAGCTTACTGTTAGTGGTCACACCGGTGTGCGATATGACATGGGGAGAATCTCAATTGCACACTCTTCTCAAAATCCATTGGAGTAGAAGGTCAGATGGGAAAGACCTTTGGATTTCTCATCCAATGGGTTTTGAGGAGTCGAGGAGAGAGGACGTGAGGAGTATGTAATTGAGCTTCTCCCACAGTGAACCTTGGGATGTTGGTTGACTGACAGCTTCATGCACTATTAGGCTATAGAAAGTCAGCGTATCATGTGTGAGTCAAAGTGGTTTAATAACCCCAGAAGAATGACTGTCCAGTTATTTTGAACATCAATGACAATTTTTATTAAGCAGCATTAACAATATGAATATGAAACTTGTGTGTACTCAGGTTGATCAAGGTAGGATCAAACATTCAACACATAAGTAGACGGTTGGGGGAGGAGGGAGGGTGAAGAAGGAAGTAGCTCACCAAATCTGTCACATGAACACATGCACATTATAATATTATTCATATAGCCTGCCTTTTTAATGTATGTTACACCCATAATGAGTAGGCTAAATGAAAGGTAATGGCAGGCAGAATGAGGGCATGTTAGGGGCTTGAGTCTCTGTTAGGAAGTAGGTCAAGACGTAGCTGGTGAAAGGCTGCTAAATAGACTGATCTACCGTACGTCTAAGCTAATAACTACAGTATACTACTAGTACCCACCACTCAACGACTCATTATTCATACTAAGGGCAGTATTCAAACAATTGCAGGTGGTGGATTTCTGAATAGTGTTTTCAAAAGTGTGTTTGATTTGTACAGGAGCCTGTCCCTAATGGAAGGAGTTGACAATGTGATATGCAGAAATCCACTACCGGCGATAGACTGAATAATGGCATAAGACCCCACGAATGAGACTATCCATCCCCACCCTCACCTTAGTGAACGTAAAGAAGTTCCCAAAAAAAGCATAATTTCAAGGGATTGGAGAAATAATAATATTTTTTTTTATATATTTTTTTTAAGATTCATCAATACTTGCAATAAGACTTGGAATAACTTAAGGAAACTGCTATAGAATGGCTAAAGCATCACAAGGAGAATGGCAGGGGAGGTGCAAAACAGCTCCATATCTCAGGCTGTCTGTCAGGAGGTTATTTTGGGAGGGTGGCAGTGACGCTGGGATGAGACAGGGGAGCTCGAGTTCAGGAAGTGCAAATTAGAATCCTTAATCAAGTGTCTCGTCTACTTCCCAAATAGTGCGCAGTGAGGTATGAAAGGAAGCAAACAGAGTTTATCATAAAGATTATAGCAAGATGGACTTAAGATCATTGTTGATTGTTGATAAATATTGGGGGCCAGGAAGATTTGCTTTCACTTAATCATCTAGACCAGGGTTTCCCTAACTCGGTCCTGGGGCCCCCGCTGGGTGCACGTTTTGGGTTTTGCCCTAGCACTACATAGCTGATTCAAATAAGCAATTAATCATCAAGGTTTGATTCTTTGAATCAGGAATCGGCTGTGTGGTTCTAGGGCGAAAAACAAAACATCCACCGGGGGGCCCCAGGACCGAATGTGGGAAACCCTGCTATAGATGACTGAATAAGTGAAAGCAAATCTAACAGAGATCAGACTCAAGGAGAGAAAGAATATATTATATGCCAACTCATACAGGGGTATGAACAAGATTAATTCACTGCTTGTGCTCTAGCACCATCTACTGGCGGGACTCAGACATAGCACTCAACCACATTCTATTAGATCTTTGCTGAGGAGTGGCCAGTGAGTGACCCATAACATCACACTGCTGAAGCTGTTCAAGTAAAATGTGTACTCTCTGTCCTGCCAGTGTATGCCAGGCCCTGTGCCACCCCACCCCCACCAGCCAGCACCATGAATCTGATAGCCCTAGCTGACTGACTGCAGCTCAGGCCAACAACAAGTGTGTGTGTGTGTGTGTAAAGGTCAGTCATGCTGTGCTGCCATGCAGACAGACACAAAGGGCATGCAGCATCATCAAACGGATCCCACAAATGCTACAGCCATCAGCGGTGAGCTGTACTGTGTGAGAGGAGCAGAGTTCTGGACAAAGTCCTGGTATACTGCTATTGGCATACAAAATGTGGTTGTTCTCAGAGGTGTGAAAACAAAAACCCCAAAAAACTTTCTTGGGGCATCACAAATTTGAAAGATTCAGTGTGTCGACACAGTTGTTCCTCAGTTAGGGCAACATTATCTTTGGACTACTACTGAAATTACAATACATTACCTTTGGCCTACTACGACTTCCAAAAAAAATGACAGGGTAACGGCCAAACCCCCAAAAACGACACTCAAAGATCAATAGGAGTGGACTTGGCAAATAACCTATGCAATTCATAGGCATTTTCTGTATGGGGTGAATCAGGTTAATTTGTTCTGATTTTTTCAAGCTAAGGCTTTATAAACCATGAAGGAGTTCAACAATATCCAACCCTCAACTCTGGAGGCTTATTTGAGATGGGGTCAATAATTATCACATAATTATCAGATGTTTTCCAAGAAAAGACTTCAATAAAGCTAGCAGTCAGTCACAGTGCCTGATTACGACTTCTGTGTTCATGTGGGGATGGAGAAAGTGAGGGTGCTGTAATGAGGTTGTAGAGAGCTCAAGCCATCTGTCGATGCAATGTCTAACTGAGCATCCCCCCCCCCCCCCCCCCCCCCGCGAGCTCCATTCTCAAATCAGCCCTTCAGTTAGGCCTACATAATATTCTGCGTACCGTACATACTCTGGATATAAATCTTTCACACAGGAGTCCTCAACCCAACAAGGAGAACTTCACATTGTTGGTGTGTTGTAATTTGAGGTTAAGCATTTCAACAAGGCAGGAGCTTTGTTAGGCCTATACCCTGGAAATCAGTTTGATGGGCCAGTCTTGTTGAAGAAACTATGTCCACTATGTACAGGGCCTATAGAAAATCTACATCCCCTTCAACTTTTTTTCACATTTTGTTGCGTTACAAAGTGGGATTGAAATATATTGAATTGGCATTTTTGTCATCAATCTACACACAAAACTCCATAATGTCAAAGTGAAAAGAAAATTCTACACATTTTTACAAATTAATACAAACTCAATAACTAAAATATAGTCGTTGCATAAGTACACCTCCTTTGTTTAAACAAGCCTAAATGAGTACACAAGTAAAATGTGGCTTAACAAATCACATAAGTTATTTGGACTCTGTTTGAAATAATAGGGGTTGACATGATTTTTGAATGACTAACCCTTCCTCTGTCCCCCATACATACAACGTCTGTAAGGTCCCTCAGTCAAGTACTGAATTTCAAGCACAGATTCAACTACAAAAGACAAGGGAGATTTTTGAAAGCATCATAAAGAAGGGCAATGATTGGCGGATGGGTAACAATAGCAAATCAGACATTGAATATAAGGTATCTTTAAGCATGGTCAAGATAATATTTATGTTGTGGATGATGTATTAAACCAACTAGACACATCAAAGATGCAGTCGTCCTTCTGAACTGAGCTGCAGGACAGGAAGGAAACTGCTCAGGGATGTTACCAAGAGGTCATTGATGACTTTGAAACATCTACTGAGTTCAATGGCTGTGATGTGAGAAAACTGTGGACGGATTGATAGACTCCACAATAATGACCTAAATGAGAGTGAAAAGAATAATACAAATAATCCAATATGCAACAAGGCACTAAATTAATACTGTAAAAAAAAACATGTCAAAGGAATACACTTTTTGGCCTAATTGCAAAGCCTTATGTTTGGGGCAAATCCAACACGTCACTGAGTAATGTCTCCTTATTTTCAAGAATGGTGGTGGCTGCATCATGGTATGAGTATGCTTGACATTGGCAAAGACTGGGGAGTTTTTCAGGATGAAAAGAAACGGAAAGGAGCTAAGCACAGGCAAAATACTATAGGAAAACCTGCTTCAGTCTGCTTTACACCAGACACTGGGAGAGGAATTCCCCTTTCAGCGGGACAATAACCTACAACACAAAGCCAAATCTACACTGGAGTTGCTTACCAAGAAGACAATGAATGTTCCTGAGTGGCCAAGTTACAGTTGACTTAAATCAGCATGAAAAGACTTAAATTACTCTCTAGCCATGATCCCCAACACTGACAGAGCTTGAAGAATTTTGAAAATAATTAAAATGGGCAAACATAGCTCTTAAGAGACTTACCCAGAAAGACTCACAGCTGTAAATCGCTGCCAAAGATCTTTCTAACATGTATTGACTCAGGGAGGTGAATACTTATCGAATCAAGGTATATTCGTGTTTTATTTTTCATTAGTAAAAAAAAATATTTAAAAAATACATTCTTCCACTCTGACATTACAGTATTTTGTATAGATCTTTGACAAAAAAATGACAATTAAATCCATTTCAATCCCACTTTGTAACACTATAAAATGTGAAGAAATCCAAGGGGGGTGTAGACTTTCTATAGGCCCTGTATCTGGGCACTTGCAGGGAAGTCGTACAATTTAGTGTACGTGTTGCCGTGGCTAGCACAGCCCTGTTTGTGAACACTACTAATAGTGGCTTTTGCATTGAGCATGAAGAATACAGCACAAAGCTGCATATCAGGATAAACAAGATGGAGATGGTGAAATCATAAATATAAATGATGAAGCTGTGGCAGGCGTGAGACGAGCATACCTGCTCCGATTGCAGTAGGGGCATACGTTTGCCCTGCAGGGAAAGAAGGCAAGGGAAGAGAGTGATCTTTGTACAGACCAGTCACAGGCAAACTGAGTGAGAACAATACTTACTGTGGAGTATAAACCTAGATAACGTACGGATCAGTCTCCAGAAAAGCCGAATCCTAACTAGAGATATGAGCAACTCCAGTTTTCATGCAAATCTCATTGATATCAGGGTGTGATTTCTGTGAACGTTTGAGTTAAATACTCAAAGTTAGGATTATGCCCCACTTGGGGAACTAGGCCTATTTTGGGGGGAAACTGGGTGAGACAGTCCTATACATACTGCCCTATTAATCCCTTCTGTTGTAACAAAGAATCATTTATGTTATAGATAGATATGGTAGTGGTCACGTAGCACCCTTAATTCATATGTAATCATGCAGTGTTTTTTCCTCAGTGTCAGAGGTACGTTCAACGGGGCACACATTTACGAAACGTTCAGATAGAAATACATTTGGTAGACATGCATTTCAGATCTATTCACTGCATTTCTATCACGACCCAGAGAGTCTGTGTGTGTGTGCGTGTGTGTGTGTGTGGTGGGGGGGGGGGGCTCACCGGAGGCCGCAGCAGGGCAGGGTGAAGAGGTGTAGCAGGGCCAGCAGCACTCGGAGGGGCAGCAGAGTGAACACGTAGAGGAAGGCATCCAGACACAGGAAGAAGCCAAAGATCATCAGCTGCAGGGTAGAACACAACACACACATGTAAAACATGGCTGCTCAATCACACCTACAAATAGAGTAACTGTGTGTGTGTGTGTGTGTGTGTGTGTGTGTGTGTGTGTGTGTGTGTGTGTGTGTGTGTGTGTTTAAAAAGCGTCAGTGTTTGTTGGTCTCTCGATACAGAATGGCACGTTTTCATTTTCACAGGGCAAGCCATATAGTAGATTTTCAAATAGCATTTTCATGTTTACTGAACTAACTACTATAAATACTATATGCGAGCACACACACACACACACACACACAGGTTAAACATGGCCACTGTGTGTGTGTCTACAGTATGCGTGGCATATTTTCATTTTTACAGGTTATTGGCATGTTCAAAGATGACTTGAGTTGTGCTACTTTGAATGTAGTGTAAAATTTCCTGGTATGAGACAGCAAGATTGAGGTAGGCTACAGGCTAAAACACACACACACACACATTAGGCTAAGTATTAAGCCATTTGTTTGGCTGCATATTATTCTATGATAATCAAAAAACATTGGTAGAGGTCATACGTCAACACCACACATCAGACTTGACCCACCGGTTTCTCTCAGAGGTTTGCATTTTACGAAAAGAGGAATACGCTACAAAAAAAACAATCCATTTCAATCCCATTTTTACAAAACAATGGTTTTCAAAATGTAATGATTAGCTTTCACCTTGAAAGGAATTGTCTCAGTCTACACATCACACTCAATACAACGTTTGAAGATAAATGAAAATATACACCTAAAATGCAACTTTTGAGGAAGCAAGGTTAAAAGGGCAAAAAGCCTGCAAACATGAACCCCACACATACCTTCTCAAATAGCAAATACCATCTGAGACCAGTCATCTCATGATGAGAGAGGTTATTAAGCGCGTGCCAGCTTCAGTAAGTCCTGCGTTAGCCTCACAAACAGCAGTAGTGATGGTGTTGCAACTCTTCCCGTTTCCCACCAGGAAGTGAGTAGTGGGGGTTGGGTTGGTTAAAGAGAGTCACAAGTCACTCTTTCATTGGTCGGTCCCTGACTGCTCTCTTCAGGTATTGTAGCCTACTTCAGGCAGAGCTTCTAGACCTAGATCTGTTTACACACATTCCTCAGATCTCCAGGTCATGGAATGCTATGGCTAACCAGTGAGGGTTGGAGTGGGGATGTAGATTAAGCTAGGTGATGACTGATCTACACTGATGTTCAGTCTCAGTGTGAAGGTCTGAGCGAGCACTGTTGCCCGAGGGCAAATTACAAATGAAAAATAGCAATGATGTTAAGGTTGTGGTCCATTTGATTTTTACAGTACTTTCAGAAAGTATTCATACCACTTAACTTTTAGTTTGTACCCCTCTCCAGTGAATTTCAAACCCACATTCAACCACAAAGACCAGGGAGGTTTTCCAATGCCTCACAAAGAAGGGCAGCTATTGGTAGATGGGTAAAAAGATAAAAATGAAAAGCAGACGTTGAATATCATGGGGAAGTTATTACACTTTGGATGGTGTATCAATACACCCAGTAACTACAAAGATACAGGCATCCTTCCTAACTGCCGGAGAGGAAGGAAACCGCTCAGGGATTTCACCAGGAGGCCAATGGTGACTTTAAAACAGAAACAAAGTTTAATGGCTGTGATAGGAAAAAACTAAGGATGGATCAACAACATTGTAGATACTCCACAATACTAACCTAAATGATAGAGTGAAAAGGAAGCCTGTACAAAATAAATATATTCCAAAACATGCATCCTGTTTGCAACAAGGCAGTAAAGCAATTCACTTTTTGTCCTGAATTTAAAAGGGTTATGTTTAGGGCAAATAAAATACATGCAGCTGTTAAGAAATGAACTGTGAAAACAGTTAGAGCCCTCTAGATTTATGATTAATTGAACAATTGTATAGTTCAATTTAGAACAACAATTCCATTTAGTGACTATCCCTGCCAGCATGTTCCCCATTGAACACACCTCAGGTTGAGCTTACTTCAATGAACTAGTCTCTGCTTGTCCACAGATAGCATTGTTCGGGAAAACGCAGAAGTTTGGCAAAGCCATCCCTGTCCCAGAAAATCACATTGCGTTCTACTAGGGCTGTGGCGGTCATGACATTTTGTCAGCCGGTTATTGAAGGGTCTGAATAGTTATGTGAATAAGGTATCTGTTTTTTATTTGTAATAAATTAGCAAAAATGTCTTAAAACCTGTTTTCGCTTTGTCATTATGGGGTAGTGTGTTGAGATTGCAGTTTTTTATTTTTATTTAATCCATTTTAGAATAAGGCTGTAGAATAACAAAATGTGGGAAAAGTAAAGGGGTCTGAATACTTTCCAAAGGTACTGTATGCATAAGCATAAGCTCTAATAAACATATGGATGTTTTGAATTAATCATCACCTTAGAAAGCACTGTCCATTTCCTTGTATATCTTTGAAACAACATCCACAACGACCATGTTTTCCACTCAGTTTCAACCTGTTGTTGAACTTCTTTCTTTAAATTGATCTATCAAGGTGAGGCGAGTTTTAAAAAGCACGATACTGTTTTGATGATAAGTGTTTGATGTGATTTTCGATTGCAGTTGTATTAATGGGTAGAGACAATCGAGCGCTGAGTACCAGGCCATTAGGACCAGATGGTCGTTACCAAGTTGGGTTCTGAATGCATGTCCAGAGTGCATAAGAGGAGATTACCATGACTCGATGGTCAAGTGGAATTGGTCTCCGGTCATGACTCATGACTGCCGGTGTGGCGATAATACAGTCACCGCAACAGCCCCAGGTTCAAAGAATTGCTGAACAGTGAACCATCATATTTCTGTATAAAATATCTAATAATTAAGGAGAAGGATTGCTGTTTTGAATGTGGTCAAGTTAGTGTGGTAGAGGTGGAAAAACTATTGTTATCCATCAATAACGATAAGCCACCGGGTACAGACAACCTTGATGGGAAACTATTGAGAATGCCACCCCTATTTGCTATATCTTCAACCAAAGCTTAAAGGAGTGTGCATGTCCACAGGCGTGGAAGGAAGCTAAAGTAATTCCACTGCCTAAAAATAGTAAAGCACCCATTGCTGGTTCTAACAGCTGCCCAATCAATTTGCTGCCTATTCATAGTAAATTGATGGAGAGAATTTTGTTGACCAAACACATTGCAATTTTTCAGAGAACAAGTTAACTACTGACTTTCAGCATGCATATAGAGAAGGGCACTCAACTTGTACTGCACTGACTCAGATGACTGATGATTGGTTAAAATATGATAGTTGGAGCGGTATTGTTAAATTTCAGTGCAGCCTTTGATGTTATTGAAGAAACCCACTTGCTATGTCTTTACATCACCTTCCATAACACGGTTGGAGAGTTATTTATCCAATAGAACCCAGAGAGTGTTCTTCAATGGAAGCTTCTCTAACATCAGATACAGTTTATTAAAAGTAGTCCCAGAATAGTAGCTATCGCAGAACACACACACACACACACACACACACACACACACACACACACACACACACACCTTCTCAATGGTTGGGGGTTTTGAGGAGAGAAATAAAGGCATGGGTAAATTTACCTATTTCTGGTATCAGAATTTTGTTTATTTAGAGGTTTATTATTCCCAGGTGAGTTTACAGAGGTGAATTTATGGGAATCTTTGTAACATTCCATTGAAAATGTAAACAACACCGCCATCTACTGGTTCTATAGAGACGCTGCATCATGTTATCAATGTAACATGTTACAACACCACCATCTAGTGATTGTATAGAGACACTACATCATACTTATTAAATACAAATCAAATGTTATCTGTCACATACACGTGTTTTGCAGATATTATGTGTGTAGCAAAATGCTTGTGCTTCTAGCTCCGACAGTGCAGTAATATCTAATAATGGCTGTGTTCGAATACCCATACTAACATACTACATACTTAATGAGTATATACTACATACTGTAATGACCCGGCTGGGTCATAAAGGAAAAAGAGACGGACTCTAGGTGTGCAGGTCAGAACACAGGTTTATTCCTAAACTGGGCTATTGTTCAGGCCACAGCCCACGCCGCTAAATGCCGAATGTACACAACTATACCAAGTCTAATTAATGTTTACTCCCATAGGAACAGATCAAGGCCCCGAACAGAAAGAGAGAGAAGATGAGACAGTAATCCCTATTTATCATTTCCAAATCCCGCGGGATTACCCATCATACCCCCCCAACCTTTCCCTCTGTCCTGACATATTTAACCCCTGCTAGTAGCCATGAGAACCATAACACACCCACAAACACAGAACACAATACCGGGTCGTTACATAGCCCCCCCCTTTCTAAACCCTAGCCCCTAGGGTTACACAATAAAATCCTTAAAACGACCCGGAGGTCGCATCAGTCTCTTGGGCCTCCCGTGGCTCTCACCGGTAAACCCCCAGAACACTCATCTGCCCCAATGTCATTTCCAGCGCCCTCCGAAGAAGCAGCCCCCATCCCAGGCTCAGGTTGCGCTAGAGTCTCCTCGTTAGACTGTTCCCGTGGGCTCACATCAGAGACCTCACTCCCATTTCCTACCGTTTTCTTCCCTCTGTAGGGTGCCAATCGGTCCCGGTGGACCACCACCTTCCTGCTCCGTGGGGGGACCTCCACCCGGTACGTCACCTCCCCCACTCTCTCTATCACCAGACACGGCCCCACCCATGCACTGTCCAGCTTTGGGCACCGCCCCTTCTTGCGCGTGGGGTTGTGAAGCCACACACATTCTCCCGCTCCAAAGTGCCTCCCCCTAGCGCGCGAGTCGTAGTGGCGCTTTTGGCGCACCCCTGCGTTCTCGAGTTGCTCTCTTGCGAAGGTGTGAGCCGCTTCTAACCGGTTCTGCAGACGACACACATAGTTCGGGCCAGGCAAAACCCCGTCGTCATTATCAGGAGGGTGGCCAAACGTCAGTTCGGCTGGGGTGCGCAACTCACGACCTAACATTAGTAGCGCTGGGGAGCACGCAGTCGATTCTTGAACAGCCGACCTACATGCCATAAGAATAAACGGTAAGTGGGTGTCCCAATCTCTCTGGTGTTTTGAGGTAACGATGGCCAGCTGCTGTGCTAACGTTCTGTTAAATCTTTCCACCAGCCCATCACTCTGGGGGTGAAGCGGAGTAGTGCGCGTCTTCTCTGCGCCTAACCGTCTACACAACTCTGAGAACACCCGTGACTCGAAGTTTCTCCCCTGGTCGCTGTGAATAGACTGTGGCACCCCAAACCGACTGATTATTCCCCCCACCAACGCATCAGCTACTGTCTCTGCCTCCTGGTCTGGGAGAGCGTAAGCCTCCGGCCACTTGGTGAAGTAGTCCATAGCGGTTAGAATCCACCTGTTACCTCTGTCTGTGGTTGGAAACGGCCCCACTATGTCTACCCCCAGTCTCTCCATGGGCTCCCCTACTGGGAATTGTTGTAGGAGGGCGTGTGACTGGCCTGGAGGTCCTTTTTTAGCAGCACACTCATCGCACTGCCTACAAAAGTCCTCAACATCCCTCCTGTGCCTGGCCCAATAGAAGCCTTTACGCATGCGCTTTAACGTTTTGGAGACCCCAAAATGCCCTGCGCCAACTCCCCCATGAAGCTGCTGTAACACGCTCCCCTGCAGCCTTTTGGGCACCACTACCTGCCACGTAATTTCTCCAGTCGCTGGCTTTTTCCACCCCCTCTGGAGCACTCCCTCAGCCACTCTAAGGACTGTGAATTTAGCCCACAGTCCCTTGGTGACTGGTGATAGAGGGGCTACTTCCCCCCACGGCGGTCGTCTTCTCTCTTCCACCCACCGCAGCACAGGACGCAGCTCTGCGTCCTCCTCCTGGCGACGCCTCCACTCCCCAACGTCCACAGCCTCAAGCTCCCGGCACTCTGTCACACTCAGCTGACTCACCGTGGCGGTGACTCCCTCCTCCCTGCACAGTTCTCTCTCTCGCTCCACCCGTTTGGCGCAGTACCCACAGCCATCCTCAGCACACGGGCGGCGGGACAAGGCGTCTGCATTGCTGTGGCGAAGGCCGGCTCTGTGCTCCACCTGGAAGTCGTAGGGTTGCAGCTCCTCCAGCCAGCGGGCAATCTGACCCTCTGGCTCCTTGAAGGAGAGAAGCCACTGCAGGGCGGAGTGATCCGTCCGGACCACATAACGGCAGGCCCCCCAGGTAGTACTTGAAATGGCGTACTGCTGCCACGACAGCCAAAAGCTCTCTCCTTGTCACGCAGTAGCGTTTTTCAGCCTTATCAAAAGTCCTGCTGTAATAAGCTACTACGTGTTCCCCATCAGGACCACGCTGAGCCAGCACAGCCCCCAAACCCTCATTGCTTGCGTCGGTGTCCAGGATGAACGGACGGTTCGGGTCTGGTGAGGCCAGGACAGGGGCCTCCATCAGGGCACGTTTGAGAGCCTCAAACGCCCGCTGGTGCTCTTCGGTCCACTGAAAAACAGTGTCCTCCTTGAGAAGGTGGTTCAACGGAGCCGCTACCCCCGCAAACCACTTCACAAACCTACGATAGTAGGATGCCAGCCCCAGGAAGCTCTTAACCTCTTTTTTTCCCCCTGGAACTGGCCACCCCCTCACAGCCTCTACTTTGTCTGGCATCGTGCTGATGCCCTCACCACCCAGCTGATGCCCCAGGAACGCCACCTCCCTTTGCATGAAATGGCACTTTCCCGGATGTAATTTTAGCCCCGCCCCCGAGATCCTCTCTAACACTCGCCTAAGTGCCCCCAGTGCCCCCTCAAACGATGTGCCGTGCACCAATATGTCGTCTAGGTACACAACACACTCGTCTCTCGGAACCCCCGCCAGCACTCTGTCCATGAGCCTCTCAAAGGTGGCAGGAGCATTACAGAGCCCGAAGCACAGCACCTTGAACTGCCAATGGCCCCTATCTGTGGAGAAGGCCGTTTTTTCACGTGCCCCTGGCGAGAGGGGCACCTGCCAGTAGCCACTGCGCAGATCAAGGGAGGAGAACCACGAGGACCCTCTCACGTGGTCTAGCGACTCATCAATCCTCGATAGGGGATAAGAGTCTTTAGTGGTGACAGAATTTAGGCCCCTGTAGTCAACACAAAACCTAAGTTTACCCCCTTTCTTAGGCACCATGACGACCGGCGCAGACCATGGGCTATCTGATGGCTCAATGAAATCAGCCCGCAACATGTCAACAATAGCTGTGTCTGCTGCTTCCCTCCTGGCAAGGGGAATACGACGGGGCCGAATTTTAATGGGTCGGGCGTCCCCAGTGTCTATTTCGTGCTGAACTAGGTGCGTTTGTCCTACCTCATCTTCCCCCCAAGCGAAGCTATCTTTAAAGTCCAACAGCAGCTGCTTTAACTGTCTCTGTTGTCTGTCATCCAGACCCTGACAGTTCTTCAGCCACACAGCCTCGACGGCGTCGATAGCTTACTCCTTCCTAGCTATCTCCACTGCAGCCCGCAGAGATGGTGGGTCCGCCATCTGAACATGCTTACCCAGTTCGGTGGAAGAGAGCGCTCTAATAAAACTGTCCCGTGCCAGCTCGTCTTGCACCCCAATCGGCATAGTTGCATAAGCCCGCCTGGTCAGGCTCAGAATACCACTTGCCAACGCCTTTAATGATTCCCCCTGAAGTCTCTTTTTGTTACTCAGTTCAATCCGCAGCATGTTGGGCTGCGCGTCGCTGCCGAAACGACCCCCCAATGCCTCCACTAGCGCACCGTAGTCGCCCCTCTCGTCCGGGGCTAGCGTTAACAGGCATTCCGACGCCTCCTCTGTCAGGCTCAGGGCAAGCTGTAACGCTTTCGTCTCGTCAGACCACCTCCCGGCTCTAGCCAACAACTCGAATTGAGTGAAAAAAACTTCCCATTTACCTTGACCATTGAACTTTGGCAGTTTAGCCGCCACCGTGGCTAATGGCAATATTCCGCTGCCATCTCTGTTTACATAAGCAGGCCATTTCCGCACCTGGTGACGTCGATATCCCCGTCGCCGTGACGTCTGCTCTCGAGCGGCGTGAAGGAAAACCCGCCAGTTCTGCCATCTTGCTGACTGACAATTTAACTCCCGCCATGTGGCCCTCCAGTTCTTCGACGGCAGTCGCCGCCCGACCCTCCCGACCGGGTACCCCCGAGCCCACAACGGACACATTGTCCGACTCTTCCTTAATTTTCCGCCTCGCCCCAAGCATCATGACCGTAGATGCGAGTCACGCTAAAGCTAACCCAGCCTATACTAAACAGCTAACTCGCCTAGTCTTGGTCCCGTAGGTCGAAAGCACTTCTGACACCAATGTAATGACCCGGCTGGGTCATAAAGGAAAAAGAGACGGACTCTAGGTGTGCAGGTCAGAACACAGGTTTATTCCTAAACTGGGCTATTGTTCAGGCCACAGCCCACGCCGCTAAATGCCGAATGTACACAACTATACCAAGTCTAATTAATGTTTACTCCCATAGGAACAGATCAAGGCCCCGAACAGAAAGAGAGAGAAGATGAGACAGTAATCCCTATTTATCATTTCCAAGTCCCGCGGGATTACCCATCATACCCCCCCAACCTTTCCCTCTGTCCTGACATATTTAACCCCTGCTAGTAGCCATGAGAACCATAACACACCCACAAACACAGAACACAATACCGGGTCGTTACAATACTATTAGTTCATTTTAGTATACTGTAAAAGAACGGTATCATTTCAGTTGAGTGTACTAGAACTTGCTGGCCTGTTAGCATAACAAATGACTAGCTAAACATTTTACGATTTCGGGTGTGTTCGTAAATTCAATCTGCAGTGACAGAGTGTGCTCTGGGCGTTCGTAAATCCAGAGCGCTGGACGCTTTGGCCCGAGGAGTAGGGTTAATCCGAGCGTTCAACGGCAGTCAAGCACCCAAGCTAACTGGCTAACACCTCACTCTGACCATTTTACTCGCCATAGCAGAGCTGGTTAGGTTGTTTTTATGTTATCCAGGGCTTTGGTGACTGTAACTGTGCTACAGGCAACAATTTATTTAGCTTTTTTTTGCAGACGTTTACTGACACCGGCCATATTCAACGGTGTGCGAGAGTGCTCCGAAATCGGAATAGGTAGCCAGAATTAACAATGTCCATTGAAACGCATAATGACTATACCACTTCGCTAAGAATGATGTGAATACTCAAGTCAATAAACGTTGGTTAGTTAGTTAATATACTGCCTGGCAAGTTCATGTATTAGTATCCAACTAACGTTAGGTAACTAGCTAACATACCGGTACATACTGCTGGAATGCTATGCGATTCGTAAGGATAGCGTAGCTAACAAATTGTCAGCCAACATAACGTGTAACACAATTTATTTATAAAGTCATTACTTTATTACATTGCTCAACATTTTCTTGACATTTGTCATTAATTAGTTCAATGAATTTGTATTCGCTCTCGTCGGACTTCGGCTGCATATTTTCTGCCATTTTCTTCAAATCTGAAAAGGTGAGGGCACGCCCATTTTCTGAAGAATTGCATTATGGGCCCTAAAAGTACAAAAATAGTGTCCTCTGCGTCTATACTTCGTATTTTGGCAAATTGTTGATTCTTCACAAAAAATTACAGTTTTATATCTTTATGTTTGAAGCCTGAAATGTAGCAAAAAGTCGAAAAGTTCAAGAGGGCCGAATACTTTCGCAAGGCACTGTATATACACTCAATTCACGTCACAAATAGTATGCTTAGTGCGGTTAGTATGAGTATTCGAACACAACTCATGTCTATGACAGCATATCAAAAAACATTATGGGCTGCAATAATAGGCAATAGCAATAAATGACAGAGAAAGAACCATGTAGGCCTACACACTATTCTCTGTATATCAATTTGTGTCAACTCTATAAAAAATGCGAAGTGAATATCAATACAAAATTTGAAAATTAATTTCACTGGAAATACCAGATGCCCCAGAACATTACCAAGGGCAATGCTAAACAAACACTGTTGAACTGTCCTTTTTGTGTGGTTATCTGTGTGTGTGTGTGTGTGTGTGTGTGTGTGTGTGGTTCGCAGGGGGCCTCTACTGTACCTTTTCCAGTTCTCTGGGAATGCGCATGCATGTGTACACTCTCTCTCTGCGCTCCGTGTATTTTGCTTCGTTGTGCTCCAGGAAGTAGCCCCGGGTCAGCTCAGCACACAGGAAGCGTGCCAGCGACGGATCTGGAAAAACATTATGACAACACTTAGCGCTCTGTTACCACATGGCTATTGTCCCTCCACAGTCACTGTTCACACTCTTGGTGATCAACACAATGGCCAAAATACATGGCAGTGTTCTAACTGTGGTAAGTTCTGACACAGAAAACAAAATATAACATGAATGAAAATGTGAGGGAAAGGAAATTTCTCTTTTGAAAATGAAAGAAAGAATTTGACAAACCAATCATTGCCTAAATAAGACAAAGTAGCCTAACCATTCATATAGGACTGGTGGCGACCCGTCATTCAGGGCAGAGCCCCACCTGTTTTGAGCATTTTTAGGTGAATTTTTTTAGCAAAAGATAAATATAAAAAATACAAATATATATTATTTTTTGGGGAGGGGCTTGCCTGTTTTGCATGTTATTTTGGCATTAATATGTGTCACATATCAGTTTGCAAACAATGTAAAAAAAATAAAATAATTATTACACTACTGATCAAAAGTTTGGGGTCACTTAGAAATGTCTTTGTTTTTGAAAGAGAAGCAACTTTTTTGTCCATTAAAATAACATCAAATTGATCAGAAATACAGTGTAGACATTGTTAATGCTGTAAATGACTATTGTAGTTGGAAACGGCTGATTTTTAATGGAATATCTATGAAGGCTATTCCATGTGAGAAATTGCCAAGAAACTTAAGATCTCGTACAACGCTGTGTACTACTCCCTTCACAGAACAGCGCAAACTGGCTCAAACCAGAATAGAAAGAGGAGTGGGAGGCCCCGGTGCAAAACTGAGCAAGAGCACAAGTACATTAGAGTGTCTAGTTTGAGAAACAGACACCTCACAAGTCCTCATCTGGTAGCCTCATTAAATAGTACCCGCAAAACACCATCTCAACGTCAACAGTGAAGAGGCGACCCCAAGATACTGGCCTTCTAGGCAGAGTAGCCTTTAAAAATGATAAACTTGGATTAGCTAACACAACGTGCCATTAGAACACAGGAGTGATGATTACTGATAATGGGCCTCTGTACGCCTATGTAGATATTTCATTAAAAATCAATTTCCAGCTACAACAGTCATTTTTTACAACATAAACAATGTCTACACTGTATTTCTGATCAATTTGATGTTATTTTAATGGACAAAAAAGTTGCTTTTCTTTCAAAAACAAGGACATTTCTAAGTGCCCTAAAACTTTTGAACGGTAATGTATATCGAGTTAATAAATCCGCATACAAACATGGTCTCTTTTTTGTTTTCTTGGGTAAGGCAGCTCCAAAATGCAGATGTTTCAGCCTAGCTCAGTGCTTTCTGTGGTGGTGGGCAAGCCAGCAGAAAATACGGAGCGTTGCACCGTGATTGGCTCAGTGTTCTGTCACTCATGGGGACACTACATCACCACCAAGTCTAAGGGTAGAGCTAGAAAATTGGGTGCTGCCATAGTTACATTGGAAGTGCCCATCCAAGAAGGCTCAAGGTCATTGGCCACAGATAAAATTACATCAAATCACATTATATCTACAATAACTTTGATTAGACTGATCATGTCAACGTCATACTTTCAAACTCTTAGCTAGCAGTCATCATCATGAATCAAGTCAACAATCTACTGGCAAATACTTTTTAATCCTTGTCTTATGAAGAGAAATAATGAAGAGAAATTATAGATAAAATGTATCAGTGCTCATCGGTCATTGGACATAAACATTACACAACAAGCTGGAAATCGCAAATTTAACAATGAGTGGTTTGGAAGAAATCAGTGACAGTGGCTAACTGCAAGCATTGCAAAGCAAACACTAGCCTGTTATTCAGTGGAGTGGCTGTGTGGTCCCAAATCTGGGATTATGGGGCTCTTTTCCAAGTTTAAAATGAAAACATTAACAATGGCCATGCTGTGAATGAAGCATGATTTGTGCCGTGCTCAAAACAACTTAGCTCGGAATTGCAAAAACTTGACTTCAGTAAATTCAAGACAACTGGGAAGTTGGGAATAAACGAGCTCCGACTGGAAAAATACGCTTTAAATGGTCATCCAACTTGGAATTGTAAATCCGGCCTCTTTCTATAGCTACGACCTGAAGATCAATGACATCATCATGATTCGACCTTGTTTATTTATAAAAAAAAATCCTCAAGAGTTCCCAGTTGTTTTGAAAGCACCATAAATTCAGAGAATGCCAGACTTTGATGACAACATTTTCCCACGAAGGACCGCCGCGCCACCTTCCTGTTCAAGTGAGCACAACACAACAAGGTGCGTCCAAAAATGTATTGTATGCTTCTGCATAAATTATGTAATATGACTGGGAGATATGTATACTGTAGCTAAGAAAGTAATACTAAGTGTATGTTGTGTAGTAAGATGTTAGTAGACCATGTGCCTCACCCTAATAATTTGGTCTATTTACCCTTCTTAATTTCGCTTACTGTTCTGACTTGGTGGTGCACATGTAGCCTATAACCTGTTTTAGAGAAATGTAATAATTGAATATTGAATATTTCATTGTCTGCTTATATGCCCCTTTATTTATCCTACGGTTCTGACTTGGTGTACAGGGAGAACACTGTAAGAACAGCCCATGTTTTGAATTCTGTCGCTATACATTTAAAAAGTGCTAATAAATAGTTATATTGACTACGTCCGTCCTAGCTCGCTCATTAATGTCTTAATCAAAATTACGGATTACCTCTTATCCGCGTGTCGTCCCCTTATGCCATAGTTTGTACATCTCAATTGTCATCAGAAACCACATTTGTTTGAGCAAGTCAGCCATATCAGCTATGTTTTTTTAAAAGGCAGTAAATGAGGCTGTTTCGCTGGAAGAAGAGGCTCCGCTGATGTGTAGGTGTAGCAGTGGTAAGATGTTGGGACTGCTGTTGGGACAGCTTTATGTAGGCCGTTTGTGGGCACCGTTTGTCACCGTTATAGTGCAATTAATGTATTGTTTTGTAGTGGCTTTGCTGGCATGCGTCCCACTTTTTTTTCCCCCACCAAGATTGACATGCTATAATTTCCACTGTATAGGCCGTCATTGTAAATAACAATTTGATCTTAACTGACTTGCCTAGTTAAATAAAGGTTAAATTAAAAAATACAATAAAAATAGGACCTGAACCAACTGAATTGGTCATGTCTAGAATGGATGCAGCTTTTCTCAAATTGACATCAAAAGTATAATTTAAAATATATATTTTAGCTAACCCTAACCTATTTCTCACAACCTACTACGTTAATTCTCCTAACCTGCTGTGTAATTTCTCCTTAACCTGCTATGAAAAGTAAATCTTGACAATAGCTGTATTCCTTCTAGACAAAACCAACTGAAATTTGAAGGCCACTTTAACCCTAATGGATTATCTAATACACTTGCTAGATATGACTTTTGGCATGAGGAAAACTTTCTGAGCTACAATGGCAGCACAATTAATTACCATCCCACTTATGAAGTTTTGGAGTATAGTAACTACGAGTATGCTGTGCTGTTAAATATACATAACAGCAGAATTTATGCAGAATTGAAAACAGTCTCACATGAGTGAGCAGAGACTGTTCTTGTTTGTTGATGTGAAGCATAGGTCCCCGCCCCCCTTTTTACATTGACTTGAGGGCGTTACCCGAAATGACCCCATACAGTCTTGAAATATTTTCCAGTCGGTTGGAAATAGCGAGAACCTGTCAAACATGATATATTGAAAACAAAGGTGATTTCCAACAGAAATCAATTGTCTACTTTGACCGGATTCCACAACGTTTTGTAGTAACTCGGCGCCCTACAGTTACAGTATGCATTGATGCATGCAAAAAGAAAAGGCAGCAAGCTAACGTTAGCCCAAACATTGACTTCATAGGTAACGTTAGCTAGAGAAACATTAACTTGTGCTAAGCAAAGAACGTAGCTACCTAATCCTAGATACTGTAGTTCACTATCTTGCTAGCTAGCAGGGTCTATGCCGACTTTAGTGACTGTTGCCCCCTCCACGTTGGCTAGCCCAATAATATACTAAAGGTAGTTAGCGTCTATGAATGGGGTACGTTAACGTACATGTCTCGTGCCTTGGCGCGGTTCGTGACATGCAAGCGAATTACCAGGAATTAAAACGTCGTAAGTAAACGACAAATATTTGTAATGATCAGTTAGCATAAATATATTTGTCACGGGCTACTAATATAAAAGGTGAGAAAGCCTAACTGAAAGCCTCTATTGAAAAACAATCTTGCAAACCAGCTTGTTAGCTATGACAACACCGTTTGACAGCTAGACAATCCAATGTCTGTGCATTCTGTCGGGACAGCCCAACGATAACAGAAAATGTTGTGCCACTATGACATGTATTTTACAATGCCTTTCGTGTGATCGTCAGCTTCCAATGCATTATTAATCTACATATTAAAGAGGTCAGATAAAATGATAGCTAAACGATACCGCTTTGATCTGCGCAAGAGATCCAAGGAAACCCACCTGAGTTTTCGCGTTCACGTTGCTCCCGTCTGACAGCGTTAATATCGTAAAAGCCCAATGTTTCCGCCAAATCTGGAGTTGTAACGATTTTCTCCGACTTTGGTATGTCATCCCATGGCCGTTTCCCCTCCTTCTTGTCCTCATTTTCGGTTTCTTTTTCATCTGACGGCCCGGTCCCCAACAAGTCCGCCATCTTCACTATGCCGCCGCGCTGGTAACAACATTCAGAGACCAACGCAACGTCACCACATACTCACGCAGGGATTGATTCATAAAATATACAATCATATAAATATTTATCAAACACATTATCCACACCGATTATAGACCCACAAAATTCACCACATATATGTACTACAGGTATGTGATTTGTAATATTTTGCCTTATCCAAAATAAGTATCACATAATCATAGGCTTTTGTAAAAAAATTTTTAAAAAATAAGGTGACAATTTCAATTAAATCTCAATTAATTTAACCGCAATATTCAATCAATGGGAATAATAACATTTTGATGTGAATGTCAAACCAAATAGGAATATTCTATTTGGATAATCAATGTTCTTTCACAACCACAAGATGGCGACAAAGAACCATCCAAATATTTCACACTTGGGGTGCGTTCGTAAATTCCCTCTGGAGTGCCAGCCTTGCACTCAGAGTGTGCTCTGGGCGTTTGTAAATTCTGAACATTGTCAGATTGTCCATTTGTAAATTCAGAGCATTTCGCTCTTGGAGCGTTCAGAGCACACACAGGACGCTCTGGCTGAGGAGTAGGGTTGATCCGAATGTTCTGACCTCACAACGGTAGTCAAGCACCCAAGCTAACTGGCTAAAGTTAGCCAGCTTGCTAGCTATTTCCAGACATAAATGAAAGCACACCTCACTTTGACCATTTTACTCACCCTAGCAGAGCTGGTTAGGCTGTTTTTATGTTATCCAGAGCATTGGTGACTGTAACTGTGCAGCTTGGAATAATTGAATTACTATTTTTTGCCGATGTCTACTGTCACCGGTCATATTCAACGGGTGTTGAGCGTTAGTAAATTCATCAGTTATTCTGCGCTCTAGCACACTCAGACGAGAGTGCTCTGAAATCGGAGTAGATAGCCATAGTGAATTTACGAACGCACCCTTGATATCCTGCTGCTTCGCTGCCTTTAGTAACTGATGCCTGAATGATTGATTTCTGTCTTGATTCCTGTTCAAAGAGAAACAAATGGATTGGTGAACCAGTTGACCCCAGTTAACTCATTATATTGATCAAGAAGGGGTGGCTTACATTAGCCACATTAGAAATTGGTCATAAAATAGGTTATTGTCCATCAATCTGTCACATTGGAAAAACGTTACGATACAGCACAGTTACGCTGTAGTAACATCATATCGTTTTGGCTACCTATTGATAGACACGAGGAAAGACAGACTAGAATAAAGGTATAGGAAAACAGATTAATGGAGAAACAGACATGCATGAACACAGAATGCACAGTAATCCATACAATTTCTGCAGAAACCCAATCGGAAAAATCTTTAAGCACGGTTTATTGGCACACATAATGGCAAAGCATACATACCAGACATCAGATATGACACAAAACATCTCTGCAATATAATGTACAAATTGTGCAGAGTTTTAATAATACCAGGTTCAAATCTATTCAGAAATGTGTTAGCTTCCTTACAAATGCACAAATAAATACACAAAAGATCCAAACGTTGTCTTCTTGCCTTTAAGAAACAAAATCCAACAGAAGAGTAAACTAGAGGAGATCAGGGGGGAATCATAGTCAAAGAACAACTGGTAACACTAAAGCAGGGGTTTTAAAACTGCATTTCTGTAGGGCCTTGAGTATGCTGGTTTTTGCTCAATAATTTGCAAATGATGTATACTGAACGAAAAAATTTATGCAACATGCAACCATTTCAACGATTTTACTGAGTTACAGTTCATATAAGTAAATCAGTATTTTTGAAATAAATGAATTAGACCCTAATCAATAGATTTCACTTGACTGGGCAGGGGCGCAGCGTGGGGCCATGCGTGGGGCCATGCGTGGGCCTGGGAGGCATAGGCCCACCCACTGGGGAGCCAGGCCGAATGAGTTTTCCCCCACAAAAGGGCTTTATTACAGACATAAATACTCCTCAGTTTCATCAGCTGTCTGGGTGGCTGGTCTCAGATGATCCCGCAGGTGAAGAAGCCGGATGTGGAGGTCCTGGGCTGGCATGGTTACACGTGGTCTGCAGTTGTGAGGACGGTTGGACGTACTGCCAAATTCTCTAAAACTACATTGGAGGTGGCTTATGGTAGAGAAATGAACATTCAATTCTCTGGCAACAGCTCTGGTGGACATTCCTGCAGTCAGCATGCCAATTGCACACTCCCTCAAAACTTGAGACATCTGTGGCATTGGGTTGTGTGACAAATTTTTGTGGCCTTTATTTTCTCCAACACAAGGTGCACCTGTGTAATGATCATGCTGTTTAATCAGTTTCTTGAAATGCCACACCTATCAGGTGGATGGATTATCTTGGCAAAGGAGAAATGCTCATTAATAGGGATGTAAACAAATTTGTGCACAAAATTGTAGAGAAATAAGCTTTTTGTGCGTATGAAAAATTTCTGTAATCTTTTGTTTCAGCTCATGAAACATGGGACCAACACTTCACATGTTGTTGTTATATTTTTGTTCAGTATATCTTTAATATCTCTCCAATGAGACTAAAATGTTGTTTAAGATCTGATTTCTGCATTAATTCAATGACTGAATATAAACAAAACAATAAATGTGCTGCTTATAGCAGCAGAAATCGGTCGGACAGACAACCAGAATCCAAAATGCCCTATAGAAATTTGAAACTCCTACAAATAAGAAAGCTTTTCAAAATACCTGCCATGTACAGTACAAAATGGTTTCAGAATGGTGGCTAATCTTAAATGGATAAAATTGTAGTTCACATCTCTATTTACAGAGCACAGAGCTAGTTAGAGGACTCATCCTTATATCTGTGCCATTATAGAATCTGTGACAGCATGAGCAACCCATTGAGGCTACAACCCATAGAAATCCCTACCTAGTTGACTACTTTAAAATGAAGGAAGCTGGAAGGCCTCAATGGCGCTGCTCCTGGTAAAACGGTCTCTATCATTCTCTATGTTACAGAGCTAGAAACCTTGTAACAGTGTTCCCAAACTGATGAATAAAATGGCTATGTCACAAAAAGGTACGTAATATACTGTATTTATTTATTTATCCTTTATTTAACTAGGCAAGTCAGTTAAGAACAAATTCTTATTTACAATGACGGCCTCCCAGAGAACATTGGGTTAACTGCCTTGTTCAGGGGCAGGACGACAGATTTTTACCTTGTCAGCTCGAGGATTCGATCCAGGAACCTTTCGGTTACTGGCCCAACGCTCAAACCACTAGGCTACCTGCCTCCCTGTACTGTACAGTACAGTACCAGTCAAAAGTTTGGACACACCTACTCATTTAAGGGTTTTTCTTTATTTTTACTATTTTCTACATTGTAGAATAATAGCGAAGACATCAAAACTATTAAATAACACATATGGAGTCATGTAGTAACGAAAAAAGTAAATATATCTAAATATATTTTAGATTCTTCAAATAGCCAACCTTTGCTTTGACAGCTTTGCACACTCTTGGTATTCTCTCAACCAGCTTCACCTGGAATGCTTTTCCAACAGTCTTGAAGGAGTTCCCACATATGCTGAGCACTTGTTGGCTGCTTTTCATTCACTCTGTGGTCCAACTCATCCCAAACCATCTCAATTGGGTTGAGGTAGGGTGATTGTGGAGGCCAGGTCATCTGATGCAGCTCTCCATCACTCTCCTTCTTGGTCAAATAGCCATCCGTTCTAATCTGCGTCTCACAAAGACACAGCGGTTGGAACCTAAAATCAAACATTTGGACTCATCAGACCAAAGGACAGATTTTGACTGGTCCAATGTCCATTGCTCGTGTTTCTTGGCCCAAGCAAGTCTCTTCTTCTTATTGGTGTCCTTTAGTAGTGGGTTCTTTGCAGCAATTCGACCATGAAGGCCTGATTCACGCAGCCTCCTCTGAACAGTTGATGTTGAGATGTGTCTGTTACTTGAGCTCTGTGAAGCATTTATTTGGCCTGCAATTTCTGAGGCTGGTAACGCTAATGAATTTACCCTCTGCAGCAGAGGTAACTCTGGGTCTTCCTATCCTGTGGCGGTCCTCATGAGAGCCAGTTTCATCATAGCGCTTGATGGTTTTTGCGACTGCACTTGAAGAAACTTTCAAATTTCTTGAAATGTTCTGTATTGACTGACCTTCATGTCTTAAAGCAATGATGGCCTGTCATTTCTCTTTGCTTATTTGAGCTGTTCTTCCCATAATATGTATTTGGTCTTTTACCAAGTACGGCTATCTTCTGTCTACCACCTTTACCTTGTCACAACACAATTGATTGGCTCAAACGCATTAAGAAGGAAAGAAATTTAAAAAATGTACTTTTAACAAGGCATACCTGTTAATTGAAATGCATTCCAGGTGCTACCAGGTGCTACCTCATGAAGTTGGTTGAGAGAATGCCAAGACTGTGCAAAGCTGTCATCATGGCAAAGGGTGGCTACTTTGAACAATCTCAAATATAAAATATATTTTGATTTGTTTAACACTTTGTTGGTTACTACATGATTCCATATGTGTTATTTCATAGTTTTGATATCTTCACTATTATTCTACAATGTAGAAATAGTAAAAATAAAGAAAAACCCTTGAATGAGTAGGTGTGTCCAAACATTTGGCTGGTACTGTATATCAAACAAACAAAATTAAATCATGCAGGAAAAACCTTTAAACATCAGTTTGGGAGTAGGTCATTAAAGGGAAAGAACAAATTCCAAATGTGAAAGGCCTACTGATTGGCAAAGTACAAACATGATTGTAAAGTATTTTGGGGAGAAGCAAAAGAACACCAATAGACTACAAACACAATCAAACAGGTTTGCATGAAATAACAATTGGCGCTGATGCCGTAATTCTGGAAAAGCAATCATGGAACACGTGTCTCCCCACTTGAAGCTGTCCTTAATGGTGAAACAGAGTCACTTTCCTTTTCATTGAAAATCCAACAAAAACAACAATGTAAACAAACCAACAGCCAAATTAATTTCCAATAAAAAGGCAAAAGCTCAAGTCTGCGATGTCTCGGCCATCGCGGATGCAGTTTGGTGGCTCTATATGGGCTGAGTATAAACCTTGCCGGTTAGTTCTGATTGAGGCTGATGCCCTTAAAGGAGCCATTTTGTTTTTGATGTTTTGTTTTGACTTTCCCTGTCAACTGTCCCAGAGGTGTTGCAACCTGCAAATCAAAGGTCAAAAGGGCAACAACCACAGAATCACACTACAGTTAAAGCTCAAGGACTGAGAAGGTGTCCATGAAGGACAATTCATATGAACACCTGCATTGTGTCATTCCCAGAGCTATCCCAACTCCCCTAACACTGAATTCCCACCAAATCCAAACAGAGGAATTCTAGGAAAAATTGAAAAAAGAAAACCCAGTATTGTTTATGTCGTCATTGCAATGCATACAACCTGTATGTATTTAGGTGAAAAAGCAGTGTTATTCGTATGGATATTGCTGTGCAATGTTAGTCAGTTCTCTGTCTTTCTCCTCGATGTTACAGTGAAGTCGAAGAAGAATTGTTCTGGTATTTGGTGCAGATGATTGATCATGATGAGTGACAGTGACACCGTTGACCACGACGTGAAAAAAATTGCCAACAGGGTTCAATTCAGTACAATGTGAGGTTTTAGAGGGCACCGCCCTAATGTGCCAAATAGGTACAGTTTTTTTAATAATTATTTTCCCTCTTTGTTTTACTGTGAGGGCAACATGGTCTCATTAGAATATGTCCAAAATAGTAACATTCAACCATTGAAGTTAAATGTCAGCTAAGCGGACATATGAAGGTTGGGGCACTGACTGTGCTCTCGGTGGCCTTGGTCTCTGTGTGTTCTACTGTGACGACTGCGGCGCTGTGCTATCGGCCTTGCTGTCCTGGTTGTTGAGCGGCTTGCTGCCCCACGGGCTGTTGTTGCCGAGTGCTGGCGAGCCGTTGAAGTCATCCTCGTCGTCCAATCCGTTGGTGGCGTCGTACTGCGTGTTCTCCAGACGTGTGATCAGACGCTCATCCTCGTCCCCGAACTCCCCGCCCATCAGGGTGGGCTCACCAACCACCATCACGTCCTGAAAGGAGAGAGGTTAAGGGCCAGAAATTAAGGACAGGTTAAAGGTCAGAGGTCAGAAATCTTGAATGACACATTGCTGCACATGTGAGAAATGCATGACATTCTGAGAGATACTATATGTACAATTGATAATATATTGATTGTACTACAGTACCAGTCAAACGTTTGGAAGCACCTACTCATTCAAGGGGTTTTCTTTATTTTTACTATTTTCCCATCTAACCACTCTAACCCATTTAACCCCTCCAATCCATCTAACCATTCTAATCCATCTAACCCATCTAACCCTTCTAATCCATCTAACCATTCTAACCCTTCTAACCCATCTGCCCTTCTAACCCTTCTAATCCATCTAACCCTTTTAACCCATCTAACCCTTCTAACCCATCTAACCCATCTAACCCTTCTAATCCATCTAACCATTGTAATCCATCTAACCCATGTAACCCTTCTAACCCATCTAATCCATTTTACCCTTCTAACCATCTTACCCTTCTAACCCATCTAATCCATTTTACCCTTCTAACCATTTTACCCTTTGAACCATCTTACCCTTTTAACCATCTAACCCATCTAACCATCTAACCCATCTAATCCATTTTACCCTTCTAACCATCTTACCCTTCTAACAATCTTACCCTTCTAACCATTTTACCCATCTAATCCATCTAACCCATCTAATCCATCTAACCATTTTACCCTTCGAACCATTTTACCCTTCTAACCATTTTACCCATCTAGTCCATCTAACCCATCTAATCCATTTTACCCTTCTAACCATTTTACCCTTCTAACCATTTTACCCTTCTAACCCATCTAATCCATCTTACCCTTCTAACCATCTTACCCTTCTAACCCATTTTACTCTTCTAACCATTTTACCCTTCTAACCATTTTACCCTTCTAACAATCTAACCCATCTAATCCATTTCACCCTTCTAGCCATCTAACCCATCTAATCCATTTTACCCTTCTAGCCATCTAACCTATCTAATCCATTTTACCCTTCTAACCATTTTACCCTTCTAACCAATTTTACCATTCTAACCATTTTACCCTTCTTATCTTTCTAACCATCTAACCCATCTAATCCATTTTACCCTTCTAACATTTTACCCTTCTAAACATCTAACCCATCTAACCATTTTACCCTTCTAACCATCTTACCCTTCTAACCCATTTTACCCTTCTAACCATTTTACCCTTCTAACCCATTTTACCCTTCTAACCATTTTACCCTTCTAACCATCTTACCCATTTTACCCTTCTAATCCATCTAAGCCTACTAATCCATCTAACCCATCTAAACCATCTAACCCTTCTAATCCATCTAACCATTCTAACCCATTTAACCATTCTAATCCATCTAACCATTCTAATCCATCTAACCATTCTAACCCACCTAACCCTTCTAATCCGTCTAACCCTTCTAACCCGCCTAACCCTTCTAATCCGTCTAACCCTTCTAATCCGTCTAACCCTTCTAACCCATTTTACCCTTCTAACCATTTTACCCTTCTAACCATTTTACCCATCTAATCCATCTAACCCATCTAATCCATTTGACCCTTCTAACCATTTTACCATTCTAACCAATCTAATCCATTTTACCCTTCTAACCATTTTACCCTTCTAACCATCTTACCAATTTAACCATCTGACCCATCTAACCCATTTTACCCTTCTAACCATCTTACCCTTCTAACCCATTTTACCATTCTAACCATTTTACCCTTCTAACCCATCTAATCCTTTTTACCTGTCTAACCATTTTACCCTTCTAACCATCTAACCCATCTCATCCATTTTACCCTTCTAACCATCTTACCCTTCTAACCATCTTACCCTTCTAACCATCTAACCCATTTTACCCTTCTAACCATCTTACCCTTCTAACCCATTTTACCATTCTAACCATTTTACCCTTCTAACCATTTTACCCTTCTAACCATTTTACCCTTCTCACCATCTAACCCATCTAATTCATCTTACCCTTCCAACCAGCTTACCCATCTTATCCATCTAACCCTTCTAACCCATCCGACCCATCTAACCATTTTACCCATCTAACCCATCTAATCCATTTTACCCTTCTAACCATCTTACCCTTCTAACCATTTTAGCCTTCTAACCATCTTACCCTTCTAACCATCTAACCCATTTTACCCTTCTAACCATCTTACCCATCTAAAACATTTTACCATTCTAACCATCTAACCCATTTTACCCTTCTAACCATCTTACCCTTCTAACCCATTTTATCATTCTAACCATCTAACCCATCTAATCCTTTTTACCTGTCTAACCATTTTACCCTTCTAACCATCTAACCCATCTCATCCATTTTACCCTTCTAACCATCTTACCCTTCTAACCATCTAACCGATTTTACCCTTCTAACCATCTTACCCTTCTAACCCATTTTACCATTCTAACCCATCTAATCCTTTTTACCTGTCTAACCATTTTACCCTTCTAACCCATCTCATCCATTTTACCCTTCTAACCATCTTACACTTCAAACCATCTAACCCATCTAACCCTACTAACCCATCTAACCCTTCTAATCCATCTATCCCTGCTAACCCATCTAACCCTTCTAACCCTTCTAACCCTTCTAATCCATCTAACCCCTTTAACCCATCTAACCCTTCTAATCCATCTAACCCATCTAACCCCTTTAACCCATCTAACCCTTCTAATCCATCTAACCCATCTAACCCTTCTAATCCATCTAACCCATCTAACCCCTTTAACCCATCTAACCCTTCTAATCCATCTAACCCATCTAACCCATCTAATCCATCTAACCCTTCTAACCCTTCTAATCTATCTAACCATTCTAATCCATCTACCCCTTTAACCCATCTAACCCTTCTAACCCATCTAACCCTTCTAATCCATCTAACCCTTCTAATCCATCTAACCCATCTAACCCTTCTAACCCATCTAACCCTTCTAATCCATCTAACCCTTCTAATCCATCTAACCCATCTAACCCTTCTAACCCATCTAACCCTTCTAATCCATCTAACCCTTCTAATCCATCTAACCCATCTAACCCTTCTAACCCATCTAACCCTTCTAATCCATCTAACCTTTCTAATCCATCTAACCCTTCTAATCCATCTAACCATTCTAATCCATCTACCCGTTTTATCCCATCTAACCCTTCTAACCATCTAACCCATTTTACGCTTCTAACCATCTTACCCTTCTAACCCATTTTACCATTCTAACCCATCTAATCCTTTTTACCTGTCTAACCATTTTACCCTTCTAACCATCTTACCCTTCAAACCATCTAACCCATCTAACCCCTCTAACCCCTCTAACCCTACTAACCCATCTAACCCTTCTAATCCATCTATCCCTTCTAACCCTTCTAACCCTTCTAACCCTTCTAATCCATCTAACCATTCTAATCTATCTAACCCCTTTAACCCATCTAACCCTTCTAATCCATCTAACCCATCTAACCCATCTAATCCATCTAACCCTTCTAACCCTTCTAATCCATCTAACCATTCTAATCCATCTACCCCTTTAACCCATCTAACCCTTCTAACCCATCTAACCCTTCTAATCCATCTAACCCTTCTAATCCATCTAACCCATCTAACCCTTCTAATCCATCTAACCCTTCTAATCCATCTAACCCTTCTAATCCATCTAACCCTTCTAATCCATCTAACCATTCTAATCCATCTACCCGTTTTATCCCATCTAACCCTTCTAATCCATCTAACCCATCTAAACCTTCTAACCAATCTAATCCATTTTACCCTTCTAACCATTTACCCTTCTAACCATTTTACCCTTCTAACCATTTAACCCTTTTAACCCATCTAATCCATTTTACCATTCTAACCATCTTACCCCTCTAACCATCTAACCCTTCTAACTCATCTAATCCATTTTACCATTCTAACCATTTTACCCTTCTAACCATTTTACCCTTCTAACCATCTTACCCATCTAATCCATCTAACCATTCTAATCCATCTAACCCTTTTAACCATCTAACCCATCTAACCAATCTAATCCATTTTACCCTTCTAACCATTTTACCCTTCTAACCATTTTACCCTTCTAACCATCTAACCCTTCTAACTCATCTAATCCATTTTACCATTCTAACCATTTTACCCTTCTAACCATTTTACCCTTCTAACCATCTTACTCATCTAATCCATTTACCCTTCTAACAATTTACCCATTTAACCATCTAACCCATCAAATCCATTTTACCCTTCTAACCATCTTACCCTTCTAACCATCTAACCCTTCTAACTCATCTAATCCATTTTACCATTCTAACCATTTTACCCTTCTAACCATTTTACCCTTCTAACCATCTTACTCATCTAATCCATTTACCCTTCTAACAATTTACCCATTTAACCATCTAACCCATCAAATCCATTTTACCCTTCTAACCATCTTACCCTTCTAACCATCTAACCCTTCTAACTCATCTAATCCATTTTACCATTCTAACCATTTTACCCTTCTAACCATTTTACCCTTCTAACCATCTTACTCATCTAATCCATTTACCCTTCTAACAATTTACCCATTTAACCATCTAACCCATCAAATCCATTTTACCCTTCTAACCATCTTACCCTTCTAACCCACCTAACCCATTTTACCCTTCTAATCCATCTAACCCTCCTAATCCATCTAACCCATCTAACCCATCTAACCCTTCTAATCCATCTAACCCATCTAATCCATTTAACCATTCTAATCCATCTAACCCATCTAACCCGTCTAACCCTTCTAATCCGTCTAACCCTTCTAACCCATTTTACCCTTCTTACCTTCTAACCATCTTACCCTTCTAACCCACCTAATCCATTTTATCCTTCTAACCATCTTACCTTTCTAACCCATCTAACTCTTCTAACCCTCCTAACCCATCTAACCCATCTAACCCATCTAATCCATCTAACCCATCTAACCCATCTAACCCTCCT
Organism: Salmo salar; assembly: GCF_965601325.2. NCBI lineage: Eukaryota > Metazoa > Chordata > Actinopteri > Salmoniformes > Salmonidae > Salmo > Salmo salar. The sequence continues at coordinate 26,723,938 of NC_138295.1, forward strand.
AACCCATCTAACCCTTCTAATCCATCTAACCCTCCTAACCCATCTAACCCATCTAACCCTTCTAATCCATCTAACCCATCTAACCCATTTAACCATTCTAATCCATCTAACCATTCTAATCCATCTAACCCATCTAACCCGTCTAACCCTTCTAATCCGTCTAACCCATTTTACCCTTCTAACCATCTTACCCTTCTAACCATTTTACCCATCTAATCCTTCTAATCCGTCTAACCCTTCTAACCCATTTTACCCTTCTAACCATCTTACCCTTCTAACCATCTTACCCATCTAACCCATTTGACCCTTCTAACTATCTTACCCTTCTAACCATCTAACCCATCTAATCCATTTTACCCTTCTAACCATCTTACCCTTCTAAACAATTTCACCCATCTAATCCATCTAACCCATCTAATCCATTTGACCTTTCTAACCATTTTACCCTTCTAACCCATTTTACCCTTCTAACCATTTTACCCTTCTAACCATTTTACCCATCTAATCCATCTAACCCATCTAATCCATTTTACACTTCTAACCATCTTACCCTTCTAACCATCTAACCCATCTAATCCATCTTACCCTTCTAACCATCTTACCCTTCTAACCAATTTTACCCTTCTAAGCATCTTACCCTTCTAACCATCTAACCCTCCTAATCCATCTAACCCTTCTAATCCATCTAACCCATCTAACAATTTTACCCTTCTAACCATCTTACCCTTCTAACCGTCTAACCCATGTAATCAATTTACCCTTCTAACCATCTTACCCTTCTAACCCATTTTACTCTTCTAATCCATTTAACCCTTCTAACCCATCTAATCCATTTTACCCTTCTGACCCATATAACCCTTCTGACCCTTCTAATCCATAAACTGGTGTGGTTCAAATGTTGATGATGTCTGTTTGTTGTTTCACTAAAGGGGTAAAGCCCAGAGCATTACCCTTGGCCGTGTGTTTACCTTGTTTCGAAACAACCCCCTGCCACTTCTGCAATAACAGTTGGTGCATGGTGGGATTTTAAGGAGTGTGTGTATGGCTGGCGTGTATGGTGAAGCACCGTGAAGGCGGTGAACCCGTATGTACACGGTCAACACCTGTCGGTACACTTTGAGCTAATGAAACCCCCTCCCACTGATGAAGTGGACTATCCTTCCTGCCCCTCACAGACCAATCAATTTGGGAGGCAGGTAGCCTAGCGGTTAGAGCGTTGGGACAGTAAGGTTACTTGCTCGAAACTCGAGCTGGCAAGGTGGAAAAATCTTCGATTAAGGCAGCCCCCGCACCTCTCCAATTCAGGGGGATTGGGTTAAATTCGGAAGACACTGTATTTCGTTTGAATGCATTCAGTTGTGCAACTGACTAGGTATCTCCGTTCCCTTTCCCAATAGTGATCATGTCGGACATATTTTTATGATATGACCCCTAGCGTTGAGGTCACAGATGAGAACATAGGGAGTTTTATTCTGTGGTTGATTCTTTATTCGCAATGTGAGGGAATTGAATTGGGTGATGCTAACTCTCTATTTTGATAGGTACAGGTATAAAACTAACAGTGAGTATCTAGGAGATGCAATTGAATAATTTAAGCAATATTAGATGATTGATTACCAGTAGTTATGTGATCAAATCGACTATTTTAGGATAGTATTGGTTGTTCTAGGCAGGTTGAGTTGTATATCTCATCTCCCCTGGTCTGCTAAACCTTCTCTCTCCTCACCAGCCCACAACCTCCCACTGCATCTCGGGAGGAAGTCACACAGTTAAATGAAACACACGCTTCACTGCCCATGTGTGTCGATGTGGCGTGGCATGGTAGTTCTCGCTACCCTCCTCTGATGTGCAGATGTGTGCACATGTATGAACACACACATACACACACACACACACACACACACACACACACACACACACACACACACACACACACACACACACACACACACACACACACACACACACACACACACACACACACACACACACACACACACACACACACACACCAACCAACAAAGAGGATCCGGATTGGGGGGGCAACGTCTCTAAAACCCCCAAGCTACCGCCTCTACAACCTACTATGCCTTAATCAGACTAATTCATTTAGGTGAGCTTTTTGACTAAATGACAATATCCACACTGATTTGTCAATTTGCCTAGCTAATTAAGTCATTAGCTCAAAACGTGCTGATTGCCAACAAGCCTTGAATTCGCCATCTGTTCCTGCGGGGGTGGTTGTCATTCTACCTCTGGCCAGTTTGGGTGGTCAGACTTGGATTGGGGGAGTGTTAATTGTGATCTAATTAATAATGTTTGATCTACTCATCTCATTATCTTTAGCATTAGCTAGCCAGTTATCCCTGAATGGGCCTATGGGCTGTTAAGACAGCAAAAAAAAATCATTTTCTGATCATAAGTTAGTGTATTAGCATCCTTTTTAGGTATTTGACAATCCCCTTCCCCTTGCCCCTACTTCTTCTGTGTTTGCAGATCTGAAGGAACTGGACAGGTCTAAGCAATATGGTAGATTCTCCTCTATGCCCATTGAAAGGCTGGGCTGAGCCTTCAGCATAAACCTATCTAGTCTCTTAAGATCTGCAAATACACAATGTGTAGGTAAGGACCAATGAGGTGAAATGTTCAGAGGGATACAGACAGAAGCATAACAAATAGAGCTAACAACACATGTTGATTCACACATTTTCACACATTTTCTACCTGACAGACAACCATATCTGTTCTACACAATCCATTTCTATCTGAATGTTCCCAATGAATCCCCTAGCAAACACATAGGAGTATACTCTGCATGGTTTCATAGTAGCACTCTACGTGGTTTTCAATGTCATTTCAGCCCAGCAACCAGTAGAGGTCCCTGTTGAACAACACAACAACCCACTCCCCCTCCTTTCTCTATGCCCCCCATTCACCCACTCCCTCCCTTTCCTCCTTGTCCTCTCCTTATTGTCATTGGGCTCACGTAGGGCCTGTGCTCAGCCAACGAACGAACAACTTCTCAGACAAAGCTAGCAGGCGTGCAACATATGTAACCAGCATGTTACCGCCACCGCTCTTAAAGATGCATGTCAACATTAGCCATAGGAAGTGTGTGTTCTTAAAGAAAGGAAGGGGGATGAGGAGGGAGAGGAGGTTGTGTGTGGGAAGGAAAGGAGAGGAGAAGGGGGGGTGTATACAGATATACTGATAATGAGTGATGGCACAGAGCCAAACAGCCTCCCACTGAGAAAACAATTTGTGTGTGTGTGTGTGTGTGTGTGTGTGTGTGTGTGTGTGTGTGTGTGTGTGTGTGTGTGTGTGTGTGTGTGTGTGTGTGTGTGTGTGTGTGTGTGTGTGTGTGTGTGTGTGTGTGTGTGTGTGTGTGTGTGTGTGTGTGTGTGTGTGTGCGTCCGAGTGATTGAGTAAGAGATAGAAGAGAGTGAGAGGTAGCTAGAGTTGGAGAGGGTGTGTGTCTATTTGTGTGTGAGAAAGGGAGAGTGAGGGAGAGAGATCGAGAAAGAGCAAGAGAGAGGGGGGAGCTTGAGTTGGAGAGGGTGTGTGTCTATGTGGGTGTGAGAGAGAAAAAGAGAGAGAGAGAGACATAAAAAATATATACATGGAGAAAGAAAAAGAGAGAAAAAAGAGAGACGCCTTGGGAATAAAAAGCCGGACCTGCGGCACCGTGAGGAACAACGTAACCCAAAACAAAGAGGGTTCACAGGTCCCCAGTCTCCCTCCCTCCCTCCCCCCACCCCCCCCCCCACCACCCCCCCCACCCCCCCCATCCAAAGGGACTACAGTACTAAGCAGTCAGTATGACTCCTAACAGTCCATACAGCAAACCCAGGGTGTGATAGTGAGAAAGTACTATAGCCTGTCCAAACAATTGAGGCGCAATAGCACTTTATCCCCCGGGGTGGTGTGAAGCGCGAGGTGTAACACTCAGTGGTTTAAGTAGGTGTTTAACCTCAAACTGTGTCAAGTGGCCCCGTTGTATTGACATGTCGAGGAAGAAAATATGCTATGCATGGGATAGACTAGAGCCATGGAGTGCCAGATGATACAGCACTCCCCAGAGCAGAGGGTATGAAGCAACAGGAGAGGCTAACTCTAGATGAATACTTGAATAAACATATTATGATGGTAGATTGATAGTCCTATATATTAATTGTTGTGTTTCATTACATACCTTCCTGCCTGCGTGTCTATAGTAGCTGTGTAGAAGGGGTGTATAGTGATGTATAGTGATGTAAGAAGGTGTATAGTGGTGTAAGAGGGTGTATAGTGGTGTATAGTGGTGTAAGAAGGTATAAGAGGGTGTATAGGGGTGTATCGTGGTGTAAGAAGATGCAAGACGGTGTATAGTGGTGTAAGATGGTGTAAGAGTATGTATCGTGGTGTATAGAGGTATATAGTGATGTAAGAGTGGGTCAAACCCAGTAGATCTGATGCTTACAGGTACCTGACTGGAAAGGCTGAAGTTGCTGGCAGGGCTTCTCTTCTTACTGTTGGCATTGCCCACGCTGCTGTTGGCACTGCTGGCAGAGTTCTTCCTTTTCCTCCTCTTCGTCGTCGTCTGTCTCGTTGGCTCAGCTTTGGCACGACCAGCAAAGAAAACAAGAGCCATGGCGGACAACATAATGCATACACCAAGGTGGGGGTAACTCATAAAGAAGATACGTGTATATTGACATGTACACACACGCACCCATGCAAGAATGCACAGACAGACAGACAGACAGACAGACAGACAGACAGACAAACAGACACACAGACAGACAGACAGACAGACAGACAGACAGACAGACAGACAGACAGACAGACAGACAGACAGACAGACAGACAGACAGACATACATACATACATACATACATACATACATACATACATACATACATACATACATACATACATACATACATACATACATACATACACTGCACAATACATACAACACGCAACAACTAAAAAATGATCCATGCTTTGTTAATATCAGAGGTGAAATCAAAAGGCATTATCATCTCCCAAGACATGCACTAGTTGGAAAGATCCCATGTTTCATTTGTATAAATGCTCAACAATAGAACGTGCTGCTTGACTTAATGTGAATGCCTTAAGGACCTTGGTGTTGTACAGTTCTCAAAAGCCTGCCCAACTTAAAACTACACTACTGTGAGAGATAACACCATCTTTTATAAAATTACTCTACTGTGAGAGATAACACCATCTTTTATAAAACTACTCTACTGTGATAAATAACACCATCTTTTATAAAATTACTCTACTGTGAGAGATAACACCATCTTTTATAAAACTACTCTACTGTGAGAGATAACACCACCTTGTCCCGCCTACTCCCATTCCCTCTCTCCGGCGCTCAACGTCACCGGTCTACTAACCACCGGTCCTGGTAACCCACATTACGCATACCTGGCAACCATCATTATGCACACCTGCTCCTCATCGCTATGCACACCTGGACTTCATCATTTACTTGATTCCCCTTTATTTAGCCCTCAGTAGCCTCTGTCTTCAGGCAGTATTGGTTTTGTTTTCTCTCACGTTCTGGACGCTTCTCATGTTTGTTCATCTGTATTGTTTCTTTATTAAACTCAATTTCTGCACCTGCTTCCTGACTCCCAGCGTATATGTTACACACCTTTTATAAAACTACTCTACTATGAGAGATAACACCATCTTTTATAAAACTACTCTAATGTGAAAGATAACAGCATCTTTTATAAAACTACTCTACTGTGAGAGATCACACCATCTTTTATAAAACTACTCTACTGTGAGAGATAACACCATCTTTTATAAAACTACTCTATTGTGAGAGATAACACCATCTTTAAAAAAAACTACTCTACTATGAGATAACACCATCTTTTATAAAACTACTCGACTGTGAGAGATAACACCATCTTTTATAAAACTACTCTACTGTGAGAGATAACACCATCTTTTATAAAACTACCATACTGTGAGAGATAACACTATCTTTTATAAAACTACTCTACTATGAGATAACACCCTCTTTTATCTTACTGTATCTATATTTGTCATTTATTATTATTTATTTGTATTGCTGTGATTTGTCTTTATGAGTCAGATTGTTTGTTTGTTTGCGTCACCATATGAAGCGGTGATGCACAGTGTGGTGTCTTAGTAAACATTTTAGGTCAACGGTTTAGAATTTCATGATGACTTAGCATGAAATACTGAATGTGACATGCAGTCATCTAATTTCGTCTTTAGGCAGTTGTTGAGCATTCATGACAAAAAGTACACAACAATGTATTTCATGGCATTCTGTTCAGAGAGAGAATAGAATACAATCTCCTAGACTACTTCTCTCTCTATTGAAAACTACAGGAAGACAGAAAAGGTACCTTTTTTGTGATTTGTGGGGAATATTTCCGTTTTGAAATTCTGTGGGTGTCCAGCTGAAACCAGAATCAAAATGAGTTTTGTTTATTGAAGTGATTAATTATTTTAAGTAATTAAATATCAGAGAGAGAGAGAGAGAGACCAGAAATTACAACAGAGAGAATGTAAGAGAAAAGATAGCTGTACATTTACTGCAATGCACAGACAAATATATTGTCTAAATATTATTAATGTTGAGTAATATTTCGAAAAACATTATTACTAAGGTGTACAATTATGAAAAGTATTTTTTTCTAATTATGAGCCACACATTTCATGAATTAATGAATAAAATATTAAGTTAAATAAAGGGTATATCCTTGATCATTATTCTTGTGTAAAGTAATAAGATAGGTTAAGTACAGATCTTAGCAGTACTTATATCTGTTTCTGATGTACATAAATTATGTATTTAGCTATTTTCACCAAGTGTTTGTAAGAGAGAATGTTATTCCTCTGAATGTCAGTGTGGGAAAAACAACATTTCTGTGATCTTCAAAAAGATGTCTGAAAATGAATTAAATTTCTTATACTAATCACACAAAGGGAGATGCTTTAGTATTCAAAGGAACCAGCGACGTATAATTTATCTGAAAAGATAACATAACTTAGGAACATACAGCGCATTCGGAAAGTATTTAGACCCCTTGACTTTTCCAACATGTTACGTTACAGCCTTATTCTGATATTGATAACATTTTTTTAAATCCTCATCAATCTACACACAATACCCCATAATGACAAAGCAAAAACAGGTTTTTAGAAAGTTTAGCAAATGTATTAAAAATACAAAACAGAAATAGCTTATTTACGTAAGTATTCAGACCCTTTGCTATGAGACTCGAAATTGAGCTCAGGTACATCCTGTTTCCATTTATCATCCTTGAGATTTTTCTACAACTTGATTGGAGTCCACCTGTGGTAAATTCAAATGATTGGACATGATTTGGAAAGGCACACACTGTCTATATAAGGTCCCACAGTTGACTGTGCATGTCAGAGCAAAAACCAAGCCATGAGGTAGAAGGAATTGTCCGTAGAGCTCCGAGACAGGATTGTGTCAAGGCACAGATCTTGGGAACGGTACCAAAACATTTCTGCAGCATTGAAGGTCCCCAAGAACATAGTGGTCTCCATCATTCTTAAATGGAAGAAGTTTGGAACCAACAAGACTCTTCCTAGAGCTGGCCGCTTGGCCAAACTGAGAAATCGGGGGAGAAGGGCCTTGGTCAGGGAGGTGACCAAGAACCCAATGGTCACTCTGACAGAGCTCCAGAGTTCTGCTGTGGAGATGGGAAAACCTTCCAAAAGAACAACCATCTCTGCAGCACTTAACCAATCAGGCCTTTATGGTGGAGTGGCCAGACGGAAGCCACTCCTCAGTAAAAGGCACATGACACCCCGCTTGGAGTTTGCCAAAAGGCACCTAAAGACTCTCAGACCACGAGAAACAAGATTCTCTGGTCTGATGAAACTAAGATTGAACACTTTGGCCTGAATGCAAAGCGTCACATCTGGAGGAAACCTGGCACCATCCCTACGGTGAAGCATGGTGGTGGCAGCATCATGCTGTGGGGATGTATTTCAGTGGCAAGGGCTGGGAGACTAGTGAGGAGCAAAGTACAAAGATCCTTGATGAAAACCTGCTCCAGAGCTCTCAGGTCCTCAGCCTCTGGCGAAGGTTCACCTTCCAACAGGACAACCACCCTAAGCACACAGCCAAGACAACGCAGGAATGGCTTCGGAACAAGTCTCTGAATGTCCTTGAGTGGCCCAGTCAGAGCCCGGACTTGAACCCAATCGAACATCTCTGGAGAGACCTGAAAATAGCTGTACAGCGACACTCCCCATCCAACCTGACAGATCTTGAGAGGATCTGCAGAGAAGAATGGGAGAAACTCCCCAAATTCAGGTGTGCCAAGCTTGTGCATTGAAGACTTGAAGCTGTAATCACTGCCAAAGGTGCTTCAACAAAGTGCTCAGTAAAGGGTCTGAATACTTATGTAAATGTGATATCAGGTTTGTTAAATACACTTGCAAAATGTATAAAAACCTGTTTTTGCTTTGTCATTATAGGGTATTGTGTGTCGATTGATGAGGGAAAAAAACAATTTAATCCATTTTAGAATAAGGGTATAATGTAACAAAATGTGGAAAAAGTCAAGGGGTCTGAATACTTTCCAAATGCACTGTACACCTTTAAAAAAAAATCAAAACTGTAATCTCTGCACCCAGAACCTGTCACAGTTGTCGTAAGGATTGGACCAAAATGCAGCGTGAATATGTTTACTCATCTTCTTTTTATTTTGAAGAAGGAGAAACAAATAAATACGTATACAAAAAAAAGAACAAAACGAAACAGTCCTGTCAGGTGCACAAACACTAAACAAGGAACAACTACCCACAAAATCCCATAGAAAAACACCCCTCTTAAATAGGACCTTCAATTAGAAGCAACTAGGAGCAGCTGCTTCCAATTGAAGGTCAACCCCATTAACTAAACATAGAACTAGACATACTAGATAAACATAGAAATATACTAACATAGAACATAGCCCAACAAACCCCGAAACACTCTAAACAAACACCCCTCTTAAAAAAGAACATAGCCCAACAAACCCCGAAACACTCTAAACAAACACACCCCTGCCTCGTCCTGACCAAACTACAATAACAAATAACCCCTTTACTGGTCAGGACGTGACAGAACCAAATAAACTTCTCTATTACTAGTCAATTGTAATGTTTAAGGTTGTCACAAGAAACTATCAAAACGGTGACAAGTCTATTACCAATTCCCATCCACTACTTTGACAAGCCCAGGAACAGGAACATGATGTCCATTGTCAGAAACAACCTTCTCTGGCATCACAACTGTTTACGTCGATGTCGAACAAATGACGCACTAAAACTTGTCCATTTCCATAAAAAATACTTATCAGTGCATAAATGCATCCGTGCTTCCTTCCTCGCTAAAACAGAACCATTTTCCAGGTCTGAGAAGAATTGGAGGAAAGATGAAAAACTTGACTAATAAGGAAACCACAATTACACAATTATTAGACCAGCTTAGTTCAGTTTGGTTTCCTTTAAAAACACAGGCAGACAGACGAACTGTAGTGGCACACGAAAGATTTATGACCAGCAAAACTGATCCTAGATCTGTGTCAAATGATAAAAGCTACCATTCTAATAACCTGGCTATACACCCAATACAATGTTAAGAATAAAATCCACTAGTGAAACAGGTATTGAGTCAAGGCAATATGTAAAGACATATACAGAGGGTTCTGGATCCCAAAGCTGCTGTCAGCTCCTATACAGCTGATACGTTTGGCACCTTACATTTTTTTCACTGAACCCTGATACTATACAACATGAAATTGAACGAAGGTTTATCTCCTTGTGCACAATTACACATTGACAGTTCAACTTCTCCTTTTCCAAAGTGTCTGTTCCAGATGATTCTACGCTCATTGACAGTGAGAATTCAAACCTCTTGGGAGCGATCAGCGAGGGAGTTGGATCTTGTAGTTTGATTACACCAGGCACCCTTAATTAAAGTTCAGAAGCCTTGCACATTACACAGGTCTGAGTCAAAGGATTTCTACTGGTGTTGCTTTTTTAAGACGTCTTGTCATGCCCTGGCGAACATTGCAGTAATTTGCAGCCCTTGAATATGTCAAAAACTCCAGCTTTAATATTGCACAGCCAGTTTAAGCCAACTATTTTTTAAGAACCACCCTTCGAACATCAATCATAAAACCCTGAAATGGCTGGTTACAGTCTATTCAAATAAAAATTCCAGAGGAAGTCCTGATAAATTTCCTGATTCCTGACAGGGAGAATAAATTTGAGGTATTATGCAATATAATAAATATTTGGAAATACAAATAATGTAATAGAAATTGATTACATTCTCTGTTTTCTAAACATGGTCTCTAGAAATTAGACAATCTAACCATTGTCATTATATCACCTCAGCTCTCCTATTACTATAGTCACTATAATAACATTGGTTGTGTCCCATATGGCACTGGTGAAAAGTATTGCACTATACCGGGAATATGGTGCCATTTGGAACACAGTATTGATAGTTGCAGAACAGTGTGTTTGGTTAGTAAAGCCGTATAAACGTTACCTGGCGGGGCCACCATTCTCTGCCACTTCTGGAACAGGCATGTCTTCAGACAGTCCCTAGGGCTGAGGTTGTAGGTCTTGTGCCTGGACATGAGCTCCTGCATGGGCTCCAGGATGACACACAGCTGCAGATGATGGAAAAAAACGAACACACACAAACAAACACACACGCAAATGTTAGATTTGGTAGTATAAAAACGCAAATGCATATATAGTACATATACACATTGTTTTCCATGTTGGTGAAGATGGATCTGTAATTGTTGTGTGAGCTTCGCTCTAAAGGGTATCATTTCGACATACTGTATCTGAAACTCTGTATTACAGAATCCAACAAGGAGAATCCTCAAGTGATCTATGAAGTCATCACAAAGAGGACACGTGGGCCAGTTTGTCAGTTTAAATAGGTAAGACACTCACAGCTATGTAACTTTCACATGTGGCAAACAGCCTCCCTCAACAGTTATCTTAGGCAGCAACAAACATCAAAATGCTCGTCTCTGCTGTCACACCAAAGCATTGTCATGCGGGTGCACAGACTTATAGTAACATCAGAACATACACTATACAGTATATACAAAAGTATGTGGACATCCCTTCAAATTAGTGGATTCGGCTATTTCAGCCACACCCGTTGATGACAGGTGTATAAAATTGAGCACACAGCCATGCAATCTCCACAGACAAACATTGGCAGTAGAATGGCCTTACTAAGGAACTCAGTGACTTTCAACGTGGCAACATCATAGAATGCCACCTTTCCAACAAGTCAGTTCGTCAAATTTCTGCCCTGCTAGAGCTGCCCCGGTCAACTGTAAGTGCTGTTATTGTGAAGTGGAAACGTCTAGGAGCAACAACGGCTCAGCCGTGAAGTGGTAGGCTACACAAGCTCACAGAATGGGACCACCGAGTGTTGAAGCGCATAGCCCGTAAAAATAGTCTGTCCTCAGTTGCAAAGCTCACTGCAGAGTTCCAAACTGCACCAGCTCGAGTGGTGTAAAGCTCGCCGCCATTGGACTCTGGAGCAGTGGAAACAAGTTCTCTGGAGTGATGAATCACACTTCACCATCTGGCAGTCCGATGGACGAATCTGGGTTTGGCGAATGCCAGGAGAACTCTACCTGCCTCAATGCATAGTGCCAACTGTAAAGTTTGGTTGAGGAGGAATAATGTTCTGCCGCTGTTTTTCATGGTTTGGAAAGGGAAATCTTAAAGCTATAGCATACAATGACATTCTAGACGATTCTGTGCTTCCAACTATATGGCAACAGTTTGGGGAAGGCCCTTTCTTGTTTCAGCATGATTAATGCCACCGTACACAAAGCAAGGTTCACACAGAAATGGTTTGTACTCATACAGGTGTAGGATCTTAATTGGATCACAACTGTTGAAGGAGAACCTTCCAGCAATGCAGGAAATGTAAAATTTGTAGTGTATTTGAGGTTTAAAAGGCTTCTCGAGTTTGTAATTTCCCCTTTTGCCTTACTAAAAATGTATTAACCCATACAAAAATGTCCATTAATTATAATCCACATAATAATTCAAATTTCTTGTTGCTGCAGGATTTGTTTTCCTGCTGTAGCAAACTGGCTCAAATTAAGATCCTGTCACGTCCTGACCAGTATAAGGGTTATTTGTTATTGTAGTTTGGTCAGGACGTGGCAGAGGGTATTTGTTTTATGTGGTTCGGGGTGGTGGTTTATTTAGTAGGGTGTTTGATTTATTATTTCCGGGTTTTTGGGTAATGTTCTATGTTTGTATTTCTATGTGGTCTTTGGTCTTTTGTATTTCTATGTCTGGTTTATTGGGGTTGGACTCTCAATTGGAGGCAGGTGTTTTCTCGTTGCCTCTGATTGGGAGTCCTATATATGGGTTTGTGTTTGGTTTAGTGTTTGTGGGAGATTGTTTCTTGTTTTGCCTGTGTGAGCCTGACAAGACTGTTTTGTTGTTCGTGCGTTCTTCGTTCTGTTGTTTTTGGTGTTCTCTTTATTTAAAATAAATATCAAGATGAGCATCCACATTCCTGCTGCGTTTTGGTCCTCTATTCCCAACGACAACCGTTACAGATCCTACATATCTAGGCCTATCAAAACAGACCTGGGTGTGTAAATAGGATCAGTTTAGCCTTTTAGATCATAAGGAATAAGATTCACTATTACTACAGATCTATTTCCTAATGCCATTGGACTGTATGCAGGCGAAGAGAACATGCATGTAACACATGTAGCACACTAAGCCAATGTTGTTTCTCTGTTGCTGTCCTCTTGACATGGCTATATCCCCCCTAGCTCAGGGAACAATCCCTGGATTTGACCCTGAAAACAAGTGCTATTTTCAGGTTGAATGGTAGGAAGTCTGCTGCACGGCTCTAACACATGGAAAGGCTTAAATACAGTGACCCAAAAAAAAAGCTTGTTTTGACCCTTGGCCAGGAAACCGTCAGTCTCTTTGGAAGAACTGATAGACGGTAGGAAATGCATGGGCGCCTTTTGAAAAACAATAAAGACTCCATTTATGTGAGGAAATGGCGTATTTTATTTGAACAGCGACACTCTAAGATAGCAAGAGAGAAATCGTTATGGCTCACTGTGATGTGAGGCAGACCGATGATATTTACTCAAAGTACAGTATGAAATTGACCCCACCTCCAAAAGTCGGCCAATTCCTAATTTGCCTCAGAGCCAAGACTAGGATTATTTGCTGAAAAATTACAAGAGGTATTTTGTTTGGGATAAATTAGGTAGGTTGTAGGGTGTCATAAAAATGAAAACGCAAAGGAATAGCCTAGTAGCGTTACACTAACGGCCATTAGCGAAATCTCCTATAGGTAATGGATGACATATTGTCATTAACTGGAAAGCACGTCTGTCTGCAAAATTTGAGTTATGTAAAATAACTAAATAATATACTGTAGGTGTGTTATGGCACACACTTCTCCAAAACTACACTCAATATATTCCATATGATCATTCCATATGCTTTCCATAATTATTTTCATGGTATGCTGCAAGGAATCTTAAAAAAAACATTAATCCAACAAAATGTTAAGAACGGTCATTCGAAAATCTGCCCAAAAGCCCTCTGTCTCTCTCTCTCTCCCCTCTCTCTCTCTCCCCTCTCTCTCCCTCCCCTCTCTCTACACATTCTTCATAATAAACAGCGGCTAAGCTCTTCGCCGTCTCTCCGTGCTGCATTTCACAATTATGAGTCAACAGGGAGCATTCATTAATGTTATGCTAATTTTCTCAATCCAATTAATTCACTCCCTCTCTCTTTTCTCCCTCACTCTTCTTCTCTTGTTCTCCCATTTGGAAATCGGAGCTGTCACTCAATCTTGGAATGAAAAGCACAAACAAAAGACATCTGAAATACTGACTAATGTATTCTGGTGCAGACTGCTGAGAAGTCCACTAAGTTTATGTTATAAATACACTGAGGACTGGAACCAAAAAGTAAAGAAGAACATACATATAGGTGGATATTCACTGATGCATTTATGTATTCAGATTAAAATAACATATTGTGATAGCTGTCAATACTCTATTATGTATTCAGAATAATATAACATTGTAATAGCTGCCAATACTCTATTATGTATTCAGATTAAAATAACATTTTGTGATATCTGTCAGTACTGTTTAAATGTATTCAGATTAAAATAACATTTTGTGATATCTGTCAGTACTGTTTAATGTATTCAGATTCAAATAACATATTGTGATATCTGTCAGTTCTGTCTCATGCATTCAGATTAAAATAACATAGTGTGAGAAATGTCAGTTCTGTTTCATGTCTTCAGATTAAAATAACACATTGTGATAGCTGTCAGTTCTGTTTTATGTATTCAGATTAAAATAACATATTGTGATAGCTGATAGTACTGTTTTATGTATTCAGATTAAAATAACATGTTGTAATAGCTGTCAGTCCTGTTTTATGTCTTCAGATTAAAATAACATATTGTCATATCTGTCAATACTGGTTTATGTATTCATATTAAAATAACATATTGTGATAGCTGTCAATACTGGTTTATGTATTCAGATTAAAATAACATATTGTGATAGCTGTCAGTACTGTCTTATGTATTCAGATTAAAATAACATATTGTGATATCTGTCAATACTGTTTTATGTATTCAGATTAAAATAACATATTGTGATAGCTGTCAGTACTGTTTTATGTATTCCGATTAAAATAACATATTGTGATATCTGTCAATGCTGGTTTATGTATTCAGATTAAAATAACATATTGTGATAGCTGTCAGTACTGTTTTATGTATTCAGATTAAAATAACATATTGTGATATCTGTCAATACTGGTTTATGTATTCCGATTAAAATAACATATTGTTTTAGCTGTCAGTTCTGTTTTATGTATTCAGATTAAAATAACATATGGTGACAGCTATCAGTACTGTTTTATGTATTCAGATTAAAATAACATATGGTGACAGCTATCAGTTCTGTTTTATGTATTCAGATTAAAATAACATATGGTGACAGCTATCAGTTCTGGTTTATGTATTCAGATTAAAATAACATATGGTGACAGCTATCAGTTCTGTTTTATGTATTCAGATTAAAATAACATATGGTGACAGCTATCAGTTCTGTTTTATGTATTCAGATTAAAATAACATATGGTGACAGCTATCAGTTCTGGTTTATGTATTCAGATTAAAATAACATATGGTGACAGCTATCAGTACTGTCTGTGAATGGAATTATATTGTATATTCCATCTTGACATTTTATAAATATTCATTTTCAGGTACCTAACAATTACAAATTGTGGAGGGTATGGTATGGTACCTATATCAAGGTGATTGATGGACTGAGTAGGGTGTGTGTGTGTGTGTGTGTGTGTGTGTGTGTGTGTGTGTGTGTGTGTGTGTGTGTGTGTGTGTGTGTGTGTGTGTGTGTGTGTGTGTGTGTGTGTGTGTGTGTGTGTGTGTGTGTGTGTGTGTGTGTGTACGTCTTTGGGAGTGTGTCTATGTGAAAGGAAAAGAGAGAGAGAGAGAGCAACAGAAAGCAACAGAAAGACCCACACAGACACAGCCAGAGAGAGACAGAGAGAGACAGAAACAGAAGGATGCAGACAGAGACAGTGAGAGACAGAGAGACAGACACAGAGAGACAGAGAGAGACAGACACAGAGAGACAGAGATAGACAGATACAGAAAGACAAACAGGAGGCAGAGAGCTCTTACCCTGAGGTAGTTGAGGGTGAAGTTGGTCAGCCCCATGCGGGTGATGTTTTTGGAGAGCTGTTCCAGAACCTGGGGGTCTTGTGCCTAAGGGTTGAAGGAGGGGGAGCAGGGGGGGGGGGGGGGGGGGGCAACATACAGTTTGCATTAATATTAACTACTAATATTAATTTGTTAGAACTCTTTTATATAATAGATGTCTTCAGTCTGAAAATGCTGTTTATTGACTAAACAAAAGACAGATGAGAAGCCTGGCTCTGCTTCCATTCAAAACACACTAATTTCCAGTTGAATCTTGGTGTAGAGAAAGTCAGGAAAGAAGGACGATGGAAAAAAATACATCTAAAAATCGGTTTATGTTAGAGTATGATTTCAAATTTGAAACTAAATAGCAATATCAAGAAGCCACCTGACTACAGCTTAGTGTTGTGAGAACCTGTGACTCCAAGAGGTGTCAAATACATTCTCAACTATGGTCATCAACAACTACATTGAATACCCATTCAAAAATTCAGTGTCAGAATACACTAGCCTTGAAATACCAACAGAACTGTCCCACTGGGCAGACGTCAGCTCAACGTCTAGTTCTGATTTACATTTGGTTGAGTTGTCAACTAACGTGAATTTAATGTGAAATCCCAAAATTATTTCATAATTTCATTGAATTTAGGTTAAAAGTTGGGTGACAAAAATATGAAATGGGCCTCCCGAGTGGCGCAGCAGTCTAAGGCACTGCATCGCTGTGCTAGAGGCATCACTATAGACCCGGGTTCGATCCCAGGCTGTATCACAACCAGCCGTGATCGGGAGTCCCATAGGCGCACAATTGGCCCACCGTCGTTCGGGTTAGGGGAGGGTTTGGCCGAGGGGGCTTTACTTGGTGTAGAGAAAGTCAGGAAAGAAGGACGATGGAAAAAAATACATCTAAAAATCGGTTTATGTTAGAGTATGATTTGAAATTTGAAACTAAATAGCAATATCAAGAAGCCACCTGACTACAGCTTAGTGTTGTGAGAACCTGTGACTCCAAGAGGTGTCAAATACATTCTCAACTATGGTCATCAACAACTACATTGAATACCCATTCAAAAATTCAGTGTCAGAATACACTAGCCTTGAAATACCAACAGAACTGTCCCACTGGGCAGACGTCAGCTCAACGTCTAGTTCTGATTTACATTTGGTTGAGTTGTCAACTAACGTGAATTTAATGTGAAATCCCAAAATTATTTCATAATTTCATTGAATTTAGGTTAAAAGTTGGGTGACAAAAATATGAAATGGGCCTCCCGAGTGGCGCAGCAGTCTAAGGCACTGCATCGCTGTGCTAGAGGCATCACTATAGACCCGGGTTCGATCCCAGGCTGTATCACAACCAGCCGTGATCGGGAGTCCCATAGGCGCACAATTGGCCCACCGTCGTTCGGGTTAGGGGAGGGTTTGGCCGAGGGGGCTTTACTCATCGTGCTCTAGCGACTCCTTGTGGTGGGGCGGGAGCCTGCAGGCTGACCTCGGTCGTCAGGTGAACGGTGTTTCCTCTGACAAATTGTTGTGGCTGGCTTCTGGGATTAAGTGGGCGGGTGTTAAGAAGCGCGGTTTGGCGGGTCATGTTTCGGAGGACGCATGACTTGACCTTCACCTCCTGAGCCGGTTGAGAGGTTGCAGTGATGAGACAAGATCAAAATTGGGGAGAAAAAGGGGATAAAATACAAATCTGTTTTCAAATCCAATCACTTTTCCACATTGATTCAACACCATCACATTTTATATTTTGTATGAAATGATGTGACAACAACATTGATTCATCCAGCTTTTGTCCAGTGGGGTGAAACTATGAAATACCCACAACACGTATTTTTCCAATCCAAAATGTGTGCTTTTACAAGAAATGAATGTTTGAGCAAAAAAAAATTATGTTTAGAATTTTATAACAAAGCCTGCAAAATGTGTGTGTTTGTGTGCGTGTGTATATGTGTGTATGTGTGTGTTTGTGTCTATGTCTGTGTGTGAATGTCTGGGGGCAATGTGCATGCACACACAAACTAGCACAATTGTGTCTGTCTAAATTCAGTCTTCTCACTTCCACTCTCTCTACACTTTTCATTAGTCGAGGCTATGATCAAAAGAGCTAACTCACTTTTACACATCACTCGAATGCCTGTGAAATATCCGTCCAAGGCCCACAATACCCTACTCTCCTGAAATTAGTGGGAATACCCACAGGGGCCAATTTAATCGTGTGTGAATTTCATATAAAGATTTGGCAAAAAGAAGGAGGCTGGCTATTCAGGGAAAACTACTTCTTAAATACACCTTTAGGCCCATGGGGCTGAAGAAAAAGTTTCAGTGTTGCACACTTCGAGGTAGGTGTGTTTAGGTTATGATAGGTGACATGCAGACAGGGAATGTATTTGATGCAAACATATTCATGATATTAGAGTATGACTAGAGTATGACTGTGCACTACTGAATATAATATACTATGTATAACGTATGGAACTATGACAACATATAAGTTGCTCACTTCACCATTCCCTCCGTGTGACTATTATGTTCATTACACTGGAATTAAACAGATTATTCATTTGACCTTGTTTTTTTTTTTGCTCAGGCAAGGGCCCTCTTTCATCCAAGCCTTCCTTTGATGTCTGCAAATAAATTGGTTTATAAAATCCCTCCAAATTGGGACACTTTCCAAACTGCTTTGTATAGCTTTTAAATTCATATGCTTATGAATAGCGTCTAAGTGTCTTGGTGGAGTTGGGCCACTTAAGAGCCCGAGGAAGAGGATTCTCATTAACATTCGAGAATAGGATACACCTGGATGGAAAATGGGTGAG
The DNA here is from genome assembly GCF_965601325.2 of Salmo salar. NCBI lineage: Eukaryota > Metazoa > Chordata > Actinopteri > Salmoniformes > Salmonidae > Salmo > Salmo salar. Next base: position 26,742,562 of record NC_138295.1, read on the forward strand.
TGGTGGTTGGCGCATGTTGATGATGTCAAACCATAGAGTTGGATAGAGGGTATATGTTTGCATCTTGCCATAATGGCTTCTGTGACAGCATGGGCATCACCCTCTATCCAGCATGGTCATCACCCTCTATCCAGCTTGGGCATCACCCTTTATCCAGCATTGACATCACCCTCTATCCAGCATAGGCAGCACCACCTATCGCCGTGCAGTCGGCCCATGTTGATGATGTCACACCACTCACGTGCATGGCCAGGATGCTGCGGGGGATGAGTTCTCGGTATTGCCGGATGGTGAAGTGCCAGGTCTTGATCCTCATGAGGTCGTCAAAGGCAAATTCAAGAATCAGTCGGCCCTCTGTGCATACCTGTCCAACATCAAAGATGGGGAACACTTTATCTGAAGGGGGTATACATAAAGGCATTCATAACACCTGGATGAGAACAGGCATGACACCTTTCTGAGTCTTGTAGTATCATTCATAACAACCTTTGTAACAAATGTAGGCCTATAGTATTCAGCTTCATTCAAGAGCGCTTTTCAAAATAAAAGGCCCTTAGTATACAGTATACTACGGTTTACATCACCTTCAAAATAATTCCCCATATTGATGTATTTCTTTTACGATCAGTCATTTTAAGCTAGCTGGCACGCGGCCGTCTGTTTATTTGAGTAATCATTACAGGGATCGATTCTTAATGCTCTGCAGGATGTCATTCACTTTGGAATACGTTGAAGTTGTTTGGAATTGGGCAGACTATTATTTACTCTGTCCTTATTCAGCTGGGCTGTCCTTGTTCCTCTCATTCCTCACACTCTCTTGAAGATGATGTTGAGAGGAGTGTGTTTACGGCAGAGACACAAGAACTTTGGGTCAGAGAGAGTTGCCAATTATGAGAGAGAGAGAGAGAGAGAAAGACAGAGGAAGAGTGTGCAAGAGAGCGAGAGAGAGAAAGAGAGAAAAATGGAAAGTGTGCGAGAGAGAGAGAGAGAGTGTATGTGTGTGGACGAGTATGAGAGAGCCAGAAAAAACACACACACATTCGCCCCTTTAGCCGAATTCAGTGTTGTCAGGGCTCTTGCAGTTCCCAATGTTTCGTTGCCGTGGCAACCGGAGGGAGGGATAGAGCGCGCAGCAACAAAAAAAAATCAGCTGATTAGTTGGCATGGCAACAGAAAAGATGTAATCCCACCAGACACTCTAATCAATGCCCCCAGCACAGATGGTCTCCCGAGGATCAACAAGAAAGAGGCTGGCGGGCATACAGGCCTGGTCACGTGGTATCACTCCGCCATACTGGAAAAAAAGAAAAAGTAGAGAAAAGGGGAATATTTTTTCCTCTACTAGCTCCTACCATTGAATATATGATTTAGGGCGTTCTGGGGATGTAGTATAGTCTATGCTACTTGGCTAAAATGTGATGATGTTTCTGCGTGCCTTGATAGTGTATTCATGAGTTATTCTTACTATTGGGATTAAGAGTCGGAACTACTTTTTGATAGTTATCGAGCTTAACGGTTAGTCGTTGGAGGGATGCTGTTCAGGCCGATAATGTGTATGTTTTTAGATAGATTAATGCGGATTAGACAGAAGTAATGTTTTAAAAAATAATCATAAGTGTTTAATGGACAATGGAAAGGGCTTTCATTCTAGTTTGAAAATGATTCCAGCTGCTTCTCATACTATTGACCTCCAGCCACAGTGCAAAAGTATGAGTTGAATAATACTGGCTACAGAGCTAAGTGAAATTCTGTATCGCTTCCATTGGTATTAACACAAAGACCTACACATGCTAAAATATTTTTTTAAACATCATGAAACCTTTTCACGGGAGTTAAATAAACTATACGGATTGTTTGCCTCTGGGGGTACACTTGAGCCAAAAGGGGTCCCCTAAATGGACAGAAAAATTGTCCAGAAGAAATGTATGAATATTATATCATATGTGTACATAAACTGTACAGCAAACATTCAAGCCAAAATGTGATGGATACAATTAAAAACGACACCTCTATGATATTGGTTGGCTACAGTGGCTTGTTAACAAAACCTTTAGTCTTACAACACGACACTTCACAGGACAGTACAAAAAGTACGGCAACGGATGAAAATCCCGGTCAATAAAAACACTGTCCATAAAAAGGTAAGGCCCCTTGGAGGGTCCCCATTGATTTAAGATGCCTGTAATAAATCTTGTGCACATTCGCTTAGCTAAGGGATCTCAACCACATATTCTGAGAGTAACACAGCATCCCATCATTCTCTACTGTATAAGATGCAACTGTAGGCCAAATTCATAATGGATTAGGTTTATATATCAATATTACTGAAAGAATATTCATTATGAATAAGGGCATAATAGAGCATTAATAACACATCTGTTACATGTAGTTACATTATAAAACATCATACATTCATTATCTATTAGGCTGTAATACAGTTAATAACAGGAAATACATTATATAGTCAAGTGTTCATTGTATTAGGCTGTAATATACCGTTATTACACTGATATTATGTACCAATTCATCAACCATATCAATTAAATTCAATTATCCTTTTGCTTAAACAGTTTACACAAAAAAAACAAATTAAAATTAAACAGAGAGAGATAGAATCAGTGCCTGATCAACTAGGCTGACTCTTTTTCTTCTGTCCCCACAGGTAGCGATGGTCCACTGGGCTACAGTAACAAGGACCTTAGCCCAGATGCTACAATGCTACATCCACAGAGCCCCCACCTGGTTCTTCTGTCCCCACAGGTAGCGAGGGCCCAATGGGCTACAGTAACAAGGACCTGGGCCCCGATACTACGATGCTACATCCACAGAGCCCAGGTATAGTAGGACCTGCTGGGTGTTGAATGGAGGTGCTGGGACACCATAGGGGTACAGCAGGGGGTACCATCATCCAAAAACCGACACTCCCACCTCACACGCACACACACACATGCACACACACACAAACACGCACACATACTTCGGGTTTACACATCCAGATTACTCCCAGTGGGATTGCGGGGGCTTTTCCCTCTGGGATAGGGAAGCAGCCCGGGAATGATTTCTCCAGGGATGAGGAATGGGGGGATGGAGGGAGGGGGGTGGAGGGAGGGAAGAGGGAGTGAGGTAGAGAGCTCATTGAGATTCAGCGCTCCAGAGCCAGAAGCCTGGATGGAAGCTCCCGGAACGTGCTCGGTTAGTGGAATTTATTTTAATGAACAAAATTTCCCCTTCCTGATTTTGTTAAAGCTTGAATGGGGTGGTTGGTTGAGAAAATGTCACTGCAATGAAAAAAGGGTTCCAAAAGGGTTCTTCGGCTGTTCCCATAGGAGAAAGGGTTCTACATGGAACCCAAAAGTTTTCTACCTGGAACCAAAAATGGTTCCCCTATGGGGACAGCCGAAGAACCCTTTTGGAACCCTTTTTTCTAAGAGTGTATGTTATACACCTAACATGGTGGCCAGGTTTTATGATAACACTATTGTGGGTAAAATTGGGCCAGCCTTAAAATCATGGTGTGTGCTTCAATGCAGTGTTCATTCAGGGCACAAGGAATTTCTGTAGCTATTCTCGCTAGCATGAGCCTCACTTTAAATTCAAAAGACAGCCTGCAGAACCAGATTCCAATGCAGTTTACCATCTGAATCAAGTAATGCTAGATACTCCTGTTAAGAGACACGCCCAACATGCAGTATATTCTCTTCAGCTTTGTGAAAAATAATTTTATAAATGTAAAAAAAAAAAATACTCTTATGGCATAGGTACGAACTTAAAATAAATATTTCAATTTGATAGTGAACTTCATAAAATCACATAAGAGCTTGGTGTTTTGGTCACAATGACAGCCTTGCATTGTATACAGCCTTGCATTGTATACAGCCTTGCATAAGTCACAAAGACAGCCATACAGATACAGGAAAAAGTAGTCATGGCAGGGGCTGAACAGGGTATAACATCACGTTTGCCAACATGGTCTCATAGACTAGATGTAACATAGTAAATGAAAATCCGGGACGCTGAAATTAGTATGATATGTTACGTTTGGTATGGTTACATAAGACAGAAGGTTACTTAAAGGAGAATTTCCATATTTGTGAAATAATCTAAAATGTTTTATGTAAATGGTTTGTTTTAGAAGGGTCCAGACACTTTTGGCTTGTTTTTGAGAAACTTATCCCAGCTGCGATTCACTTCCTCATCGCTCGTTGTGCAGTATCAGGGATCAATCTACATCACTATACTGAGAGCGTGTCCATTTCTAAAAGTACATATTTAGGTGTTTTTGGAGCTTGTCTTTTGCGTGCCCTGAGACTGTACAATGTGCAATGAGGCTTGGGAAAGGTTCTCAAAAACAAGCCGAATCACAAAAAAGGATGTGCGTATAATGCGAATGTCTAGCAACCCAAATGTTGAGAGTTCAAATCTAATCAACTTTAGCATTTTAGCTAATTACCAACTTCACAACTACTTTTTAGCTACTTTGCAAATACTTAGCATGCTAGCTAATCCTTCCCCTAACCTTAATCCTTTAACCTCACTCCTAACCTTAACCCTAACCCCTAGCCTAGCTAACGTTAGTTACAACAAATTGGAATTTGTAACATACCATACGTATTGCAATTTCATAACATAGTTACACATTGAAATTCGGAACATATCATACAAACTGAAATTCGTAACTTATCATATGAATAGTAATTCATAACATATCATGCCAAATGGATGATGGACATCCACAAAAAAACTAAATGGAGTGTCCATGGATTTACATACAGAATAATGCGCTCCAAAAAAAGGAAATTCTTTTTAACTATGTGATTAAATGAGTCTGTTTTCAACAAATTGACTGTTTTAGACTGTTGTATTTTGAGAAAATAAATGTGAAATAAATGTGAAATCACTACTGAGTGAATGAACAAAATCATTTTGGAACAAACGTTTCCAGACATTTAAATTCTCTGTCGAAATCAATGTGTTAAAAACACAATTCATGACCTAATGGTTAAAGTTACCGCTTGTAAATCAGAATATTGGGCTTTCGCCTCCGGAGATATTTTGCCTTCATCCTATGGCAAAGTTTCCCAAACTCAGTCTTGGGCCCCCCTGGGTGCACATTGTGGTTTTTGTCTTAACACTACACAGCTGATTCAAATAACCTATTCATCATCAAGCTTTGATTATTTGAATCAGCTGTGTAGTGCTTGGGCAAAAACCAAAACGTGAACCCAGGGTGGGCCCCAGGAGCAAGTTTGGGAAACCTTGCCCTACAGTACTGCCCAGCGACACAGTGATTTATGGCAAAGTGGTGGATTGTGGGCATGCACCTGTCATGGAGAAATGCAAACACCAGCTGGTTGACAGAGAGCTGGGCCATCTCTATGCGCTTGTTGATGTCCTCCTCCCACTGGAACATCCAACTCCTCAGCTGCGTCATGTCAGAGTAGACCACCGTTGTCCCAGGGAACATTCGGAAGGACTACCTCCAAATCAACTCTCATCTGACACACCAGGGCTGTCCCCTCAGTGTGTCCCAAGTCGTTTCCACTGAGGTGGATGAATATGATATATTCACGATCACACCTCGCCTTGGCGAGAGAGAATATTTCAAAACCCTTTAACTGAGAACAGCTCATCCATATTTCACACTCCTGTAGTCATCTATCCAGCTCCATTGTTTAATCGCATGGTAAATATTTGCTTCAGTCTTTGTTTCCTTGCTCTCGCCAATTTGCTTTGAGCAATGATCAGTAGGATTATGAGCTGGGATCTTATCAATAAATAAAACCAATAAAACCCACAACATTGTAAGGGTTCACAAGGAGAGCACGTGTTAAACTGTATAATAATGTTACATAATCACCTTCCATGGAAATTAAAATAAATGTTTAAAAAAATCACATTAAAAACAAAAAAATATATGTTATAGGTGAGAATAGGCATTGGTCTAAAGCTGAAAAAGTAAGGAAATTCACATTAGCGGCACAATGCCTATTCCACCCATGCTCTACCAAGGTTTTCCAGCTCACAGCTTTGAGCTACTACAGTATGTTGGTATTGTACTTCAAACTATGTGTAGGCAGGTTGCTTAGCATTCAAACCTTGTCAAACAGCCTAATTCATACTCAGAGGGATAATGGACTTTACAGTGTCCTGCCTATACAATTATGTACACTGGTGTATATATATATATATATATATATATATATAGTAGCAGGTTCAAGGGTGTGGGATTTCCACGTCACCAAGTTCAATAACCAAACACGCACAAGGAGCACAACTAGAATGCAAATGGGGAGTTTATTAGGGAGTTTTGCACACTGGGGAAAAGAGGGGAATTCACCAACCATTTCACAGTCCACAATCTGTTCTCGTTGTCCGTTCCGTTCTCCAGAGGTAATCATAAAACTCGGGTCCTCAGACAAACCGGTTCGGTACACAGTGGGGGTAATCAGACAGTCCAGGTCACAACGGGAAATCACACAGATATTTCTCTCTTCATAACACACGCTTTCCTCTCCGTTCTCTGCCCCTTTGTGCAGGCCGCTTCCTCCTTTATCCCCAAGTCCCTGGCTTAATGATCCACAGGCTCACGTTGTTGGGGCAGGAAGTCCATATAAGGCGGTCCAGCTCCCTAGAGCATCCCTCCTGGAGAGGGCATCGGCATTTCCATGGGCTGTACCTGATCTGTGGACGACAGAGGAAACAAAGGGCTGTAAGGATAGGAACCAGCGGGTGACCCGGGCGTTACTGTCCTTATTCCGTGACATCGAAACCAGTGGTGCATGGTCCGTAACGAGGGTGACGTGCCGTCCCAATAAGTAATAATTCAGCGTCTCCAGCGCCCACTTGATCACTAGACATTCTTTCTCCACAGTGGAATATCTTTGTTCCCGTGGCAACAGCTTCCGGCTAATGTACATGACTGGGTGTTCCTCACCTTCTTGTAGATGTGATAGGATGGCACCCTCCCCTATTTCGGCGCATCGGTTTGTACCACCAGTGGTTTGGAGAAGTCCGGAGTCACCAGCATGGGTCCAGAACACAGTACTCCCTTTAGGTCCTAGAAGGATTTTTCCATCCCCTCGGTCCACGTCACCTGGGCGGGCAGACGGCTCCTGGTCAGATTGTCAGGGAGCTGGCTAGGGAGGCAAAGTGGGGAATAAATCTCCAGTAGTAACTAGTCAACCTCACAAATGTGCGTACCTGCTTCTTGGTGAGGGGGTGGGGTCAGTCCCGAATCGCCTCCACTTTCTTCACCTGGGTTTGACACATCCCCTCCCAATCGTGTACCTCAGCCTCCTGAAGGCCGAGCCGACATTTCTTTGGGTTCGCTGTTAGCCCCGCCTCCCATAAGGCCTGCAGTACCGCGCTCACCTGGTTTAGATGTGTCTCTCACTTGCTTCCATGGATCACAATATCATCGATGTAGGCTGCCGCGTACTCACGATGGGGACGGAGAATCTGGTCCATCAACCTCTGGAAAGTGGCCGGGTCCTGTGCAGCTTCTTGTAATGGAACAGCCCGTCAGGGGTGGCGAAAGCAGTATTCGCTCGTGCCTCGGGAGCTAAGAGCACCTGCCAATAACCCTTCGTCAGGTCGAGCGTGCTGATAAATCGGGCGGTCCCTAGCCGTTCGATTAATTCATACATTCGGGGCATGGGGTAGGATTCAAACTTTGAGATTTCATTTACCTTTCTAAAATCATTACATAAGTGAATAGTGCTGTCTGGTTTCGGCACAAACACTATGGGGCTACACCACTCACTATTCGACTCTGCGATTATATCAGCATTCAACATCGTTTTTACCTCAGTCCTGATAGCCTCTTTGCCTCCGGTATGCGGTAGGGTCTCAACTCCACATTTTTCCCGGTTTCGGTGATGATGCTGTGCTGTAGCAGATTGGTGTGTCCTGATTCACTGGAGAACATTTCCTGGTTCCGGCAGACCAACTCCCTCAACTCCTGATTCTGTGCTCTGCTCAGCTGCTCCCCCAGTGGCACCTTCGCCGGCATGGTCTCTGTGGTAGCCTTCTTTGGTGAAATAGAGTAGAGTACATCACGTGCATTCCCTTTCTTTAGCAAATTCACATGGTAAATCTGGGTCAGATGCCTACGTCCCGGCTGTCTGACCCTATAGTTAACTTCACCCATCTTCTCAAGGGACTTCGTATGGCCCGTTCCATTGGGGCAAAAACGTACATTCTGAGGTGGGGACTAACACCAACACTTTGTCTCCTGGCTAGAAGTCCCTTCGTTGTGCCCCTCTGTTGTACACCCGTGCATGGGCCTCCTGGGCCTCCAGCATATGTTCCCGTACCAGGGACCACAGAGTTGCCATCCGATCTCTCATGTCTTCCACGTGCTCCACCATGGTCCGGTGGGGCGATGGTTGCTGTTCCCGGGCTTCTTTAGCCACGTCCAGCAGTCCTCTGGGTCGTCTCCCGTACAGGAGTTCGAAGGGAGAGAATCCTGTTGACGCTTGGGGCACTTCTTGGATCGAAAACATCAGGTAGGGTAGCAGATGATCCCAATTCTTTCCGTCTGCCTCATCACCTTCTTTAGCATCTGTTTCAGGGTTTGTTTGAATCTTTCCACCAACCCATCAGTCTGCGAGTCATACACTGAGGTGCGCAACTGGGTTATTTTCATCAGTTTGCATAGATCCTTCATGATTCGCGGCATGAAGGGGGTGCCCTGGTCGGTCAATATCTCGTTGGGGATGCCTACTCGGGAGAAGAGCATGACTCACGTGTGATTCCTTGGTGGCCATGGTGTGCAGGAGAATTGCTTCCGGGTACCTGGTGGCATAATCCAGAATCACCTCAGTTGCCCTCGGTTGCTCTTGGGTAGAGGTCCTACCAGGTCCATTGCAATCCTGCTGAAAGGGACTGAAATAATGGGTAGGGAAATTAACCTCTTACATCTAGACGTTCCACTAGCGGAACACCTGGTCCAATATCCAATGATAGGCGTGGCGCGAATTACAAATTCCTCAAAAAAACCCAAACTTCCATTTTTCAAACATATGACTATTTTACACCATTTTAAAGACAAGACTGTCCTTTATCTAACCACACTGTCCGATTTCAAAAAGGCTTTACAGCGAAAGCAAAACATTAGATTATGTCAGCAGAGTACCCAGCCAGAAATAATCAGACACCCATTTTTCAAGCTAGCATAGAATGTCACATAAACCCAAATCACAGCTAAATGCAGCACTAACCTTTGATGATCTTCATCAGATGACAATCTTAGGACATTATGTTATACAATACATGCATGTTTTGTTCAATCAAGTTCATATTTATATCCAAAAAACAGCTTTTTACATTAGCATGTGACGTTCCGAACTAGCATTCCCCCCGCAAACTTCTGGTGAATTTACTAAATTACTCATGATAAACGTTGACAAAATACATTACAATTATTTTAAGAATTATAGATACAGAACTCCTTTGTGCAATCGAGGTGTCTGATTTTAAAATAGCTTTTCGGTGAAAGCACATTTTGCAATATTCTGAGTAGATAGCCCAGCCATCACGGCTAGCTATTTTGACACCCACCAAGTTTAGCCCTGACCAAACTCCGATTTACTATTAGAAAAGTTTGATTACCTTTGGTGTTCTTCGTCAGAATGCACTCCCAGGACTGCTACTTCAATAACAAATGTTGGTTTGGTTCAAAATGATCCATAGTTATATCCAAATAGCGGCGTTTTGTTCGTGCGTTCAAGACACTATCCAAGGGTGACGAAGGGTTACGCGCCCGACGCGTTTCGTGACAAAAAAATTCTAAATATTCCATTACCGTACTTCGAAGCATGTCAACCGCTGTTTAAAATAAATGTTTATGCCATTTTTCTCGTAAAAAAGCGATAATATTCCGACCGGGAGTGGTGGTTTTCGTTCAAAGAGAGAGAAAGTAAACATGGAGTCGACTCGTGCACGAGCCTCAGTCTCATCGTACTCTGACCGGCCACTATCCAAACGCGCTAATGTTTTTCAGCCAGGGCCTGCAAAGCCACGATTCAGTTTTTTGCCGCCTTCTGAGAGCCCATGGGAGCCATAGGAAGTGTTACGTAACAGCAGAGATCCCCTGTTTTGGATAGAGATAATCAAGAAGGCCAAGAAATGGTCAGACAGGGTACTTCCTGTACAGAATCTTCTCAGGTTTTGGCCTGCCAAATGAGTTCTGTTATACTCACAGACACTATTCAAACAGTTTTAGAAACTTTGGAGTGTTTTCTATCCAAAGCTAATAATCAGATTAAATCGGGTACGTTTTTTATCCGGCCGTGAAAATACTGCCCCCTATCCATAACAGGTTAACCTGGGGGGCAGTATTTTCACGGCTGGATAATCATCACCAATAATTGTTATGCTTTTTGTGAACGTTTATCGTGAGTAATTTAGTAAATTGTTAGTAAATTCCCCGGAAGTTTGCGGGGGGGTATGCTAGTTCTGAACGTCACATGCTAATGTAAAAAGCTGTTTTTTGATATAAATATGAACTTCATTGAACAAAACATGCATGTATTGTATAACATAATATCCTAGGTGTGTCATCTGATGAAGATCATCAAAGGTTAGTGCTGCATTTAGCTGTCTTCTGGGTTTTTGTGACATTATATGCTAGCTTGAAAAATGGGTGTCTGATTATTTCTGGCTGGGTACTCTGCTGACATAATCTAATGTTTTGCTTTCGCTGTAAAGCCTTTTTGAAATCGGACAGTGTGGTTAGATTAACGAGAGTCTTGTCTTTAAAATGCTGTAAAATAGTCATATGTTTGAAAAATTGAAGTTTTCGGATTTTAGAGGAATTTGTATTTCGCGCCACGCCCATCATTGGATATTGGAGCAGGTGTTCCGCTAGCGGAACGTCTAGATGTAAGAGGTTAAGGGGCTGCGAAAGTGGTTTTGGTGCCACCTGCTGGCACTCCGGGCAACTGCGGCAGTAATCTTCCACTGCTCTCTTCACCACCGGCCAGTAAAATCGTGCCTTGATCCTGTCTGAGGTCTTCTCCACCCCTAGATGAGCCCCAAGAAGGTGGGAGTGCGCCAAAAGTTCAATAACCAAACACGCACAAGGAGCACAACTAGAATGCAAACGGGGAGTTTATTAGGGAGTTTGCACACTGGGGAAAAGAGGGCAATTCACCAGCCATTTCACAGTCCACAATCTGTTCTCGTTGTCCGTTCTGTTCTCCAGAGGTAATCCTAAAACTCGGGTCCTCAGCCAAATCGGTTCGGTACACAGTGGGGGTAATCAGATAGAAAACACGATCCTATTTGAGACACAAGTGGTTCTGAGCTTAATTCAATATTACACAAGTAAGCTAACAGTTACAGAAATCAGGAATGCAGACAGGCTCTACCTATCTGAGCTACTGTGTCCAACACACCACCACCTATTGTTATGTTGGGCACCAATTTACCAAAAAAGGATGTTATTATGATAAAAAAATTCAATTACATGTTTTGCTAATATAGGCATGGACCACATTACTATAAGGCAAAACATCTCAATCAAGCCTGATGAGCTGGTAAGTATAAAAGCAAAGCATTTAAAAGCAAAGCACCTTTCATTTATAAAAGAAAAGCATGAAATGTTAGCGTAATGGGATAATGTCTTACTGTGGTGTGTGGAGAATACAATACTTTACAAATCATATTATTGTGGAAGCACCTTCTCTAAGAGTTCTCTAAGAGTATGAATTAGGCTGTTTGAGAAGGTTTGAATCCTAAGCAACCTGCCTACACATAGTTTGAAGTACAATACCAACATACTGTAGTAGCTCAAAGCTGTGTGCTGGAAAACCTTGGTAGAGCATGGGTGGAATAGGCATTGTGCCGCTAATGTGAATTTCCTTTCTTTTTTGGCTTCAGACCAATGCCTATTCTCACTTAAAAAGTTGTTTTTTTGTTTTTAATTGTGTACAGCATTGCATAAGTTACAATGACAGCTTTGCATATATTTGTTTAACTAGGCAAGTCAGTTAAGAACAAACTCTTATTTACAATGACGGCCTAGGAACAGTGGGTTAACTGACTTGTTCATGGGCAGAACGACAGATTTTTACCTCGTCATCTGGGGGATTCGATCTAGCAACCTTTCAGTTTCTGGACCAACACTCTAACCACTAGGCTACCTGCCACCCCAAATTACACAGGTTAGGACTGCGGCGGACCGCCCATTAGGGCGTTAGGGGCGGTGGCCCACTTGGGATTGGTAATTTATTAAAATTTGTACTGTATATTATAGAATTTATGGATTATGGATTATGTTTTAAATTCTCATAAAAGTGCGGTAAATATGTACATTTTCCTGTTTCAAAAATATATTGTTCAAAACAAGCTGTAGTTACCTACTACTCTGCCCCTTAGTGACTGCCAGCAGCAGCAGCTCCACCTCCGTGGGTGCACATGCCATGCCAACATTGCTTGGACTTTTTTGCTATGAGGGGAGCTGCCCCAATGAAATTGCAGGATACTATAGCATAAATTACAACCGTACAAAGTAAATGGACCGTCCTTAGGCACTCAAATGTGCGTCTGCTCAGTCAGAACTTCTGGGTCTGCTCTAGTCTCCTCCCAATGAGTCTCTCGTGCCGGACGGCTTTTTTCCGCACTTGAGACTAGATCTGCTCTATCAGGTACAGATGGTGCTAAAGCAAAAAGCTAATTATAATTAACTTGTGAATAAATAATCAAAACAGCCATGGAAGCCTGGGACCTGATAAACCGGACAACTACATCCAACAAGAGTCGAAGGACAGAGGGATACACTAGCTAGGACCTTCTCATTGTGTATCCGGTAGGACAAAAAAGCATGGCCAATTTTGTTCACCCGCATGTTGTTCATAATGTTCTATTGTAGGTGACAAGGCAACATGTTGCGTGGACTAAAACATCATAACACCTTGTGTATCACAAAGCTAGATCAAATTAATTAGCCAGCTACAGTTATTTTGAGAATCATTGAGAAATAGTTTGAAATATTTTTTGGTCAAATTAACCAGTTTTCTATCTTTGATAGCCGATAGCTTGCTAGCTAGTTAGCTCCCATGCCAATTTCAAGTCTTTCTAAACTAATATCTGACTAACTCGGAAATACGAAGTGATGAAAGTTAACTGGCTAGCACACCATGCTTTGTGATACTATCCTAGCTAGCTATCCTGAGTTAGATAATGTGTTTTCAGTTATTGTATCTGAATGCTTATTGCGTTCTCCCTGGTTTCCACTAGTTACCACAGCCACAAAGTCAATATCTATATTGTAAAAGGTCAGGAAAACAACATTTAAGGTGAGGGTTAGGCATAAGGTTAACAGTGTGGTTAATGTCAGGGTTAAGGTTATGTTTAAAATCACATTTTAAGAAGAGAAATTGTAGAAATATGTGGGCTTTATGACTTTGTAGCTATGGTAACAAGTGACGACCGTTCTCCCTGGTGAACTCGTTCGTTCATGAGCTGGCTGCTTGTTCTAAATAGTATAATCTAATCTGTTAAAAACAGTGGTAGCATGTGCAGCAGTGGTTGCAAAAGTGAAATAGGTGTATTTATACTGTTGTTCAAATGCACAGATCGCTTTATATATCTTCTCAAAGAAACTACCGGTAGTTCAAAAACGTGGCATCATATTTCTGTCATGCTGCTTTGTTGACAACTCCAACCACCTGGCGCCCTGGGTATTCAGCCAATCAGCTGCAGCCCCTGGGTTAGGATTACAGACCTTACCTTTGTAAACATTGGTTTCCCATACTGGGTGACCATGGTGCACTGATCACAGTCCACAGTGATGCAGGAGTTGTGGAAAGACTCCTTGGAGTGTTTGAGGATATAGTACAGGTCAGTGACTCCGCCCTCAAACACTGTGCTGAAGTAGCGCGGGATGAGCGTTCGTCCGATAGCTGAGAAAAATAAAAAAAAGAGAGGGGAAATTATTCATAGTTGAAATATGAGACTAAAGTAGTGAAGGGTGAGTGTCTGTCCAATTTAAAAGAGGGAAAAAGAGGATAAAATACATAATTTGCTCATCAAGTAATTGATTAATTTGTAGACTTGAGTTTTTAACAAACTAGCTTTTGTATGATAGCCATGCTCTATTATAATGAGTAGGTACCTGACAAAGACCTATAGGTGAATGGACAGTGTTACACCATGTACCTATATGCTAACTGGTTTTAGTCATTACTGATCTGCTTTCCTTTGTCTAGTTGTGAAGTGTCCACACAGTAACAAAACATTTGTTTTGCAAAATTTACTTGTTTGCCTGTTTAGTGAGGGATTGATTCCATGCAATCAAAACCTGGACAGTCTGGTGAGAAAGCTACAGGAAAGCTGTAAATGTTTACTAGAGAATGCTAAAAGAAGTCAAAGCGCAGGAACAGCGTGGATTTAGAGTTTGACAAAAACAAGAGAAAGAGAGAGAGAGAGAGAGCACGGGAGGAAGAAGAATGTCAGTGTCTTTTGCCCTCAGGCTTCCTTTCTTCTCTTCCCTCTGTTCTCTGTCAACTATTTCTCTGTTTAAAGGAATATAATGGAGGATATGAAAGGACGATGCTTTAGGATACACTGTGACTTTATGCAAAACAGACAGGATATCTCTTCATTACGATATCACAAAACTATATCTCTTCATCACATTATCAGCTTGTCTGGGAAGTGAATGTGTAACAAGGAAAGGGAAATAAAACTTCATTTAGAAATGTCCCCCAAAGATGATAGTGGCTGAGGCTCCTGAGGTTATGACACTGCAAAGAGAGAGAGAGAGAGACAAAGAGAGAGAGAGAGAGAGAGAGAGAGAGAGGGAGCGGGACAGAGGGAAAGGAAGTACCCGTGACTGGCATGTTTTTTCAAATTCAATAATACCGAGCATGACTAAATAAAGATATAAAATGTTTGGCAGTGTGTGAGCAGTGGCTGGAGGATGGAGGGAGGAAGGGAGAGAGGGAAAGGAGGGAGGAAGAAGGAGGGTGAGCAGTGGCTGGAAGAGGGAGGGAGGAGCTGCAGCCCCAAGTCGCTGTGTGTGTAAATGACGCTCTGCCCTCATAGTTGAAAAAGAAAGTGAGCACCAGGAGCGGAGCTGACTGCTAAGGAGATTGGAGAGAGACTTAGAGGGAAAGAGAGGAGATGGGAGAGAGGTACAGGTAGAGAGAGGAGATGGGAGAGAGACTTAGAGGGAGAGAGACTTATAGGGAGAGAGAGGTAATGGGAGAGAGGAGATGGGAGAGAGACTTAGAGGGAGAGAGGTACAGGTAGAGAGAGGACATGGGAGAGAGACTTAGAGGGAGAGAGACTTAGAGGGAGAGAGAGGTAGAGGGAGAGAGGAGATGGGAGAGAGACTTAGAGGGAGAGAGAGGTAGAGGGAGTGAGACTTAGTGGGAGAGAGATGTAGAGGGAAAGAGAGGAGATGGGAGAGAGAGGTAGAGGGAGATAGGAGATGGGCGAGAGAGGCAGAGGGAGAGAGAGGCGATGGGAGAGAGGTACAGGTAGAGAGAAGAAATGGGAGAAAGAGCTACAGGTAGAGAGAGGAGATGGCAGGGAGAGGTAGAGGGAGAGAGAGGAGATAGGAGAGAGAGCTGTTAGAGAGAGGTAGAGGGAGCTAGAAGAGATGAGAGAGAGAGATATAGGGCGAGAGAGAAGCGACGGGTGAGAGAGGTAGAGGGAGGGAGAGGAGATGGGAGAGAGAGGTAGAGGGAGAGAGAGGTAGAGGGAGAGAGAGGAGATGGGAGAGAGAGGAGATGGGAGAGAGAGGTAGAGGGAGAGAGAGGAGATGGGAGAGAAAGGAGATGGGAGAGAGAAGAGATGGGAGAGAGAGGAGATGGGAGAGAGAGGTAGAGGGAGAGAGAGGAGATGGGAGAGAAAGGAGATGGGAGAGAGAGGAGATGGGAGAGAGAGGTAGAGGGAGAGAGAGGAGAAGGGAGAGAGAGGGAGAGAGAGGGGATGGGAAAGGTAGGAAAGAGAGAAACCTAGATATGTTTCTAGCACACATGACCTACCCAGAGGCTTCAGTAGAGAGGAGGTGGAAGAGGTAGAGGGAAAGAGAGGAGATGGGAGAGAGAGGAGATGGGAGAGAGAGGTAGAGGGAGCTAGAAGAGATGGGAGAGAGAGGTAGAGAGAGAGGAGGTGGGAGAGAGAGGTAGAGGGCGAGAGAGAGGCGACGGGTGAGAGAGGTAGAGGGAGAGAGGAGATGGGAGAGAGGTAGAGGGAGAGAGAGGAGATGGGAGAGAGAGGTAGAGGGAGAGAGAGGAGATGGGAGAGAGAGGAGATGGGAGAGAGAGGAGATGGGAGAGAAAGAAGATGCGAGAGAGAGAAGATGGGAGAGAGGTAGAGGGAGAGAGAGGAGAAGGGAGAGAGAGGGAGAGAGAGGAGATGAGAGGAGATGGGAAAGGTAGGAAAGAGAGATACCCATATATGTTTCTAGCACACATAACCTACCCAGAGGCTTCAGTAGAGAGGAGGTGGGAGAGGTAGAGGGAAAGAGAGGAGATGGGAGAGAGAGGAGATGGGAGAGAGAGGTAGAGGGAGCTAGAAGAGATGGGAGAGAGAGGTAGAGAGAGAGGAGGTGGGAGAGAGAGGTAGAGGGTGAGAGAGAGGCGACGAGTGAGAGAGGTAGAGGGAGGGAGAGGAGATGGGAGAGAGACGTAGAGGGAGAGAGAGGAGGTGGGAGAGGTAGAGAGAGGAGATGGGAGAGAGGTAGAGGGAGAGAGAGGAGATGGGAGAGAAAGGAGGTGGGAGAGAGAGGAGAAAGGAGAGAGAGGTAGAGGGAGAGAGAGGAGAAGGGAGAGAGAGGAGATGAGAGGAGATGGGAGAGGTAGGAAAGAGAGATACCCAGATATGTTTCTAGCACACATGACCTACCCAGAGGCTTCAGTAGAAGCTTTGCATGAGGAGCCTCAACCAAAACATATCCCACAAAATAACACTGCACACCCCACCAAAGACACACTGATAGAGCGTGTAATGGCAGGCGCGGAATGGCAGGCGTGGAATGGCAGGCGTGGAATGGCAGGCGTGTAATGGCAGGCGTGGAATGGCAGGCGTGTAATGGCAGGCGTGGAATGGCAGGCGTGTAATGGCAGGCGTGGAATGGCAGGCGTGGAATGGCAGGCGTGGAATGGCAGGCGCGGAATGGCAGGCGCGGAATGGCAGGCGTGTAATGGCAGGCGTGGTAAACAGTGTACCATTTCAAGCTCCATAGTCCAATGTTTCCCCTTCATATTTTTTTAGGCGGAGTGCAAAGAGATCCAAAGTATCTGAAGCTATTATATTGGGGTATGGTGGGGTTGTGGGTGGTAACAGAGCTAGGCTGTGTGTGTGTGTGTGTGTGTGTGTGTGTGTGTGTGTGTGTGTGTGTGTTGTGTGTGTGTGTGTGTGTGTGTGTGTGTGAGTGTGTGTGTGTGTGTGTGTGTGAGAGAGAGCAGGTATAGATGTGTGCGTATTTATTTTTTGGTACTATTCAAAATGAATGGGTCAGGGACATGGTGAGAGTCTTTACGAGCTTCAAGGTTATTCAAATGATGACCTCTTACAATTAACACCACTACAGTGACGGAAACCTCAAGCTCACAAATAAACACTCATTGGTTTTGAAACATTTCCTTCCCCTTGTCTCTCTCTCTCTCTCTCTCTCATCTCTCTCTCTCTCTCCCTCTCTCTCTCATCTCTCTCTCTCTCTCTCTCCCTCTCTCTCTTATCTCTCTCTCTCTCTCTCTCTCATCTCTCTCTCTCTCCCTCTCTCTCTCTCGCTCTCTCACCTCCCTCTCTCTCTCTCTCATCTCTCGAGCTCTTTCACTCTATCACTCATCTCTCTATTCTCATCTCTCTCTATTTCTCATCTCTCTTGCTCTTTCGATCTCTCATCTCTCTTATTCCCATCTCTCTTTTTTATCACCAAGTTGATTGGCCCATCTTCAGAGGCGGGCACTCGAGAGATAGGATTAGCTGCCGCTTGTTTGGGTGAACATGACGAGCAACATATGTCTCTCAAGTAATGTGTACCCAAACACACAATTTACAAATAATTAACGGCATGTTAATTAGCCACATTAATTCATGCCACTTTGTGGGATTGTTCCCCCCGTGAGTTAGTCCCCAGGACCGCTGCCAGGATCCTGAGCCAACAAGACGTGAGAGAAACTGTTTGGGCTCGGAGCAGAACGAGGGGTGTCTGGAAGGGGCCGCTGGCTGGGTTTCTACTGGGGGGGGGGTGTATGTGTGTCTGTGGGTGTACTGTATGCTGGTGAGAGGGATGGGCTGAAAATGGTGAGAGGGATGTGTTGAAGGTGGTGAGAGGGATGTGTTGAAGGTAGTGAGAGGGATGTGTTGAAGGTGGTGAGAGGGATGTGTTGAAGGTGGTGAGAGGGATGGGAGTTTCTGGAAAGGAGAAAGGTGAAGTCCACTGTGCAACACATATAACCCTGCACAGAGGGACTGTAGTGGGAGCATGCTATATGCTAGATTTCAGTCTCCCTTCTTTATATCATTGGGATCTCCTGGTTGAATAAAGGGCTAACAGAAAATGACCATTAACCATTAATCAACCACTAACCATAATACAATTGACTAACTGGTCATTGAGTCCAGTTAGTCACAGCTGAATGTGATATGTAATACCTCCTATTTCCGAAAAGGTCAACCATTCAGTTGACTTGTGGAGGAGGCACAACAGCTCAATAGAGTCTGCCAATAAAAATTAGTAAAGATTTTAGTCCACTGCATTGTTTTACAGTTAACAGTATAGTAACGAAGCCAACATTTTGCCTTTTCACCTAGTAAGCATTTACATAAAATACAACAAATGATCATAAACTTGACTGAACTTGAGTTTCAGTGTTGTCACCTGTGGTCATCTCAATCAAATGAGCTGCCTCAGCACGGACAGTACGGTGATGAGATACAAGTCATAGGAGGAGTATCCCACAGAGTCAGGGCAAATTAAAAATGGAAAAAGGTGAGAAAGTGGAGAGATACTCAAAGGGTGATTATGCATAAAATGCAGCTTTCCTCACTGCAGACAAGAACGCATTAGGGAGGAAGGAAGAAATGGTAGACACTTAAAAAACTCTAGAATATATCATGTACGATTTCTATTAGAATTGTTGGAAGCATTGCTTGGGTAACTAAAATGACTTTAAATTGAAGTGGATGTAAAGTATAAATATCAAAAGTGTTTGAAAGGTTATCCATTGATTCAATGGACCGCGGGTTACATATATGGGATCTTAAAAATAATCTTGCAGCAACAGGAAATGTGAATTATTATGTGAATTATAATTAATGGCCATTTTTGTAGGGGTTGATAAATTCTTTGTAAGGGAAGATCAAGTCTAAAGCCTTTTGACACCTAATACACTACAAGTTTTAAATGTCCTGCACTGCGGGAAAGTTCTCCTGTAACAGGGTGATCAAATGTAGCTCCATCTGTATCTGTATAAAAGTTCAAAGTTATAGCATATCGACAAGGCCACCGAAACAACAAAAGGTATCAACACACACAAGAAAAAAACATGTATTCATTAATGTATTCATATTTTCTGAGTTTGTAATCAATGATTGATGAGATCAGTGCTTGCCTACTTAACAAAGCAAACAAACTGGTCTTGCCATCGACCTTTGTCTTGTCTGACTGTATCTGGCTCCAGCAGGAATAATCCTTGAGATTATGCAATGGATGGCGGAGTGTCCACGCCAATATAACCTGTCACTGCTGTCACTGCTGGGTCAAAGGTTAAGGTCCATGGAAGGAAAGGGAACGAACACCATGTGGCATAAAATAGACTTTGATCAATGAAATAAACATAATCAACATCAGTTCATCATTTGTATAAATGTATTATTTAGATAGCCCTTTTTATGATAACATTTGTCACAAAGGGATGTAAGGTAACTAAGACCCCTATAGAGCAAGCAGCAGCAGCACAGTAACAAGGACAAACTGTCTGGTAGAAGTTTAAAGGACAGGTTGAGATGCTCAAAGGACAGAAGATACGATGTACTCTAAATGTGCCAATATTCACAATTCACAACTGTGATCTTACTGACAAAATACACTGACAAAAAAATAAACGCAACATGTAAAGTGTTGGTCCCATGTTTCATGAGCTGAAATAAAAGATCACAGAAATGTTCCATACACAGAAAAAGCTTATTTCTCTTACATTTTGCGTACGCAAATTTGTTTACATCCGTTAGTGAGCATTTCTTCTTTACCTGCCAAGATAATCCTTTCATCTGATTGGTGTGGCATATCAAGAAGCTGATTAAACAGCATGATCATTACACATGTGCAGACAACATGTGCGGACAACGAACACAGTTGCATTTTATCGATGGCAATTTGAATGCACAGAGATACCATGATGGGATCCTGAGGCCATTGTTGTGCCATTCCTCTGCTGTTATCCCCGCATGTTTCAGCATGAAGGAGATGTGTCACACTGTTGGTCACACCAGATACTAACTGGTTTTCTGATCTACGCCCTACCTTTTATTTTAAAGGTATCTGTGACCAACAGATGCACATCTGTATTCCCAGTCATATGAAATCCATAGATTAGGGCCTAATGCATTTATTTCAATTGACTGATTTCCTTATATGAACTGTAACTCAGAAAAATCTTTGAAATTGTTGCATGTTGCGTTTATATTTTTGTTCAACGTAATGGTATATACAGCATAATAATATAATAGCGTCTTGTTAGTAGTTAAGCTCTTGTCAGTATCGATGGAGTTCAGAGAGGAATGGGTTAACGACACACAGACTATATGCGAGCAGCCATGCACACACATTAAAATGTGCACATGCACACACTGTATGCACCAACACACACGCACGCACGCACGCACGCACGCACGCACGCACGCACGCACGCACGCACACACACACACACACACACACACACACACACACACACACACACACACACACACACACACACACACACACACACACACACACACACACACAGCTAGAATGTGGGAATCACTTCCCAGAACATTAAAGATTCATCAGTCATAAAACTTTAATTCAATCTCTCTCTGTGCTCTACCTCTCTCTGTGCTCTCTCTCTCTCTGTGCTCTCTCTCTGTCTCTCTTTCTCTCTGCTCTCTCTTTCTGCTCTCTCTCTCTCTGCTCTCTCTTTCTGCTCTCTCTCTTTCTCTCTGCTCTCTCTTTCTGATCTCTCCTATCCCCGATCTCTCTCTCTCTCTCTCTTGCTCTCTCCCACTCTATCTCCATACTCTCTCTGCTCTCTCTCTTTCTCTCTTTCAACTCTCTCTATCGCCATACTCTCTCTTTCTCTCTTTATCTCCATACTCTCTCCCTCTCTCTTGCTCTATCTCCATACTCTCTCTGCTCTCTCTCTTTCTCTTTCTACTCTCTCTATCTCCATACTCTCTTTCTCTCTGCTCTCTCTCCCTCTATGCTCTCTCTCTCCTTTTTCATATCTCTGTATGTTTGGGGATTTGAATAGCACCACTCTAGGTCTGTTTCTTTGTGTGGTGAACACTTCTGCTAAAGCCACTCAGATTATAATTAGTGAATTCATTAAGATCCTAACACAATTGTCAAAACACATTAGCGAAGGAGCATCATTTAAAAGTTTTGTACATTTTAAAGAGAGGTAACCGCAGAGCCATCTAAGTGTATTCTTTAAACTTGAATAATCAGGGCCGAGTTATAGTGGTTTTAAACAAATACTATATTCAGGGCTGAGTTATAGTGGTTGTAAACAAATACTATATTCAGGGCTGAGTTATAGGGTTTTTAAACAAATACTATATTCAGGGCTGATTTATTGTGGGTTTAAACTTGAATACTATATTCAGGGCTGATTTATAGTGGTTTTAAACTTGAATACTATATTCAGGGCTGAGTTATAGTGGTTTTAAACTTGAATACTATATTCAGGGCTGAGTTATAGTGGTTTTAAACTTGAATACTATATTCCGGGCTGAGCTATAGTGGTTTTAAACTTGAATACTATATTCAGGGCTGAGTTATAGTGGTTTGCCCTTTTCCATCACTCAAATTGTGTATTTAGACATGGACAAATAATAATAATAATTTCGGCAAACATACCAAGGCCGAAGTATGAAAGAGGATGAGATGTTGCTAAGAAATGTCTGCTATTTATTGGAGGTTAAAAAGCAAGTTACTTTTCCTATATAAAGTATTTGACAATACAACACAACTCTGTAAAACCCTTTTCCATCAAGATGGAAAGTGGAGGATGAGTGCAACACATCTGACAAGGATCATGACAATCCCCCTGAATGCAACACAAAACGGTAAGTATGCCTTGTGTTTTGTGTCATTTTTCTACTTAAAACCCAAAGAGTACCAAAACACTTGAACTCATTATCAATTCTGAGAGGGCATCATGTTTTTACAATCTGCTTCACTGCAGCTTTAAAATGTTGCATCACCAAACAACACAGCCTTCAATAGTGGGCTGAAACCTTCAAATGTTTTGAATAATCTTTTCATTGCATCTGTGTGTTGATAATGTGTTTATTCAACCACGGCTGTTATATGTTTGTTTGCTGTTATGTGTGAGGTTTACTGTGGAGGCCTGTCTCCTGTGCTGTGAGCCAAACTAATCATTTCATTATCTAAAACGTCATTTCTTGATGGATGCAAAAATAAACTCAACAATATATTGATGAAAGATGAATTCCCACAGTCATGGAAGACCTCTCTCTTTTGACTCTCTCCATAAGCATCTGGATTCTGCTTTTGATTGAATACAACCCTTAGTGTTGGAGAGAGCAATTATTTTACTTTCTCAGCTACAAACAGATAGAGTGGGAAGCGACAGATATATATAGAGAGATAAAGAGAGAGAGAAAGCAAGTGGGTGCAAGAGAGAGAGAGAGAAAGAGAGCAAGAGAGAGAAAATACATTGTATTTTGTAAATACAACCCATATTTATGCTTATTTATTTTCCCTTTTGTACATTGTTACAACACTGTATATATACATCATATGACATTTGTAATGTCTTTATTCTTTTGGAACTTCTGTGAGTGTAATGTTTACTGTTCATTTTTATTGTTTATTTCACTTTTGTATATTATCTACTTCACTTGCTTTGGCAATGTTAACATATGTTTCCCATGCCAATAAAGCCCCTTGAATTGAATTGAATTGAATTGAGAGAGAAAAAGCGAGAGAGAGAGAGAGAGAGAGAGAGAGCGAGAGAGAGAGAGAGAGAGAGAAAGCAAGTTTGTGCAAGAGAGAGAGAGTGTGTGTAAGAGAGAATATAAAAGAGAGAGAGCAAAAGAGAGTGAGAGAGTGTGTAAGAGAGAGAGTGTGTAAGAGAGAGAGTGTGTAAGAGAGAGAGCGTGTAAGAGAGAGAGTGTGTAAGAGAGAGAGAGCGTGTAAGAGAGAGACGTAAGAAAGCGAGAGAGGCAGCTCCAGTCACCCTCATCCAGCAGCCTTCAGCCACGCCAGAATGCCGCCGGGAGTGGGGGAAAGAAGGAGGAGGCGGAACTGGGGGGAGGAGGAGAAGGAAGAAGAAGAGGGGGAGGAGGAAGAGGAAGGGGGTATACATCCCCCCCCATCCCCTGGAGGCCAGTCCTCTTCCCCTCCATCCATAATTCAGGAGGGGCTGCTCCAGGCCGGGCCTCTCTCTCTGCTCCCCCTGGAACAAGGCCCGTGGGGAGGCTAAAGCATGCTCCGGGAGCCCCTTGGGCTACAACCACCACCACCACCACCACCTTAGTACTTAGACTACCCCCAACACTAGCACAACACTTGTCTGCTCTAGCCTGGTCCAAAACCTGGATTAAGGTTTTACATCAAAATTCTTAGCTTTCAATAAAGCAGAGATTTAGATGTGAGCAAAGATATAAATGCATATGAATGCTCTTAAATAAGAGTTACTTTTGTCAATGTAACTATGACGTGCCACTATAGCTCAATAGCAGCAATGAATGTGGAAGAATATGGTTGGAACAAGAGCAGCCGAGTTGATGAAATGAGCAAAGATACCAATTTTAGTGAATGACACAGTGAATGACACAGCTAAATTCTAAAGTTCATAGAAATCATATTATTCCATATTATTTACTAAATATTCCATTAATCACAGCAGTCAGCTTCATTCACTTTCCTTAAAGATGTATCCTACTCCTTTCTGCTACATGATCAATTCAAACCACATTCACTGAGTCTTGGTGTCCCTTCTGATTGAATTAACGCCCACACACACACACACACACACACACGCACGCACGCACGCACGCACGCACGCACGCATGCACGCACGCACGCACGCGCACGCACGCACACACACACACACACACACACGCACACACACACACGCACACACACAAAGTGTGAGTATCGCTTGTACACACAAAAAGCATCTTGCCATCCAGCTGTGTTTGTTTTAAACAACTCCACATCTCCTGTGTGGTTTATTCCTGTGGTGTTACTCTCAGGACATCTCCTGTGTGGTTTATTCCTGTGGTGTTACTCTCAGGACATCTCCTGTGTGGTTTATTCCTGTGGTGTTACTCTCAGGACATCTCCTGTGTGGTTTATTCCTGTGGTGTTACTCTCAGGACATCTCCTGTGTGGTTTATTCCTGTGGTGTTACTCTCAGGACATCTCCTGTGTGGTTTATTCCTGTGGTGTTACTCTCAGGACATCTCCTGTGTGGTTATTCCTGTGGTGTTACTCTCAGGACATCTCCTGTGTGGTTATTCCTGTGGTGTTACTCTCAGGACATCTCCTGTGTGGTTTATTCCTGTGGTGTTACTCTCAGGACATCTCCTGTGTGGTTATTCCTGTGGTGTTACTCTCAGGACATCTCCTGTGTGGTTTATTCCTGTGGTGTTATTCTCAGGACATCTCCTGTGTGGTTATTCCTGTGGTGTTACTCTCAGGACATCTCCTGTGTGGTTATTCCTGTGGTGTTACTCTCAGGACATCTGCAGTGTGGTTATTCCTTTGGTGTTACTCTCAGGACAGTAGTGATTCACCCCAGGTAGGTGAATGAAAGCCCAGCGGGACCAGGAGAGATGCTATCAGAGCATGTTTCAGATCCAGTCTCAATTATCAGAGGCCACGCCAAGAGAACAGAATACCGGTCATTACCATTGATTTGGCCTGCAGTCAAAGACAGACAACAGGAGTTGAATGGACCCAGTCTAAGAGAGTGTGTGTGTGGGTTGGGGGCGAGTGTGTTTGAGGGTAGGTGGGTGGAAAGTGTGTGTGTATGTGTGTGTATGTGTGTGTGTGTATGTGTGTGAGTGAGTGAGTGAGTGAGTGAGTGAGTGAGTGAGTGAGTGAGTGAGTGAGTGAGTGAGTGAGTGAGTGAGTGAGTGAGTGAGTGAGTGAGTGAGTGAGTGAGTGAGTGAGTGAGTGAGTGAGATGAAAAAGTGCCACGTAAATATGCAATACATTAAGTTAGGCAGAGAGCAGGGCAGAGGAGTCTAATGCAGCCCTGTTTAAGTATTGGCTGATATTTCTACACCCACATGGATTATATATGAAGGTACACAAATGTCCCAGTGTGTGTTTGTGTGTGTGTGTGCGTTCGTTCGTTCGGGTAAACATGTCCCAATGTGTGAGCGATTATTCTGTGTATGTAACCCAGGTTGAGTTCTTCTGCTCTCCCGTGTGGAGATGACAATCTGTTTCATTATTCAGAATACTGAAGACTCTCTCCAATGTGCGGCTTGTTGACTTCTCTGGAATGTTCAGAGTTTAAAAGTGCATGTTACTCTTCATTTTTTCATGAACTCACATGTTTTGTCATTTCACTTGCAACCTGATTTCACTACACGCAAGAAAACAAACACAAGATGTATAACAGTGTGATTTATGAACAAGACATTACCTTTGATATACTGTACAGTCGTGGCCAAAAGTTTTGAGAATGACACAAATATACATTTTCACAAAGTCTGCTGAATCAGTTTGTATGATGGCAATTTGCATATACTCCAGAATGTTATGAAGAGTGATCAGATGAATTGCAATTAAGTGCAAATTCCCTATTTACCATGCAAATGAACTGAATCCCCCAAAAATATTTCCACTGCATTTCAGCTCTGCCACAAAAGGACCAGCTAACATCATGTCAGTGATTCTCTCATTATCACAGGTGTGAGTGTTGACGAGGACAAGGCTGGAGATCACTCTGTCTGCCACGATCGTCAAAAGGAGTGGACCAAAGCGCAGCGTGGTAAGTGTTCATCATAGTATTTATTTCCCTCAGAACACTACAAACAAAAGGAACAAACAATGAATACGACCGTAACGTCTTGTAGGCTTAACAAGCAGTACAAAATTAAGATCCCACTACAGGTGGGGAAAGGCTGCCTAAGTATGATTCCTAATCAGAGACAACGATAGACAATTGCCTCTGATTAGGAACCATAATCGGCTCAACACAAAGAAATAGACACCATAAAATGCCCACCCCACACCCTGACCTAACCACATAGAGAAACAAACCCTCTCTCTCAGGTCAGGCCCCCCCCCCCCCCAAAGGTGCGGACTCCCGGCTGCAAACCTGAACCTATAGGGGAGGGTCTGGGTGGGCGACTTTGGTTCGGGGCGTAGCCCCCACACCGCCCGCTGATCCCCCCGCTTCTGTGTCGCCGGAGGAACCAGACCATGGATCATCGCCGGAGGCTCTGAACTGCCGACCGCCGCTGAAGACTCTGGGCTGCAGGCCGCCGCTGACGACTCTGGGCTGCAGACCGCCGCTGAAGACTCGGGGCTGCAGACCGTCGCTGAAGACTCAGGGCTGCAGACCGCAGCTGAAGACTCGGGGCTGCAGATCGCCGCTGAAGACTCTGGGCTGCAGACCGTCGCTGAAGACTCAGGCTGCAGACCGCCGCTGAAGACTCTGGGCTGCAGACCGCCGCTGAAGACTCTGGGCTGCGGACCGCCGCTGAAGGCTCCGGACTGCGGAGCGTCGCTGGAGGCTCCGGACTGAGGTGCGTCGCTGGAGGCTCCAGACTGAGGTGCATCGCTGGAGGCTCCGGACTGAGGAGCGTCGCTGGAGGCTCCGGACTGGGGAGCGTCGCTGGAGGCTCCAGACTGGGGAGCGTCGCTGGAGGCTCCGGACTGGGGAGCGTCGCTGGAGGCACCAGACTGGGGAGCGTCGCTGGAGGCTCCGGACTGGGGAGCGTCGCTGGAGGCTCCGGACTGGAGAGCGTCGCTGGAGGTTCCGAACCATGGATCCTCACTGGAGGCTCCGGGCCATGGGTTATCACTGGAGCCTTCGTGCCATTGATCATCCCTACAGGCTCCGGGCCATGGATCATCACTGGAGGCTTTGTGCCATGGATCAACCCTACAGGCTCCGCGCCATGGATCATCACTGGAGCCTTCATGCCATGGATTATCGCTGGAGGCTTCGGAATGTTGATCATTACTGGAGGCTTCCTACGGGGAGCTGGAACCGGTCTCACCAGACTGGGGAGACGCACAGGAGACTGGGTGCGCAGAGCAGGCACAGGGCACACTGGGCCGTGGAGGCGCACCGGAGGTCTGGAGCTCAGGGCTGGCACACCCCGTCCTGGCTGGATGGTCACTGTAGCCCGGCACGGGTGGAGCGCTGGCACAGGGCGAACCGGGCTGTGCTGGGGAATGAGGGCTGCCGTGCGTAGAGCAGGCGCAGGGTAAACTGGGCCGAGGAGACGCACTGGCGGCCAGATGCGTTGAGCCGGCACACTTCTTCCTGGCTGCCGGCCAACTCTCGCCTGGCAACGCACCGGGCTGTGTGTGCGGATGGGCGAGATAGTGCGCACTGCCCCATAATGCATTTCTCGCCCCTCTGCACGCCCGCTCCGCAGTGCCCTTTCCACCAGCACCATTTCCCGGAATCTAGCGTCGAACTCAGCGCTTGACTCCTTTCTTGGCTCCGGTTTGCTCCACGGCTCTCTCCTATACGCCCGGGAAGTTAGGTCAGGGCTCCCCCCTGACCTAGCCAAACTACCCGTATGCCCCCTCGTATGCCCCCAAAAATGTTCTCCTCTTGCCGCCCCAGCCGTTCCTCCCAGTATCGCCATTCCGCCTTCGCTGCCTCTATCTCCTCCGGCGGGCGGCGATACTCTCCCGGCCTTGTCCACGGTCCTGCCCCATCAGGATTTCCTCCCAGGTCCATGACTCCAAGCCATAGTGCTTGGTCCTGCTCCTCCTCCCACGCTGCTTGGTCTTCTTTCGGTGGGTGGTTCTGTCACAGGCGTCGAAAGGATTAGACCAAGGCGCAGCATGTATAGTGCTCATCTTCATTTATTTTAAGAGAACACTTAAACAAAATAAACAAACGACAAACAGTTCCGTAAGGTACACAGACTAATACGGAAAACAACCACCCACAAAACCCAAAGGAAACCAGGCTGCCTAAGTATGGCTTCCAATCAGAGACAACGAAAGACACCTGCCTCTGATTGGAAACCATACTCGGCCAAACCTGGAAAATGAAACATAGAAAATGAAAACTAGAACACATTTCCCTAGAAACAAACAAACCCCAAAACACCCAAAACACCCCCCCTGCCACGCCCTGACCATTCTACTATGGCAAATGACCCTTTTCACTGGTCAGGACGTGACAGCATCGGCCCGATGTCTAGTTTAACGCTGATGTGCAAAACTAATGTCAAAGCTGACGTGCATACCTATATAACGTAGGTAGATGACATAATGACGCCATGATAAATATAGCACTACACGTGCCACACAGCATTCCTAACCTAGCCCACAATGTCTACTGTGTGGATCAAGCAGTCAACAAGTCGAGCAGTCATTTGAAAGAGTAAGAACATTTCAGCGAGACAACTGAAAGGCGAAATCCATTAACGCCATGATAATGGGATTCATTGCCCTTGACAATCAATCATTCTCTGTCGTGGATGATGTTGGCGTTCAATGACTGGTCGAGCCCCTGGTGCACACTACCAAGCATCGCTATTTTTCAGATGTTGCCCTACCGGAGTTACACAGCATCCATGAGCTACATGCTATGGGCGTCACTGCTATTAGCTTCACGATTGACATTTGGACCAGCAATGTCAGCCCCATGAGCATTATGAGTCTGACAACACAGTGGGTCGACGAGGATTTTGTACTGAGGAAAGCCGTATTGCATGCTCAAGAATGTGCTGGTTCTCATACCGTGGCTGCCATTTCAATGGCATTTGAGAACATGTTTGAAACATGAACACACTAGTTCCATTTGAACAACTGACTGGAGAAATAAGCTCATAAACTGTGTCTGCAGCAGACGTGATACCCTGTCATGGCATTGAAATGCCTGCTCAACAAAAATGCCAACACAGACCGTCGGGTTAACTTGGAAAAGTACTCTACTAGAGACTGTAAACAAGCGATTCGGTGGCATTCTCTCTGAGCCTCTACTGTGTCGCCACCATGCTCGATGCTAGGTAAAAGGACCGCTACTTCGATGCAGACAAGAAACAGGGTTTACGTGAAATGTTACAGACACAGCTGGACAAGATGGAAACGGACACAGTGACAGTGTGCACCGAGGAAGGGAGGCCACAGACAGAAAGAGCTAAAACTTCACTGCTTGACAAGTATGATGAAATCCTGGTTAAGACTCAATAAATGAACAACGAAACAGCACAACAAGAAAGTGAAAGAAAAAGGTTCTAATTATGTTTTACTGGGGACATACGTAAATGCCAACAAAATAACTTTTTGGTCAGTGTGTGTGTGTGTGTGTGTGTGTGTGTGTGTCTCAACTATTTAACTGTACTAGAATGCTTAAAAGGCAGCAAAAATGTTTAATATCAGTTATCGGTATTGTTTTTGTTTGGCAAAGAAAATATCAGATGTCGGTATCGGTCAAAAATGTTATATCGGTGCATCCCTAAAAATAATAATAATATGTCAAACACATAATGTTTCAAATAAATTATGATGTGAGGGTATAAAGGTATTGTCTTTACCATGACAATGATGTTGACATAGCATTGCATTTGAGTTACTAGCCAATACAAATCTAATATTGTATATTCAATTTAGAATATTCAATATATCTAACCATTGACTATTGCCATCATTCTAACATTTGTGTCTGCAAACAGAGCAAGCAAGCAAGCACACACACACACACACACACACACACACACACACACACACACACACACACACACACACACACACACACACACACACACACACACACACACACACACACACACACACACACACACACACAGATGCAACCAAGCCTAAGGAGGAAGCTCAGAAAGCGGCAAACACAAAAAAGGAGAGGGAGGGGCCTGCTGTTGCTTTGAGAGGCAGTGCGAATGACAAGGAGAGGGAGGGGCCTGCTGCTGCTTTGAGAGGCAGTGCGAATGACAAGGAGAGGGAGGGGCCTGCTGTTGCTTTGAGAGGCAGTGCAAACGACAAAGAGAGGGAGGGGCCTGCTGTTGCTTTGAGAGGCAGTTCAAATGACAAGGAGAGGGAGGGGCCTGCTGCTGCTTTGAGAGGCAGTGCGAATGACAAGGAGAGGGAGGGGCCTGCTGTTGCTTTGAGAGGCAGTGTGAACGACAAGGAGAGGGAGGGGCCTGCCGTTTCTTTGAGAGGCAGTGTGAACGACAAGGAGAGGGAGGGGCCTGCCGTTTCTTTGAGAGGCAGTGTGAACGACAAGGAGAAGGAGGGGCCTGCCGTTTCTTTGAGAGGCAGTGTGAATGACAAGGAGAAGGAGGGGCCTGCCGTTTCTTTGCAGAGGCAGTGCGAACAACAAGGAAAGGGAGGGGCCTGCCATTTGCGAACGCTATTGTTTTCCAACTGGGAAGGGAAGCGGGTTTGTTGGGTTTGTTTTTGTACGGGAGAAAGTGATGAGAAAGCAGGATGATAAGGGACTTGCCCATCCTATATGACAGCTGGTGCCCTCGGATAGGTCTCCCCCTTTTCCTGTTGCCCTGTGTTCAATGGTTCCCACCCTGATCTGATCATGACAACCTGTCTGAAAAGGACCACTCCCCAAGCACAGTCTACTGCTATGTGTTGAGTGGTGTGTGCATCATTGTCTGAGTTCTGCGTTGAAGTGAAATATGTCTATTGTACGTATAAGCAGTACACACATTTTGACCCCTAACCACAGATCTAGGATCAGTTTACCAAACCCAGATCTTAACCATTACAGGGATACAAATGAGCCTGAATCAGTTTGGAGTATGAACTTCTACTGTCTACTCCTCATTTGTTTAACAGACATCTTCTCTTACTCACCAATACAAATGGTGAGGCATGATACACTGTCATACCACCACACATCTACTCTCTCAATTTAATTCAAATATGTTTCATTGGCATGACTGTTCAGGGTGGAATACTGCTGCCAAAGCAGTTGATAGTGGTTTTCTCCCTCTCTCTTTCTCTCTCTCTCTGTCTTTCTCTCTCCATTTCTCACTCCCCTCTCTCTCTGTCTTTCTCGCTCCCTCTCTCTCTCTCTGTCTTTCTCTCTCCCTTTCTCACTCCCTCTCTCTCTCTGTCTTTCTGCTCTCTCTCTCTCTCTTTATCTCTCCCTCTCTCCCTCTCTCTACTCTCCTTTGCCTTACTCCTACTGAAACTATTAATTTCTCTCTCTCATGCACACACACACACACACACACACACACACACACACACACACACACACACACACACACACACACACACACACACACACACACACACACACACACACCTCCCCACCACACACACACACACACCTCCCAACCACACACACATCTCCCCATCACACACACACCTCCCCACCACACACACCTCCCCTCCACACACACACACACACCTCCGCACCACACACACACACACACACCTCCCCACCACACACACACACACACCTCTCAACCACACACACCTCCCCACCACACACACACACACGCCTCCCCACCACACACATCCTCATTCACCCGCTATCATTTTCTCACTCGCTTCCTCGCTTTGCCTCTGTAGCCAATCCGTTGTCGCCGTGGTTCCCAGACCCGCGCGGCTGTCAATCAAACGGAGCAGGCACCTCCAAGCTGCAGCTGAGCCAAGGCCACATCGGCCCACCTGTCAATCACTCTCTGCCCAACATCCCTCCTCCCCTCCCCCACCAATCCCCCTGTCCATCTCTCACTCAGATACCCCAACATCAGCAGACACCCATGCAGACCCCCCCCCATATCAACATCAACAGCCCCAATCCCCTCGCCGCACCCCCAAACCCCTGTTCATTTCTCAACCCCCCATTATCGACATCACCCCTCCATTCTGTCATTGGCCCCCCCCAACACCAGCCCTACACACATTTAATAATACAATCCCTCCCCCTTCGCTGTGGCATCAGAGGATTCTATACCTCTCGCTCTCTCTCTCTTTCTCTCCTGCTCGCTCCATCACTCTTTTATTCAATACAATACAGAGGGAGTCTGATCACAAGACTAAACTTATCAGACCATATCATTCCCCATTCATGATGATGTCATTATGATGCATTATAACAGTTATATGTAGGCCTTATTCTCGCTGTCTGCAAAGTGTCTGAAAAAGCATGGCTAGGACTTTTTATGACATGGTAATGTCGGGCAGGTAGCCTAGCGGGTGGCAGGTAGCCAAGTGGTTAGAGCTAGGGCCAGTAACTGAAAGGTTGCTAGATCGAATCTCCGCGCTGACAAGGTAAGAATCTGTTGTTCTGTCCCTGAACAAGGCCGTTAACCCACTGTTCCTAGGCTGTCATTGTAAATAAGAATTTGTTCTTAACTGACTTGCCTGGTTAAATAAAAATGTTTAACAAATGACATGTTATGATGACATTATGATGAGGGCTGGGAATTGCCAGGGACCTCACAATACAATATTATCACGATACTTAGGTGCCAATACGACACTGTATGTACTGTGATTCTCACTATTCTCACGATTCTATGTGTATTGCAATTCAGTACTGTGATTTTATTGCTCACCATATGTCTGCTGCAAAGGGACAAGAGGGAGCCATGAGAAAAGATGTCTTGATCAGTCATGGAAATAAAAGTTCTGAAAACAAATTGGCTCCCCATTTAAAAAGAAGATGGAGAACAAGCTATGAAGGAAAAATACTGGAGTTTTGGTACAGCCAACTACCGCAAAAATAATATTGCAATATTGTGAAAATTACACAATACAATATATCATCAAAAATAATATCTCGATATGTAACTGTATAGGTTTTTCCCCCATCACTAATTATGACGCATTATAACAGCTAAATGAAGGTTATTCTAGTTTGGCTAATAATGTGTGATCCTATGCATAGTAACAAGCCACCGTAAAGAAAGATGATGATATTTTATTCATTTCTCATTATTTTTTCACACATTTTCCTTCTTTGAACTGCTTATGCTAAGGTTTCACTGAGATCCGCTGTGAATTTTTTTTTTAAGTACCAATTGCAGTGAGATTACATCATGTTGTGGAACTTTCATAACATTTCTTATATATTGCAAGAGTCTAATAGAAATTGGGGGATATTTAGGTCATGGGAAGGGAGCACCAATTCTGGAAGCATTGTTGCCCAATGAAAATACTTTAAGGCATTGGCAACAACTGGAAAACAGCAAGACATCTACTAAACTACTAAAAGGGGTATTTTGTTAAACACACAAAAGCCCTTAATGTCTACGATACTGTCGATCCAAGGAATTTGCATACTGTAGGATCCTTATCAACATGTTATGACTACTGTATTTACCTGTAATTAATGTCCAATATCACAAGTGTGACAATCTATGCAAACAACACTAAGCAAAACAATATAAACCAGTTCATCAGGGATACAGTGACCAGGCATGAAAAAAGTATTTTCTTTCAGGATGGACGCTGGAATGAGAATGAGAGAGGGTGAGGAGGGGGGAGAGAAAAAAAACAAATGTGTGGGGGATGGGCAGAGAAAGCAAGAGGAGAAGAGAGGCATTTTGGAGAGAGAAGGTGAAAGAGAAACAGTGCAAAGCACCCTTATTTTAAACAGTACAGGCTAAAGACGTCAAACTCAAATCTGGACCTCAAAGCCAGTTGCACTGCTTATTTTCATTGTTCCCCACTAATCAGGGACTGATTTAGACCTGGGACACCAGGTGTGTGCACTGCTTATTTTCATTGTTCCCCACTAATCAGGGACTGATTTAGACCTGGGACACCAGGTGTGTGCACTTAATTATCAGGTAGAACAGTAAACCACCAATAGTCCGGACAATTTCTGTGTTTTGAGAGAGTGCTTGAGGCTGAGATTGGATAGAGTTGGAAGTAGGTGCCGATTATACAGTACAGTTCAGATAATCATGGGCATTGTAGTCCAACATGGGAACAATAGACAGCCATCAACCCTTGGAGCTACTTGTCGAACTACATATCAATTACACCTTACCAACACATTTATAAAGCATCTATTATGCATTAGTAAGACTTTTGACAAGTGCTTAATGTGTATAGCAGTCTTGCAGGAATGATGGTTCAGCCAGTGTGGCATGAAACACACTAAGTATTTAAGTGTAATGCTGTTAAACTGTCCCAATTCCAATACATTATTTACATAAGACATGCCATAGATCTACAGGCACTGGTATAGTGTCCACTTTCACTATAGTCCCAAGCCATTGAATATTGTATATCAGGGGTGGACTAGAAAAGGAAAGACAGTGTCATTATTTTCAAGCTTTCCATAGTTTTTGACTGACAGCTACTTTTTAATACATCTCATGTCATGTCTGTTTATAGCTTGTGAGACAGCTTTTCCTGCATTCGTATCAATGTAACTTTGTTCCATATGTGTGTGTGTATGTATTTGTGTGTAGGTGTGTGTGTGTGTGTGTGTGTGTGTGTGTGTGTGTGTGTGTGTGTGTGTGTGTGTGTGTGTGTGTGTGTGTGTGTGTGTGTGTGTGTGTGTGTGTGTGTGTGTGTGTGTGTGTGTGCGTGTATGTGCGTGTATGTGTCAGTCTGAAAACTTGAAATGAGAATGTTTCTGACTGGCGGTGAGTCATCATCGTCACGGCGTTAAGCTGTCCGTTCCCGAGGGAGCCAGGTTACCGTCTCAACACCGTGGGGGTTTTGAATATTTACATTTGAAAAGAAAAAGGCAGCGCACACACACGCATGCACGCACATATGCGCACACACACGCACAACTCCTACTCGCCTCCATCTCTCGGCTAAATCACACACACTCTGTACATGTTTTTTGTACACACTGTACACACATCGCAATGTATTTCAAAACAACAGCAAACATACATATCAATATCTATGCCCGTCTGATATTCAAAGAGCTGTCGATATCAAAAGGCAGCCTATCTAGCCTAGGCAGATGAGCATAAACACCAATAGTGCCAAGCCCACTAGCAACTACCCATGCCATAGGACATGGTGTGATCTAAATGCAACATATCTGTGAATTTGTGTGTCATTGTAAACTGTCTTTAAATATTGAGTATCAATATGAAATGTTTATCAAAATTAAAACCAGTCTTGATAAAAGTCTAGTGACGCTTTTGTGTCAAAAGCAAGTCGTTACTGAAACACATTTCTGAAGCAGGTACAAGTTAAACATTTTAAGTCCTTTTAGAAATGGTTGAATGAATCTAGTTTATTTGGAATTTTTGTATGTATTGTATTATATTGGATATACTGTTTATTTAAATGTGTCCACTTGTGTTGGTGTAATGTCATGTATTGTGTTGGTGTAATGTCAAGTACTGTGTTGGAGTAATGTAATGTATTGTGTTGGTGTAATGTCAAGTACTGTGTTGGAGTAATGTCATGTATTGTGTTGGTGTAATGTCAAGTACTGTGTTGGTGTAATGCCAAGTACTGTGTTGGTGTAATGTCATGTATTGTGTTGGTGTAATGCCATGTATTGTGTTGGTGTAATGCCAAGTACTGTGTTGGTGTAATGCCAAGTACTGTGTTGGTGTAATGTCATGTATTTTGTTGGTGTAATGTCAAGTACTGTGTTGGTGTAATGTCATGTATTGTGTTGGTGTAATGTCATGTATTGTGTTGGTGTAATGCCAAGTATTGTGTTGGTGTAATGCCATGTATTGTGTTGGTGTAATGCCAAGTACTGTGTTGGTGTAATGCCAAGTATTGTGTTGGTATAATGTCATGTATTGTGTTGGTGTAATGTCAAGTACTGTGTTGGTATAATGTCATGTATTGTGTTGGTGTAATGTCAAGTATTGTGTTGGTGTAATGTCAAGTATTGTGTTGGTATAATGTAATGTATTGTGTTGGTGTAATGTCATTTATTGTGTTGGTGTAATGTCATGTATTATGTAGTGTTGGTGTGATGTAAGGTATTGTGTTGGTGTAATGTCAAGTATTGTGTTGGTATAATGTCATGTATTGTGTTGGTGTAATGTCAAGTACTGTGTTGGTGTAATGTCATGTATTGTGTTGGTGTAATGTCAAGTATTGTGTTGGTATAATGTCATGTATTATGTAGTGTTGGTGTGATGTAAGGTATTGTGTTGGTGTAATGTCAAGTATTGTGTTGGTATAATGTCATGTATTGTGTTGGTGTAATGTCATGTATTGTGTTGGTGTAATGTCAAGTATTGTGTTGGTGTAATGCCAAGTACTGTGTTGGTGTAATGTCAAGTACTGTGTTGGTATAATGTCATGTATTGTGTTGGTGTAATGTCAAGTACTGTGTTGGTGTAATGTCATGTATTGTGTTGGTGTAATGTCAAGTATTGTGTTGGTATAATGTAATGTATTGTGTTGGTGTAATGTCATTTATTGTGTTGGTGTAATGTCATGTATTATGTAGTGTTGGTGTGATGTAAGGTATTGTGTTGGTGTAATGTCATGTAGTGTGTTGTGTTGAAGTAATGTCATGTATTCTGTTGGTGTAATGTATTGTGTTGTGTTGTGTTGGAGTAATGTAATGTATTGTGTTGGTGTAATGTCATGTAGTGTGTTGGTGTAATGTCATGTATTGTGTTGGTGTAATGTAATGTATTGTGTTGGTGTAATGTCATGTATTGTGTTGGTGTAATGTCATGTATTCTGTTGGTGTAATGTCAAGTACTGTGTTGGTGTAATGTCATGTATTGTGTTGGTGTAATGTCAAGTATTGTGTTGGTGTAATGTCAAGTATTGTGTTGGTGTAATGTCAAGTACTGTGGTGGTGTAATGTCATGTATTGTGTTGGTGTAATGTCAAGTACTGTGTTGGTGTAATGTCAAGTACTGTGGTGGTGTAATGTCATGTATTGTGTTGGTGTAATGTCAAGTACTGTGTTGGTGTAATGTAATGTATTCTGTTAATGAAATGTATTCTGTTGGTGTAATGTATTGTGTTGGTGTAATGTCACGTATTGTGTTGGTGTAATGTAATGTATTCTGTTGGTGTAATGTAATGAAATGTATTCTGTTGGTGTAATGTATTGTGTTGGTGTAATGTCACGTATTGTGTTGGTGTAATGTAATGTATTATGTTGGTGTAATGTATTGTGTTGGTGTAATGTCAAGTACTGTGTTGGTGTAATGTAATGTATTCTGTTGGTGTAATGTAATGTAATGTATTCTGTTGGTGTAATGTCACGTATTGTGTTGGTGTAATGCCAAGTACTATGTTGGTGTAATGTCATGTATTGTGTTGGTGTAATGTAATGTACAGTTTTCATCCAATGTGCAAAAGATTTTCATGTTAATATTCTAAAATCTGCATAGAAACAATATACACATTAACAGGGTTTCCTTTAGGAAAATGTGACTGAGAAGATTTTAATTGACCAGATATTTGAGAAATTTAGGGCATTCTGATCAGACTTGGCGCAGCCAGAGCCATCAATAAACAAGGGGTGTTGGCCTTAAAAACAGCTTATTGTCACACGCTGATCTGTTTCACCTGTCTTTGTGCTTGTCTCCACCCCCCTCCAGGTGTTGCCCATCTTCCCCATTATACCCTGTGTATTTATACCTGTGTTCTCTGTTTGTCTGTTGACAGTTCGTTTTGTTTCGTGAAACCTACCAGCGTTTGTTCCCCTGCTCCTGTCTGTTCTTGTTCCTGTTTTCAGTCCTTCCCGGTTTTGACTGTTCTGCTTGCCCTGACCCTGAGCCTGCCTGCCGTTCTATACCTTGCCCCACCTCACTGGATTATTGACCCCTGCCTACCCCGACCCTGAGACTGCCTGCCGTTCTGGACCTTTGGCACCCTCTCTGGATTACTGACCTCTGCCTGCCTTTGACCTGTCGTTTGCCTGCCCCTGTACTAGCAATACACTTTTGTTTCTTCGACACTGTCTGCATCTGGGTCATACCTGATAGTATGAACTGGCCATGACTGACCCAGCAGACTCGGACCAGCTCTGCCATGCCCTCTCCTCCCAAGGAGCCATCATTGGAAGGCACAAGGAGTTACTTCGTGGTCTCATGGAAGGATTCCAGACCTTGGCCAAACGCCATTCCCGGGGGGTACCAGGACCTCCAGGAGTTGTTCAGTAAGGCCCAGGCCACTTCGCTGCCGCCGCACCGACCATATGACTGCAGGATTGACCTTCTCCTAGGCACCACTCCGCCCTGGGGACAACTCTACTCTCTGTCGGGTCCGGAGACCAAGGCTTGCTGCTGGGTTCATCCGTCTGCCTCCCCCACCGGCGCAGGGTTCTTCTTTGTGGAGGACAAAACCATGTGCCCGGGTCACCGTGTTCTCCAAGATGGACCTACAGAACGCCTCCCACCTGGTGTGGATACGGGAAGGGGACGAGTGGAAGACTGCCTTCAACACGGCCAGCGGTCACTACGAGAATCTGGTCATGCCATTTGGCCTTACCAACGCCCCTGCTGTGTTCCAAGCTCTGGTTAATGATGTTCTCTGCGACATGTTGAACCGGTTCGTCTTTGTCTACCTCGACGACATCCTCGTCTTCTCCCGCTCCACTCAAGAACACGTCCGACAGGTTCTCCAAATGCCTCATGGAGAACCAGCTTTTTGTAAAAGCATAGAAGTGTGAATTCCATCGCTCCACCATCCCCTTTCTGGGTTACATCATCGCTGCAGGGAGTGTACAGATGGAGAGCGGTGGTGGATTGGCCCCAGCCTACGTCCAGAGTACAGCTGCAATGTTTCCTGGGATTCGCCAACTTTTATCAACCCTTCATCCAGGGCTACAGCACCCTGGCTTCCCCCCTGCCCAGATAACCGGATGTTCGTTCCTGATGCGGTCCGCTCCTCGGTCCTGGAGTGGACCCACTCCTCCAGGCTTGCCTGCCACCCGGGCTCCCGTCGGACCCTGGCTTTTGTGCGACAACGCTGTTGGTGGCCTACCATGGTTCCTGACGTCTCTGCATTCGTCGCCGCTTGCACAGTCTGTGCAGAGAAAAAGACACTTCGGTAAGCTCTGGCTGGTCTTCTCCAACTTCTGCCTGTCCCTGGTCTCACATCTCCCTGAACTTTGTCACGGGTCTCCCCCCAACTGATGGCAACACCGTCATCCTGATCGTAGTGGATCGGTTTTCCAAAGCCGCCCACTTCATTCCTCTCCCCAAGCTACCCTCTGCTAAAGACATGGCCCAGCTCATGGTGCAGCATGTCTTCCAGATCCATGGACTGCCAGTAGACATGGTCTCCGACCGGGGTCCTCAGTTCTCGTCCCGGTTCTGGAAGGCGTTCTGCACCCTCATTGGGCTGTCGGCCAGCCTGTCCTCCGGGTTCCACCCCCAGTCCAACGCCCAGTTGGAGCGAGCCAACCAGGACCTAGAAACTACTCTGCGCTCCCTGGTCTGGAGCCAGCAGCTTGTGTGGGTTGATTACGCCCGCAACACCCTTCCCTGCTCTGCCATGGGTCTATCACCCTTTGAGTGTTCCCTGGTGTATCAGCCCCTGCTTTTCCCTGGGCAAGAAGAGGACGGCATACCTTCGGCCCAGATGTTTGTCCGCCGCTGTTGTCGTCCCCGGAGGAGAGCCCGATCGGCTCTCAAGACCACCTCCAGGTATCGACGA
This sequence comes from Salmo salar, assembly GCF_965601325.2. Classification (NCBI taxonomy): domain Eukaryota; kingdom Metazoa; phylum Chordata; class Actinopteri; order Salmoniformes; family Salmonidae; genus Salmo; species Salmo salar. Next base: position 26,782,526 of record NC_138295.1, read on the forward strand.
CAAGCGGATCGCCACCGGACCCTGGCTCCTCGGTATCGTCTCGGGCAGAAAGTATGGCTGTCCACCCGGGATCTTCCCCTCCGGTTGGAATCCCGCAAACTCTCCCACCGGTTTATTGGCCCTTTTCCCATCTCCAAAGTCATCAGCCCTTTTGCTGTTCGTGTTCTGTTGCCCCGTACCCTCCGTATACAGCCCACCTTTCATGTGTCCAGAGTTAACCTGTTATGGCTAGGGGGCAGTATTTTCACAGCCGGATAAAAAAACGTACCCGATTTAATCTGATTATTACTCCTGCCCAGAAACTAGAATATGCATATAATTATTAGCTTTGGATAGAAAACACTCCAAAGTTTCTAAAACTGTTTGAATGGTGTCTGTGAGTATAACAGAACTCATTTGGCAGGCCAAAACCTCAGAAGATTCCATGCAGGAAGTGCCCTGTCTGACAATTTCTTGCCCTTCTTGATTATCTCTATCCATTACAGAGGATCTCTGCTGTTACGTGACACTTCCTACGGCTCCCATGGGCTCTCAGAAGGCGGCAAAAAGCTGAATCGTGGCTTTGCAGGCTCTGGCTGAAAAAAGTAGCGCGTTTGGGTAGTGGCTGGTCACAGTACTGTGAGACTCAGGCTCGTGCCCGCGTCGACCCCATGCTTTGTTTTGTTTTGTCTGTTTACCTAAACGCAGATTCCCGGTCGGAATATTATCGCTTTTTTACGAGAAAAATGGCATAAAAATTGATTTTAAACAGCGGTTGACATGCTTCGAAGTACGGTAATGGAATATTTAGAAATCTTTTGTCACGAATTGCGCCATGCTCGTGACCCTTATTTACACTTCGGATAGTGTCTTGAACGCACGAACAAAACGCCGCTATTTGGATATAACGATGGATTATTTTGAACCAAACCAACATTTGTTATTGAAGTAGCAGTCCTGGGAGTGCATTCTGACGAAGACAGCAAAGGTAATCAAACTTTTCTGATAATAAATCTGACTTTGGTGAAGGCTAAACTTGCTGGGTGTCTAAATAGCTAGCCCTGTGATGCCGGGCTATGTACTCAGAATATTGCAAAATGTGCTTTCACCGAAAAGCTATTTTAAAATCGGACACCTCGATTGCACAAAGGAGTTCTGTATCTATAAATCTTAAAATAATTGTTATGTTTTTTGTGAACGTTTATCGTGAGTAATTTAGTAAATTCACCGGAAGTTTGCGGTGGGAATGCTAGTTCTGAACGTCACATGCTAATGTAAAAAGCTGGTTTTTGATATAAATATGAACTTGATTGAACAAAACATGCATGTATTGTATAACATAATGTCCTAGGGTTGTCATCTGATGAAGATCATCAAAGGTTAGTGCTGCATTTAGCTGTGGTTTTGTTTTTTGTGACATTATATGCTAGCTTGAAAAATGGGTGTCTGATTATTTCTGGCTTGGTACTCTGCTGACATAATCTAATGTTTTGCTTTCGCTGTAAAGCCTTTTTGAAATCGGACAGTGTGGTTAGATAAAGGAGTGTCTTGTCTTTAAAATGCTGTGAAATAGTCATATGTTTGAAAAATGGAAGTTTTTGTATTTTTGAGGAATTTGTAATTCCCGCCACGCCTATCATTGGATATTGGAGCAGGTGTTCCGCTAGCGGAACGTCTAGATGTAAGAGGTTAAACTCATGTCTCCCAGCCCTTTGTCTCCTGTTTCCAGGCCCACCCCTGTTCCCCCATCTCATCGATGGCCAACCGGCATACACAGTGAGGCGTCTCCTGAAGGTTCAACCTCGGGGCAGGGGGTACCAGTACCTGGTTGACTAGGAGGGTTATGGCCCGGAGGAGAGGTGCTGAGTCCCCGCTAGGGACATCCTGGACCCAGGCCTCATCGCGGATTTCCAACGCCGGCACCCCGGTCAACCAGGCGCCCCTGGGGGGGGGGGGGGGGGTACTGTCACACCCTGATCTGTTTCACCTGTCTTTGTGCTTGTCTCCACCACCCTCCAGGTGTTGCCCATCTTCCCCATTATACCCTGTGTATTTATACCTGTGTTCTCTGTTTGTCTGTTGACAGTTCGTTTTGTTTCGTGAAACCTACCAGCGTTTGTTCCCCTGCTCCTGTCTGTTCTTGCTCCTGTTTTCTAGTCCTTCCCGGTTTTGCCCGTTCTGCCTGCCCTGACCCTGAGCCTGCCTGCCGTTCTATACCTTGCCCCACCTCACTGGATTATTGACCCCTGCCTTCCTCGACCTTGAGACTGCCTGCCGTTCTGGACCTTTGGCACCCTCTCTGGATTACTGACCTCTGCCTGCCTTTGACCTGTCGTTTGCCTGCCCCTGTACAAGCAATAAACTTTTGTTTCTTCGACACTGTCTGCATCTGGGTCAGACCTGAAATCTTATACCTATAACAGTTTACAAGTTTATCAACTTTCAAAGCATAATTACTTTCCCATTGTTTCTCAACTGTAGTGTATGATATGCCAATTTCCAACTCTGAGTCTCTGCTTTTATCCAATGTAAAAAAAACATAATTTGTTTATATAGTACTGAATCCAGGTGCTGGGTCAAAGATCAAAAGTAAGTCAAGCAATTGTTTATAGGGAAAATATGAGCAGGCTATTATATTGCTGCAAACACAACATTACAGTGGCTTGTGAAAGTATTCACCCCCCTTGGCATTTTTCCTATTTTGTTGCCTTACAACCTGGAATTAAAATGGATTTTGGTGGGGTTTGTGTCATTTTACATTTTTTTACCTTTATTTAACTAAGGAAGTCAGTTAAGAACAAATTCTGATTTTCAATGATGGCCTAGGAACAGTAGGTTAACTGCCTTGTTCAGGGGTAGAACAACAGTTTTTTTACCTTGTCAGCTCAGGGATTCAATCTTGCAACCTTCCAGTTACTAGTCCAACACTCTAACCACTAGGCTATGTCTCTATAGGTATGTCTCTATAAGCTTGGCACATCTAGCCACTGGGATTGTTGCCCATTCTTCAAGGCAAAACTGCTCCAACTCCTTCAAGTTGGATGGGTTCTGCTGGTGTACAGCAATCTTTAAGTCATACCAGAGATTCTCAATTGCATTGAGGTCTGGGCTTTGACTCGGCCATTCCAAGACATTTAAATGTTTCCACTTAAACCACTCGAGTGTTGCTTCAGCAGTATGCTTAGGGTCATTGACCTGCTGGAAGGTGAACCTCCGTCCCAATCTCAAATCTCTGGAAGACTAAAACAGGTTTCTCTAAAGAATTACCCTGTACACTTACCGCCATCCATCATTCCTTAAATTCTGACCAGTTTCCCAGTCCCTGCCGATGAAAAGCATCCCCACAGCATGATGCTGGCACCACTATGCTTCACTGTGATGGTGTTCTCAGGGTGATGAGAGGTGTTGGGTTTGCGCCAGACATAGTGTTTTCCTTGATGGCCAAAAAGCTCAAATTTAGTCTCATCTGACCAGAGTACCTCCTTCCATATGTTTGGGGAGTCTCCCACATGCCTTTTGGCGAACACCAAACATGTTTGCTTATTTTTGTCTTGCCACTCTGTCATAAAGCCCAGCTCTGTGGCGTGTACGGCTTAAAGTGGTCCTATGGACAGATACTCCAATCTCCGCTGTGGAGCTTTGCAGCTCCTTCAGGGTTATCTTTGGTCTCTTTGTTGCCTCTCTGATTAATGCCCTCCCTGCCTGGTCCTTGAGTTTGGTGTGCGGCCCTCTCTTGGCAGGTTTGTTGTGGTGCCATATTCTTTCCATTTTTTAATAATGGATTTAATGGTGCTCCGTGGGATGTTCAAAGTTTCTGATATTTTTTTATAACCCAACCCTGATCTGTACTTCTCCACAACTTTATCCCTGACCTGTTTGGAGAGCTCCTTGGTCTTCATAGTACCGCTTCCTTGGTGGTGACCCTTGCTTAGTGGTGTTGCAGACCCTGGGGCCTTTCAGAACAGGTGTATATATACTGAGATCATGTGACAGAACACTTAGACTGCACATAGGTGGACTTCATTTAACTAATTATGTGACTTCTGAAGGTAATTGGTTGCATTATTTAGGAGCTTCATAGCAAAGGGGGTGAATACATATGCATGCACCACTTTTCCGTATTTTTTTTTTTCATTTCACTTCACCAATTTGGACTATTTTGTGTATGTCCATTACATGAAATCCAAATAAAAATCAATTTCAATTACAGGTTGTAATACAACAAAATAGCAAAATCGCCAAGGGGGGTGAATACTTTTGCAAGGCACTGTACAGTTGGAACTTCATTTTGGCAACAGAAAATGTCTCAACAGAATGAAACAAAACACTTGTGAACTGGTTTAAACCTTCACAAAAGTTTTGAACAGGATATATTGCAGCAATTACCAGCAAAGTCAAGTACTTACTATAACCAACAAATTACAGAAATATGCTAATTGTACTTATTTTACAACACTTATAACCTATCTTAAACTAAATTTGGAGCAAACAATTAAAAAGACAGATTGAATTTAATTTAGCCAATGAAAATGTCTCAATAGAATTAAACAAATGTCACGCCCTGACCATAGAGATTCTTATTATTCTCTATGTTTGGTTAGGTCAGGGTGTGGCTCGGGTGGGGAAGTCTAGGTTTTCTGTTTCTTTGTTTTTGGGCCAGTGTGGTTCCCAATCAGAGGCAGCTGTCTATCGTTGTCTCTGATTGGGAATCATACTTAGGCAGCCTGTTTTCCACCTGTGTTTGTGGGAGGTTATTTTCTGTTTAGCGTCTATGCCTGACGGAACTGTTCGCTTCTTTTTGTTGTTTTTTGGTTATTCTTGTTTGAGTGTTTCTTGGAATAAAGTATCATGAACACTTACCACGCTGCGCATTGGACCACTTCTCCTTCTAACGAGAGTCGTTACAACAAAACAGGTTTTGTTATTTAAAGATGAATAAATTAATAAATATGAAGCCTAATAATAACAATGCTGTACAAAAAATATGATAAATAAATGTAAATTCCAAATTGTCATCCTACCTGATTAGTGAGTTGCACAGTAGACTGCATTTTTCTCATCTTAGTCTACTACAATATTAAAACTTATATTAAATTTCCTAACCCTAACCCTAACCCTAACCCTTGTAGGCTTTTCACTATAGGCATGCTCTTTTTCCTCTAACTTTTATTTTATTAAATGAAAAAGGCCTCCATCTTCACAATCAACAGTAGCCTAAGCCAAGGCTCCTCTCTCGGTCTCTCTCTCCTTAGTAGCCGGCGTATATGCGCCCAAGGCCTGAGAGAATGGTACTGATGCGCAAATTTAGGGTGTAGGCTATGATAGACAGCCTCTCCGGGACAATTTGGCCTGCTACAATTTTATTTATTGGCTTTGATTTTTTTTATTGACCAAAAGCTGCAATAAGGGAAACCCTGGAGCATTTTCCCATCAGAGTTGTGTTTCCATTAAATGTACTTGTTGCAGATAAAAGTCTGTGTATAAATACATAGTGTACATAAAAATACTTTTTGAGGTAAAATTCCCATGTTCCGAATAAAAAATACAAGTTAAATGGATTTCCATCGCATTTTCAACTCTTGGCATACTGATGGTTTTGTCACAAAAATTGTTGCGTAGGTATAGTGAATGTGCCAACTCTGGTATTGTCACGTGCACTCTAGCCAACAGCTTGCAGACACAGTGCAGTTATAGCCTACTACATGATGAGATTATTATTGACAAAAGTGCAAGATAATATGTATTTGTTGAATCGCATCCAAGCATTGATCATCACATCACCAGAACAAAACCCTAGATATAGGTGTCACGTCCTGACCAGTAAAAGGGGTTATTTGTTATTGTAGTTTGGTCAGGATGTGGCAGGGGTGTGTTTGTTTAGTGTGTTTCGGGGTTTTTGGTTTATGTTCTATTTTTTCTATTTCTATGTGGGTTTTGTAGTTTGTCTATTTCTATGTTAGTTTTGGGAACGACCTCCAATTAGAAGCAGCTGGTTGTCGTTGCTTCTAATTGGAGGCCATATTTTAGTGGGTTTATTTGTTCCATGTATAGTCTATGTACCTTACAGGACTGTTTTTCGTCGTTCTTGTGTTCATTTCTTTAATAGATCAAGAAGATGATTCACATCCCTGCTGCAGTTTGGTCCGATCATTACGACGCTTATGACAATAGGAGCGTGTGTATGCTTACAGGAGACTTTTGAAGTAGCCTAATCAGATTAAAACATTGTGACTGGTTGTGTTTATACCACATATAAAAAGTTCATATTAAAAAGTAATATTTTGGCTATATTGAAGCGTTGTAGGTGCATGAGGAATAGCCACTAGGATTGGAGAGGAGGCAGAGCGTGAGTTAAGCTTTCCTGAATAACTGGGCCTGCTGGGAGCATATGTGGCCACATTATAGGACGACTTGGGAGAATGATGATGCGCAACAGACAGCGCATCTCAGTATTAGAAGTAAAACTACAGCCAGACTGGCCTGCTACTGTGCCATTCTAGACATAACACAATGTCCAGAGTAGACCCACAACTGATCCAAATCAAATGAAACATTCAAATAGCACGGCTTTTGCGCCGTTACTCAAACAATATTTTCACTGCACCCTAGAGTAGGCTAGAATGTTGTACTCACTTGAAAACAATAATTAAATTGTTCATTGCATTATTGTGTTGTAGGCAAGTCTAGGTAGGATGATTGTATTGTCCCATCAATAGGGGAGATTTTTTAGCTTTGACTCATGCCTTCACTGTTCTTTCATGCGTATCTCCGCTGTCTATCAGCTATTCCTATTTGTTCTTGTCGATTCATAAAAAAAATGTATGCAGATTGTAATATTTTTTGTGTGGTACGATTGCAAGTTAGCCTACTGCAGATCTGGACAACGATCCACCTACCACTATTGTCACTATGAATGGTGGATGGAGGGCAGGATAGATAGTTAGACTGGTAGACTATACTGACCTGTGGAATAGTAAAAGTTAGTGCAGGGAAAAGTGTAGTGCATAAGGGAAGTACCAAAACACCTTGACATAGGAAAAGGTGCATTCAAGCAGATTAGGAAATTTGGCTAGGATGGAAGAAATATATAGTAAAATCTGCAAAAGAGCGAATGTAAACCTGGGGAAAACGCACTACCCTCCCCTGTGCCCAATGAAAAAAAACACAACCCTCTCCAAAGCAAAAAACCCTCCCCTATTTTGGAACACACCTCCCCTCACTAAATTGCGATCTGTCCCAAACGCTAGAGAAAGGCATGACAGTAGGTAGGAAGTGAGCTACTGAACAGAACAAAGGACAGTTGGTAAAGCAGGTGGGCAGTGTAGTCTTACTGTATCTCTTTGGTCCATCCTCCAGGCAGAAGGAGAGGGTCAGGGTGGCGTCCTCCTCAAAGAACTCCGTGGCAAACGCATCCCACCACAGACTGTCACTCTCCTGAAAGAGAGAGAGAGAAGAAAGTTGATCAATAATTTAAATAGTTCTAATATTATCATATCATTTGCTTTGATGCACAGAACATATTTTATGGAAACAACAGATTCTATACTATCGACGTATTCCCCCAAAATCTCTTTTCTCCATGATAAGTACATCACGCATCAACCCAGGACATCCACCACTGTACACAACATCATGATATTGAAATCACTTTGCTATCACAAACAGGCAAAACGTTGTACCCTTCCACCTGCCACTCTGGGGAACATGACACCATCATTTACCAGATAATGTACCGTAACCGCGGACGACCCCATGTGACGCATGATGTTGATTTCACCCGACATGTTAGGATAGATCGAGAGAGGCTTTCATTCGTTGCTCCACTGAGGGATCGCTAGACCCTTCCAGATTTTTACAATTATCCATGTCAATGTCGCCTAGCGTCAAGTCCAATATGTGTTGACCCCAAGGACCTTGAAGAACAACTCAATGTGCTTCATATCTGCAGGTCTTGAGGTGTGTGTGCGTGTGTGTATATGTGTGTGTGCGCGTGTGTGTGTGCGCGTGTGTGTGTGCGTGTGTGTGTGTGTGTGTGTGTGTGTGTGTGTGTGTGTGTGTGTGTGTGTGTGTGTGTGTGTGTGTGTGTGTGTGTGTGTGTGTGTGTGTGTGTGTGTGTGTGTGATATAGGGGGGAGAGGGAGGGAGGGGATAGAACTTCTGCAGTTCATTTTGAAGGTGAATCAATACGTGATTATGACCTGGGAATAGAGCGTCCGCTGGTGAAGTAGCATCACCATCCCTGGGTCATAGATTGGTGATAAACCTAGGGATAGGCCTATGATACCTTAACAGCTGGGATTCAATCAATTACAGATTGAGTTAACTGCACTGCTGTATCGGAGGTGTTAACAAATTTGTAACCAACACGCTGATCTGATTCTCATTGGATATTGGATACATACTAGAAGCGCGGTTTCCTCCTATGAAAAATGATACATTCTCATCTGTCCATTTCTGCACAGTCACATATTTGTTATCTTTGCTGCATCACCACTACCCAAATTTAGAGCAAGCAAACTATGATTCTTAATTCTGACCCAGATAGGCCCACTGCTGCACCATCATTGCATTCTACTAGCACACTGGGAGTAGTGATGATTGACTCAACAGGAGTCCCTGAATGGTGTGTGTGATTGGGCTAGTGCCAGGCAACTGTCAGCGGATTGAGTCCCCCAGGGGACAGGAGGACAGGGTGGTTTGGTGGTGGGATAGGGGGCATGGATGCCTAGCGCAGCAGGATTCCACTAGAATAGAGGTTACCAAACTGTTTATAGTCCCGTACCCCTTCAAACATTCAACCTCCAGCTGCGTACACCAGGGTCAGCGCACTCTCAAATGTAGTTTTTTGCCATCATTGTAAGCCTGCCACACACACACACACTATACGATACATTTATTAAACATAAGAAGTAGTGTGAGTTTTTGACACAACCCGGCTCGTGGGAAGTGACAAAGAGCTCTTATAGGACCAGGGTACAAATAATAACATAATAATAATTTTAAAAAAGTATCTTTATTTAGCCCTCTTACATATAAAACTTTATTTGTTAATCAAAAATTCTGAATAACTCACCACAGGTTAATGAGAAGGGTGTGCTTGAAAGGATACAATGTTGGGTTGTATTGGAGAGAGTCTCAGTCTTAAATCGTTTTCCTCACACAGTCTGTGCCTGTATTAAGTTTTCATGCTAGTGAGGGCCGAGAATCCACTCTCACATAGGTACGTGGTTGCAAAGGGCATCAGTGTCTTAACAGCACAATTTGCCAAGGCAGGATACTCTGAGCGCAGCCCAATCCAGAAATCCGGCAGTGGCTTATGATTAAATACAATTTTCACAGAACCGCTTGTTGCAATTTCGATGAGGCTCTCTTGTTCAGATATCGGTAAGTGGACTGGAGGCAGGGCATGAAAGGGATAACGAATCCAGTTGTTTGTGCAATCCGTTCTTGAAAGTACCTGTGTAATTTCGCACCCAACTCACTCAGGTGCTTCGCTATTTCACATTTGACATTGTCTGTAAGCTTGAGTTCATTTACACACCAAAAAAATCATACAATGACGGAAAGACCTGTGTGTTGTCCATGTTAAAAGCAGACAGAGAAGAGCTCCAACTTCTTAATCATAGCCTCAATTTTGTCCTGCACGTTGAATATAGTTGCAGAGAGTCCCTGTAATCCTAGATTCAGATCATTCAGGCCAGAAAAACATCCCCCAGATTGGCCAGTCGTGTGAGAAACTCGTCATCATGCAAGTGGTCAGACAAGTGAAAATTATGGTCAGTAAAGAAAACTTTAAGCTCGTCTCTCAATTTTAATAAAAGTGTCAACACTGTGTCAATCCTGTCAACCTCTCCTGTTATCCTGGTTTCCAGTGTTTTGCAGAAGAGGGTGTCATCCTTAATTGACCCCCCATAAACGTAACAGACATATACCAGGAGCTGTGCCAGGCCCGCCACGTATGTTGACTCATCCAGCTGTAACACGTTGAATTCACTGGCTTGTATGCGAAGCAGTAATTGTTTCAAAACATCTCCTGCCGTGTCATTGATACATCGTGAAACAGTGTTGTTTGATGACGCAATTATCTGTATTGGATTTTTTCGCCTTTTCCCCCAGCATTGTCCCAGCCATATCCACAGCAGCAGGAAGAATTAAGTACTCCACAATGGTATTGGGCTTGCCTGTTCTAGCCACTTGGTAGCTCACCATATAAGACGCTTCTAGCCCCTTCTTATTAATGTTATCTGTTGGTTCTATACATGTCGTACTACTCGAAAGTTGTCTTAATTCTCGCTCAGAAAACTCCTGTGGCTTATTTTTGAAATTGGAATGTTTTGTTTCTAAATCTCTGCGCAAGACTGAAGGTTTCATCGAGTTGTAAGATAGTACTTTTACACATATAACACACTGTGGCTGAGGAAAGGCACTACTCCCAATATAAGTGAACTGCAAATCAATGTAGTTCTCATCATATTTGCGCCTCTTCGACGGTCCAACGTCCCTGTCAGTTGTTCGGTGAGGGGGCAGTAGCTCTTCAGCTGCATCAGACACACAGCTGTCAATGTCCATGCTAGCTGGGCTAACACCAAATGTAGAATTACTGATGCTAGCATTGGATGTGCTCGTGGAAGCAGAGAAACTTGTGTCGTCGACATGTGCAGGTGTAGTACTGCTGGTAGTAGCAGTACTACTAGTACAGCTGGTATGTGTCTCTATGGCCCGACTTTTTTTAACCATTCATAAATTTTCGAGCAAACGGAATGAGCAGCAGCTACGTTTGGCTACACACGGACCGTTAGTGGAATTTATTTGACATTGTGTTATTTCGCTGAACACTAGATGGCTTAATTATATTTTTGGCAGTGAAACAAAGCTACTCAGGCAAGAAAAAAACAAATGTATAGCCCCGTTGGAAATATAAATGGAAAAATGTGAATATTGTTTTTATATATATATATATATATATATATATATATACACTGCTCAAAAAAATAAAGGGAACACTTAAACAACACAATGTAACTCCAAGTCAATCACACTTCTGTGAAATCAAACTGTCCACTTAGGAAGCAACACTGATTGACAATAAATTTCACATGCTGTTGTGCAAATGGAATAGACAACAGGTGGAAATTATAGGCAATTAGCAAGACACCCCCAATAAAGGAGTGGTTCTGCAGGTGGGGACTACAGACCACTTCTCAGTTCCTATGCTTCCTGGCTGATGTTTTGGTCACTTTTGAATGCTGGCGGTGCTTTCACTCTAGTGGTAGCATGAGACGGAGTCTACAACCCACACAAGTGGCTCAGGTAGTGCAGCTCATCCAGGATGGCACATCAATGCGAGCTATGGCAAGAAGGTTTGCTGTGTCTGTCAGCGTAGTGTCCAGAGCATGGAGGCGCTACCAGGAGACAGGCCAGTACATCAGGAGACGTGGAGGAGGCCGTAGGAGGGCAACAACCCAGCAGCAGGACCACTACATCCGCCTTTGTGCAAGGAGGAGCAGGAGAAGCACTGCCAGAGCCCTGCAAAATGACATCCAGCAGGCCACAAATGTGCATGTGTCTGCTCAAACGATCAAAACAGACTCCATGAGGGTGGTATGAGGGCCCGACGTCCACAGGTGGGGGTTGTGCTTACAGCCCAACACCGTGCAGGACGTTTGGCATTTGCCAGAGAACACCAAGATTGACAAATTCGCCACTGGCGCCCTGTGCTCTTCACAGATGAAAGCAGGTTCACACTGAGCACATGTGACAGACGTGACAGAGTCTGGAGACGCCGTGGAGAACGTTCTGCTGCCTGCAACATCCTCCAGCATGACCGGTTTGGCGGTGGGTCAGTCATGGTGTGGGGTGGCATTTCTTTGGGGGGCCACACAGCCCTCCATGTGCTCACCAGAGGTAGCCTGACTGCCATTAGGTACCGAGATGAGATCCTCAGACCCCTTGTGAGACCATATGCTGGTGCGGTTGGCCCTGGGTTCCTCCTAATGCAAGACAATGCTAGACCTCATGTGGCTGGAGTGTGTCAGCAGTTCCTGCAAGAGGAAGGCATTGATGCTATGGACTGGCCCGCCCGTTCCCCAGACCTGAATCCAATTGAGCACATCTGGGACATCATGTCTCGCTCCATCCACCAACGCCACGTTGCATCACAGACTGTCCAGGAGTTGGCGGATGCTTTAGTCCAGGTCTGGGAGGAGATCCCTCAGGAGACCATCCGCCACCTCATCAGGAGCATGCCCAGGCGTTGTAGGGAGGTCATACAGGCACGTGGAGGCCACACACACTACTGAGCCTCATTTTGACTTGTTTTAAGGACATTACATCAAAGTTGGATCAGCCTGTAGTGTGGTTTTCCACTTTAATTTTGAGTGTGACTCCAAATCCAGACCTCCATGGGTTGATAAATTGGATTTCCATTGATTATTTTTGTGTGATTTTGTTGTCAGCACATTCAACTATGTAAAGAAAAAAGTATTTAATAAGATTATTTCTTTCATTCAGATCTAGGATGTGTTGTTTAAGTGTTCCCTTTATTTTTTTGAACAGTATATATATATATATAAGAAAAGTAATTTTTTTTATAAAAAAAAATGTGAATCACATTTTTATTTGGCATACCCCCGACGGCATTGCGCGTACCCCAGTTTGGGAATACATGCACTAACAACAATGGTCACACGTGACTGACGAGGACTCCACTGGGACAGCACTGGATGAGCTGGTCGAGAAATGTGTATGTGAGAGAGAGAGAGACAGAGAGGGGGGCAGAGAGAGAGAGAGAGGGGGGGGAGAGGGGGAGAGAGAGAAGTTGACTGAGAGAGAGAGAGGGGAGAGAGCGGGAGAGAGAGAAGTTGACAGAGAGAGAGAGGGGAGAGAGAGACATAGACAGGGAAAGAGAGAGAGAAAAAGAGGGGGGAGATAGAGAGAGAGAGAGAGAGAGAGCGAGAGAGAGAGAGAGAGAGAGAGAGAGAGAGAGAGAGAGAGAGAGAGAGAGAGACAGTGAGCATAGCCTTGCTATTGAGGAAGGCCACAGTAGGCAGACCTGGCTCTCAAGAGAAGACAGGCAATGTGCACACTGCCCACAAAATTAGGTGGAAACTGAGCTGCACTTCCTAACCTCCTGCTAAATGTATGACCATATTAAAGACACATATTTCCCTCAGATTACACAGACACACAAAGAATTCGAAGACAAACCCAATTTTTTTTTTTTTTTTTTTTACCTTTATTTAACTAGGTAAGTCAGTTAAGACCACATTCTTATTTTCAATGAAGGCCTAGGAACGGTGGGTTAACTGCCTTGTTCAGGGGCAGAACGACAGATTTTTACCTTGTCAGCTCGGGGATTCAATCTTGCAACCTTACGGTTAACTAGTCCAACGCTCTAACCACCTGCTTTACATTGCACTCCACGAGGAGCCTGCCTGTTACGCGAATGCAGTAAGAAGCCAAGGTAAGTTGCTAGCTAGCATTAAACTTATCTTCTAAAAAACAATCAATCAATCATAATCACTAGTTAACTACACATGGTTGATGATATTACTAGTTTATCTAGCCTGTCCTGCGTTGCATATAATCGCTTAGGTACACGTTGCTCCAACCATAAATATCAATGCCTTTCTTAAAATCAATACAAAAGTATATATTTTTAAACTTGCATATTTTGTTAATATTGCCTGCTAACATGAATTTCTTTAAACTAGGGAAAATGTGTCACTTCTCTTGCAAACAGAGTCAGGGTATATGCAGCAGTTTGGGCCGCCTGGCTCGTTGCGAACTGTGAAGGCTATTTCTTCCTAACAAAGACAGCCGACTTCGCCAAACGGGGGATGATTTAACAAAAGCGCTTTGCGAAAAAAGAACAATCGTTGCACGACTGTACCTAACCATAAACATCAATGCCTTTCTTAAAATCAATACACAGAAGTATATATTTTTAAACCTGCATATTTAGCTAAAAGAAATCTAGGTTAGCAGGCAATATTAACCAGGTGAAATTGTGTCATTTTGCGTTCATTGCATACAGAGTCAGGGTATATGCAACAGTTTGGGCCGCCTGGCTCGTTGCGAACTAATTTGCCAGAATTTTACGTAATTATGCCATAACATTGAAGGTTGTGCTATGTAACAGGAATATTTAGACTTAGGGATGCCACCCGTTAGATAAAATACGGAACGGTTCCGTATTTCACTGACAGGAAAAATGTTTTGTTTTCGAGATGATAGTTTACGGATTCGACCATATTAATGACCTAAGGCTCGTATTTCTGTGTGTTATTATGTTATAATTAAGTCTATGATTTGATAGAGCAGTCTGACTGAGCGATGGTAGGCAGCAGCAGGCTCGTAAGCATTCATTCAAACAGCACTTTCGTGCGTTTGCCAGCAGCCCTTCGCAATGCATTGCGCTGTTTATGACTTCAAGCCTGTCAACTCCCAAGATTAGGCTGGTGTTACCAATGTGAAATGGCTAGCTAGTTAGCCAGGTGCGCGCTAATAGCGTTTCAAACGTCACTCGCTCTGAGGCTTGGAGTAGTTGTTCCCCTTGCTCTACATGGGTAACGCTGCTTCGAGGGTGGCTGTTGTCGATGTGTTCCTGGTTCGAGCCCAGGTAGGAGCGAGGAGAGGGACGGAAGCTATACTGTTACACTGGCAATACTAAAGTGCCTATAAGAACATCCAATAGTCAAAGGTATATGAAATACAAATCGTATAGAGAGAAATAGTCCTATAATTCCTATAATAACTACAACCTAAAACTTCTTACCTGGGAATATTGAAGACTCATGTTAAAAGGAACCACCAGCTTTCATATGTTCTCATGTTCTGAGCAAGGAACTTAAATGTTAGCTTTTTTACATGGCACATATTGCACTTTTACTTTCTTCTCCAACACTTTGTTTTTGCATTATTTAAACCAAATTGAACATGTTTCATTATTTATTTGAGGCTAAATAGATTTTATTGATGTATTATATTAAGTTAAAATAAGTGTTCATTCAGTATTGTTGTAATTGTTATTATTACAAATAAATAAATATAAAATCGGCCGATTAATCGGTATTGGTGTTTTGTGGCCCTCCAATAATCGGTGTCAGTATCGGCGGTGAAAAAAAAATCATAATCGGTCGACCTCTAGTTAGGACAGCACCTTGACAAGAAATACCACACAGCCATTTTCCAAGCAAGGAGAGGCGTCACAAAAACGAGAAATACAGCTAAAATGAATCACTAACCTTTGATGATCTTCATCAGATGGCACTCATAGGACTTCATGTTACACAATACATGTATGTTTTGCTCGATAAAGTTCATATTTATATCCAAAAACCCCATTTTACATTGGCGTGTAATGTTCAGAAATGTTTTGCCTCCAAAACATCCGGTGAATGAGCACATCAATTTACAGAAATACTCATCATAAACGTTGATAAAATATACAACTGTTATGCATAGAA
Source organism: Salmo salar (assembly GCF_965601325.2). NCBI lineage: Eukaryota > Metazoa > Chordata > Actinopteri > Salmoniformes > Salmonidae > Salmo > Salmo salar. The sequence continues at coordinate 26,797,971 of NC_138295.1, forward strand.
TTAAAGATAAACTTCTCCTTAATGCAACCGCTGTGTCAGATTTCAAAAAAGCTTTACGGCGTAAGCACACCTTGCAATAATCTGAGTACAGCGCTCAGTCACCAAAACAAGCCATACAGATACCCGCCATGTTGTGGAGTCAGAAATAGCATTATAAATATTCACTTACCTTTGATGATCTTCATCGGAATGCACTCCCAGGAATCCCAGTTACACAATAAATGTTTGTTTTGTTCGAATAAAGTCAATCTTTATGTCCAAATACCTCCATTTTGTTTGCGCGTTATGTTCACTATTCCAAATGCAGAAGGCGCTCGCACTAAAGTCCAGACGAAAAGTCAAAACAGTTCTATTACAGTTTGTAGAAACATGTCAAACGATGTGTAGAATCAATCTTTAGGATGTTTTAATCATAAATCTTCAAAAATATTCCAACCGGACAATTCCTTTCTCTTCATAAAGGAAAAAGAACTGAGCTCGTGCTCATGGCCGTGCGCGTGACTAAACTAATGGCCTACTGCCAGACACCTGATACAAACAGCTCTTATTCGCTCCCCATTCACAGTAGAAGCCTGAAACAACGTTCTAAAGGCTGTTGACGTCTAGTGGAAGCCTTAGGAAGTGCAATATGACCCCCATAGACACTGTATATTGGATAGGCAATCACTTGAAAAACTACAAACCTCAGATTTCCACACTTCCTGGTTGGATTTTTTCTCAGGCTTTTGCCTGCCATATGAGTTCTGTTATACTCACAGACATCAATCAAACAGTTTTAGAAACTTCAGATTGTTTTCTATCCAAATCTACTAATTATATGCATATTCTAGCTTTTGGGCCTGAGTAGTAGGCAGTTTACTCTGGCCACGCTTTTCATCCGGACGTGAAAATACTGCCCCCTACCCCAATGAAGTTAAAGACACATATTTCCCTTAGATTACACAGACCCACAAAGAATTCGAAGACAAACCCAGTTTTTATAAACTCCCATATCTATTTGGTGAAATACCACAGTGTGCCATCAAAGCAGTAAGATTTGTGACCTGTTGCCACAAGAAAAGGGCAACCAGTGAAGAACAAACACCATTGTAAACACAACCCATATTTATTTTCCCTTTTGTACTTGAACTATTTGCACATAATAATTATATTTTTGGCAGTGAAACAAGGCTACTCAGGCGAGAAAAAACCCCAAATGTATAGCCCCGTTGGAAAATATCAATGTAAAAATGTGAAGATTTTTTTTATATACACTGCTCAAAAAAATAAAGGGAACACAAACAACACAATGTAACTCCAAGTCAATCACCCTTCTGTGAAATCAAACTGTCCACTTAGGAAGCAACACTGATTGACAATAAATTTCACATGCTGTTGTGCAAATGGAATAGACAACAGGTGGAAATTATAGGCAATTAGCAAGACACCCCCAATAAAGGAGTGGTTCTGCAGGTGGACCACAGACCACTTCTCAGTTCCTATGCTTCCTGGCTGATGTTTTGGTCACTTTTGAATGCTGGCGGTGCTTTCACTCTAGTGGTAGCATGAGACGGAGTCTACAACCCTCACAAGTGGCTCAGGTAGTGCAGCTCATCCAGGATGGCACATCAATGCAAGCTGTTGCAAGAAGGTTTCCTGTGTCTGTCAGCGTAGTGTCCAGAGCATGGAGGCGCTACCAGGAGACAGGTCAGTACATCAGGAGACGTGGAGAAGGCCGTAGGAGGGCAACAACCCAGCAGCAGGACAGCTACCTCCGCCTTTGTGCAAGGAGGAGCAGGAGGAGCACTGCCAGAGCCCTGCAAAATGACCTCCAGCAGGCCACAAATGTGCATGTGTCTGCTCAAATGGTCAGACACAGACTCCATGAGGGTGGTATGAGGGCCCGACGTCCACAGGTGGGAGTTGTGCTTACAGCCCAACACCGTGCAGGACGTTTGGCATTTGCCAGAGAACAACAAGATTGGCAAATTCGCCACTGGCGGCCTGTGCTCTTCACAGATGAAAGCAGGTTCACACTGAGCACGTGACAGACGTGACAGAGTCTGGAGACGCCGTGGAGAACGTTCTGCTGCCTGCAACATCCTCCAGCATGACCGGTTTGGCGGTGGGTCAGTCATGGTGTGGGGTGGCATTTCTTTGGGGGGCCGCACAGCCCTCCATGTGCTCGCCAGAGGTAGCCTGACTGCCATTAGGTACCGAGATGAGATCCTCAGACCCCTTGTGAAACCATATGCTGGTACGGTTGGCCCTGGGTTCCTCCTAATGCAAGACAATGCTAGACCTCATGTGGCAGGAGTGTGTCAGCAGTTCCTGCAAGAGGAAGGCATTGATGCTATGGACTGGCCCGCCCGTTCCCCAGACCTGAATCCAATTGAGCACATCTGGGACATCATGTCTCGCTCCATCCACCAACGCCACGTTGCACCACAGACTGTCCAGGAGTTGGCGGATGCTTTAGTCCAGGTCTGGGAGGAGATCCCTCAGGAGACCATCCGCCACCTCATCAGGAGCATGCCCAGGCATGGTAGCGAGGTCATACAGGCACATGGAGGCCACACATACTACTGAGCCTCATTTTGACTTGTTTTAAGGACATTACATCAAAGTTGGATCAGCCTGTAGTGTGGTTTTCCACTTTAATTTTGAGTGTGACTCCAAATCCAGACCTCCATGGGTTGATAAATTGGATTTCCATTGATTATTTTTGTGTGATTTTGTTGTCAGCACATTCAACTATGTAAAGAAAAAAGTATTTAATAAGATTATTTCTTTCATTCAGATCTAGGATGTGTTGTTTAAGTGTTCCCTTTATTATTTTGAGCAGTATATATATATATATATAAGAAAAGTCTGAAATGTCTTTCGTTTTGGAACTTTTGTGAGTGTAATGTTTACTATACATTTTTTTCTGGTTTATTATCTATTTCACTTGCTTTGGCAATGTAAACATATTATTTTTTATTTAACCAGCTAAGTCAGTTAAGAACAAATTCTTATTTACAATGACAGCCTACTGGGAAACAGTGGGTTAACTGCCTTGTTCTGGGGCAGAACAACAGATTTTTACCTTGTCAGCTCAGGGATTCGATTCAGCAACCTTTCAGTTACTGGCCCAACACTCTAGGTAGGCACCAGGCCAATAAAGCCCTTCAATTGAGTTGAGTTGAATTGAGAGAGAAAGAGAGCGAGAGAGAGAGAAATTGCATGGCTGTCTAAAGCTTTGTGCATTTCTTTTCAGTGTGTGTGAGTACTTGCACGCGTGTGTATGTGTGTGAGACCGATTCTGATTAGTCACACTCAGCAGGCTGAATGACCTCAGCAGATAATCCTGTCCTGTGAAGGGCCTTCAGGGAGTGAGAGTAGAACCATGGTCAACAAGGCACTATCTCCCCCGCCCCCCCTCTCTCTCTCATTCACGCTCTCCCCCATCATATGTTAACATTGCCAAAGCAAGTGAAGTAGATCATAAACAAAAGTGATATAAAATATAAAACGTAACAGTAAACATTACACTGAATAATGTCTATATACAGTGTTCTAACGATGTGCAAATAGTACAAAAGGAAAAATAAATAAACATAAATATGGGTTGTATTTACAATGGTGTTTGTTCTTCACTGGTTGCCCTTTTCTTATGGCAACAGGTCACAAATCTTGCTGGCTATGCTCACTGAGTCAGTACATAGTCAAAGCATTCCTTAAGTTTGGATCAGTCACAGTGGTCAGGTATTCTGCCACTGTGTATTCTCTGTTTAGGGCCAAATAGCATTCTAGTTTGCTCTGTTTCTTTGTTAAATCTTTCCAATGTGTCAAGTAACCATCCTTTGGTTTTCTCATGATTTGGATGGGTCTAATTTTGTTGCTGTCCTGGGGCTCTATGGGGTCTGTTTGTGTTTGTGAACAGAGCCCTAGGACCTGCTTGCTTAGGAGACTCTTCTCCAGGTTCATCTCTCTGTAGGTGATGGCTTTCTTATGGATGGTTTGGGAATCGCTTCCTTTTAGGTGGTTGCAGAATTTAACGTCTCTTTTCTGGATTTTGATAATTAGCGGGTTCAGCCAAATTCTGCTCTGCATGCATTATTTGATGTTTTACGTTGATCACGGAGGATATTTTTGCAGAATTATGCATGCAGAGTCTCAATTTGGTGTTTGTCCCATTTTGTGAATTCTTGGTTGGTGAGTGGGATACATTAGCATTAGCGGGATACCATAGTGAGAAGAGATATTTGGGCTAGATAAAGGATTTGTTGGACACTGTAGTGATGATAGATCTATGGGCTAGCTAAAGGATAAGTGGGACACCATACCGAGGATAGATCTATGAACTAGCTAAAGGATAAGTGGGACACCATACCGAGGATAGATCTATGAACTAGCTAAAGGATAAGTGGGACACCATACCGAGGATAGATCTATGAACTAGCTAAAGGATAAGTGGGACACCATACCGAGGATAGATCTATGAACTAGCTAAAGGATAAGTGGGACACCATACCGAGGATAGATCTATGAACTAGCTAAAGGATAAGTGGGACACCATACCGAGGATAGATCTATGAACTAGCTAAAGGATAAGTGGGACACCATACCGAGGATAGATCTATGAACTAGCTAAAGGATAAGTGGGACACCATACCGAGGATAGATCTATGAACTAGCTAAAGGATAAGTGGGACACCATACCGAGGATAGATCTATGAACTAGCTAAAGGATAAGTGGGACACCATACCGAGGATAGATCTATGAACTAGCTAAAGGATAAGTGGGACACCATACCGAGGATAGATCTATGAACTAGCTAAAGGATAAGTGGGACACCATACCGAGGATAGATCTATGGGCTAGCTAAAGGATTAGTGGGATACCATAGTGAGGATAGATCGATGGGCTAGCTAAGGGATAATTGGGACACCATAGCAATGATAGATCTATGGGCTAGCTAAAGGATTAGTTGGACACTATAGATACTATAGATAAATGGGCTAGCTAAAGGATTAGAGGGACCCAAAAATTAGGATAGATCTATGGGCTAGCTAAAGGATCATGTGGATAGATCTATGTGCTAGCTAAAGGATAAGTGGAACACCAGAGTGAGGATAGATCTATGGGCTAGCTAAAGGATTAGTGGGACACCATAGTGAAGATAGATCTATGGGCTAGCTAAAGGATTAGCGTGACATCATAGTGAGGATAGATCTATGGGCTAGCTAAAGGATATGTGGGACACCATACCGAGGATAGATCTATGGGCTAGATAAAGGATTAGTTGGATACTATGATTTTTATAGATATCTGGGCTAGCTAAAGGATTAGTGGGACACCATAGCGATGATAGAACTATGGGCTAGCTAAAGGATTAGTTGGACACTATAGTTATTATAGATAAATGGGATAGCTAAAGGAATAGAGGGACCCAAAAATGAGGATAGATCTATGGGCTAGCTAAAAGATTGTGTGGATAGATCTATGGGCTAGCTAAAGGATACGTGGGACACCATAGTGAGGATAGATCTATGGGCTAGCTAAAGGATTAGTGGGACACCATAGTGAGGATATATCTATGGGCTAGCTAAGGGATTAGTGGGACCCCAGAGTGAGGATATATCTATGGGCTAGCTAAAGGATTAGTGGGACACCAGAGTGAGAATTGATCAATGGGCTGGCTAAAGGATCGTGTGGATAGATCCATGGGCTAGCTAGAGGATTAGCAGGACACCATAGTGAGGATAGATACATGGGCTAGCAAGAGGATTAGTGGGACATCATAGTGTGGATAGATCTATGGGTTAGCTAGAGGATTAGTGGGACACCATAGTGAGGATAGATCTATGGGCTAGCTAGAGGATTAGTGGGACACCATAGTGATGATAGATCTATGGGCTAGCTAAAGGATGGTGACAATAGATCTATGGGCTAGCTAAAGGATTAGTGGGACACCATAGTGAGGATAGATACATGGGCTAGCAAGAGGATTAGTGGGACATCATAGTGTGGATAGATCTATGGGTTAGCTAGAGGATTAGTGGGACACCATAATGAGGATTGATCTATGGGCTAGCTATAGGATTAGTGGGACATCATAGTGAGGACAGATCTATGGGCTAGCTAAAGGATTAGTGGGAGACTATAGTGATGATAGATCGCTGGGCTAGCTAAAGGATTAGTGGGACACCATAGTGAGGATAGATCTATGGGCTAGCTGAAAGATTAGTGGGACACTATAGTGATGATAGATCGCTGGGCTAGCTAAAGGATTAGTGGGACACCATAGTGAGGATAGATCTATGGGGTAGCTAAAGGATTGTGTGGATAGATCTATGGGCTGCCAAAAGGATTAGTGGGAGACCATAATGAGGATAGATCTATGGGCTAGCTAAAGGGTAGTGAGGATTGATCTATGGACTAGCTAAATGATTAGTGGGGCACCATAGTGAGGATAGATCTATGGGCTGGCAAAAGGATTAATGGGACACCATAGTGAGGATAGATCAATGGGCTAGCTAAAGGATTAGTGGGATACCATTGTGAGGATTGTCACTAAATAACAACAGACCTGGGGCTTTTATTAACACACACTTATAAATGGATGCACACACACACACACACACACACACACACACACACACACACACACACACACACACACACACTTATTGCTTTTGGCAAACACTCCATGAAGTGAAGCACAATGTCAGTACATTTCAATCTGAAACGATAATATTCTCAGCATGCTTTAGTTAAAGGGTATTTTCTCCTTTTTCTGTTGTATGAGAGAGTGGCCACCATAGTGAGTGGTTGTGTCTGGGGTCTAACCTTGGATAATTAACCTCTGCAATCCCATTCAAATAGTGAATGGATCAGACACTGCCTGTTTCACTATGAGAATTATACTTTAGAAGGCCCTGGGGATACGAAGCATAATGGCTTAAAGTGCAAATTCACCACTTGTCAACCTCATTTTCATTATCTCCAGCCCTGTGTCTAAATATGTGAAAACAGTGCATGTCTATGTTTTGTAGAAAAATATATAAAGTTCTACCCGATGACATCATAAAAACTGTGATTTTCAAATACTATGACATTTGCAGTGACATGGGGGTAAGAAAATACCCTCCCCTCCCTCTGGCTAGAAAATCGTTGCAGGTTTTGAAAATCACTGTTTTTCTTACTTTTAATCCTACCCTGTGTTGTCACAGAGAAGTATTTTTAGGAGCCTTCTTCTTATCTTTTTAACCACAGATCAGAGAAACACGCTGTTTTCACATATGTAGACACTGGTTTGGTGCTGGAGATGATGAAGGAGGTTGAAAAGTGGCGGAATTTCCCTTTAAATGTGTGAAAAAAATGGTGGTGATGCATAGAGACATTTTCAAGGTTGTGTACATTTCTAAAATGTATACAAAATGTATACAGCCACTACCCACAATGCAACAGTGGGTCCTAGACAACACATCAGCATGCACTAATTGGACCAATAAACACGCAGCTGGTTGCCTCATCAAACTCAACGCCACTTTTACTCATATCGCTTTGTGAGTATTGTGGTAACATTGGTATAGTGTTTAGTTCATCAGCTGATCTCCTGAAATCAGTGTACATTGTTTTGAGTCAGTGAAGAAGAGCCTAGTGATTATGCCAATACATTTAACTCCAGCTGTAAGTTGGAGTGTGTTTTTCCTATGTTTCTGGTGGGAACAGTCAGCAGTGTGGTTTTCTGACATATTGACAACTACCTCGCCTGTATATGGCCGTTCTACATAATGGTCATCACCGAATCTCAAATATGTCAGAGAGAATAATTTGCCTTATACAATTGTATGCTATTCTTAATGAACTAACAAGTTAAATTACATAGAAGGAATCAATTAGGGACAGCCATGTTTGTGGGCTATATGGCCTCAGCAATACAATACATCATCCACATCCACATTCATCACTATGATCATGAAGTAAAGAAATTCATCATGCTGCCACCACCATGCTTCACCGTAGGGATGGTGAAAGGTTTCCTCCAGATGTGACTCTTGGCATTCAGGCCAAAGAGTTCAATCTTGGTTTCATCAGACCAGAGAATCTTGTTTCTCATGGTCTGAGAGTCTTTTAGGTACCTTTTGGCAAACTCCAAGCGGGCTGTCATGTGCCTTTTACTGAGTAGTGGCTTCCGTCTGGCCACTCTACCATATAGGCCTGATTGGTGGAGTGCTGCAGAGATGGTTGTCCTTCTGGAAGGTTCTCCCATCTCCACAGCGGAACTCTGGAGCTCTGTCTGTGACCATAGGAGCTCTGTCTGTCCCCTCCCTGACCAAGGCCCTTCTCCCCCGATTTCTCAGTTTGGCTGGGCGGCCAGCTCTAGGAAGAGTCTTGCTGGTTCCAAACTTCTGGTTCCAGGCCACTGTGTTCTTGGGGACCATCAGTGTTGCAGAAAAGTTTTAGGTCCCTTCCCAAGATCTGTTCCTCAACACAAACCATGGACAATTTCTTCGACCTCATGGCTTGGTTTTTGCTCTGACATGCACTGTCAACTGTGGGACCTTATATAGACAGGTGTGTGCCTTTCCAAATCATGTCCAATCATTTGAATTTACCACAGGTGGACTCCAATCAAGTTGTAGAAACAGGATGCACTTGAGCTCAATGTTGAGTCTTATAGCAAGGGTTTGAATACTTAAGTAAATAAGATATTTCCGATTTTTTGTTTTTATTAAATTTGAATATGTAATTTGTATATATATATATATATATATATATATATATATATATATATATATATATATATATACAGTATCAGTCAAAAGTTTGAAAACACTTACTCATTCAAGGGTTTTTCTTTATTTTTACTATTTTCTACATTGTAGAATAATAGTGAAGACATCAAAACTATTAAATAACACATAAGGAACCATGTAGTAACCAAAAAAGTGTTCAACTTTTGACTGGTACTGTATATATATACAGTATCAGTCAAGAGTTTGAACACACTTCTACGTTTTCAAGGATTTTCTTTATTTTAACTATTTTCTACATTGTAGAATAATAGTGAAGACATCAAAACTATGAAGACATCGGATCTATCAGTTGTGTTGTGACAAGGTAGGGTTGGTATACAGAAGATAGACCTATTTGTTAAAAGACCATATTATATTATGGCAAGAACAGCTCAAATAAGCAAAGAGAAACGACAGTCCATTATTACTTTAAGACATGAAGGAAATTTGTCCTTTGGTCTGATGAGTCCAAATTTGAGATTTTTGGTTCCAACCGCTTTGACTTGGTGAGATGTAGAGTAGGTGAATGGATGATCTCCAGCGTTGCTGGTTAAGGTGGTATTTGATGATCTCCAGCGTTGCTGGTTAAGGTGTTATTTGATGATCTCCAGCGTTGCTGGTTAAGGTGGTATTTGATGATCTCCAGCGTTGCTGGTTAAGGTGGTATTTGATGATCTCCAGCGTTGCTGGTTAAGGTGGTATTTGATGATCTCCAGCGTTGCTGGTTAAGGTGGTATTTGATGATCTCCAGCGTTGCTGGTTAAGGTGGTATTTGATGATCTCCAGCGTTGCTGGTTAAGGTGGTATTTGATGATCTCCAGCGTTGCTGGTTAAGGTGGTATTTGATGATCTCCAGCGTTGCTGGTTAAGGTGGTATTTGATGATCTCCAGCGTTGCTGGTTAAGGTGGTATTTGATGATCTCCAGCGTTGCTGGTTAAGGTGGTATTTGATGATCTCCAGCGTTGCTGGTTAAGGTGGTATTTGGCCGTTTCAGGCCAGTTAGGTACTGAAGGACTTACCTAGGATTGGATTTTGTGTCCTTTTTATGTGCTGCTCAAATCACATGTAAACAGAGCAAGTTTTCCACATACTGGGAATTCCCTTGCATGGTTGAGGATGAAGTGATCTAACTCCGAGAAAAGGTTGAATGTCATTCCCAGATGGGGACAGTGCAGTGTACTGACAACCATCACCTAATGCTCAGTTCCACATGGATCCCTATCCCCTACCACTGGGCACATCATGTAGATCTGAGAAGTATTAGCAATATGGTAATAACCCCCACTCTGATAGACTGGGAGGGGTGACTTTTTGCCTTAATGCTTATACAGTAGCCAATCAGTTCAGATCTACACAAATGCCTAGGGATTGGGAACTTTGGGGCAAGGGACTAGTGGCTGATTTTGGAACAGGCCACCTGATTACATAACAAATAGACAGTCAGTCAACCGGCAGTCAGTCAACAGAAAAGTAAATGATTTGATTTCACTAAACCCAATTTAACTCAATCCACCTCAGGAGTGCTAAGGTTTGGGCACACTGGCTAAATCCAGGTGAATCTTTTATATTCACATAACTGCATTCCCAACTGAACACAGTAGATCATGCTGGCCGATATTATTCTAGCACCCTCCATTCACGTAGCCTTGTATGAACCATTCTGATCTCGCGATCTTACATTCTGTTTTGCTACAAACATTCTGTTAAGCTACACACAGAATGTAAGCTCTCGAGATCAGGATGGTTCATATGAGGCTACCACTAAAGTGCTTTTGTTTTCTTCTCTCTCTCCCTCTCTCGCTCTCACTCTCTCTCTCTCTCTATTTCTCTCTCTCTGTCTTTCTCTCACTCTATCTCTCTGTCTCTCTTTCTCTCTCTCTCTCTCTCTCTCTCTCTCTCTCTCTCTCTCTCTCTCTCTCTTTCCCTCTCTCTCCCTCTCTCCCTCTCTCTCTCTCGCTCTCTCTCTCTTTTTCTCTCTCTCACCTATAGCTTCTCACTCGTAGCGTTATGCATCATCCCTCACTCTCCCGCTGAATATTAATGACTGCTACGCTAATGTGCTTACAGCGGCTGAGGTCGAGCAGACCCCTCCTCTGAATGGTAATCCGACTCCTCATTTGCATATCCGCTTAAGTGTCAGATTCCCCCACAACCCCTAAATCACGGCAGTGTGTGTGTGCGGAGAGGCTTCATACGGAGGCCAGTGGCCCCTGAGCAACGGTCCATAATCAATGCGGTCGAACCGTACGTTCCGTATGTATACGGTCACATAACAATCAAAGGCTGTTTTGATTGGGAAAGGGAAAGGGGGATACCTAGTCAGTTGAATACTGAATGTATTCAACTGAAATGTTTCTTCCGCATTTAACCCAACCCCTCTAGTAGGCCAGAAAAGGTTTGCTGTGTAAAATGAAAGGTAATAGGACAATGGCAAGCCGTGTGTTTAAGAACAAGTGATGGGGTTTAGTCGTTAGTAAACGTCCAGTCGTCTATCATAGTGGATTCCTAATACAGTTTACAGTATGACCTACAGTCATTCATTCAAAGGTAATCATGATGAAAAACAAAAACAGAGATTATGAATGTAAGACGATTTGATATCACTTCAGGTGGTTAATAGTTTATATGAACTTCATCATATAGCATACCGCAATGTTTACTGCATCAACAACCTTAAAGTATGCGTACATAAGTAACATATGAGATCTTCATCCAGCAAAATAGCATAGTTCACCGAAAAAAACAACACAACTATTACTTGTCTAAAACAGCTCCATAATGTCAAACAGATGCTACTGATGTTCAACAACACTACCATTCAACATTGCTGCCGAGACTCAAAGTAATGCTGCAGCATATGCTGTTCTCTGGGCCAAATTATTCTCATCAGCTGGGCAGTGCATGGACATTAGTGACTCATATTAGTTGCCCGCCAACAACAACTTAATGTAAAAACTGAATCCCAGCAGACACGTGTCTGGGGTTGGTAACTCAACAACAAACATCAATACAGACCAATCAACAAATCTAAAGGCACACCCATCATAATGGTTTCTGTAAGGTAGAGAACATATTCAGAATGGTTGGCATCACTGTATATCTATTTACCTTTTCTAAATACAAAAGATGGTAGATAAAAAGGCTGATTAATTGTAGGCTACCTGACATGTTCCTATACAAGCCATATAGTCCTTCTACTGAATAGTGGTTGGCATGATTCAACAGCCATATCCTCACTAATATTTCTGACAGGAAAATGACATAACTGTTCTGAAAAGACAACCAAAAAAACCTATACCCATCCAATTGACCAATTCTTGATGTTTTATTTTTAAATGATCAACTAGGACATCATCAGCTAGACAGGAAACGCTTCCACAACAGCTGGCAGGATGTGATGTCGGATGAAATATTAAAGAAGTCTAAGACATATATTCAGGCATGAGTCCCAAATGGCACCATATTCCCTTTATAGTGTGCTACTATGAATGGAATAGGGTGTCATTTGGGCCGCGAACACAAGTCCTATTCAGCTATTTTTATTTAATGACCCATTTTATAAAACATAACAATCAAGGCTAAAAAATAATAATCAACTGAGATGAATCTCATGAATAAAGTCCTTTAGTTTTCATAAACAATCTCTATTGTTTCTGCCTCTTTTATTGGTGGTGGTTGAGAGATTCAAAATGCAAAGTTCCCCAAAATATTATTATCTGGGCCATTTTTGATCTCCATGCATGTAGAACACTTTGTCATTACCCAGATTTTCCCCATTAAATCCATCATAAAAATTAAGGAAATTAATGCAAACAAAATTATATTTACTACCTTTATGGCTGAAATGATGGCTATGATTTTTAGAATTTGTATATATATATATATACAGTGGGGGGAAAAAGTATTTGAACCCCTGCTGATTTTGTACGTTTGCCCACTTACAAAGAAATGATCAGTCTATAATTTTAATAGTAGGTTTAATTGAACAGTGAGAGACAGAATAACAACAACAAAAAATCCAGAAAAACACATGTCAAAAATGTTATAAAATGATTTGCATTTTAATGAGGGAAATAAGTATTTGACCCCTCTGCAAAACATGACTTAGTACTTGGTGGCAAAACCCTTGTTGGCAATCACAGAGGTCAGACGTTTCTTGTAGTTGGCCACCAGGTTTGCACACATCTCAGGAGGGATTTTGTCCCACTCCTCTTTGCAGATCTTCTCCAAGTCATTAAGGTTTCGAGGCTGACGTTTGGCAACTCGAACCTTCAGCTCCCTCCACAGATTTTCTATGGGATTAAGGTCTGGAGACTGGCTAGGCCACTCCAGGACCTTAATGTGCTTCTTCTTGAGCCACTCCTTTGTTGCCTTGGCCGTGTGTTTTGGGTCTATGTCATGCTGGAATACCCATCCACGACCCATTTTCAATGCCCTGACTGAGGGAAGGAGGTTGTCACCCAAGATTTGACGGTACATGGCCCCGTCCATCGACCCTTTGATGCGGAGAAGTTGTCTTGTTCCCTTAGCAGAAAAACACCCCCACAGCATAATGTTTCCACCTCCATGTTCCCATGTGGCTCAGTTGGTAGAGCATGGTGTTTGCAATGCCAGGGTTGTGGGTTTGATTCCCACGGGGGACCAGTACGGGGGAAAAAAAATAAAGGTATGAAATGTATTCACTACTGTAAATTGCTCTGGATAAGAGCGTCTGCTAAATGACTAAAATGTAAAAATGTAATGTTCGATGGTGGAGATGGTGTTGTTGGGGTCATAGGCAGCATTCCTCCTCCTCCAAACATGTTGAGTTGATGTCAAAGAGCTCCATTTTGGTCTCATCTGACCACAACACTTTCACCAGTTGTCCTCTGAGTCATTCAGATGTTCATTGGCAAACTTCAGACGGGCATGTATATGTATTCTTGAGCAGGGGAACCTTGCGGGCACTGCAGGATTTTAGTCCTTCACGGCGTAGTGTGTTATCAATTGTTTTCTTGGTGACTATCCCAGCTGCCTTGAGATCATTGACAAGATCCTCCCGTGTAGTTCTGGGCTGATTCCTCACCGTTCTAATAATCATTGCAACTCCACGAGGTGAGATCTTGCATGGAGCCCCAGGCCGATTGACAGTTCTTTTGTGTTTCTTCCATTTGCGAATAATCACACCAAATGTTGTCACCTTCTCACCAAGCTGCTTGGCGATGGTCTTGTAGCCCATTCCAGCCTTGTGTAGGTCTACAATCTTGTCCCTGACATCCTTGGAGAGCTCTTTGGTCTTGGCCATGGTGGAGAGTTTGGAATCTGATTGATTGACTGCTTCTGTGGACAGGTGTCTTTTTTACAGGTAACAAGCTGCGGTTAGGAGCACTCCCTTTAAGAGTGTGCTCCTAATCTCAGCTCGTTACCTGTATAAAAGACACCTGGGAGCCAGAAATCTTTCTGATTGAGAGGGGGTCAAATACTTATTTCCCTCATTAAAATGCAAATCAATTTATAACATTTTTGACATGCGTTTTTCTGGATATTTTTGTTGTTATTCTGTCTCTCACTGTTCAAATAAACCTACCATTAAAATTATAGACTGATCCTTTCTTTGTCAGTGGGCAAACGTACAAAATCAGCAGGGGATCAAATACTTTTTCCCCCCACTGTATATATATATATGGTGTGTAGGGTATGTTCCTGGGAGTTGTTGCAGGCTTGGTATCTGAGGTAGACTACAGGAGTGGAAGTCCACCGGGGCTTGGACCACTCCTGTTGAATAATTCATGAATGGTGTGCCATTGCATCTCTGCAACATTGCCTTGGTCTTCTTAAAGTTGCAACACCCCTATACACAGGAAAGTCTACATCTACACTGTAAAGCATAACCATTGAACTCACTGAGTGAATTGAGTAAAATGTATTTAAATTGTAATAGTCAAATTGATTGTTTTACGTTGTACTTACACAATTATTACTTGCTCCATTACTTTCAACCATTCTTACAGATATAACCAATATCTATCACCATTGTTACAAAAACAACCAATATCAATTACCATTCTTACAGATATAACCAATATCTATCACCATTCTTACAGATATAACCAATATCTATCAACATTTTTACAGATATAACCAATATCTATCACCATTATTATAGATTTAACCAATATCTATCACGATCTTTACTGTGGTTCAACCATTCTTACAGATATAACCAAAATCTATCACCATTCTTACAGATATAACCAATATCTATCACCATTATTATAGATATAACCAATATCTATCACCATTCTTACAGATATAACCAATATCTATCACCATTATTATTGATATAACCAATATCTATCACCATTCTTACAGATATAACCAATTTCTATCACCATTATTATAGATATAACCAAAATCTATCACCATTCTTACAGATATAACCAATATCTATCACCATTATTATAGATATAACCAATATCTATCACCATTCTTACAGATATAACCAATTTCTATCACCATTCTTACAGACATAACCAATATCTATCAATCACAATCTTTAGTGTGGTTCCGATTCAAATTCCCAGTGGTCGAGTTAAATGCAGTTGGACAAAACAATGGTGATATTAAAATCAACTGTTTAACTGGTGTTCAAGTTTAAAATACGAAGACAAGTTAGTAGATTCTTGGTTCTCTCTTCAATTCCCCAAATGGCCAAACAGACTTAAAGCCAACCACTGTCAAATCCTTGCAACTTGACATCTTCTCAGAACTTGTTATTCATGATCATTTATCATAATGCTAATTCAGTGCAACCCAGTAGTTTGAACCATAACATACGGTAACATACGGTAACATACGGGCAGCAACGCCAGTCATGACAGCTATACCCATAACAAGTAGACATGGGGACTGTTCAGCTTCAATTTTATTCTAAAACAGCATGGTTTTACTGTGATTGTTCATTATAATTGGCAAACATCTCCACGTATGACTTTTTAAACAAATGTATCAAAAAAAAACCTTCTAAATCCATGTCTTTAACCATCAATCTGTCATGTTCAACATTTGATGCTTCAGTTGAAGAGACCCAAATCCAAGGTGGCACAAACCTGATTGATGGCCAAGTACATAATTCTTACATGTTTTGAAAAAATATATTTTTTCCTAACTGAACTTTAATTGAACTGATAAAGACAACTGATAAAGACAACCTGACAACTAAAATAACAAACATACATTTTGTTGTTACAATGATCTATTTAGTAAGTGTTTGTTTTCTAGCCTACTGTTTAAAAAAATGTAGGAATCTTCCAATATCAGTGAAATATGAAACCAAAACTCACTGAACTGAACATAGTTCCTTGCTCAGTCATTTTACATGATAGCCCTATCCAAATAAAAAAAAATTCTCCATGAAAATGTTATGTCAAATGATCTGTCCTTCATGTAATTTAGGATAATACAAAACTACACCTAACATGGCTATGACATACTTGGAAGGTTGGACACATCTGCAATATTAACACATCTGTATTTACAAATATAACCACTTTCCAGGTTAAACTACTGAGCCGACCCGAACAGCGCGAGAACCTGTGCCGCAACACTTCAATTTCTACCCCACAAAACAAACATCCCAACACCTTTAATTAACAGGACAACCCCGTTCATAGCATACACTGAGCAGAACTAACCTCTGTACGAGATTGGAGGCGTTTGTTCATCTCGTAGATCCTATACTCGGGTTGGACCATGTAGGGCGAGTGCCTTCTGTAGAAGGGTCCGAATGGGGAGGAATAGAACGGGTCGTTGGGAGGGTTCGACATGTTGAGTTCTTGCCGCGGTTACAAGCTGCACAGCGCAATTTCAACATCCACGCAACGCACATGGAGTGCGATGCTCTTGAAAGCGCTGTGGTACCAGCCGCTATACAAGGCTGAGCTACTCTGCACGTTGGGCTGACTAGTTCGCTGCTATAGCGGGGAGGTGAGGATGGGGAGGGGGAGGAACAGACGGGGGACTGGAAGGCAGGGTAGGAGAGAGGGAGGGCGAGCGCATGTTCATTGGACGGGTTTGAGGGCTGTATGGTTCCAGTCTAAGGGTAGTTTCCTGCTTCTATCCTTGTATTGGAGTCGACCCCAGTTCCGATCAGACAGTTTTTGCTTTGGGGATTTTTTTTGTTACCACACAGTACATTTATCTGAGTAAATTTTACTCAAATTGAATACAATTTACTCTACAAAAGATAACATTTGGTCCAAGTCTAAAAAGAGAAAAAAATTACTCTTGTTGCAGAGTTCAATTTGTTCAACTTGTTGCAGAGTTATTTCTACTCTATTCAGTGTTTATATTTAACTCTACGAACTGTAATATACTCTATTTAGAGTAACATGGAAAAAACTCTACTGCCAATTCACTCAATACACTGAGCAAGGCTGCCGGCCCAGACGGCATCCCCAGCCGCGTCCTCAGAGACTGCGCAGACCAGCTGGCTGGTGTGTTTACGGACATATTCAATCAACCCTTATCCCAGTCTGCTGTTCCCACATGCTTCAAGAGGGCCACCATTGTTCCTGTTCCCAAGAAAGCGAAGGTAACTGAGCTAAATGACTATCGCCCCGTACCGTAGCACTCACTTCCGTCATCATGAAGTGCTTTGAGAGACTAGTCAAGGACCATATCACTTCCACCCTACCTGACACCCTAGACCCACTCCAATTCGCTTACCGCCCCAATAGGTCCACAGACGACGCAATCGCAATCACACTGCACACTGCCCTAACCCATCTGGACAAGAGGAATACCTATGTAAGAATGCTGTTCATCGACTACAGCTCAGCATTTAACACCATAGTACCCTCCAAACTCGTCATTAAGTTCGAGACCCTGGGTCTCGACCCCGCCCTGTGCAACTGGGTCCTGGACTTCCTGACGGGCCACCCCCAGGTGGTGAGGGTAGGTAACAACATCTCCACCCTGCTGATCCTCAACACTGGGGCCCCACAAGGGTGCGTTCTCAGCCCTCTCCTGTACTCCCTGTTCACCCATGACTGCGTGGCCATGCACGCCTCCAACTCAATCATCAAGTTTGCAGACGACACTACAGTGGTAGGCTTGATTACCAACATGACGAGACGGCCTACAGGGAGGAGGTGAGGGCCCTCGGAGTGTGGTGTCAGGAAAATAACCTCACACTCAATGTCAACAAAACAAAGGAGATGATCGTGGACTTCAGGAAACAGCAGAGGGAGCAGCCCCCTATCCACATCGACGGGACAGCAGTGGAGAAGGTGGAAAGTTTTAAGTTCCTCGGCATACACATCACGGACAAACTGAAATGGTCCACCCACACAGACAGCGTGGTGAAGAAGGCGCAGCAGCGCCTCTTTAACCTCAGGAGGCTGAAGAAATTCGGCTTGTCACCAAAAACACTCACAAACTTTTACAGACGCACAATCGAGAGCATCCTGTCGGGCTGTATACGGCCTGGTACGGCAACTGCTCCGCCCACAACCGTAAGGCTCTCCAGAGGATAGTGAGGTCTGCACAGCGCATCACCGGGGGAAAACTACCTGCCCTCCAGGACACCTACACCACCCGATGTCACAGGAAGGCCAAAAAGATCATCAAGGACAACAACCACCCGAGCCAATGCCTGTTCACCCCGCTATCATCCAGAAGGCGAGGTCAGTACAGGTGCATCAAAGCGGGGACCGAGAGACTGAAAAACAGCTTCTATCTCAAGGTCATCAGACTGTTAAACAGCCATCACTAACATTGAGTGGCTGCTGCCAACATACTGACTCATCTCTAGCCACTTTAATAATGAAAAATGTATGTAATAAATGTATCACTAGCCACTTTAAACAATGCCACTTTATATAATGTTTACATACCCTACATTACTCATCTCATATGTATATACTGTACTCTATAGCATCTACTGCATCTTGCCGCTCATTCATATATTTTTATGTACATATTCTTAATAATTCCTTTACACTTGTGTGTACAGTATAAGGTAGCTGTTGTGAAATTGTTAGGTTAGATTACTTGTTAGATATTACTGCATGGTCGGAACTAGAAGCACAAGCATTTCGCTACACTCGCATTAACATCTGCTAACCATGTGTATGTGAAAAATAAAATAAAATTTGATTTGATTAGAATATAGAATTGAGTATTGTCTGTTCAGTATTTCAAGCCCTTATAGCCATGTCTAATTTAGAGCAGTTCAGTCGATAGTTTTAACACCTACACAACCAACAAATTCACCTAATTGACAATGTAACCTCAAGAGATGTTAAACCTAAACTGCAAATACATATCTTGACATAGTAGGCAAATATGATCACTGAGTAACTCACAATAGATTGAATATGTGAAAAAGAAAACGGCATATTTCATGTCACTGTGGATGACACCAACTACATAGCCTACTACTACAACAGCAATCCAACAGAAACAATAGGTCACTTCTTCTGTGTCTAAGAAACTGTCAGTTTGACATGCAGACCTGTGTGCAATGATGTTTTATTGATTAGATTGCTATCAGATCGATAATACTCTACCTGTACAGAATTTCAACAAGCCCATATGAATTTCAACAAGCCCATATCTGAATGGCCTATTGTGACTTACCAGTCAAGTTGACCAAAATGTCAACATCCTATATAATGATTCCTCATCCAGACTGTGAAGTTTATGGCCCCCTTGAATACTCAGTATAATCAAGTATACACCCTTCACTGCACTGATTACTTTCAGACTACTTGCTTCCCCTCTGCTTCCCAGAGATGCATTGAAAAGCCAGAGATTTTACTTCTTCAATTGACTCCAGCTATATCAACAACATACCAAATACAGAGACAGACAGAGACACTGACAAACAAGCAGGCCGGCACTCCAGGCAGACAGACCCACTATCACCCACCATAACAACTGAATATCACATTAATTGCCTGAGATGGATGAATTAATGTACTGATGCTCGAAAGGTCTTGTATAATTTCAGCCAGTAGTTTTGAAAGTTGTGCTCACAAGCCAAAACGGGTCCCTGAAAATTGTGCACAATTGTGTACTACATCCTCCATTTCGAATGATATGTAAAATATATACAGTACCAGTCAAAAGTTTGGACAAGGGTTTTTCTTTATTTTTACTATTTTCTACACTGTAGAATAATAGTGAAGACATCAAAACTATGAAATAACACATATTGAATCATGTAGTAAGCAAAAAAAAATGTTAAAAAAAATCTAAATATATTTTATATTTAAGATTCTTCAAAGTAGCCCCCTTTTGCCTTGATGACAGCTTTGCACACTCTTGGCATTCTCTCAACCAGCTTCACGAGGAATGCTTTTCCAAAAGTCTTGAAGGAGTTCCCACGTATTTCGAGCACTTGTTGGCTGCTTTTCCTTCACTCTGCGGTCCAACTCATCCCAAACCTTCTCAATTGGGTTGAGGTGGGGTGATTGTGGAGGCCAGATCCTCTGATGCAGCACTCCATCACTCTCCTTCTTGGTCAAATAGTCCTTAAACAGGCTGGAGGTGTTTTTTGGGTCATTGTCCTTTTGAAAAACAAATGATGGGATGAGGTATCACTGCAGAATGCTGTGGCAGCCATGCTGGTTAAGTGTGCCTTGAAAAGAATTTGGAATGAGAAGGTGTGTCCAAACTTTTGACTGGTACTTATATACAGTATAGACTGAACCCAAATATAAACGCAACGTATAAAGTGTTGGTCCCATGTTTTATCAACTGAAATAAAAGATCACAGAAATTTTCCATACGCACAAAAAGCTTATTTCTCTCAAATTTGGTTCACAAATTTAGTTACATCCTTGTTAGGGAGCATTTCTGCTTTGCCAAGATAATCCATCCCCCTAACAGGTGTGGCATATCAAGAAGCTGATTAAACAGCATGATCCTTACACAGGTGCACCTTGTGCTGGGGACAATAAAACACTGCTCTAAAATGTGAAGTTTTGTCACACAAAACAATGCCACAGATGTCTCAAATGTTGAGGGAGTGTGCAATTGGCATGCTCGCTGCAGGAATGTCCACCAGAGCTGTTGCCAGATAATTTAATGTTCATTTCTCTACCAATGTCATTTTAGAGAATTTGGCAGTATGTCCAACTGGCCTCACAATTGCAGACCACGAGTAACCACACCAGCCCGGGACTTCCACATCTGCCTTCTTCACCTGTGGTATCACCTGAGACCAGCCACCCAGACAGCTGATGAAACTGTGGGTATCCACAACCAAATAATTTCTGCATAAACTGTCAGAAACCGTCTTAGGGAAGCACATCTGCATGCTCGTCGTCCTCACCAGGGTCTTGACCTGACTGCAGTTTGGCGTTATAACCGACTTTAGTGGGCAAATGCTCACCTTCGATGGCCCCTGGCATGCTAGATAAGTGTGCTCTTTAATGATGAATCCCGGTTTCAAATCAAATCAAATCAAATTGTATTTGTCACATGTGCCGAATACAACAGGTGTATACCTTACAGTGAAACGCTTACTTACATGTCCTTAACCAACAATGCAGTTTTAAGAAAATACCAACATAAAAAAGTAAGAGAGAAGAATAACAAATAATTAAAGAGCAGCAGTAAATAACAATAGCGGGGCTATATACAGGTGGTACTGGTACAGAGTCAATGTGCGAGGACACCGGTGACGAGGTAATTGAGGTAATATTTACATATTGGTAGAGTTATTAAAGTGACTATTCATAGATAATAACAGAGAGTAGCAGCAGCGTAGAGGGGGGGGGGGGGGGGCAATGCAAATAGTCTGGGTAGCCATTTGATTACCTGTTCAGGAGTCTTATGGCTTTGGGGGTAGAAGCTGTTTAGAAGCCTCTTGGTCCTGGACTTGGCTCTCCGGTACCGCTTGTCATGCGGTAACAGAGAGAACAGTCTATGACTAGGGTGGCTGGAGTCTTTGACAATTTTTAGGGCCTTCCTCTGACACCGCCTGGTATAGAGGTCCTGGATGGCAGGAGGCCGAACAGTTGCCATACCAGGCAGTGATGCAATCCGTCAGGACACTTTCGATGGTGCACCTGTAAAACCTTTTGAGGATCTGAGGACCCATGCCTAATTTTTTCAGTCTCCTGAGGGGGAATAGGTTTTGTCATGCCCTCTTCATGACTGTCTTGGTGTGCTTTGGACCATGTTAGTTTGTTGGTGATGTGGATGACAGAGATACCATGACAAAATCCTAAGGCCCATTGTCGTGCCATTCATCCGCCACCATCACCTCATGTTTCAGCATGATAATGTACGGCCACATGTCACAAAGATCTGTACACAATTCCTGGAAGCTAAAAATATCCCAGTTCATCCATGGTCTTCATACTCACCAGACATGTCACCCATTGAGCATGTTTGGGATGCTCTGGATCGACGTGTATGACAGCATGTTCCAGTTCCCTCCAATATACAGCAACTTCGCCATTGAAGAAGAGTGGGACAACATTCCACAGTTCACAATCAATAGTCTGATAAACTCTATGAGAAGGAGATGTGTTGCATTGCATGAGGCAAATTCTGGTCACACCAGATACTGACTGGTTTTCTGATCCACGCCCCTACTTTTTTTTAAAAGGTATCTGTAACCAACAGATGCATATCTGTATTCCCAGTCACGTGAAATCCATAGATTAGGGCCTAATAAATTCATTTCAATTGACTGATTTCCTTGTGTGAACTGTAACTCAGCAAAATCTTTGAAATTGTTTTATGTTGTGTTTATATTTTTGTTCAGTTTATATTATTATTATTATTAATATTTTTTTGCAATTTGTGATCATGTCACAAATTCCAATTCATACAATATGTTATAAATTTGTACAAGTGCTTAGATCCCGGACTGTGTCAGACATTTTAATCCAAGATGGCCTTCTGAGTCGGAGCAGTCTGAATCCATCGAGATAAAAGTTGTAATCCAAATGCCTCAGGCATTGAGTTGGGTAATTAAAAAAACTTTAGAAAAATCTATTAATACACCCTTAATTAAAACTACATTTTTTATATCTCAAGACCTTTTCAATTGACATTTCTAACAGCATTTGGTATCGCCTAAAGCGCTTACCATTGAAGTGTGGTTGCAGTATATTGAATTGAGCAACTAACAGATTCCAGCATTCACTGTGTTCTTACAGATTGTGATAAATGTACATGTGGGGTGACTAGGAGAGAGAATCTGCATGGTTGTAAGCCTCTTCTAAATGTGAATGGTGGAGGAGACGAAGAAGAGGAGAGAGAAGGATAGAGACGTGGCTTAGTTGGAAAATGCCAAGGTGAGCGAGACAAAACACAAAACACTTCTGGATGAAAATCGAAATGGGTCAGGACACATATAGATAGACACTCTCCTTTGCTGGGTTCCCTTCTTGGTGTTACTATGGTAACATATCCTACTGCACAAAGTATAGCAAAAGCTGCCTCACCACAGGTTTGCACCTGAACACACCACTGCTGTTCTGTTCCTGTTGAGAAGAACGAACGCTTTCGCAGAACCATCTACTAACTCATTTACTATCATACAACAGAGGATGATGGAATACAGGATCATCTTTATTTCACATGTTGTGTGTTTGGCTAGTTTGTCAGCAAGTTTGTCTTTTGCATCATGTAAAGTGCTGTTTCCTCTTTGAATTTCATAAGCAGTTGTGTTTTGTATTGCATAAGATAGTACATTGATTAAGTTTGTTACATGTGCAACAGAAGTTGGTATGCAATTCACCATTTTACTTAATAACTGTTACATTTGGGTGACTAGAAATATGGTAGCCTAGTCTCTCATCTAACATTTGTGAAATAGCCCTAATATATTAGGAAGAGTTAGTTTACAGATGTCTGATTTGAGAAAAAGGGAATAATGAGCCAATCTTTCAGATCTACCTGGTTTGGTATGAGGTGCTAGGTATTACGGGCTAGGTATTAGGGGATGGTATTTCGGGCTAGGTATTAGGGGAAAGTATTAGGGGAAGGTATTAGTGGAAGCTATTAGGGACTATGTATTAGGGGAAAATATTAGGGGAAATTATTAGGTGCTAGGTATTACAGGCTAGGTATTAGCGGAAGGTATTAGGGGCTAGGTATTAGGGGCTAGGTGGTTTCCAAGATGGTGTAGCAGTGCAGATGTTGTTTGTCAGTCTCCCTTGTCAATTTTGTTTTTTTTGTCTTTTTTTGTATACATTTCAATATATTTTCAATCTCTTTTTCCATTTTTTAAATTAAATATACCTTCCGGCAACCCGCCTCACCCAATGTGATACAGATCTGATGTGATACGGATCTAGCCAGAACCTCCATTAGAAGCTTGCCATCAGAAGCTAACCAGCTACTAGATATTTAGTCATTTTTAGCCACTGCTAGCGGCCTTTACCTTTAGCACAGACACCAGCCGCTTTTAGCCTGGATAATACTTGCCAGCCTGCCAGTCTGCACAGCGCGTTATCAACCCTGAGCATATCGGACTGTTTTTCTCCACTACAACACCGGATTCCTGCCATAAGCCCTGGACCGATCATCGCAGCTAGCTAGCTGCCACCGAGCATCCCAGCCCCGAAGCTAGCCTTGAGCCAGGCCCATCTCCCGGCCTGCTCAGTGGACCCTATGATCACTCGGCTACACAGCTGATGCCTCCCGGACTCTTCACTAACACGACTAGAATCCCCTACACCACCGAATTCTTGCCGTAAGCTCTGGACCTTTGCATCGGTTCATCGCTGCTAGCTAGCTGCTACCGAGTGGCTATATTGGCAAACACCCTTGTCCCGAAGCCAGCACCAGTTAGCCACGAGCCAGGCGCATCTCCCGGCTAGCAAACAAAATTACTCCAGCTACAATTGTATAGCCCAGTACGCATAGCCCAGTACGTCCTGTGCCTGCTCCTCGCACTCTCCCTCCAGTGCGCCTCCATAGCCCAGTACGTCCTGTGCCTGCTCCTCGCACTCTCCCTCCAGTGCGCCTCCATATCCCAGTACGGCCGGTGCCTGCTCTGAGCACCCGGTCCTCAGTGCGTCTCTCCAGTTTGGTGAGACCGGTTCCAGCTCCACGAGTAAAGCCTCCAGTGATAATCTATGGTCCGAAGCCAGTAAAGATGATCCATGGCACGAAGCCTCCAGTGATGATCCATGGCACGGAACCTATATTGATGATCCATGGCATGGAGCCTGCAGCAACGGTCCCTAGTCCGGAACCTACAACAACGCTCTCCAGTCCGGAGCCTCCGGCGACGCTTCTCAGTCCGGAGCCTCCAGCGACGCTCCTCAGTCCGGAGCCTCCAGCGACGCTCCTCAGTCCGGAGCCTCCAGCGGCGCTCCTCAGTCCGGAGCCTCCAGCGATGCTCCCCAGTCCGGAGCCTCCAGCGACGCTCCCCAGTCCGGAGCCTCCAGCGACGCTCCCCAGTCCAGAGCCTCCAGCGATGCTCCCCAGTCCGATGCCTCCAGCGACGGTCTGCAGCCCAGAGTCTTCAACGGCGGTCTGCAGCTCAGAGTCTTCAACGGCGGCCTGCAGCCCAGAGTCTTCAGCGGCGGTTGGCGTCCCAAAGCCTCCGGCGATGATCCACGGTCTGGTTCCTCCGGACACACAGAAGCGGGGGGAT
Source organism: Salmo salar (assembly GCF_965601325.2). NCBI lineage: Eukaryota > Metazoa > Chordata > Actinopteri > Salmoniformes > Salmonidae > Salmo > Salmo salar. The sequence continues at coordinate 26,823,347 of NC_138295.1, forward strand.
CAGCGGGCGGTGGGGGTGCTACGCCCTGAACCAGAGCCGCCGGGGGGGGGGGGGGGGGGTGTACTGTCACACTCTGACCTAGGAGAGCTGTATTTTCTCTGTTTAGTTAGGTCAGGGTGTGATAGGTGGGTGGGCATTCTATGTTTTGTTTTTCTATGTTTTTGCCGGGTATGGTTTCCAATCAGAGGCAGCTGTCTATCGTTGTCTCTGATTGGAAGCCATACTTAGGCAGCCTGTTTTTCCCTTTGTTTTCGTGGGTAGTTGTTTTCTGTTTTGTTAGATTAACCTGACAGAACTGTCGGCTGTCATTTTTGTTTATTTGTATTCAGTGTTCGATTTTCATTAAAATTAACGATGAGCACTCAACACGCTGCGCCTTGGTCCCCATCATATGACGCCTGTTATAAGGGGAAGGTATTAGGGGCTAGGTATAAGGGGAAGGTATTATGGCCAAGATATTAGAGGAAAGTATTAGGGGCTATGTATTAGGGGAAAATATTAGGGGAAAGTATTAGGGGCTAGGTATTAGGGGACGGTGTTAGAGGCAATGGATTAGGGGAAGGTATTTGGGGCTAGGTATTAGTGGAAGGTATTAGGGACTAGGTATTAGGGAAGGTATTAGGGGATAGGTATTAGGGGCTAGGTATTAGGGGCTAGGTATTAGGGGAAGGTATTAGGGGCTAGGTATTAGGGGAAGGTGTTAGGGGATAGGTATTAGGGGCTAGGTATTAGGGGCTAGGTATTAGGGGATAGGTATCAGGGGCTAGGTATTAGGGGCTAGGTATTAGGGGCTAGGTATTAGGGGCTAGGTGTGGGGGAAGGTATTAAGGGCTAGGTATTAGGGGATACGTATTAGTGGAAGGTATTAGGGGCAAGGTATTAGGGGCTAGGTATTAGTGGCTAGGTATTAGGGGACGGTATTAGGGGAAGGTATTATGGCCTAGATATTAGGGGAAGGTATTAGGGGCTAGGCATTAGGGGAAGGTATTAGGGGAAGGTATTAGGGGCTATGTATTAGGGGAAAATATTAGGGGAAAGTATTAGAGGCTAGGTATTAGGGGAAGGTGTTAGGGGATAGGTATTAGGGGCTAGGTATTATGGGCTAGGTGTGGGGGAAGGTATTAAGGGCTAGGTATTAGGGGATACGTATTAGTGGAAGGTATTAGGGGAAAGGTATTAGGGGCTAGGTATTAGTGGCTAGGTATTAGGGGACGGTATTAGCGGAAGGTATTATGGCCTAGATATTAGGGGAAGGTATTAGGGGCTAGGCATTAGGGGAAGGTATTAGGGGAAGGTATTAGGGGCTATGTATTAGGGGAAAATATTAGGGGAAAGTATTAGAGGCTAGGTATTAGGGGAAGGTGTTAGGGGCAATGTATTAGGGAAAGGTATTAGGGGCTAGGTATTAGTGGAAGGTATTAGAGGCTAGGTATTAGGAGCTAGGTATTAGGGGCTAGGTATTAGGGGCTAGGTATTAGGAACTAGGTATTAGTGGAAGGTATTAGGGGCTAGGTATTAGGAGCTAGGTATTAGTGGAAGGTATTAGGGGCTAGGTATTAGGAGCTAGGTATTAGTGGAAGGTATTAGGGGCTGGGTATTTGGGGAAGGTATTAGGGGCTAGGTATTAGGAGCTAGGTATTAGGGGCTAGGTATTAGGAGCTAGGTATTAGGGGCTAGGTATTAGTGGAAGGTATTAGGGGCTAGGTATTAGGAGCTAGGTATTAGTGGAAGGTATTAGGGGCTAGGTATTAGGAGCTAGGTATTAGTGGGAGGTATTAGGGGCTAGGTATTAGGGGCTAGATATTAGGGGCTAGGTATTAGGGAAAGGTATTAGGGCTAGGTAGTAGGGAAAGGTATTAGGGGAAGGTATTAGGGCCTAGATTATGGCCTAGATATTAGAGGAAAGTATTAGGGGCTATGTATTAGGGGAAGATATTAGGGGAAAGTATCAGGGGTTATGTATTAGTGGAAGGTATTAGGGACTAGGTATTAGGGGAAGGTATTAGGGGATAGGTATTAGGGGCTAGGTATTAGGGGATAGGTATTAGGGGATATGTATTATGGAAGGTATTAGGGGCTAGGTATTAGGGGAAGGTATTAGTGGCTAGTTATTAGGGGCTAGATATTAGGGGAAGGTATTAGGGGATGGGTATTAGGGAAGGTATTAGGGGCTAGGTATTAGAGGCTAGGTATTAGGGGATAGGATTTAGGGGCTACTGGTAGTTTCTGGACCAGAGCTGTCGTTGAGAGCAATGAGGGAGAGTGTACGACAGGACTAAGACGAGGGAACTAGAAGGAGATAATTTACACAAGCTGATGGTGACCTCCATTCCGAACCCACAAATGTTTTCCAAATATGGGCAAAGTATACCTCGGATGCCAGAGCAGCATTAAGTTCTATGGCAGAATCTCATTACCATCCTAATAGCTTGCAGCTTCATTTGCATTTTGCCGTGAGTGATATCCCCCCCTCGCTGCTGGATTAAACATTTTTTTTTTTTTAAATAACTTTGAAGCACAATATTATTTCATTATTGAAGTTATTCAATTACGCTTTTTCCTCATACTTGGGGACAAATGAGTATTACGGACATGTTGTACAATTAGGGAAAAACACACAAAACCACAAACTAATATTTGCACATTCTGATGATGAATTGCTCCAAATAGAGGGGCTAGGTATTAGGGGCTAGGTATTAGGGGCTAGCTATTACGGGCTAGCTATTAGGGGCTAGGTATTAGGGGCTAGGTATTAGGGGCTAGGTATTAGAGGCTAGGTATTAGGGGAAGGTATTAGAGGCTAGGTATTAGGGGAAGGTATTAGAGGCTAGGTATTAGGGGAAGGTATTAGAGGCTAGGTATTAGGGGAAGGTATTAGAGGCTAGGTATTAGGGGAAGGTATTAGAGGCTAGTTATTAGGGGAAGGTATTAGAGGCTAGGTATTAGGGGAAGGTATTAGAGGCTAGGTATTAGGGGCTAGGTATTAGGGGAAGGTATTAGGGGATAGGTATTAGGGGCTAGGTATTAGGGTAAGGTATTAGGGGATAGGTATTAGGGGCTAGGTATTAGGGGCTAGGTATTAGGGGTTAGGTATTAGGGGCTAGGTATTAGGGGATAGGTATTAGGGGTTAGGTATTAGGGGCTAGGTATTAGGGGCTAGGTATTAGGGGAAGGTATTAGGGGAAGGTATTAGGGGATAGGTATTAGGGGAAGGTATTAGGGGCTAGGTATTAGGGGAAGGTATTAGGGGATAGGTATTAGGGGCTAGGTATTAGGGGCTAGGTATTAGGGGAAGGTATTAGGGGAAGGTATTAGGGGATAGGTATTAGGGGCTAGGTATTAGGGGAAGGTATTAGGGGATAGGTATTAGGGGTTAGGTATTAGGGGCTAGGTATTAGGGGCTAGGTATTAGGGGAAGGTATTAGGGGATAGGTATTAGGGGCTAGGTATTAGGGGCTAGGTATTAGGGGCTAGGTATTAGGGGAAGGTATTAGGGGATAGGTATTAGGGGCTAGGTATTAGGGGCTAGGTATTAGTGGAAGGTATTAGGGGCTAGCTATTACGGGCTAGCTATTTGGGGCTAGGTATTAGGGGAAGGAATTAGAGGCTAGGTATTAAGGGCTAGGTATTAGGGGAAGGTATTAGGGGCTAGGTATTAGGGGCTAGATATTACGGGCTAGCTATTAGGGGAAGGTATTAGTGGAAGGTATTAGGGGCTAGCTATTACGGGCTAGCTATTAGGGGCTAGGTATTAGGGGAAGGTATTAGAGGCTAGGTATTAGGGGAATGTATTAGAGGCTAGGTATTAGGGGATGGTATTAGGGGGAAGGTATTAGAGGCTAGGTATTAGGGGATGGTATTAGGGGGAAGGTATTAAGGGCTAGGTATTAGGGGATAGGTATTAGGGAAAGGTATTAGGGGAAGCTATTAGTGGCTAGGTATTAGGGGCTAGGTATTAGGGGCATTCTGATGATGAATTGCTCCAAATAGAGGGGCTAGGTATTAGGGGCTAGGTATTACGGGCTAGCTATTACGGGCTAGCTATTAGGGGCTAGGTATTAGGGGCTAGGTATTAGAGGCTAGGTATTAGGGGAAGGTATTAGAGGCTAGGTATTAGGGGAAGGTATTAGAGGCTAGGTATTAGGGGAAGGTATTAGAGGCTAGGTATTAGGGGATAGGTATTAGGGGAAGGTATTAGGGGATAGGTATTAGGGGCTAGGTATTAGGGGAAGGTATTAGGGGATAGGTATTAGGGGCTAGGTATTAGGGGCTAGGTATTAGGGGCTAGGTATTAGGGGTTAGGTATTAGGGGCTAGGTATTAGGGGCTAGGTATTAGGGGTTAGGTATTAGGGGCTAGGTATTAGGGGCTAGGTATTAGGGGCTAGCTATTAGGGGCTAGGTATTAGGGGCTAGGTATTAGGGGCTAGGTATTAGGGGAAGGTATTAGGGGATAGGTATTAGGGGCTAGGTATTAGGGGCTAGGTATTAGGGGTTAGGTATTAGGGGCTAGGTATTAGGGGTTAGGTATTAGGGGCTAGGTATTAGGGGCTAGGTATTAGGGGTTAGGTATTAGGGGCTAGTTATTAGGTATTAGGGGCTAGGTCTTAGGGGCTAGCTATTAGGGGCTAGGTATTAGGGGCTAGGTATTAGGGGAAGGTATTAGGGGATAGGTATTAGGGGCTAGGTATTAGGGGCTAGGTATTAGGGGAAGGTATCAGGGGATAGGTATTAGGGGCTAGGTATTAGGGGCTAGGTATTAGGGGCTAGGTATTAGTGGAAGGTATTTGGGGCTAGATATTACGGGCTAGCTATTAGGGGCTAGGTATTAGGGGAAGGTATTAGAGGCTAGGTATTAGGGGCTAGGTATTAGGGGCTAGGTATTAGTGGAAGGTATTAGGGGAAGGTATTAGGGGCTAGGTATTAGGGGCTAGGTATTAGGGGCATTCTGATGATGAATTGCTCCAAATAGAGGGGCTAGGTATTAGGGGCTAGGTATTACGGGCTAGCTATTACGGGCTAGCTATTAGGGGCTAGGTATTAGGGGCTAGGTATTAGAGGCTAGGTATTAGGGGAAGGTATTAGAGGCTAGGTATTAGGGGAAGGTATTAGAGGCGAGTTATTAGGGGAAGGTATTAGAGGCTAGGTATTAGGGGATAGGTCTTAGGGGCTAGCTATTAGGGGCTAGGTATTAGGGGCTAGGTATTAGGGGAAGGTATTAGGGTATAGGTATTAGGGGCTAGGTATTAGGGGCTAGGTATTAGGGGAAGGTATCAGGGGATAGGTATTAGGGGCTAGGTATTAGGGGCTAGGTATTAGGGGCTAGGTATTAGTGGAAGGTATTTGGGGCTAGATATTACGGGCTAGCTATTAGGGGCTAGGTATTAGGGGAAGGTATTAGAGGCTAGGTATTAGGGGCTAGGTATTAGGGGCTAGGTATTAGTGGAAGGTATTAGGGGAAGGTATTAGGGGCTAGGTATTAGGGGCTAGGTATTAGGGGCTAGTTATTAGGGGCTAGGTATTAGGGGAAGGTATTAGAGGCTAGGTATTAGGGGCTAGGTATTAGGGGCTAGGTATTAGTGGAAGGTATTAGGGGAAGGTATTAGGGGATAGGTATTAGGGGCTAGGTATTGGGGGAAGGTATTAGGGGATAGGTATTAGGGGCTAGGTATTAGGGGCTAGGTATTAGTGGAAGGTATTAGGGGCTAGCTATTACGGGCTAGCTATTAGGGGCTAGGTATTAGGGGAAGGAATTAGAGGCTAGGTATTAAGGGCTATGTATTAGGGGAAGGTATTAGGGGCTAGGTATTAGGGGCTAGATATTACGGGATAGCTATTAGGGGAAGGTATTAGTGGAAGGTATTAGGGGCTAGCTATTACGGGCTAGCTATTAGGGGCTAGGTATTAGGGGAAGGTATTAGGGAAGGTATTAGGGGCTAGCTATTACGGGCTAGCTATTAGGGGCTAGGTATTAGGGGAAGGTATTAGAGGCTAGGTGTTAGGGGAATGTATTAGAAGCTAGGTATTAGGGGATGGTATTAGGGGGAAGGTATTAAGGGCTAGGTATTAGGGGATAGGTATTAGGGGCTAGGTATTAGGGGAAGATGTTAGGGGCTAGGTATTAGGGGCTAGATATTAGAGGCTAGGTATTAGGGGCTAGGTATTAGGGGCTAGCTATTACGGGCTAGCTATTAGGGGCTAGGTATTAGGGGAAGGTATTAGAGGCTAGGTATTATGGGAATGTATTAGAGGCTAGGTATTAGGGGATGGTATTAGGGGGAAGGTATTAGGGGATAGGTATTAGGGGCTAGGTATTAGGGGCTAGGTATTAGGGGGAAGGTATTAAGGGCTAGGTATTAGGGGATGGTATTAGGGGGAAGGTATTAAGGGCTATGTATTAGGGGATAGGTATTAGGGAAAGGTATTAGGGGAAGGTATTAGTGGCTAGGTATTAGGGGAAGATGTTAGGGGCTAGGTATTAGGGGCTAGGTATTAGGGCAAGATGTTAGGGCTGTCACGGTTGTTGTCGGTGAATGAGGACCAAAACGCAGCAGGTACGTGAATGCTCATCTTGATTTTTAATTATCTTCAAAAATGAACATACAAAATAACAAAAACAAACAACTAACAAACAGTCTGGCAAAGCAAAGCTCAACACAGAACAATCACCCACAAATCACACACACAAACACACCCTAATATATGGGACTCTCAATCAAAGGCAGATAGACAACACCTCCCTTCAACTGAGAGTCCCAACCCCAATTAACCAAACATAGAAACACACACACCAGACTAACCATAGAATACAAAGACATAGACCATCAACCAAAAACCCGGAAATACTAAATCAAACACCCTTTACACAAACACACCACCCCGAACCACATAAAACAAATACCCTCTGCCACGTCCTGACCAAACTACAAAAACAATTAACCTTATACTGGCCAGGACGTGACAAGGGCCTAGGTATTAGGGACTAAGTATTAGAGGCTAGGTATTAGGGGAAGGCATTAGGGGCTAGGTAATAGGGGATAGGTATTAGGGGAAGGTACTAGAGGCTAGGTATTAGGGGCTAGGTATTAGGGGCTAGGATTTAGGGGTGAAGTATACCTCGGCATGCCGGAGCAGCATTAAGTTCTATGGCAGAATCTCATTACCATCCTAATAGCTTGCTGCTTCATTTGCATTTTGCCGTGAGTGATATCCCCCCTTGCTGCTGGATAAAAAACAAAAATAACAAATTAAAACTTTGAAGCACCATTTTATTTAATTATTGAATTTTGCTATTATCAATTTTGCTTTTCCCTCATACTTGGGGACAAATTAGTATTACGGACTTATCGAGCAATTAGGGAAAAACACACAAAACTACAAACTAATATTTGTACAGTCTGATGATGAATTGCTCCAAATAGAATAATTCAGCAATTTTTGCCTTTTATTCGCATTTCAAAACATAAGGTTAATGCGGTCTGGAATGGTAAAATAACATTTGCTACTTAACATACACTGTAATAAGGGAGTTAATGTACTGTAGGATCACTTGATATGGGTACTGTCTGAAGTACATGATATGTGTGAATCAGATTATGTCAACAACTGCAGTTTGAAAATGAAATTAAAATGAAATACATTTACCATTCTGGGATTCTTCTTAACATACAGTAAGCATTATTGCTTACGTAGATCTTATAAACAGTTTATTAGGTACAGCCATCTAGTACCGGGTCGGACCCCCCTTTGCCTCCACAACAGCTTGGTATCAACAGACATAACGTGTGCCAGGAATACATTCCCCACACCATTACACCACCACCACCAGCCTTTACCATTGACACCAGGCTGGATGGGTCATGGTGCTTACGGCAAACGCTGACTCTCCCATTACCATGACGCAACAGGAACCAGGATTCGTCGGACCAGGCAATGTTTTTCCACTTCTCAATTGTCCAGTCTTGGTTATCGTGTCCCCACTCGAGCTGCTTCTTCTTGTTTTTAGCTGATAGGAGTGGAACCCGGTGAGGTCGTCTGCTACAATAGCCCATCCGTGACAAGGATTAATGAGGTGTGCGTTCCGAGATGCCTTTCTGCACGCCACTGTTGTACCGCGCCGTTATTTGTCTGTTTGTGGCCCGCCTGTTAGCTTGCACGATTCTTGCCATTCTCCTTCGACATCTCATCAAAGAGCTGTTTTCGTCCACAAGACTGCCGCCAACTGGAGTTGTTTAGTTTGTTGCACCGTTCTTGGTAAACCCTAGACACTGTCGTGTGTGAAAAGCCCAGGATAACGGATGTTTCTGAGACATTGGAACCAGTGTGCCTGGCACCGACGATCATACAATGCTAAAAGTCACTTAGGTCAATCATTTAGCCCATTCAAACATTCAATCGAACAGTAACTGAATGCCTCAATGCCTTTCTGCATGCTTTATATAGTGAGCCACGGCCACGTGACTCACTGTGTGTAGGGACAAACCATTTTCTTGAACTGGGTGGTGTACCTAATAAACTGGCCAATGAGGGTATGTTTTGGGCCCCTGGTGACACAGAGGACTTACTGAATGACTGACTGACTTATGCTGGGAATACAATACATGACTTCTAAAATCTTAACAACTTGGAAGGGCTCAAATTTCGTGATTTCCTTGTCCCAAATATTTCAGTCCGTCCATCCTCAACCCCAGGACATGGGTGCTCACATTACACGATGATTCCCTAGAGTAGTTGATCCTGTTCTGTGTTCCTCGGTTGTCGTAGGAAAAATATGCCGACACGCAAACAATGAGCTGACTTACAGTCATGACTTACAGTTAGGAATAACAGCCATGACTTACAGTTAGCAATAACAACCATGAATTACAGTTAGAAATAACAGCCACGACTTACAATTAGCAATAACAGCCATGACTTTACAGTTAGCAATAACAGCCATGACTTACAATTAGCAATAACAGCAATTAATTATAGTTAGCAATTACAGCCATGACTAACAGTTAGCAATAACAGCCATGATGTACAGTTAGCAATATCAGCCATGACTGACATTTAGCAATAACAGCCATGACTTTACAGTTAACAATATCATCCATGACTTACAGTTAGCAATTACAGCCATGACTGACATTTAGCAATAACAGCCATGACTGACATTTAGCAATAACAGCCATGAATTACAGTTAGCAATAAAAGCCATGACTTACAGTTAGCAATAACAGCCATAACTTACAGTTAGCAATAACATCCATGACATACAGTTAGCAATAATAGCCATGACTTACAGTTAGCAATAACAGCCATGACTTAGTTAGCAATAACATCCATGACTTACAGTTAACAATAATAGCCGTGAATTACAGTTATTCTCGGCTATTAAAAGCCAACTGACATTTACTCCTGAGGTGCTGACCTGTTGCACCCTCTACAACCACTGTTATTATTATTATTTGACCTTGCTGGTCAGCTATGAACGTTTGAACATCTTGGCCATGTACTGTTATAATCTCCACCCGGCATAGCCAGAAGAGGACTGGTCACCCCTCAGAGCCTGGTTCCACTCTAGGTTTCTTCATAGGTTCCTGCCTTTTTCCTAGCCATCATGCATCTGCATTGCTTGCTCTTTGGGGTTTTAGGTTGGGTTTCTGTATAGCACTTTGTGACATCTTCTGATGTAAAAAGGTTTTCATAAATACATTTGATTGAATAACAGCCATGACTGAGAGTTAGCAATAACAGTCATGACTTACAGTTAGCAATAAAAGCCATGACTTACAGTTAGCAATAACAGCCCTGACTGAGAGCAATAACAGCCATGACTGACAGTTAGCAATAACAGCCATGACTTTACAGTTAGCAATAACAGCCATGACTGACAGTTAGCAATAACAGCCATGACTGACAGTTAGCAATAACAGCCATGACTGACAGTTAGCAATAACAGCCATGACTTACAGCAATAACAGCCATGACTTACAGTTAGAAATAACAGCCATGACTGACAGTTAGCAATAACAGCCATGACTTTACAATTACAAATAACAGACATGACTTACAGTTAGAAATAACAGCCATCATTTTATTTTGTAGTATTCTTTTCATTTAGTATTTCTAGAGTGAATTGTCTCTCCCCAGTTCTTCAGTTAGGAAAGAGTTAATATTTTCAACCAGCTCTTACACACATATAGCACACACATACACCCCCATAGCACACACATACACCCCCACAACTCACCATCACCACCACCCTTGATCACGCACACACACACACACACGCACACACGCACACACTTTCCACCCGCCTACCCTTGAACACACTCTCCCCCAACCCCACACACAAACCCATAACTCCCTGCTCACTCACCCCCCCCCCCCCCTCTCCACCCCACTCTCCTCTCCCCTACCCCCCTCCCTCCCTCCATCCTTCTCCCCTCCCCCTCAGGTCAGTTAATAAGCGAGCCTGTGCCTGAGCCTGGCTGTCTGGAGGACATGCAGAGCAATGTCTCCTGGGAATTGGCTCATGCAGAATGCTGCTCCGCTGAGAGAATGGAATTTTACCCTCACTAGACTAGACCCTCACTAGACTCCCAGTCTCACCGCTCAGCAGGAAACCTGAGACACACACACACACACACATATTCTCCTTGCATGTGAGTATTTGTGTAGACATCCGTGTTTTCCCTGAAGTAAAGTGTTTCAATATGTCAGAACACCCATTATATCCCCTCACAATCATTACATTTCATCATTAAATTAATGAAGATGCCACATCTTTGGGGACTTGTGATGATGTGGCGAACTGTATCCATTTCAGCTTTGATAAGCGAAACACTCCCAGAGACAAAAGCTACAACAGTCTATGCCATTCTAGCAGTTTATAGAGGCAATAATGTTTATTATTTTATTTTATTAGCTTTACTGATCTTTAATTGATCATATAAATTTAAATAGTTCACATAAACACAATTCAACTTTCACATCAATTAATTGTATAATACAGTTCATAATTACATAACATGATTTACATATGTAATAGTGTCCATGGAAGTTGTTGGAGTCTTACTTTGTCTTTTAGTTCCGCTTTGATTTGTAAAAAAATATATACAAAAATGAACGTGTGCATCAAGTTGAACGTTAGGAACTTCACTTTACTCCTTAAACCCACAGCTCCACCTATTGGTGTCTTGTATTACAGTAAAAGGCAATGGGGAAAGAAGTGTGCTGGAGAGGAGTGATCACTGTGGTCTGGACCTGTGTGAAGGTGTTAGTCACACAAACACATGGATGCATGCACGGATGCAGGGACACACACACACACACACACACACACACACACACACACACACACACACACACACACCACACACACACACACCACGTACCACGCAGGTACACACGTGCACACACACATAACAACTAAAACAGATCAATTGAACTATCACAACAAACACAGTCACTGTGTATAGGGATGCCATCAAATATAAGTCTGTTCCCACAGAAACATGCATTATTATGGGATATGAACTCATACACAGTGGTCCAAAAAGGAATGACTGACAAGATGTTCCAGTACCATTACAGCTCCCATCCCAATTAATTTAGCAGCATCCCAATCCCAATTAATTTAGCAGCATCCCAATCCATGGTAGATTACTGCATGGTGCTTCAGCCTGCAGTGTGATCCACAAGGAGTGGTGGGATATGAAGGCAGAGGAGCCACAGAGCAGCCAGAGCCCCATGTGCAGATTATTCCTGCAATTCCAAGGGGATTACCATGTATGCAGATTGTAAACCTGTGTCGCAGCCCGATCCTGTCACATGGCTGGTTTATGGTTGTGATGCAGCATGTTGGGTTCTGCTCAACACTGAAAGAGGATCTCATTATTAGCTGTTGAATGTTCAACAATCTTTTGTTGTGGATGATGTTTTTGTTGTGTTTGTTTATATTATTTGCTGAGCAAGGGGAGTGTTTTCCATTGATGCTTCTTAGTGATATAATTTATTTTAATTGAAATATATATATATATTTACTTTCACCTCTTTTCCCCCTCAATTTCATGTTATCAAGTTGGTTGTTACAGTCTTGTCTTATTGCTGGAACTCCCATACGGACTCAGGAGAGGCGAAGGTCGTGAGACATGTGTCCTCTGAAACACGACCCAACCAAGCCACACTGCTTCTTGACACAATGCCTGCTTAACCCAGAAGCCAGCCACACCAATGTGTCGGAGGAAACACCGTACATCTGTCGACCGTGTCAGCGTGCATGCGCCCGGCCCGCCACTGGAGTCGCTAGATCGCGATAGGACAAGGACATCCCGGCTGGCCAAACCCTCCCCTAACTCGGATGACGCTGGGCCAATTGTGCGCCACCTCATGGGTCTCCCGGTCTCGGCCGGCTGCGACAGAGCCTGGACTTGAACCAGGATCTCTAGTGGCACAGCTAGCAACTGCGATGCAGTGCCTTAGATCACTGCACCACTCGGAAGGCCCGATATAATTTCTAAAGGGTAATAGTCTTTGTATTCTGCTCTGAGTATGAAAAAGGTTGCTCTGTTTAATAAAACCTTGAGATGTTAAGTATGCACGCTAATTTTATACAATGGCAAAGCAATATTATTTTCCATATGGCATCAGAAATCCAGAACATGTTATGGCATCAGAAATCCAAAACATGTTATGGCATCAGAAATCCAGAACATGTTATGACATCAGAAATCCAGAACATGTTACGACATCAGAAATCCAGAACATGTTACGGCATCAGAAATCCAGAACATGTTACGGCATCAGAAATCCAGAACATGTTACGGCATCAGAAATCCAGAACATGTTACGGCATCAGAAATCCAGAACATGTTACGGCATCAGAAATCCAGAACATGTTACGGCATCAGAAATCCAGAACATGTTACGACATCAGAAATCCAGAACATGTTACGACATCAGAAATCCAGAACATGTTACGACATCAGAAATCCAGAACATGTTACGACATCAGAAATCCAGAACATGTTATGACATCAGAAATCCAGAACATGTTATGGCATCAGAAATACAGAACATGTTACGACATCAGAAATCCAGAACATGTTACGGCATCAGAAATCCAGAACATGTTACGACATCAGAAATCCAGAACATGTTATGAACAGTGGTGTAAAGTACTTAAGTAAAAATACTTTAAAGTACTACTTAAGTCGTTTTTTTCAGTATCTGTACTTTACTATTTATATTTTTGACAACTTTTACTTTTACTTCACTACATTCCCCCCCCCAAAAATGTACTTTTTACTCCATACATTTTTCCTGACACCCAAAAGTACTCATTACATTTTGATTGCTTAGCAGGACAGGAAAATGGCCAAATTCACTCACTTATCAAGAGAACATCCCTGGTCATCCCTAGTGTCTCGGATCTGATGGACTCACTAAACACAAATGCTTCATTTGTAAATTATATCTGAGTGTTGTAGTGTGCCCCTGGCTTCCATAAATAAATAAAAAACAAGATAATTGTGCTATCTGGTTTGCTTAATATAAGGAATTTGCAATGATTTATACTTTTACTTGTGATACTTAAGTATATTTAAAACCAAATACTTTTATACTTTTACTCAAGTAGCATTTTACTGGGTGACTTTCACTTTTACTTGAGTAATTTTCTATTAAGGTAACTTTACTTTTACTCATGTATAACCCTTTTTCCACCACTTGTTATGACATCAGAAATCCAGAACATGTTATGACATCAGAAATCCAGAACATGTTATGACATCAGCTACAGCTACTCTAATGTGCTGCATACACTGTTTGGATTGGTTGCCAGCTGTAACATTTGTTTGGTAAAAAATATAGACATTTTAGTCACAGGAGCTGCTCTGGTTTGTTAAAACTACCTCGACACACTGACAACCCTCTGCTAGCAGCGCCTATTCCTCCTGTATGTAGTGAAACAAGCAGAGGGTCCATCCGATCTCTGGATTTAAGCCTTTTTTCAAATTCCTCTTTGGATTTGCAGGCAGCGCAGACATAGTTCTGCTTGCCGCCCCCAATCCCCCATCCCTCCTCCCCCTCTCGTCTGTTTCCCTCTCTCCCTCCCCTCCCCTCTTCTCTTTCCTCTACTCTCCCCCTCCTCTTACTCATCCACATCCCCCTCCAATCTGGGCCCTCTGCAGAAGTAAGCTCCTACCCTACTTGTTTGTGAATTCAAATTCCATTAGGCACCAAACTGTAGCCCGACTGAGATTCGAACCCAGGTCCATGCAAGTGTCTGTCCACCACCATAGCAATTACACCAAGAGTATCAATCCTCTTGACAAGGTTGCTAGGGGATGTACTAAGGTGGATACAATACTTCATCTATTTATTTGACCTTTATTTGACCAGCTTGATTAAGTTGATTGATAACACATTCTCATTACAACAACAACAACCTAGGGATGAAAAGAGGAGATAGGAGATGAATTATGATGTAGGGGAAGAACAGAATATTTTAGAGACTTTAACTGGCTACAACTGGGTTTATGTTTAGTCAATATTTAGTTTGGAGGGATGCCTTTGGAATACAGAGATGTAGGGAGATGGGAATATTCAGTCATACAAAGTCAAAATGAGACCAAATCTCACATTCGCAGAGAAAGAAAAATAACAATCTTTGCTCCCATCATTCATCTCACAAGCATGGCAACTCCCTGCAGATGCGGACACACACACACACACGCTGAAAACAACAACTCTCACCTCTTTGACACTTGGATACACACATATCCATACTTACTACACACATTCTTCAATATGATTTCTAAAAAAACTACAAATCTAAACATTCTGTACTTGACAGTTCAAAGACCATCAATCGAGATATGGTATGGTATGTCAAAGTCGTCATTCCCATTACCCCCAACATGGTCCCCCAAATTTCATCCATTTGTATGATAATAATACAAGATGTAGTTAGAATTAATTCAAGGCCTTCAACCACCCCCCACCCCTAAAGAAATGAAGTGGCTCTGACATCATCAGTCACAGGGACTTTGAACTGCCAGTAGACCATGCATCTTACTGAACTCAGATCAGAGTTGGCCAACCAGTTTATTGCTGCTGAGGCCTATTCCTAACAGTACCCAGGTGTGACATGGGAATGGATAGATGCTTGAATGGGAGCCAACAGCTTCCTGGAATCCACATCCAAATCAATGTGTGGAGCGAAGCAATGGACAAATTGTTCTCCAGCCAGAGCTTGATTCTCAGTGGGTTCCATGGGAAGCTGGAGTAATATTGTGTGAGTCCCAAATGGTACCCAATTCCTATATAGTGCACTATTTTTTACCAGGGCTCAGTAGTGTATTATAAAGGGAACAGGATCCCATTTGGGAAGTAAGCTTCTTCAAGCATCTCTGGACTGATTTCCATTTCCCAGCTTTTCTCCAAAACTGAGATGAGTCAAAAGTGCAACAAACTTGTGTCTTTCTGCTTTCCTAGATCATAACGAGCTGCTGTATCAGACTGGATTTGCCTCTTAAAAAAAAGACATCCCACAGAATATGAATACCAGCAAAAATGCAAATGAGCTCAACAGAATTTAATATTCTGCATAGGCTTTGCAAAACAGGGAGAGAGTCAAAAAACATTTAAACAACGCTCCAGTCCTCTCGCCGAAAAAAGCAAGAGAGAGAGAGAGAGAAAGGGAGAGAGAAAACAAAACAAGATTCCCGGGCCCTGGGTTTTCACAACGGCATCCTGTGTTCTTGGATGTGTCGTTGCCATGGCAACCAAAAACTTGGTGACCTCGTTATTTCTGCCTAATCCGGCGCTGAAATTATGGTTGCTCCACCCTTTTCCCTGGCTGGCCTGATAACATAATCATTGCAAATGAGGCAAAAAAAAGAAAGAAAAAGGCAAAGCATTTCGCCCAGCAGTGACAGCTAGATCATGACTACAGAGACACCACACAATAACTATCATAACTAAAGAGACACCACATAACAACTATCATAGACTACAGAGACACCACATAATAACTATCATGACTAAAAAGACACCACACAATAACTATCATAGACTACAGAGACACCACATAACAACTATCATAGACTACAGAGACACCACATAATAACTATCATGACTACAGAGACACCACATAATAACTATCATAGACTACAGAGACACCACATAACAACTATCATAGACTACAGAGACACCACATAATAACTATCATGACTAAAAGACACCACATAACAGCTATCATAGACTACAGAGACACCACATAACAACTATCATAGACTACAGAAACACCACATAACAACTATCATAGACTACAGAGACACCACATAACAACTATCATAGACTACAGAGACACCACATAATAACTATCATAGACTACAGAGACACCACATAATAACTATCATGACTACAGAGACACCACATAATAACTATCATGACTACAGAGACACCACATAACAACTATCATAGACTACAGAGACACCACATAATAACTATCAAGACTACAGAGACACCACATAATAACTATCATAGACTACAGAGACACCACATAATAACTATCACGACTAAAAAGACACCACATAATAACTATCATAGACTACAGAGACACCACATAATAACTATCATGACTACAGAGACACCACATAACAACTATCATAGACTACAGAGAGACCACATAATAACTATCATGACTACAGAGACACCACATAATAACTATCATGACTAAAAAGACCCCACACAATAACTATCATAGACTACAGAGACACCACATAACAACTATCATAGACTACAGAAACACCACATAATAACTATCATGACTTAAGAGACACCACATAACAACTATCATAGACTACAGACACCACATAATAACTATCATGACTAAAAAGACACCACATAACAACTATCATAGACTACAGAGACACCACATAACGACTATCATAGACTACAGAGACACCACATAATAACTATCATGACTACAGAGACACCACATAATAACTATCATGACTACAGAGACAACACATAATAACTATCATGACTACAGAGACATCACATAATAACTATCATGACTACAGAGACCCCACATAACAACTATCATAGACTACAGAGACACCACATAATAACTATCAAGACTACAGAGACACCACATAATAACTATCATAGACTACAGAGACACCACATAATAACTATCATGACTAAAAAGACACCACATAACAACTATCATAGACTACAGAGACACAACATAATAACTATCATGACTACAGAGACACCACATAATAACTATCATAACTACAGAGACACCACATAACAACTATCATAGACTACAGAGACACCACATAATAACTATCAAGACTACAGAGACACCACATAATAACTATCATAGACTACAGACACCACATAACAACTTTCATAGACTACAGAGACACCACATAACAACTATCATGACTTCAGACACCACATAATAACTATCATAGACTACAGAGACACCACATAACAACTATCATAGACTACAGAGACACCACATAATAACTATCATAGACTACAGAGACACCACATAACAACTATCATAGACTACAGAGACACCACATAACAACTTTCATAGACTACAGAGACACCACATAACAACTATCATAGACTACAGAGACACCACATAATAACTATCATGACTAAAAAGACACCACACAATAACTATCATAGACTACACAGACACCACATAACAACTATCATGACTACAGAGACACCACATAACAACTATCAGACTACAGAGACACCACATAATAACTATCATAGACTACAGAGACACCACATAACAACTATCATAGACTACAGAGACACCACATAACAACTATCATGACTACAGAGACACCACATAACAACTATCATAGACTACAGAGACACCACATAATAACTATCAAGACTACAGAGACACCAAATAATAACTATCATGACTAAAAAGACACCACATAATAACTATCATAGACTACAGAGACACCACATAATAACTATCATGACTACAGAGACACCACATAACAACTATCATAGACTACAGAGACACCACATAACAACTATCATAGACTACAGAGACACCACATAATAACTATCATGACTACAGAGACACCACATAATAACTATCATAGACTACAGAGACACCACATAACAACTATCATAGACTACAGAGACACCACATAATAACTATCATGACTAAAAGACACCACATAACAGCTATCATAGACTACAGAGACACCACATAACAACTATCATAGACTACAGAAACACCACATAACAACTATCATAGACTACAGAGACACCACATAACAACTATCATAGACTACAGAGACACCACATAATAACTATCATAGACTACAGAGACACCACATAATAACTATCATGACTACAGAGACACCACATAATAACTATCATGACTACAGAAACACCACATAATAACTATCATGACTACAGAGACACCACATAACAACTATCATAGACTACAGAGACACCACATAATAACTATCAAGACTACAGAGACACCACATAATAACTATCATAGACTACAGAGACACCACATAATAACTATCACGACTAAAAAGACACCACATAATAACTATCATAGACTACAGAGACACCACATAATAACTATCATGACTACAGAGACACCACATAACAACTATCATAGACTACAGAGAGACCACATAATAACTATCATGACTACAGAGACACCACATAATAACTATCATGACTAAAAAGACCCCACACAATAACTATCATAGACTACAGAGACACCACATAACAACTATCATAGACTACAGAAACACCACATAATAACTATCATGACTTAAGAGACACCACATAACAACTATCATAGACTACAGACACCACATAATAACTATCATGACTAAAAAGACACCACATAACAACTATCATAGACTACAGAGACACCACATAACGACTATCATAGACTACAGAGACACCACATAATAACTATCATGACTACAGAGACACCACATAATAACTATCATGACTACAGAGACAACACATAATAACTATCATGACTACAGAGACATCACATAATAACTATCATGACTACAGAGACCCCACATAACAACTATCATAGACTACAGAGACACCACATAATAACTATCAAGACTACAGAGACACCACATAATAACTATCATAGACTACAGAGACACCACATAATAACTATCATGACTAAAAAGACACCACATAACAACTATCATAGACTACAGAGACACAACATAATAACTATCATGACTACAGAGACACCACATAATAACTATCATAACTACAGAGACACCACATAACAACTATCATAGACTACAGAGACACCACATAATAACTATCAAGACTACAGAGACACCACATAATAACTATCATAGACTACAGACACCACATAACAACTTTCATAGACTACAGAGACACCACATAACAACTATCATGACTTCAGACACCACATAATAACTATCATAGACTACAGAGACACCACATAACAACTATCATAGACTACAGAGACACCACATAATAACTATCATAGACTACAGAGACACCACATAACAACTATCATAGACTACAGAGACACCACATAACAACTTTCATAGACTACAGAGACACCACATAACAACTATCATAGACTACAGAGACACCACATAATAACTATCATGACTAAAAAGACACCACACAATAACTATCATAGACTACACAGACACCACATAACAACTATCATGACTACAGAGACACCACATAACAACTATCAGACTACAGAGACACCACATAATAACTATCATAGACTACAGAGACACCACATAACAACTATCATAGACTACAGAGACACCACATAACAACTATCATGACTACAGAGACACCACATAACAACTATCATAGACTACAGAGACACCACATAATAACTATCAAGACTACAGAGACACCAAATAATAACTATCATGACTAAAAAGACACCACATAATAACTATCATAGACTACAGAGACACCACATAATAACTATCATGACTACAGAGACACCACATAACAACTATCATAGACTACAGAGACACCACATAATAACTATCATGACTACAGAGACACCACATAATAACTATCATGACTAAAAAGACACCACACAATAACTATCATAGACTACAGAGACACCACATAACAACTATCATAGACTACAGAGACACCACATAATAACTATCATGACTAAAAAGACACCACATAATAACTATCATAGACTACAGAGACACCACATAACAACTATCATAGACTACAGAGACACCACATAATAACAACCATGACTAAAAGACACCACATAACAGCTATCATAGACTACAGAGATACCACATAACAACTATCATAGACTACAGAAACATCACATAATAACTATCATGACTAAAGAGACACCACATAACAACTATCATAGACTACAGAGACACCACATAATAACTATCATGACTAAAAAGACACCACATAACAACTATCATAGACTACAGAGACACCACATAATAACTATCATGACTACAGAGACACCACATAATAACTATCATAGACTACAGAAACACCACATAATAACTATCATGACTAAAGAGACACCACATAACAACTATCATAGACTACAGAGACACCACATAATAACTATCATAACTAAAAAGACACCACATAACAACTATCATAGACTACAGAGACACCACATAATAACTATCATGACTAAAAGACACCACATAACAGCTATCATAGACTACAGAGACACCACATAACAACTATCATAGACTACAGAAACACCACATAATAACTATCATGACTAAAGAGACACCACATAACAACTATCATAGACTACAGAGACACCACATAATAACTATCATGACTAAAAAGACACCACATAACAACTATCATAGACTACAGAGACACCACATAATAACTATCATGACTACAGAGACACCACATAATAACTATCATGACTACAGAGACACCACATAACAACTATCATAGACTACAGAGACACCACATAATAACTATCAAGACTACAGAGACACCACATAATAACTATCATAGACTACAGAGACACCACATAACAACTATCATGACTTCAGACACCACATAATAACTATCATAGACTACAGAGACACCACATAACAACTATCATAGACTACAGAGACACCACATAATAACTATCATAGACTACAGAAACACCACATAATAACTATCATGACTAAAGAGACACCACATAACAACTATCATAGACTACAGAGACACCACATAATAACTATCATAACTAAAAAGACACCACATAACAACTATCATAGACTACAGAGACACCACATAATAACTATCATGACTAAAAGACACCACATAACAGCTATCATAGACTACAGAGACACCACATAACAACTATCATAGACTACAGAAACACCACATAATAACTATCATGACTAAAGAGACACCACATAACAACTATCATAGACTACAGAGACACCACATAATAACTATCATGACTAAAAAGACACCACATAACAACTATCATAGACTACAGAGACACCACATAATAACTATCATGACTACAGAGACACCACATAATAACTATCATGACTACAGAGACACCACATAACAACTATCATAGACTACAGAGACACCACATAATAACTATCAAGACTACAGAGACACCACATAATAACTATCATAGACTACAGAGACACCACATAACAACTATCATGACTTCAGACACCACATAATAACTATCATAGACTACAGAGACACCACATAACAACTATCATAGACTACAGAGACACCACATAATAACTATCATAGACTACAGAAACACCACATAATAACTATCATGACTAAAGAGACACCACATAACAACTATCATAGACTACAGAGACACCACATAATAACTATCATGACTAAAAAGACACCACATAACAACTATCATAGACTACAGAGACACCACATAATAACTATCATGACTACAGAGACACCACATAATAACTATCATGACTAAAAAGTCACCACATAATAACTATCATAGACTACAGAGACACCACATAATAACTATCATGACTACAGAGACACCACATAATAACTATCATGACTAAAACGACACCACACAATAACTATCATAGACTAGAGACACCACATAACAACTATCATAGACTACAGAGACACCACATAATAACTATCATGACTAAAAAGACACCACATAATAACTATCATAGACTACAGAGACACCACATAACAACTATCATAGACTACAGAGACACCACATAATAACTATCAAGACTACAGAGACACCACATAACAACTATCATGACTAAAAAGACACCACATAATAACTATCATAGACTACAGAGACACCACATAATAACTATCATGACTACAGAGACACCACATAATAACTATCATAGACTACAGAGACACCACATAACAACTATCATAGACTACAGAGACACCACATAACAACTATCATAGACTACAGAGACACCACATAATAACTATCATGACTACAGAGACACCACATAATAACTATCATAGACTACAGAGACACCACATAATAAATATCATAGACTACAGAGACACCACATAACAACTATCATAGACTACAGAGACACCACATAATAACTATCATAGACTACAGAGACACCACATAACAACTATCATAGACTACAGAGACACCACATAACAACTATCGTAGACTACAGAGACACCACATAATAACTATCATAGACTACAGAGACACCACATAATAACTATCATGACTACAGAGACACCACATAATAACAACATTCAATCTCATATTTTTCCAAAATAACTGTAATAGTTATTATTGGAGGTTGTTTTGGCCTAATAATGTATGGGTTTTGCTTATCGTTGTGATGGAAAACAAATCAGAAATCATAACCAATATAAGGGCATATGAATTATGAATTTAGTTTGATGATGACGAAGTGAAACATTCAATTTATTATAATGAGTTGTGCCTAAAGTTGTAGCTAAAATACAAAGTTTGCAAGTTTGTAAAGTACTGCTGTTGTCTTAAAGTACTACTGCTGTCACTTACACAATGTGAAAAATAACACACCATAGGTTTACTGTACACAGACACAGGCGCGCACATGCACACACACTAACTTAAATTATTGATTTGTACGTTTGATTACATTCAGTTATTGAATAGGGCACGAGGAGCATTTTGAAAAATGTATGTCCTTTGAAATAAACATGAAAACTAATATAAAATCTCCAGTCATGCCTTTTCAATAATTCACCCAATTTACACATTATTATTGCCATATCTCATTACTCCTGACTGAGACACACTTACATATTCAAAACTATCATTACTCTGGTATTCTGTTGAATAAATTAACATGAATAATGAAGGACGAGGGCCCTTTAAAGTCCTGATTTGAAGGAATGCCCTTGTTGTAGGATACATGTATGAACATGAGGCTACATGCCTGTGAAAATGATATCAATGCCCATTAAAGGGGCACTGCACTCAGCAGTTACTACATCCATATTTGGACTAATAAATTAATTATATGTACTCATTGATTCTTGAAGAATATAACGTATACATGTCTCAACTGTTGTACCCCACCAGAACCCAAAATATAAGCTTGTTTTATGCCAATGTTTGTAAACAAAGTAAATGTAAACAAACACTATATAGCCTCAAAACATGGTTAAAAACTATAATTTTAAAATCATGATGGTCAGTCCTTGCATCCATAGCTCTGTCTATGAATTTGAGAGTGGTTACATTTCTCCAGCACCATCCAACAGCTTTTTATCGAAACAGGGACGGGGAGGACACTTTGTTCAACTGCTGATTGACGCTTTAAGACCAAATAACCCTGGAAAATACGTAGTCAAGGGCCTAAGCTTAAACTAAAAACATCACAACAAAAAATGCAGAAATTAATATTTGTAGTTTTCAATCCAATGGTGACATAGGAAAGCTATATTTAGCCTGACATCCTATTTAACATGGGTTGTACTATGCATGTCTTGTAAAATAAAACAAACCATCTGTATTAAAACATTACCTGTGTTTGTAAAAAGAGCAAAACTATTAATTCCCCAACTTTCACCGCCCTTCTCAGACCTTACACACAGGATCTGTGTGCTTTGGAGAAGAACCAAATGAGAAACATATGTTAGTGTGTGTGCGTGTGTGTGTGCGCATGTGTATCTGTGTGTGTGTGCACATGTGTATCTGTGAGTGTGTGTGTGTGTATGTGTGTGTGTGTGTGTGTGGTGTGTGTGTGTGTGTGTGTGTGTGTGTGTGTGTGTGTGTGTGTGTGTGTGTGGACATGTTTAACTATACATGTGGGGACCAGAAGTCCCCCCAAGACTAGTAAAGAAACAAACATTTGACCAACTGGGGACATTTTGTTAGTCCCCACAAGGTCAAAAGCTATTTCTAGGGGGTTTAGGTTTAGGGTTAAAGTTAGGTTTTCTGGTTAAGGTTAGGATAATGGTACGGGTTAGGTTTAGGGTTTAGGGAAAATATGATTTTGAATGGGACTGAATTGTGTGTCCCCACAAGGTTAGTCGTACAAGACTGTGTGTGTGCGAAAATTTCAAGCTGGTTGAGAGAATGCCAAGAGTGTGCAAAGCTGTCATCAAAGGGTGGCTACTTTGAAGAATCTCATATTTTGATTTGTTTAACAATGTTTTGGTTACTACATGATTCCATATGTGTTATTTAATGTAGAAAATAGTAAAAATAAAGAAAACCTCTGGAATGAGTAGGTGTGTCCAAACATTTGACTGGTACTGTATATACAGTTGAAATCGGATGTTTACATACACCTTAGCCAAATACATTTAAACTCCGTTTTTCACAATTCCTGACATTTAATCCTAGTAAAAATTCCCTGTCTTAGGTCAGTTAGGATCACCACTTTATTTTAAGAATGTGAAATGTCAGAATAATACGAGATAATTATTTATTTCAGCTTTTTTTTTTTTTCATCACATTCCGAGTGGGTCAAAAGTTTACATAGACTCAATTAGTATTTGGTAGCATTGCCTTTAAATTGTTTAACTTGGGTCAAACGTTCCGGATAGCCTTCCACAAGCTTCACACAATAAGTTGGGTGAATATTGGCCCATTCCTCCTGACAGAGCTGGTGTAACTGAGTCAGGTTTGTAGGCCTCCTTGCTCGCACACGCTTTTTCAGTTCTGCCCACAAATTTTCTATGGGATTGAGTTCAGGACTTTGTGATGTCCACTCCAATACCTTGACTTTGTTGTCCTTAAGCCATTTTGCCACAACTTTGGAAGTATGCTTGGGGTCATTGTTCATTATGGAAGACCCATTTGCAACCAAGCTTTAACTTCCTGACTGATGTCTTGAGATGTTGCTTCAATATATCCACATAATTTTCCTACCTCATGATGCCATCTATTTTGTGAAGTGCACCAGTCCCTCCTGCAGCAAAGCACCCACACAACATGATGCTGCCACCCCCGTGCTTCACGGTTGGGATGGTGTTCTTCGGCTTGCAAGCCTCCCTCTTTTTCCTCCAAACATAACGATGGTCATTATGGCCAAACAGTTCTGTTTTTGTTTCATCAGACCAGAGGACATTTCTCCAAAAAGTACAATCTTTCTCCCCATGTGCAGTTGCAAACCGTAGTCTGGCTTTTTTATGGCGGGTTTGGAGCAGTGGCTTCTTCCTTGCTGAGTGGCCTTTCAGGTTATGTCGATATAGGACTCGTTTTACTGTGGATATAGATACTTCTGTACCTGTTTCCTTCAGCATCTTCACAAGGTCCTTTGCTGTTGTTCTGGGATTGATAAGCACATTTCACACCAAAGTACATTCATCTCTAGGAGACAGAACGCGTCTCCTTCCTGAGCGGAATGACGGCTGCGTGGTCCCATGGTGTTTATACTTGCGTACTATTGTCTGTACAGATGAACGTGGTACCTTCAGGCATTTGGAAATTGCTCTAAAGGATGAACCAGACTTGTGGAGGTCTACAATTTTTTTTCTGAGGTCTTGGCTGATTTCTTTTGATTTTCCCATGATGTCAAGCAAAGAGGCACTGAGTTTGAAGGTAGGCCTTGAAATACATCAATTGGATACCACGAAATTGGGGAGAAAAAAGGGGTGAAAACCCCCCCCAAAAAACCAACAAGTCCTATATCGACACAACCTGAAAGGCCGCACAGCAAGGAAGAAGCCACTGCTCCAAACCCGCCATAAAAAAGCCAGACTACGGTTTGCAACTGCACATGGGGACAAAGATCGTACTTTTTGGAGAAATGTCCTCTGGTCTGATGAAACAAAAATAGAACTGTTTGGCCATAATGACCATCGTTATGTTTGGAGGAAAAATGGGGAGGCTTGCAAGCCAAAGAACACCATCCCAACTGTGAAGGACGGGGGTGGCAGCATCATGTTGTGGGGGTGCTTTGCTGCAGGAGGGACAGGTGCACTTCACAAAATAGGTGGCATCATGAGGAAGGAAAATGATGTGGATATATTGAAGCAACGTCTCAAGACATCAGTCAGGAAGTTAAAGCTAGGTCGCAAATGGTCTTCCCAAATAAATGTATTTGGCTAAGGTGCATGTAAACTGCCGACTTCAACTGTATATCATTTATAAGACCAAAAATTGATGTAGCAACTATATATTGCTCCTTTAATTCTATCAAAAGTGTGTGAGTTTGAACATGTGTCCATTAGGCCTATGTTCTTTTTTTTATCAGGATGAATTAGATTGAGCAATAAAAGCCCCACTGTTATTCCATAGGCTTGTATCCGCACTATGCAGCTGTTGCAAGAGCACTTTTTGGGGGGGGACGCTCCATTCTCATGTTTGGAGAAAGATGTCCATCCATAGCTAAGCCCTTGAGTTGACCAGAGAGGACCATGCACACAACTCCCAAGAGGCTTATCTTGGGTCCCATAGTGTAGCTGCTAGAAAGTCTCAATCCGGTCACAGCAGCATCAGATCACCACCCACACATGACCTGGACAGATCACCCCCTACACATGACCTGGAGTCCACTGGCTTGTTGCAGTGACACATCCACATCACCTTTTGCTGCTCTGTATTTGGATATACAAGCAGAGTGTGTCTCAAATGGCACCCTTTGGGCCCTATGGGCCCTGGACAAAAGTGGGGCACTACATAGGAAATAGGGTTCCATTTGGGATGCTGATGCAGAGTCCAAGCTCTGAAAACAAAATGGCAACATCAGATTCCCATTATGGTTGTATGGTTGTGAAGACTTGAAAATAAAATCATTATTGGTCCATGGTTTATTGGTTTGTGTCATTTTAGGACCACATTTGATACTACTACATTAACATGGTTGTGTGTTGTATAATGGTTGTACAATGGTTGAATGGTTGTTGTAGTGCTGTGTACATTGTGTTATGGTCAAACAGGATTCTGAAGGAAGACACCCAGGACCCCTCATCAGAAGTGTTTCCCTATTCAATGCATATTAACATGCCATTATACATGACGTGGATGACTTCAAATCAAAGAGGCATGAATTACTGAGTGTTTCCACTAGTACAGAGTTTTTCCCAGTAGGAATAAAATGTAACAAGTAGAAAGAAAGGTAAAATAAAGATTGATCATGTTTTATTTATTCTCTATGAATTTTTCTCTGATTACAGTAGGCTACATCTACCTTTGTAAATATGTCTCTTAAAAAACAGGAATCTAATTAATTGCAGACTGCTGGACTGTCAGGTGAAAGTGAGCCTGTTATGAAGGCCCTCCCCCACCTCCCCTCACCATCACCATATTAATAAGAACTCCTATTGTCTTTCATTTCTGCATCCTCTTCACCGCTCCGGTGATGGGACCTGTCACTGTTCGGGGTTCAAGGAGAGGTTTTGGTGATCTTTTTTTGCCAGGGGTGTAAGTAAGTATTAGTTTACTGCCTCAGGCATATTCTCTCCAAGTGGCCCTGTTACGTGAGCCAAGTGCCCTCCACATTTAGCTGGGCCAAGAGGGGAGCGGAGAACTAATATACTTAATTGTCCTAACTGCGTCTAGAGTCGTGTGGAACCTCCGAAAAACTGCCGTAGTAGAACTTGGAGAACTGACTGCAGTGACGGCTATTATAATCTCATTTCTAATTTAATTTAGGTAAACTTCAATATGAGGGTGTGATTCGGTGCTTAAAGAAAAATCTTAGATTAGAAAATGATCTTTCTAGCTATATCTTGTGGTACAATGCACTACATTTCTTCTGT
Organism: Salmo salar; assembly: GCF_965601325.2. Lineage (NCBI taxonomy): Eukaryota > Metazoa > Chordata > Actinopteri > Salmoniformes > Salmonidae > Salmo > Salmo salar. Next base: position 26,851,584 of record NC_138295.1, read on the forward strand.
ATGTTTTAATTATACATGGTTCCTGACCAATAAAGTTGATCAAATAAATAAATAAACGTGACCAAAGCAGTAAGAGGATTAACACTCACTTACATGTCAATCCTACTTTTAAGGCTTTCCATAGAATTGAGTCATAATTCTACACTACCTACAGCATGGTAACTTGCTCTGGTATTGTAATAAAAGCCTGTGACCTTATATTCGACCTAAATATGACAACATCTGCCAATATGACGTGTGGCATCTATGTAACAACTTATGATAAATGCTTTCAACCCTAAGCCATGCACAATTAATAAGATAGCTAATATGTTTGTCTTTGATAAATAAGCCATCACGACAAGAAGCCACACCAATAAAGTAACAATAATACCATTGTAATGGTGTTGTTAGCTGTTATGTCATTCCATTCATGTGCTTTATGTGATAGGCTATGTGTGCACACAAGAGGTACTCATACATCAAAGCATTGCCTTGGGTATCAGCATAGTGTATTTCAGTGTATTGTTTATGGTTGCATCCCAAGGATATTAGCTGAATACAACATTGCCACAATTTGTTTTGAGACAGTTTTCTCCTTGCAAACATATCACAGCAAACCAAATGGAAGACAACCGAATATGAGCAAAATCATGAGTTTGATTAAGCTCTGCAGAAACCTCTGTATACGGGAACGTATGATGCTAATGTCCTGACTTTTATTTTAAGGAACAGGAGGAAGTATTCAAGGTTTTCAAGAAAATAAAGTCTAGCAATTATTATCCTGTGCAATGATTTAATGACACAAGATCCATTTAATTACAGGGAAATACTTATCATGCAAATTCAAATTATGTTGCCTTATCTTAAACAGTCCAGATAGGAGATACCACCATCTAGTGTTGGGCTATGGGGATAGAAACACTGAAGGCATACGTCTCATGTTTGTGAGGTCTTACTCTAAAACGTCATAGAATACTGGGGCAATCTGATTCAGGAGTGAGTGACCGTTCATAATTGCTTTGGCAAGCGTAAGGATATAGTAATACTCAATATGTTACAGCTTCAGTTATTATATGATTATATTATCAATATTACAAATATTCCTATAGGAGAAAGGAGGATAATTGTTGTGAGTGATTTTTCCATACACAGATATTAAACAGGTTAAACATATATAGTCTTCATTCTCTTTATTTCACTCAAGATCTTGTCCCCCCAAATCCCCCCACCTCCTCCTCTCTCAAACACAACATGTGTGCTTAGGTTCTAGGTTCTCAGAGGTAGGGCTGGGGTCTACTCACATGCAAGCCATATAACCCTGTAGCAGGCAGGCTAAGGGGGCTAACCATTACCATCTGTCATCACGTTATGCCCACCCCACCGCACTCTCTTTCAGGTCTCAATGGCTTCCACATGGCACCCTGCCATCTCAGACATAACCTCCCCTCTCTAACCCCCTACCCACCCCCCAATAACAACAACATTCAAAGAGGGGTGGGAAATGGGTCTGAGGGTAGGAGGGGGTCCGTTTAATCAGGATATTCATCTCCAGGGGGTTTGTTTCAGGCCTGTGCTGGTGGAGGGGCCTCAGGTGGGGCTATGCAGGATACTTGGGGCTATGGAGAATACTTGGGGCTATGGAGAATACTTGGGGCTATGGAGAATATTTGGCTCAACTACAGGGGGGAACCCAAGGGGAACTTTCTGTTCTGTTCTATTCTATGGCTGGTGTCACTAAACGGTGTATCATGGTTAATTCTCCATGTCTATCTTGTAGAGAGACCATGAAACAGTAAGGTGGTTAAAACTGCAGTAATGTGTCCAATATGTTATCAGCTAAATGGTCATAATCATTGATTTACAATACTAAGTTTTAAAACTGAGTGGCCACACAACTAGTTTCCTTCAGTCCACTTTAGTCTTGCAAGCAAGACTCCTTAGTCTTGTTTCGTGAGAAAGCTGGAGATTGAGATTAAAGTCTCACAAAACAGAACGGAAGCTGGAGATCGAGGTTATTGTCTCACTAAACTGAATAAAAGCTGGAGATATTGGTTAATGTCTCACTAAACTGAATGGAAGCTGGAGATTGAGGTTAAGGTCTCACTACACTGAATGGAAGCTGGAGATTGAGGTTAAACTGAATGGAAGCTGGAGATCCGAGGTTAAGGTCTCATTATCAGAATGGAAGCTGGAGATTGAGGTTAAGCTGAATGAAAGCTGGAGATCCGAGGTTAAGGTCTTATTATCAGAATGGAAGCTGGAGATCGAGGTTAAGGTCTCACTAAACAAAATGAACAAATCACCCAGGAATTTCATCTTGGCAAATGCAAATTTCCCAATCCCGCAACGGCAAACGGGAAAACATAAATTTGAACAATTTTAACCACTTTTATAAGCCCTTCCACTCTAAATAAATAAAACAAACAATAACCCATGTATATTACTCTTGTCCTGTCATCCTATATATCGTCCTACACATCGTCCCATACATCATCCTATTAATCATCCTCTGAAAAATCCATCATCCTATACATCATTCTATATATCATCCATCAAACTATATATCATCCTATATATAATCCTATACATCATCCTATATACCATCCTATACATAATTCTATACATCATCAAATACATCATCCTATTTATCATCGTACAGTTGAAGTCGGAAGTTTACATACACCTTAGCCAAATACATTTAACTCCGTTTTTCACAATTCCTGACATTTAATCCTAGTAAAAATTCCCTGTCTTAGGTCAGTTAGGATCACCACTTTATTTTAAGAATGTGAAATGTCAGAATAATACTAGAGAGAATGATTTATTTCAGCTTTATTTCTTTCATCACATTCCCAATGGATCAGATGTTTACATATACTCAATTAGTATTTGGTAGCATTGCCTTTGAATGGTAGCCTTCCACAAGCTTCCCACAATAAGTTGGGTGAATTTTGGCCCATTCCTCCTGACAGAGCTGGTGTAACTGTGTCAGGTTTGTAGGCCTCCTTGCTCGCACATGCTTTTTCAGTTCTGCCCACAAATTTTCTATGGGATTGAGTTCAGGACTTTGTGATGTCCACTCCAATACCTTGACTTTGTTGTCCTTAAGCCATTTTGTCACAACTTTGGAAGTATGCTTGGGGTCATTGTTCATTTTGGAAGACCCATTTGCAACCAAGCTTTAACTTCCTGACTGATGTCTTGAGATGTTGCTTCAATATATCCACATAATTTTCCTACCTCATGATGCCATCTATTTTGTGAAGTGCACCAGTCCCTCCTGCAGCAAAGCACCTACACAACATGATGCTGCCACCCCCGTGCTTCACGGTTGGGATGGTGTTCTTCGGCTTGCAAGCCTCCCTCTTTTTCCTCCAAACATAACGATGGTCATTATGGCCAAACAGTTCTGTTTTTGTTTCATCAGACCAGAGGACATTTCTCCAAAAAGTACGATCTTTGTCCCCATGTGCAGTTGCAAACCGTAGAGTGGCTTTTTTTATGGCGGGTTTGGAGCAGTGGCTTCTTCCTTGCTGAGCGGCCTTTCAGGTTATGTCGATATAGGACTCGTTTTACTGTGGATATAGATACTTTTCTACCTGTTTCCTCCAGCATTTTGACAAGGTCCTTTGTTGTTGTTCTGGGATTGATTTGAACTTTTCACACCAAAGTACGTTCATCTCTAGGAGACAGAACACGTCTCCTTCCTGAGCAGTATGACGGCTGCGTGGTCCCATGGTGTTAATACTTGCGTACTATTGTTTGTACAGATGAGCGTGGTACCTTCAGGCGTTTGGAAATTGCTCACTGTCACGTCCTGGCCAGTATAAGGGTTAATTGTCATTTTAGTTTGGTCAGGACGTGGCAGAGGGTATTTGTTTTATGTGGTTCGGGGTGGTGTTTTGGTAAAAGGGCGTTTGATTTAGTATTTCCGGGTTTTGGTTTATGATCTATGTTTATGTAATTCTATGTTGAGTCTAGTGTGTCTGTTTCTATGTTTGGGTTCATTGGGGTTGGGACTCTCAATTGAAGGCAGGTGTTGTCTATTTGCCTTTGATTGAGAGTCCCATATATGAGGGTGTGTTTGTCTGTTGTGGGAGATTGTTTTTGCACTGCGTTAGGATAGCCTGCAAAACTGTTGCACTGTCATTGTTTATTGTTTTTTTGTATAGTGTTCACGTGAGCGATTAATTAAATTCAAAAATGAACACGACATCCGCTGCGTATTGGTCTACATTTTCAGACGACAATTTCGCTATATCGTCAGAAGACGAAGACAGCCGTGACAGAATCTCCCACCAAACCTGGACCAAGCAGCAGAGGAAGGAGCAGAGGATTTTTGATTTGGACAAACGGGAGAGATGGACTTGGGAGCAGGTTATGGCCGGAGAAGGCCCATGAAGTAAGGCTGGTATGGACCGGGAACGTTTCCGAGGGACACGACTGGCGTTGAAGCACGAGAGGCACCCACAAGAAAAATGTTTGGGGGGCACACGGGTAGTTTGGCTAGGCCTAGGAAGAGCCGGAAGCCAGCTACCCGTGGTTATATGGAGGAGCGTATGAGGTGGAGAGCGCCATGTTTCGCTGAGGAGCGCACTTTCTCACCCATACGCACGCACAGTCCGGTGCGCGTTATTCCAGCCCCTCGCAGGTGCCGTGCTAGAGCGGGCATCCAGCCTGGTAGGAGGATGCCTGCGCAGCGCATCTAGTCGCCGGTACGCCTCCGAGGACCAGGCTACGCAACTCCCGCTCTACGCACGGCTACCATCAGGCCCCTGCACAGCCCAGTCTGCCCTGTACAAGCACCCCGCTCGTACAGGGCTACTAGTTCCATCCAGCCAAGACGGGTTGTGCAGGAGGTAAGATCAAGACCGACTGTGCGCCTCCATAGCCCTAGGTTTCCAGCTCCTGTCTCTCGTGCGGACCCGGAAGTACGTCAGCCCAGTCCGACTCGTCCTGTTCCCGCTCCCCGCACTAGCCTGGAGGTGCGTGTTACCAGTCTGTTACGCCCAGTACCAGCACCACGCACAAGGCTTCAAGTGCGTAAACCCAGCCTCGCCAGTCAACAGTCACCAGAGCTGCCCGCCAGTCAACAGTCACCAGAGCTGCCCGTCAGTCAACAGTCACCAGAGCTGCCCGCCAGTCAACAGTCACCAGAGCTGCCCGCCAGTCAACAGTCACCAGTGCCGCCCGTCAGTGAGGAATCGCCAGAGCCGCCCGTCAGTGAAGAGTCGCCAGAGCCACCCACTAGTCAGGAGCTGCCAGAGTGGCCAGACTGCCCGGAGATGCCAGAGTGGCCAGACTGCCCCGAGCTGCCAGAGTGGCCAGACTGCCCCGAGCTGCCAGAGTGGCCAGACTGCCCCGAGCTGCCAGAGTGGCCAGACTGCCCCGAGCTGCCAGACTGCCCCGAGCTGCCAGAGTGGCCAGACTGCCCCGAGCTGCCAGACTGGCCAGACTGCCCCGAGCTGCCAGACTGCCCCGAGCTGCCAGACTGCCCCGAGCTGCCAAACTGCCCCGAGCTGCCAGACTGCCCCGACTGCCCAGAGCTGCCAGAGTGGCCCGACTGCCTGGAACGGCCAGAACCGGAGCCACCTCCAGATATAGGTGGGTTGGGGAGGGGGGGGGGGGGGGGGGGTGTAGCACAGTGCCATCGTTGACGGCAGCCACCCTCCCTTCCCTCCCTTTAGTAGAGTGTAATTTTGGTTTTGTTGTTTGGGGGTTGTTTTTTGTTGTTGTTGTTTTTGTTTTTTAAGGTGCTTCCGGGGTTAGCACCTTTAAGGGGGGGGGGGGGGGGGGGGTACTGTCACGTCCTGGCCAGTATAAGGGTTAATTGTCATTTTAGTTTGGTCAGGACGTGGCAGAGGGTATTTGTTTTATGTGGTTCGGGGTGGTGTTTTGGTAAAAGGGCGTTTGATTTAGTATTTCCGGGTTTTGGTTTATGATCTATGTTTATGTAATTCTATGTTGAGTCTAGTGTGTCTGTTTCTATGTTTGGGTTCATTGGGGTTGGGACTCTCAATTGAAGGCAGGTGTTGTCTATTTGCCTTTGATTGAGAGTCCCATATATGAGGGTGTGTTTGTCTGTTGTGGGAGATTGTTTTTGCACTGCGTTAGGATAGCATGCAAAACTGTTGCACTGTCATTGTTTATTGTTTTTTTGTATAGTGTTCACGTGAGCGATTAATTAAATTAAAAAATGAACACGACATCCACTGCGTATTGGTCTACATTTTCAGACGACGATTTCGCTATATCGTCAGAAGACGAAGACAGCCGTGAAACTCACAAGGATGAACCAGACTTGTGGAGGTCTACAATTTTTTTTCTGAGGTCTTGGTCGATTTCTTTTGAATTCCCATGATGTCAAGCAAAGAGGCACTGAGTTTGAAGGTAGGCCTTGAAATACATCCATAGGGGTACACCTCCAATTGACTCAAATGATGTCAATTAGCCCATCAGAAGCTTCTAAAGCCATGACATCATTTTCTGGAATTTTCCAAGCTGTTTAAAGGCACAGTCAACTTAGTGTATGTAAATGTCTGACCCACTGGAATTGTCATACAGTGAATTATAAGTGAAATAATCTGTCTGTAAACAATTGTTGGAAAAATGACTTGTGTCATGCACAAAGTAGATGTCCTAACCGACTTGCCAAAACAATAGTTTGTTAACAAGAAATGTATGGAGTGGTTGAAAAACAAGTTTTAATGACTCCAACCTAAGTGTATGTAAACTTCCGACTTCAACTCTATATATCATCATATTCATCATCCTATACACCATCCTATACATCATCCTATACATCATCCTATACACCATCCTATACATCATACTATTTATCATCCTATATATCATCCTATTTGTCATCCTATACACCATCCTATACATAATCCTATATATCGTCCCATATATCATCCTATACATCATCCTATTGACTTAGCGGCTAAGTGTGAATACAAATTCACCTTAGGACAATTATTACGCCATAGGTTTAAACTCTGCTATTTCTCACAGTGAGCTGCAGGAGCAATGATTATAAGGCTTGGGCCCTGTTGACGACACACTATAATAAATCACAATGCCTGCAATGAATAGAAGAGAACAAGGAGGTAGTGTTCAGTCCTGCTGATATAGGGTGGCAGGGGGCAATTCATCTAGATGTGTGAGGGCCCCAGGCACATTCAACACGTCCCGGCTGCATACTGTACATTAGCTTATGATGTTGTAGTGCTACAGAATAATTGCCCGTGGGAATACATACAGCCATTGTTGATCACAGAAGATATTTCACTTGATCAAAGATACCTCCCTGTGATAGTCCTTGTTGGTCTTATTGTCAAGTAGATATCTTGTCATAGTGCTACTGATGCTATTGTTCTGTGTAATATGTGGTAGGCGTATGGGGATCTCCCGTTGTATTGTGTCATGTTGCTACAATTGTTCTTAGGAAGGATATTGATTGTTCAGTCATTTTTTCAGCAACCTGGGCTTATCATATACAGTGAAACCAAGACCTTTGAATATGGCACAATGAAAATAAGATTGTGACTTGATTGTGTTTTCCCTGTCACCTTTTTAAAATGTATGTACTGTGTGTGTGTATGTATTTATTTAACTGGCAAATAAAATCAATTAATCAAGCGATGTCCAGATTTTCAGTGGAGCCCATTTACTGTGCATTGTATTTTCCAAATCCACTCATCTATTGTAAGTGTTAACATCAATCTATAGTTAGTTTTGTAACCAACACATATTCCCTTGAATCATATTGGACCTGTTTCAGAAAGCTGGTGTCGCACGTAACTACTTCACAGGAGAGGCAAATACATTTCATCATAATGCATTTTTTGGCAGAAATACCTTCTTGAATACATTAACTATCATGTGCCTTATTTAATTATTTTATTATCCCTTTTTCTCCCCAATTGGTAGTTACAGTCTTGTCCCATCGCTGCAACTCCCGTATGGACTCGGGAGAGGCAAAGGTCAAGAGCCGTGCGTCTTCCGAAACACGACCCAGCCAAGCTGCACTGCTTCTTAACACAACGCCTGCTTAACCTGAAAGCCAGCCACACCAATGTGTCGGAGGAAACACTGTACCCCTGGCGACCGTGTCAGCATGCATGCGCCCGGACTGCCACAGGAGTCGATAGAGCACGATGGGACAAAGACATCCTGCAACAGAGTCTGGACTCGAACCAGGATCTCTAGTTGCACAACTAGCACCTTAGATCTAGCACCTCACAACTAGCACCTAGTGCCTTAGATCACTGCACCACTCAGGAGGCCCTTTTCATGTGTCTTATTAACAAACTTGTATGCCATCTGTAAATACGAATAAAATTGTTAAATTACGAGCATAGTTGGAATAGCCATGGATTGGCTGAGATAATGGATGGGCTGGACATGCCAGAGAGAAGTTCGGATTGGTCTGCCATGTAGCATGATTCTGTCTATAACGTGAGCTGCTCAATATGTGTAGATAGTCCTTGCTACTGTGGCTTTTTGAAATATATAACATTAGCCATGGAGAACTGCGAAAATGTTGCTACTGCTCCCAACAACATTGCTGCCCTGAATGTAGCAGGCGCTATCAACAAAGATCAGTGGGAAAAACTTGTCATGACCTACTTTGTGCACACGGTCAGTGTGAACCGGAGTGACTTGACACAACGCGGGCCAAACAAGATGTATCTAGCTACAAACAAACGTTCATCCATATATATATATATATATATGGGTAAGAGTCTAGCTACATTTTCAGGTATTATACATTTCAATTTTTTTCAGAAAGTTGTTTTAATTTCAAGTTAAAGTGTACTGTTAGCTAGCAAGCAAATGTTAGCTTGTTGGCATGCTAGCTAACGTTACATGCATGATCTGTGTAGTAATATTATTCGTCTCAGGAACAATTTGCATTGCTACTTATAGCCTAATGTTAGCTAGCTAGCTAATATTGAACCTAGGTGGTTAGCTTTATCTACCTGCACATTCATACTACAGCATTTCATGGATGGTGGCTAGCTATGACAATCAGTTTGTATTACTAGTAGTATGGGTTGGGATTATGGTTCATTGTTTAGCTACCTAGCTAGTTGCATGTCTAAACAAAAGACTACACTTCGCCAGATGATTACATGACCCATCAAGCTAGCCAGGTGTGTCTGGGGGTGATTACGGACATCTATTGTATTTCATGAACATGTGTACATGTCTAGACAATAGTGATCCATCCACTTAGCTATGTGTGGTTGGGGGGTGGTTATAGCATTTCCTTCACATGACCCATCAATTTAGACAAGTGTGTCTCTGGGTAAGCATCATCTAATAATTATAAAATATTTAGAAAATATTTTTACCTGGACTCTTTCTATTTTCTATATTGCTACTACGCAACTATGCAAGTAAGCATTTCACTGTACCGTTAACACCTTCTGTATCCTGTGCATGGGGCAAATAAACTTTGATTTGAATTTATATAGTCTGTGTTTACCAGAAACGGTAATGTGAAGAACAACATGACCTGCACCAAAGTCAGATTAGGATATAGGCCAAGGACTAGATAAAGTGTATTTTTACCTGGAGTTTTTCCTTATTGTAGGCTACTACTTTCACCACTTTTAGTCTTAATCTTTGGTTGTTTAGTACACTACCTTACATTGTTTAGTACATGGCCTCACATGTGAATCCTTAAGGAGATGGGTGGGGCTAAGGCTTAAGAGGGTGTGATCGATGCTGAATAGGTGTAGATAAAGAAGGGCTCTCCAGTAGGTGTACAAAAACATTTAAGGGTAATTTTCTCAAAAGTGGGGTTAGAAGTTTGTCCACTTTCAAAGCAAAATTACTTTCACATTGTTCCTCAACTGCAGTGTATGATATACCATTTTGTAGCTTTGAGTCTCTACTTTTATCCAAAGTAAAAAACACATTTCAAATTTTGCTACACAAGACCGAATCGAGGTGGTCGGTCACATTTGACTGGTGAATTGAGTTCTTATCTAGCAGCACCACCTGGTGGGGAAGGCTACAGTATGTCACTGGAAATGACCATGAGTGAGCTAGATCAAGTCAAGGCAGGTAAATAATTTAACTGGTCTCCAACCCCATTCAAAATAGTATGTCTTTAATGGTAGGCGAATACATCTAATTATGACCAGTGAAGTTCAATGAAATATAATATTATTGTGGATGAGGGGGAGGTGGGCAGGGATCTGGATTTTAGTGGTGGTGGAACTGCTACAAATATCTGATCCCCAAAATGTGTTTATTCTCTATAATAATTTTCAATTCAAGGTGATGGTGATTTTTATTACTAGGCAAGTTAGTTAGTTAAGAACAAATTCTTATTTACAATGACGGCCTACACCGGCCAAACCCTCACCCGGACGACGCAGGGCCAATTGTGCGCTGCCATATGAGACTCCCAATCACGGCCGGTTGTGATGCAGCCTGGAATCAAACCAGGGTCTGTAGTGATGCTTCTAGCACTGAGATTCAGTGCCTTAGACCGCTGCGCCACTCAGGAGCCCGAGTGATGCTGTAGTGTTTTGATTGTTTCTCACAAATTATGAAATCAGATTGTGATTAATGTGGATTTTTATTCAAATTGAGACAGAGGAGGTAAAACCACATCAAACAGCACAAACAAAAAATAGTGTTATGAGATACTGATAATAGTACTTAGACAGTACATCTTCAATCAACCTATCACACGCATATTGAGTACACTCGACACAAGACGCAGAGTATGGCAACTCCACTGAAATGCATTGTACGTTTGACATTAAGACAGCGGCTTACTTCATTTTCATCAATTTCAAACGGGATCTAACTAAAAGAGTTCAAAATAAGTAAATGTACTTGAGGTTCATGTTTCCTCTGCAACTGATTCATTCTAACACTATTGTGGGCATATTTTTATTCCCCTCCACGATCTCTTACCTTCCCCTCCCTCCTCTCCATCTCTCTATACCAGGGATAATCAACTATATTCAGCCATTTATCGACGGTAAATCGACCACAAGAAGTCCAAAGAGATATAATATTTCACTTAAACATAATCATTTCAAACTTTGCTTACATTTCTATAAGGTCACATACACTGACTGTACAAAATAACCTCAATTCGTCAGTGCATGGACTCTACAAGGTGTCGAAAGCGTGCTGGCCCATGTCGACTCCAATGCTTCCCACAGTTGTGTCAAGTTGGCTGGATGTCCTTTGGGTGGTGGACCATTTTGATACACACAGGAAACTGTTGAGTGTTGCAGTTTTTGACACAAACCGGTGTGCCTGGCACCTACTACCATAGCCCGTTCAAAAACACTTAAATATTTGTTATTGCCCATTCACCCTCTGAACGGTACACACACACACAATCCATGTCTCAATTGTCTCAAGGCTTAAAAATCCTTCTTTAACCTGTCTCCTCCCCCTCATCTACACTGATTGAAGTGGATTTAACAAATGGCATCAATAAGGGATCATAGCTTTTACCTAGATTCACCTGGTCAGTCTGTCATGGAAAGAGGTAGGTTATAGAGGTAGGGCATAGAGGTAGGGTTCCCCAACTGGCGGCCCGCAGCTTTCAAGCTTTCTTAAAAATAAATATACTGTATATATATATAGTTTTAATTATTGTTGGACATAAAATACTCTAAAAACACCAGCAAATCAGCTCCAAGTGATTGTAATTTTGGAAATCTGTTCCAAAGTATTCCCACACATAATAGAGAGATATACACTGAGTACAAAACATTAAGAACACCTGCTCTTTCCATGACATTGACTGACCAGGTGAATCTAGGTGAATGATATGTACCGTTCAGAGGGTGAATGGGCAATAAAACATATTTAAGTGCTTTTGAACAGGCTATGGTAGTAGGTGCCAGGCGCACAGGTTTGTGTCAAGAACTGCAACACTCAACAGTTTCCCGTGTATATCAAAAATGGTCCACCACCCAAAGGTTAACCATCTGGCAGTCCGATGGACGCATCTGGGTTTGGCGGATGCCAGGAGAACGTTACCTGCACGGATGCATTGTGCCAACTGTAAGGTTTGGTGGTGAATGAATAATTTTCTGGGGCTGTTTTTTCATGGTTTGGGCTAGGCCCCTTAGTTCCAGTGAAGGGAAATCTTAATGCTACAGCACACAATGACATTCTAGGATATTCTGTGCTTCCAACTTTGGGGCAACAGTTTGGGGAAGGCCCTTTCCTGTTTCAGCATGACAAAGCCCCTTGTACAAAGGTGTGGAGGAACTTGACTGGCCTGCACAGAGCCCTGACCTCAACCCCATCGAAGACCTTTGGGATGAATTGGAATACCGACTATGAGCCAGGCCTAATCACCCAACATCAGTACCGACCTCACTAATGTTCTTGTGGCTGAATGGAAGCAAGTCCCAGCAGCAATGTTCCAACATCTAGTGGAAAGCCTTCCCAGAAGAATGGAGGCTGTTATAGCAGCAATGGGTGGACCGACTCCATATTAATGCCCATGATTTTGGAATGAGATGATAAGCAGGTGTCCACATACGCTACATTATCAAAAGTATCTCATCCTTCAGTCTTCTTTCTCATTGTGACTAATTTCATCCTTCTCTCTCTCTTTCCCCCTCCCTCTCCACTTCTCCCTCCTCTATTTTGTGGGTAGGTCCTGTGTCTTATTGTGTGGGTGGGGCCTGTGTCTGATTAGGGGTGTAGGGCCTATGTCTTATTGTGTGGGTAGGGCCTGTGTCTTATTGTGTGGGTAGGGCCTGTGTCTTATTGTGTGGGTAGGAAATGTGTCTTATTGTGTGGGTAGGACCTGTGTCTTATTGTGTGGGTAGGCAATGTGTCTTATTGTGTGGGTAGGAAATGTGTCTTATTGTGTGGGTAGGGCCTGTGTCTTATTGTGTGGGTAGGACCTGTGTCTTATTGTGTGGGTAGGTATTGTGTCGTATTATGTGTGTAGAAATGTGTCTTATAGTGTGGGTAGGGTCTATGTCTTATTGTGTGGGTAGGAAAATGTGTCTTATTGTGTGGGTAGGGCCTGTGTCTTATTGTGTGGGTAGGGCCTGTGTCTTATTGTGTGGGTAGGGCCTGTGTCTTATTGTGTGGGTAGGACATGTGCCTTATTGTGTGGGTAGGACATGTGCCTTATTGTGTGGGTAGGGCCTGTGTCTTATTGTGTGGGTAGGTCTTGTGTCTTATTGTGTGGGTAGGGCTTGTGTCTTATTGTGTGGGTAGGGCTTGTGTCTTATTATGTGGGTAGGAAATGTGTCTTATTGTGTGGGTAGGGCCTGTGTCTTGCCTCCAGTGGTGGTGAGCTGCATCAGACTGCCCGATGCTGGACGATCCGCACCGGTGGCCCAACTGAAGAAAGTTCTAGAAGACAGAAAAATAAGACTATGAGAAAATATGAAAAGTAAGAGAATGTGACTATGAAATGGCTAGACTATGGGTGCTAGCAGTTACTACTTGTAAGTGAGTACAAGTGAAACATGGTTGGCTTACAGTATATGATATAAGAGAGTCTACTTTTTAATTAAGCTCTGGATGAGATTACGTTGTTTTCTATATGTCAAAGTCTAGAAGAAATTTCCAGAAGACAAAAACAGGCCACAATATTGATGGCTTTTATGTATTTTATACCTCTGTGCCTCTTAGTGTGATTTGAGTTATGTTGTTAACCAATGATCTATTTCAACAGCAACTATATCATGAGATTGATATTCACAATTCAAAGTCAACATTCTACACCAGTCCACCAAATGGACATTTGATAAGCAGATGAACTGAAGTGCTCATTTAAATTCCCCTCCCATTGCTTCTACTTATACTCCCAGACCCTCATCTGTTTCTACTGGTTGTCTGCAGGGTTAATGTTGTCCAACCCTTCTGGGATTATAAAACTGGATCAAATCCCATCTAATCTCTACTGTTTACAGAGGAGACACTGGAGACTATGTGCTCTGTGTCTAAACTGACATGAAAGAAGAACACACACTTTAGTGGCTCCGTACACTTGTTTAGGGGCTCCATACACTAGTTTAGTGGCTCCATACACTAATTTAGTGGCTCCATACACTAGTTTAGTGGCTCCATACACTAATGGCTCCATACACTAGTTTAGTGGCTCCATACACTAGTTTAGTGTGTTAGTTACAGTACATAGTTAACATTGCATTTACACCAAATTTGGGTAAATCCTGGAAAGAGTATCCAAGTAATAGATGCCAAGACTATATCCAGTCAAGAGTATTGAAGAAATGTAAGATTATAATTAGTTGATTGATATGTCCATCAAATTAACCTTTTGATCACATTACAGCATTATTCAAACCAGACATTTGGCTCTAAATATCTTTTGGCAAGATTTTAACAAGTAATACTGCAATATAATTGAGTAGGTCATTTTTCCAGGCCAAGTGACAGCATTGCCATCTTCTGGTGAAATACTGGTATACAAAAAAGATTGTCTATAATCATGGTTATACGTTGAACAAAGAGATAAATCTGTATGTTCTAAACCTTTAGAATAATTACATTTAATGACGGTCTTACAGCATAAATATACATATAATTTTAAATCTCAAGATTAACTAAATGATCAGTAAAAACATACGGTAATGAAAACAACCCATCATCCACCATATCACACTCACTCTGCAATGTACTCCAGTGGTGTCCAGGAACCAAAGTCTGCATCAGGCATGAACTTCCTGTTCATTGGAGTATCCAAGGTTACCCTGTGTAATCAAGTCACATGACAATGTTCTGGCGGTGGTAGGAACTGACTACCTGAGGCCTGAAGCTCTGGTCCTGGACTGATTGTAACAGGCCCATGTAAACCCCTTGTCAACAGACAAAAAAACAACAGTAAAGCTAAAGTGTAAAGATGATATTTACCACCAGCAAGCATCCAACAACCTCTGATGAAGGCCTTTCACTGTTATATACTGCTCAAAAAAATAAAGGGAACACTTAAACAACACATCCTAGATCTGAATGAAAGAAATAATCTTATTAAATACTTTTTTCTTTACATAGTTGAATGTGCTGACAACAAAATCACACAAAAAAAATCTATGGAAATCCAATTTATCAACCCATGGAGGTCTGGATTTGGAGTCACACTCAAAATTAAAGTGGAAAACCACACTACAGGCTGATCCAACTTTGATGTAATGTCCTTAAAACAAGTCAAAATGAGGCTCAGTGGTGTGTGTGGCCTCCATGTGCCTGTATGACCTCCCTACCATGCCTGGGCATGCTCCTGATGAGGTGGCGGATGGTCTCCTGAGGGATCTCCTTCCCAGACCTGGACTAAAGCATCCGCCAACTCCTGGACAGTCTGTGGTGCAACGTGACGTTGGTGGATGGAGCGAGACATGATGTCCCAGATGTGCTTAATTGGATTCAGGTCTGGGGCATCAATGCCTTCCTCTTGCAGGAACTGCTGACACACTCCAGCCACATGAGGTCTAGCATTGTCTTGCATTAGGAGGAACCCAGGGCCAACCGCACCAGCATATGGTCTCACAAGGGGTCTGAGGATCTCATCTCGGTACCTAATGGCAGTCAGGCTACCTCTGGCGAGCACATGGAGGGCTGTGCGGCCCCCCAAAGAAATGCCACCCCACACCACGACTGACCCACCGCCAAACCGGTCATGCTGGAGGATGTTGCAGGCAGCAGAACGTTCTCCACGGCGTCTCCAGACTCTGTGACGTCTGTCACGTGCTCAGTGTGAACCTGCTTTCATCTGTGAAGAGCACAGGGCGCCAGTGGTGAATTTGCCAATCTTGGTGTTCTCTGGCAAATGCCAAACGTCCTGCACGGTGTTGGGCTGTAAGCACAACCCCCACCTGTGGACTTCGGGCCCTCATACCACCCTCATGGAGTCTGTTTCGGACCGTTTGAGCAGACACATGCACATTTGTGGCCTGCTGGAGGTCATTTTGCAGGACTCTGGCAGTGCTTCTCCTGCTCCTCCTTGCACAAAGGCGGAGGTAGCGGTCCTGCTGCTGGGTTGTTGCCCTCCTACGGCCTCCTCCACGTCTCCTGATGTACTGGCCTGTCTCCTGGTAGCGCCTCCATGCTCTGGACACTACGCTGACAGACACAGCAAACCTTCTTGCCACAGCTCGCATTGATGTGCCATCCTGGATGAGCTGCACTACCTGAGCCACTTGTGTGGGTTGTAGACTCAGTCTCATGCTACCACTAGAGTGAAAGCACCGCCAGCATTCAAAAGTGACCAAAACATCAGCCAGGAAGCATAGGAACTGAGAAGTGGTCTGTGGTCCCCACCTGCAGAACCACTCCTTTATTGGGGGTGTCTTGCTAATTGCCAATAATTTCCACCTGTTGTCTATTCCATTTGCACAACAGCATGTGAAATTTATTGTCAATCAGTGTTGCTTCCTAAGTGGACAGTTTGATTTCACAGAAGTGTGATTGACTTGGAGTTACATTGTGTTGTTTAAGTGTTCCCTTTATTTTTTTGAGCAGTGTATTTTGAGATGAGCATGATAATTGATACATAAATACTTGCATATATTGAAATATGATTTTACATTTCAGTTGTATTAGTTGTATGTTTGAATGTGCACAGATGCAGTCTACAATCTTTTGTGCACAGTTGCAGTGAACAAAGCAACCCTCCGATTCGTATTGGTAGTGCAGAAGAATTGCAAGTCATGGGGGTAATGCTAACCATATGTGACAGCTATGTGACAGCTAATAGTAGCCTGGCAGGTGGTCTCAGTCCAACCTTGTGCAATTGGAATATACCATAACAGAGCACTGAGAATATTGGCTACAAAACTCAGATACAGGCTTCTCATGCTGACAGTGCAAAAACGTGCTTAACATCCATTTGTTAATCAATGAAACGTGCTTAACATCCATTTGTTAATCAATGAAACTATGTATACAGATAGCTGCTCATGAGGTGAATACATGTAATGTATTCGTAATGTAACCTTTGACCTCCACTGTTGCAAATAAATTAAATTCCTAACGACTATTTCCAATGTGCAGGTTTTTCCTAATCCTATTCATAATGAGTAAGTAATAAACTGTAAAAATAACAAATGGTATCTTTGGCAGGTTATAAACTGTAATAATAACAAACAGTATCTTAGGCAGGTTTCTCCTATTCCTAATAAGTAATTGACTAAGTGTAATAAAAACAACAAGATACCTAACAATTGAATCATTTAGCAGACACTCTTTAGGCAGAGCAATTTACAGGAGCAATTAAGGTTAAGTGCCTTGCTCAAGGGCACATCACCAGATTTTTCACCTCGTTGGCTCAGGGACCTCAGAGACCTGTCGGTTACTGGCCCAATGCTCTTAACTGCTAGGCTACTCACGGTAGTATGGCAACAGTCACAGCTCCAAGGGGCATCCCACTGTCTTCTCCTGCTAGACTCTGACAGAGTTGGTGGACTGCTGACTTGGCCATGCCATAGCCCACCATGCCTGAGGAGAGAGAGAAAGACGGAGGGATGGAAAGAGGGACAGTGAAATAGGAGAGATGGTTGGATAAAATCAGATAAACACCAATAAATCTTACCATAATAACGAGGGACATGGAAATATACACAATACTAGAGTTAGAAAGTAATTCGATGCTTGTCGGATGTGGAAGGGCTTGCAAAGTATTACAGACTACAAAGGGAAGCACAGCCACGAGCTGCCTAGTGACACGAGCCTACCAGACGAGCTAAATTACTTAATTGCTCGCTTTGAGGCAAGCAACACTGAACCTGTCCTTGACTGAGTCTGTAATACCAACATGTTTCAAGCAGAGTCCGTGTGCCCAAGAACACTAAGGTAACCTGCCTAAATGACTACCAGCCCGTAACACTCACGTCTGTAGCCATGAAGTGCTTTGAAAGGCTGGTCATGGCTCACATCAACACCATTATCCCAGCAACCCTAGACCCAATCCAATTTGCATACTGCCCCAACAGATACACAGATGATGTAATCTCTATTGCACTTCACACTGCCCTTTACCACCTGGACAAAAGGAACCCCTATCTGAGAATGCTATTCATTACTAGAGCTCAGCGTTCAACACCATAGTGCCCTCAAAGCTCATCACTAAGCTAAGGACCCTGGGACTAAACACCTCCCTCTGCCACTCGATCCTGGACTTCCAGATGAGCCACCCCCAGGTGGTAAGGGTAGGTAACAACACATCTGCCATGCTGATCCTCAACACGGGGGCCCCTCAGGGGTGCGTGCTCAGTCCCCTCCTGTACTCCCTGTTCACTCATGACTGCATGGCCAGGCACGACTCCAAAACCAACACCCCCCCCCCCCCCCCCAACGTGATCAAGACAAAGGAGATGATCGTGGACTACAGGAAAAGGAGGACCAATGCCAAGAGCGTGCAAAGCTGTTATCATGGCAAAGGGTGGCAACTTTGAAGAATCTCAAATCTAAAATAAATTTTGATTTGTTTAACAATTTTGGTCACTACATGATTCCATGTGTTATTTCATAGTTTTGATGTCTTCACTATTATTCTACAATGTAGAAAACAGTAAAAATAAAGAAATACCCTGGAATGAGTAGGTGTGTCCAAACTTTTGACTGTCACTGTATGTGATATTACAAACAGTATATTTTGAACTCAACATACATTCTCTACACATTTATGACTTCCTGTTTATATACTATCGACAAATATTCTGGGTGCTTTTGGATCCCAAACTTTTCCCATGGCAGTTTTCAGAGATTACTGCTTGTTTCACAGACATGCTTTTGACTTCCCATCAATGTTTGTGCTCATACAGTAGCATCTGGAAACAATAAGCAGCATTTTCCAACACTTTTTTTTTTAAATGGCCCAATGAGAGAAAGAGGTGGAGAGTAAGCTCTTTTTCATTCAATTACATTTTATCTTCAAGACACAGTACTACTAAACTGAAGAACTGGAACCTATTTCTCAATGGAACACATAGTCTTTGAGGGGGGAGAGTTTCAGTTGTATTTTTTTTTACGTACAGTAGATGCACTCCAAATTGCTAACGTAAGATGGTTTATTTGAAATGCATTCAGAATCCATTTCCCCAAAGAGCATTAACAGACTAGCGTGCTTCATCCCCCAAAAGTTAAATCAATGTTATTTGACAGTTCAACCTGACTTTTAAATCTAAGGTCAAGGGTTAGGGTCATAGGGTGCGCACATGGTTAACAAGCCTCAGTCTTTAACCCCAAATCAACTCCAAATCTTTAAGTTCACAATGTGTGCATCTGGCATTGCAAGACCAGTTGTTGCTAAGACACCACTGGTAAGACCAGCTGTCCTTAAGACACCATTGGCAAGACCAGCTGTCCCTAAGACACTACTGGACACCAATCTGCCCAAAGGCAGTATATCACCATAGAGAACTCAGTAAACCTGGTTGAGAATGTCTTTAGATCAGACACACTATTACCGGTAAGCTCTTAAGTATTAAAGCTAATATTAAGCTAAAAATATAAGCACAAATAACCCCTAAACACATCCAATCTTTAAGCACTACTACTATCTTCCAATGTCTTGTTTTTGTCAGTAATACAGACAATTTGTATTAAGATATCAAAAATACTTCAAGAGCAGCTTTTTTGACTTGACTGACGTGACCTTCCTGTCCGGTTTTGAGACCCTTCGGACTCGTGTGGTGGGGGAGCTCTTCATGGGCTATACTCGGCCTTGTCTCAGGGTACTAAGTTGGTGGTTAGTTGATATCCCTCTGGTAGTGTGGGGGCTGTGCTTTAGCAAAGTGGGTGGGGTTATATCGTGCCTGGTTGGCACTGTCCGGGGATATCGTCAGACAGGGCCAGAGTGTCCCCGACCCCCCCGTCTCAGCCTCCAGTATCTATGCCGCAATAGCCCTTGTGCCGGGGGGCTAGGAACAGTCTGTCCTATCTGGTGTAATTCTCCTGTCTTATCTGGTGTCCTGTTCAATCTTAAGTATGCTCCCTCTAATTCTCCCATCTCTCTCTCGCGCTCTCTCTCTCCCCCTCGGAAGACCTGAGCCCTAGGACCATGCCTCAGGACTACCTGGGCTGATGACTCCTGGCTGTCGCTGTCCCCAGTCCACCTGGTCGTGCTACTGATCCAGTTTCTGCTGTTCTGCTTGCGCCTATGGAACCCTGACCTGCTGTTTCGACCCTCTCTCTCTCTACCACACCTGCTGTAACAACCTCTGAATGCTAGGCTATGAAAAGCCAACTGACATTTACTCCTGAGGTGCTGACCAATAACCACTGTGATTACTATTTGACCCTGCTGGTCTATGAACACTTGAATGTCTTGAAGAACGATCAGTCCTTAATGGCCATGTACTCTTAATCTCCACTGGGCATAGCCAGAAGAGGACTGGCCACCTCTCAGAGCCTGGTTCCTCTCTAGGTTTCTTCCTAGGTTCCTGCCTTTCTAGGTAGTTTTTAATAGCCACCGTGTTTCTACATCTGCATTGCTTGCTCTTTGCTGTTTTATGCTGGGTTTCTGTATAAGCAGTTTGTGATTTCTGCTGATGTAAAAAGGGCTTTATAAATACATTTGATCGATTGAATAAGGCAATCAACCCACTTGCAGTTAATGGTCATGTTAAAGATGTATTTCTAAGACTCACACATTTCTGCCACAAGGAAGCTCTGAGCATTACCTGACATGAATTTAAGAGATCATGAAAATCTGTAAATCTTGTGGGTTATAGCATAGACTTTGTAAAACAGGGTAAATACTGAAGATCCTTTTTTCATTAAAATAAATATGGACATACTTTCTTCAATATCAAAACATTATTCAAATTTTATGGAGAAAAAAACCCACACAGGTGAGAGTTAAACTATAGGAAACATCCCCAAAAAATATTAGACATACCACTGTTAAAAAAGTAATCTAAATCAAGCTGTGAGGGAAATCCCTACAACTTCCTGGCCTGTGTCTAGTGTAGCACTAGTTTCTACAGTAAGCTACATTCAATGGGAGAACAGCACAACACACTCTAACCAACATGTGGAGAGACCCAAATTCTGCTGACTCATTCTCCTTCCCAACCTAACAGCCAATGAGAGTGGGGGCTTTATACCGACTGCTGACCAGGGATTTTAGGTGCCCTAGTGTCAGAATTTATATTGTTCTCAGGACCATCACATGAGTTACACACCACACAGGGAAAGGCATGGGTGTTGGGTCCTATAGGTACCATCACATGCATACAGGGTCAGGTTTAAAATACCAGAGAGCATTGTGTGAAAAACCATAGTAGTAACAATTTCTCTCCTCATTAAAATACATATCATATTCAACATGTTACTCATATTTTCGTTTCTACTATATATCAGTATTTTTTGTATTTCATGGGTTCCTTGTTTTACAAATAGTTTGATGACGTAAGCTGCTATTTGTTTTGGCTGCCTGTCGTGACGACAGGCACCCTTAAAAAATAAAAGTTGGACGGTGGTCAGAACAGAGACACAGTCAAACAGGGTCAGTATGAACAACATTACAGGAGAAAAGAACAGCAGGTTGCCATTTATTGAGATGTACTGGAGGGAGCTCTGCAGAGTGGTCACTAGCTGACACAGCCACAGCCACAGCCACATAGTCATACAATCTGATTTTAAACCTAACCTTAACCCTAACCTTAACCACACTGCTAACCCTAATGCCTAACCCTAACCTTAACCACACTGCTAACCCTAATGCCTAACTAACCCTAACCTTAAATTATGACCAAAATGCAACAACAAAAAAATATAGAATGCCAGTAGAATCAAATAGAATACCAGTCGAATAGAATAGAACCCCAGTAGAATAGAGTACCAGGAGAGTAGATGTAAGTGGCATCTTACCACTAGTACCACCCAGTGATGCTTTAGCCCCAGCCAGAGTCAGTAGTCCACCCTGCTTCAGGTGCACAGCAGCCAGGTGGCTAGATATGGTAGAGGTCCACACACTCTGCTTCCACATCATGTCTGTGTTTTTGTACAGGTCTAAAAACAACATACGTAAGAGAAGATGTTTGAGGAACAACATTGCAATATTGAATGAACCATGTAATTAAATGGAACGAACAAACATCCCTGAATTGAATGCCAGATGACAATTCAGCCTATGGGGAAATTGGTTTGAAAGGGGTTTAAATGTTTAAAGGGAGATATTTACATTTTAGCAGACATTTTAGCATTTTATCCAGAGCGACTTACAGTAGTGAGTGCATACATTTTCATATTATGTTTGTACTGGTCCCCCGTGGGAATCAAACACACAACACTGGAGTTGCAAGTGCCACACGGTACCGACTTAGCCACAAGGCACCTGGCATTCATATCACAGTATGTGTTCAAAATGAACTGATAATATCTCAGTGAAACACTCTTGAACCTTTGGACCTGCAATTTCCTCCAGCCCATCCGCCTGCCACACACAAGATGGCATCCACTTTCTGGTCCCCTAGCAACTGGGCCACATCTGCTGTCACCTGCAGCAAGAGATAAGAGTCTATTACAACGGGCTAGAATCTGGGTGTTTTACGGTAATTATACAGCGTTTTGCAAATCACCGGAGTATTCAAAAAGCCATAACTGTCAACATCACAGAGGGAGCAGGTGAAAGCATGCTCCTCCTACCTGTCCTGCTTGCTCGGTAAATGACTCGGACAACTTCACCAGCACGTTCGCGTTTGCCTCCTCACTGGCAACGATGTCGATGCTGGCTACCCACTATTGGAAAATAAAGAAAGAACAACAGAGCATGAAACATTTGCATTCTTTGGAAAATAGGATGATGATATCGAACTATCCTTCAACGTCGGCTTTTATTCCACATGCAATCCAAAAGTAGGCTCAGTAAAGTATAACAACTTATTATATGTTTTCCGATAGCTCTGGGCTGGCATCGTTAAAACGTCTTGATGATGACAATTGATGATGACAATTTCAATGGTTTAATTTCATTTTCCTTGCTTCTTACCATAGCATCTAGGGCTAGGCCTACTCAACAAGTGGTTATTGAAAATAGAAAAGACACTGGGGCAAGCAACGGCTCAAAATCCTTTCGTTGTATATTATATGAAGAAAAAAACACACGTATAGCACTCACCCATCCTTTAGATTTAAAGTGCTGAACAATTTTGCTACCCAGTGCACCTCTTCCCCCGTATACGAGTACCCGACTGGCAGCCATGCTTTCTTTACTATGCGCTTCAAGCAATGATGACTATTTCACTACCATTACACGACAGCTACCGGAGAGATAGAGAGAGACATCGAGAAAGGGAGGGAGAGAGAGAGAGAGAGATACACCCACCCTCAATATTTAAACAGACACACTCAGCACATCAGAGGCAGACCTTGGTTCAATAGTGTTCTATGTAAAAATGCGTAAGCTATTATAACATTATCAGTGCATAGGTTAGCCTACACATTTTGAACTTGGTCAAGGTCTCAACTTACTGTTTGTTGAGAGTTAGAATAGTTGAATAAACAAGGCACAAGCTCTCAATTTGGTTGTGCATCAGCAGTTTTGCTCTTGTTATGTCAGTCACTGACAGTCACTCAATTAGCCCATGTAGCTAACAGTTAGACTAGCAGCCAGCTATCTAAACTTGTAGTAATCATGGTCGAATTACCAACCAGGGCCCCCATTGATTTTGTTAGTCACTCTCACTCAGATATATTATGGTAAATGTGTAGAATTGCAGGAAATTAGCTGTAAACTGCACCTTTTTCTCACTGCCCCATGGCAAAATGAGTAGAATTGCAGGAAATTATTTATATAATTGAAAATCTTCTCTCCGCCCCATGGCAAAATGTATTGGATAATTTAGCATTTTTGAAACACCTGAAACAGCTTTTTTCTAGTCATAATCATTATGCTTAATTTTATGTAAAAAACATACCTCTTCAGCTGTCTGTATCCTCCTAAAATATAATTTTCCCTCGTGGCGACCAGCAAAATTGTCCGAATTTTTGTTGTTTTACAATCCTTGTGAGGACTTCTGTTACACACAAGGATAGTTACATTTACATTTTAGTCATTTATCAGACGCTCTTATCCAGAGCGACTTACAGTAGTGAATGCATACATTTCATACATTTATTTTATTTTTTTGTACTGGCCCCCCGTGGGGATTGAACCCACAACCCTGGCGTTGCACACACCATGCTCTACCAACTGAGCCACAAAAACACACACACACACTCACACAAATTATGTGCATACTCATGTATTCAGATAAAATAAAAAGTACAGGATTTGGATACAGCAGCAGTGAGACAGCCACATGTTATGACAGCAGCCTGGCCTGTGGGAGTACATCCTAGTCATCCTGAGTACAGCATGTCTGAATCTGTCACAGAAACACAGCTCATTGAGATATCATCAAATCATTTTCATGCCCTGGGCTTTCACTCGCAGTCAAACATATCAGGCTAGATTTCTAACTGGACACTGATGGCTTATGGCCTAGCTTCTCAAGTAAATTGCACATCCAATGAATACACATTTGAAATAAACACCAGAAAATGATACAGCGAAATTCTAAATGTTTGCTCGCATACACTAGTATTTGATCACGCCGCTTTGACCAAGTAATGTCTGTAGATTACGACACAGAATAACAGTGTTTTCCAGGTTTAGGCCCATTGACAATCACATACGGTTATTTAACTTGGATGAATGATATGATAGCCTGGGTGGAAGTCTGTTAGTGCTTTAGTTGTTGTGATGAAACAGGACTTGGCTAAAGCAAGAATAGACTGTTACCCACGCTAATGATAAGATGGTGAGGAGGGAAGGAGGCATGCTGATAGGAACAATGCTAGGTGTGGATTGGGGGGTATATAATGGTAGGGGAAGCAGTGTTGATAGCTAAAGTCTAGAGGAGCAAATACTATGATCAACTCCCGGGAGCAGTGTGTTGAACATCATGATCCTCCCTTTACATTCTACTGCATTTGACAGAAACATCTTGCTGTTTGAAAACTGCAAAAATCACAGAAAACTACAGGGGAAATGTTTTCATATCATTTAATGTATCGTAATCTACAGGCATTACTTGGTCAAATCATTTAAACTGTGAATGAAGTATACAATAATTATAATAATATTATAAAATTGTACATTTTGAAGTCCCACCACTTCTTCGGTTTGACCACTAGATGTCATCAAAAGACTTTGATTAAGTAAATAGACCTTCTATTCAGAGTGTTAGCACTAATTGAGGGAAAATATGTATTTCATGAACATCAAAGGCAAAACAAAGTGTTTCATCTCAAGTTAAGAGGCAATAAAAATGCCTCAGGGATGACATAAGACATTTATCCTGGCATCCTATATACCATGACTAGTTTTAACCAGTTTGATAGATATGACATACTAGTAGATAGAAATCCATCAAACTAGTTAGGCCTACAGCCCAATGGCCCACAGGTGAACTGACCTTTCATGTTGTGAGCCAGGTCGTCACGGTGGATATGCAGTGAGGACGCAGACAAGGAAGGCCTGTGCAAATCCCCACAATAAATATCACAAAACGTATTCACAGTGAAGGAGGGGAATAAGCTGGTGAGTAAGTGGCGAATGTACAAGATATACAGTCAGGTCCCAAATTATAGGCACCTTTGATCAGTGGTGGAAAAAGTACACAATTGTCATACTTGAGTAAAAGTAAAGATACCTTAATAGAAAATGACTCAAGTAAAAGTGAAAGTAACCCAGTAAAATACTACTTGAGTAAAAGTCTAAAAGTATTTGGTTCTAATAATACTTAAGTATCAAAGTACATTTAATTGCTAAAATATACTTCAGTATCAAAAGTAAAAGTATAAATTATTTAAAATTCCTTATATTAAGGAAACCAGACGGCACCATTTTATCGTTTTTTTGTTGTTGTAAATCTACAGATATCCAGGGGCACACTCCAACACTCAGACATCATTTACAAACAAAGTTAAGTGAGTCCACTAGATCAGAGGCAGTAGAGATGACCTGGGATGTTCTATTGATAAGTGTGTCAATTGGACCATTTTTCTGTCCTGCTAAGCATTCAAAATGTAACGAGTACTTTTGGGTGTCAGGGAAAATGTAGGGAGTAAAAAGTACATCATTTTATTTGGGAATGTAGTGAAGTAAAAGTAAAAGTAGTCAAAAATATAAATAGTAAAGTAAAGTACAGATACCCAAAACAACTACTTAAGTAGTATTTTAAAGTAATTTACTTAAGATGAGCAAAAAATACCGTATAAAATAAATAATACAAATACTGAGCTATGTTGTATGCTATTTTTTGGGGGTGAAAATTATATTATTTTATACTTATGCAATTGCTCAGAGAATACGATTTTGTCTCAAAAAGAAAGGGTCAACATTTTTGTCACCTCTGTTTTCAAAACCTTTTTCTCACCTTGCGAGGATAATAGCATTGAGGCTTTTCTAAAATGTTTTATGAGATTGGAGAACACATTGGTTGGGATCTTAGACCAGTCCTCCATACAGAATCTTTCCAGATCCTTGATATCCTTCATCTGCGCTTATGGACGGCTCTCTTCAATTCAAACCACAGGTTTTCAATGGGGTTCAAGTCTGGACACTGAGATGGCCATTGCTAAATGTTGAGTTTGTGGTCAACTAATAGTTGATTTGTGGATTTTGATATGTGTTCTGGGTTATTGTCTTGCTGGAAGATCCACTTTTGGCTAAAATGTCCTAGTACAAGTCCTTAACAAGAGCCCCGGTGGAAGCAAAATAGCCCCATAACATCAAAGATCCACAACAATATATGTGACGGCCCGTCCCAACGGGAGCTTATGTCAACAACAATTTTTTATTATTATTCCTTTTGACAGGTTACAAAGTCCCCCCCCCCCCCCCCAAAAAAAAAGCTGTGATTGGAGGAAGCATGGACAAGTTATGCTGCTTTAAAAGTTGAAGAAAAATCTAATGGCCTTGAAAGATTTTGTTGATTGCTAGAGAGCTCTTCTTTGTATTTAGATACCCTTAAGTATTTGGGCTCCCGAGTGGCGCAGCGGTGTAAGGCACTGCATCTCAGTGCTAGAGGCGTCACTACAGACACCCTGGTTTGAATCCAGGCTGTATCACAACTGGCTGTGATTGGGAGTCTCATAGGGTGGCGCACAATTGACTCAACGTCGACTAGATTTGGCCGGTGTAGGCCGTCATTATAAGTAAGAATTTGTTCTTAACGCACTTGCCTAGTTAAATAAAGGTAAAAAAAAGAGTGGATATGAAAAATGAAAAAAATACCTTGGTAAAAGTACTGTAGTGTTTTTGTGGACTTTACTGTAGTAGATACTGTAGTATTTACAGTTAACTACAGTATAAATAATGTAGTAAAAGAAAATATGAAGCATGAAATAGTTATGCTGCTTTAAAAGTTTATAAACTTGTTATCCCACTTAGGAGACAAGTTGGAGGAAATGACCTTGAAAGATTTTGTTGAGTGCTAGAGAGCTCCTCTTTGTTTACACCCATTCAACATCGTTCACAGCCTCTTAAGCCCCACCCATCTAGTTAAGAATTCACATGTAAACGAATGGCCAACCGTTAGTATGGTCAACCCCTCCATTATCTCAGCAGATCATGGTTGCTAGCCAGGAAGTATCCTTTCTTTCTCCCTATATAGCTCAGCGCTTCCTCCGTGGATAAACTAGGCCCATAATGTAATTTTTTTAATAAATATTTACGGATCCTATGCAAGTTTATATTGAAGGCATATGGGGTTCTTTTCTGCTTATGCATCCTTATTTTGGCGCCAAACCCTCCACTGGTGTGCAGGGCCAAGAGCTCTATTTTCATGTCAGCCAACAAATGTAAATGTCTGGAGTTTGCTAAATGGCATTGACCCTTGGATTCGAACTGGTGCTATGGTCAGATGACATGAAAATACCAGTGGTGGGTTTGGCTTCAAAATAAGGATGCATAAGAAGAAAATTACCCCACACCTACTGTAAAATATTGGTGGGTATTTGATGTTATGGAGCTTTTTCGCTTCCACTGGTCCTTGGGCTCTTGTTAAGATCAACGGCATAATGAACTTTACCCAGTACCAGAACATTTTTGGCCAAAATCTGGTTGCCTCTGCCAGGAGGCTGAAACTTGGCCTCAGGTGGATCTTTCAGCAATACAATAACCCCAAACACACATACAAATCCTCAAAGAAATGGTTAATTGAGCACAAAATCAACATTTAACAATGGCCATCTCAGTATTGAAGAGAGCCGTCCATAAGCGCAGACAAAGGATATCAAGGATCTGGAAAGATTCTGTATGGGGGACTGGTCTAAGATCCTTCCCAATGTGTTCTCCAATCTCATAAAATATTTGAGAAAAAGGCTAAGTGCCGTTATCCTCGCAAGGTGAGGTATCGAAAGGTATTGAAAACAGGAGTGCCAATAATCTTGACCCCATCTTAAAAAATATATTACTTGTTAAACAAAATCTCTTTCTCTGCGCAATTTTATTAATATGAAATAATATAGATTTTTTTTTAATACAATATACAGTAGCTCAGTATTTGTATTATTTATTTTATACAGTATTCTTTGCTCATCTTTTTCAAGGGTGCAAATAATTTTGGAACTGACTGTATACAACAAAAATAATAAACAGGACGTTGAAACAAGGCCCAACTTAGCTGAATTAAATAATAAATAATTATTTCAAAGCAACAGCCAGTTAACAGGTAGGCCTAGGTCAAACAAAGTAAGCGTTTACATTTAGTAGGCTTAACTTTAACGCAAATTCTTAAACGTGATCAACTTGTAGTTAAACTATTAACCCACAAATGCATTTATGGAAGAGTAAGCTAATTAGTGTAGAGCCGCCAACTAAATCTTGGCGCCAAATAAATGAATCGGTGTGCTCGCGACCACAAACTCCCATACATAGCCTCTTTTCATTTTACAGGTGAGCCACAATCAAAATAGCAGAGAACCTTTTGATGAAAAACATCTCTCAATAAACTGTTGTAACTACTTTGTTACATTTATGCAGGCATGGATAGTATGCTAGCTCTGTGTCAATAGCAAACAACAGTGCATTGGTAGTCTATTAGTGCTCTAAATGGAGAGGACTTGATAGCAGCGATTCAGCACCTTGGAGGTTGATCTGAAAGTGGATTTAGATCCTCTTAAGTGGATATGAACTGTTATCAAAGCCAAAAATCTAAGTTTACTTGAGGGCCAGGGAGAGATGCAGGGAGCAAAGACAGCCCTACTATCAAAGATAGTATCAAATATTCTATAGAAAGCAAGAGATGACACTCCCAAAGCTGTGGGATAAAAGTGTCTTGTTTGGATTTAGGACAATGATATGAGTGGAAAAGCAATAAGGATGGATGATACTGTACCTGTCTGGGTTCGCAGGGGAGCGCAATGTGATCAGAGGTGGAGAGGGGGTGAAGATTCCAAGCAATCAAAAGCGTTCCTCTGGGTGCTTATAGGTGGGAAGATTGGAAAAAACAATTAAAAGTGGAGAGATAGAAATAAAATTGGGAATTCGTTTTTGTTGAGGAAATTGTGCTATAGAGCAACAGGAATAGAAAGCTGAGAAACTTTGTTTAGTGATATGTTAATGACTCTAAATGAAAGAATGCTTTGAAATAACCACAATCATTAATTTATGTCACTCTTGATTCTCATGGATACATGCATCTACATAATATTCTTTCATTTACAGGCAGAAAGTTCAATGTCTACATCATTATACAAATGATTCAAGATTACAAATATTTTGAACTTTGTGTCATGAGTGTTTTGATTTAGTTGAAATGTTTCAGTCATGAAACCACTTTGATAGCAGCTTTTGACTTTATTCTATCCGTATCAGATTGCATTTTAGAATCGAGGAATAAAGCAAAGAAAGAGGCAGCCTTTGATGTTTTATACCTGTGGACAGAAGCCTGTATTGAACATTTCAGTTCCAGGAATAAGTTTCAGCTCCTTTTCGTTATGTTTCCATGGGCAAGGTGGGCTACCCTCCCTGGCAGTTTCAGGGAACAGAACATAGGCTATGTCCCATGGTAGCTCCATTGATTTGGTAACACCTCTCAGGACTATATGAAGGAAAGATGGAGACCAGTTTTGGGACTAGGTGGAAGTTAATGCAAGGTGTAATAACTGTGGTCTAATTGGGGCCCAGAGTTTTTCCTTGTCAAGTCACATGGTCAGAAAAAAGTCCTGGCTTTAGCTCTAGTACATGTAACTCATTATCTTCCGCTTACAGGTATGGGAAATTCCGCGGTAACGGAATGGAATTACGCTTTGACTCAGATTTTCGATTAAAACATATATGCCAAACAAAAACCATTGATTTCAAAGTTTACCAAACCATACAACTCCATGCACAAGGACTACTTTTAACAATTTAGACAGAATATTTCACAAAAACACATTTACTGGAAGAACTGTGCAGAAGCAAAGTTTGGTAACAGAATTACAGTAAAATCTTCCTCAGTTTTTTTATGTGACCATGTTTTCCAAAAACTCTGTTAAATATCTGCTTTGCTGCCCGAATAAAGATTCAAAGATCTCTGCAGAAAGAATGGGGTGTCAGCTATGACATGACAACTTGAGTAAAACATTTTTGTTATACTTCCCCTACAGTAGGGGAAATAGCTTTACATACGGTAACTGACTTAGAGTAACAAAATTACATCATGGGTCCCTGATCTGTACAATACAGAAATGCATAATTATAGATATGACTGTCATTCTCTTCATAGTGATCTATTCTGAATAGGTACCGAAAGGTAGGAATATGCAATATCCTTCTTTTACAGATTTGGCTATTATTGTAAAACCACATTTGGTTGGTCCGGAACAGACCAAATATGAAACAATCCTAGACGTCTACATTTCACAAGTTTGGACATTACAGTAGAGCACAGTAGAGCACAGTAGAATACAGAACAGCACAGCACAGTAGAGTTCAGTACAGTACAGGAGAGTATAGTAAAGTAGATATTTTCAGTAGGATACAGTACAATACAGTACATTATACTGTACTCTACTCTAGTGTGCTCTACTGTACAGTACTGTAATATACTTTCGTTTACTGTTATGTACTGTACTTGACTGTGCTCTACTGTGCTGTCAGAACTAGTGAAACATAGAGGTCTATGATTGGTTCAGATTTGGTCAGGGTGGATTTTGGCCAGGGCAGATTGAGCAAATTTAAACTGTCCATGGACATCCGATGTCGGTCGGTGCTCAGTGGGTGAGGATGCTTGTCACAGTAACTTGAAAGAGGGTAGATGGTAGGTGTCATGGTAGGTGTCAGTAAGAGCCGGGAAAGGTGAAATTAATTGGAGAGAGAGAGGAGAGCGAGAGAGAGGCGAGCGAGAGAACGAGAGAGAGAGCGAGAGAAAGTGAGAGATTAAGTGAGCGGCAGAGAGAAGGAGAGTGAGAGGGAGGAGTTGTCCAGACTGTTTTCACAGTCTTAGTTTAACCACCAGAGGACAGAAAGAGAAAGAAATAACTGGTATGAGCTGAAGATAACCGTATGCCAGTGGAAGGGAGAACAGTAGCAGGTGATCCTATGAGCTGAAGATAACAGTATGCCAGTGGAAGGGAGAACAGTAGCAGGTGATCCTATGAGCTGAAGATAACAGTATGCCAGTGGAAGGGAGAACAGTAGCAGGTGATCCTATGAGCTGAAGATAACAGTATGCCAGTGGAAGGGAGGACAGTAGCAGGTGATCCTATGAGCTGAAGATAACAGTATGCCAGTGGAAGGGAGGACAGTAGCAGGTGATCCTATGAGCTGAAGATAACAGTATGCCAGTGGAAGGGAGAACAGTAGCAGGTGACCCTATGAGCTGAACATAACAGTATGCCAGTGGAAGGGAGGACAGTAGCAGGTGATCCTATGAGCTGAAGATAACAGTATGCCAGTGGGAGGACAGTAGCAGGTGATCCTATGAGCTGAAGATAACAGTATGCCAGTGGAAGGGAGGACAGTAGCAGGTGATCCTATGAGCTGAAGATAACAGTATGCCAGTGGAAGGGAGAACAGTAGCAGGTGATCCTATGAGCTGAACATAACAGTATGCCAGTGGAAGGACAGTAGCAGGTGATCCTATGAGCTGAAG
Source organism: Salmo salar (assembly GCF_965601325.2). NCBI lineage: Eukaryota > Metazoa > Chordata > Actinopteri > Salmoniformes > Salmonidae > Salmo > Salmo salar. Next base: position 26,883,674 of record NC_138295.1, read on the forward strand.
ATAACAGTATGCCAGTGGGAGGACAGTAGCAGGTGATCCTATGAGCTGAAGATAACAGTATACCAGTGGAAGGGAGAACAGTAGCAGGTGATCCTATGAGCTGAAGATAACAGTATACCAGTGGAAGGGAGGACAGTAGCAGGTGATCCTATGAGCTGAAGATAACAGTATGCCAGTGGAAGGGAGAACAGTAGCAGGTGATCCTATGAGCTGAAGATAACAGTATGGCAGTGGAAGGGAGAACAGTAGCAGGTGATCCTATGAGCTGAAGATAACAGTATACCAGTGGAAGGGAGAACAGTAGCAGGTGATCCTATGAGCTGAAGATAACAGTATGGCAGTGGAAGGGAGAACAGTAGCAGGAGACCCAACTGTGGTTTGTGACTACTATGATTTGCCATTGTAGACAATTCTATTGCAGTAATTTCGTTACCAATTTGGTAACAGAATTAAGTGTTAATCACGTAATAATTCATAAACAAAGTTGATATCAGTAACACACTATAACTAATTGGTAGGTCTACCTATACTTGTTACTTCTGTGAACTTTCATCATGCTCCCCCCTCATGAGGGAGCGAAATGAGAAAATATCTTAAAGATATGTGGGTTTTTGGTAACAGAATTACAAGGCACAAGGCAATGTTTCTTAAACTTACAGAAGGTAAATAATTTATCCCAAACTAAAAATGTGTTATTATTAATTGGCAGGGGTCTTTACCTCGTCACTATTGTGTTTTTATGTATTTCTAATACCTTTTTCCAGGTAGATGTTGTCCAATACCCCTTTACATCTGTTTGACCAGAATTCAAAGACTTTGCTTATTCCACATATTTTACGATGGAAAATATAGACTCTTGGCTTTCATTTTTTTATTTGTATTTGTATGGATCCCCATTAGCTGCTGCCTCGTGGAGTCCAGAAAAATGAAGGCAGTTATATCAAACTTTTAAAACATTACAATACATTTCACAACAGATTTCACAACACATTAAGTGTATGCTCTCAGGCCACAATCTAGTATCACGTCTACAACACAAAATCCATGTGTACGGTGTGTGTGTGTGTGTGTGTGTGTGTGTGTGTGTGTGTGTGTGTGTGTGTGTGTGTGTGTGTGTGTGTGTGTGTGTGTGTGTGTGTGTGTGTGTGTGTGTGTGTGTGTGTGTGTGTGTGTGTGTGTGTATAGTGCGTATGTTGTTTGACTATTTGACATGCTCCTATGAACTTCACATGGGTCCTTTTTCATGGAAATGCACATATGCAAACAGGCTATAGGCTACAGGTGTGCAATACACCAACAATAAATACTGGCTATATGACAATAATAAGATCCAATTCAATTGTTGGAAGCATCAAAAGTTTTTATTTTTTATATAAGTCTACTTTTTGCTCGGAGCACCTGGTTGCATATTTAGGCATGCAAGTAAATGTGACTGGATGTTGTAGAATAAACATGAACATGTAACAAAACAAACACTTTCAAAGATAGTGATGGCAAACTGATAATATGTCTTGCATTATACTCTGACACAAATTAGCATGTGGTCCTTTCTATCTTAATTAAACACAATGCCAACAGGGATGCAAGTTCTTTGGGGGGAAAAACGGTATACCTCAATCAACTACTGTTATAGAAAAAAATACAACTTACTTTGTGTTTGTGTGTGTGTGTGTGTGTGTGTGTGTGTGTGTGTGTGTGTGTGTGTGTGTGTGTGTGTGTGTGTGTGTGTGTGTGTGTGTGTGTGTGTGCGCGTATGTGTGTGTGTGCCTCTCTGTTGATTGTGACAAGGGTAATTAGCTATCTCTCTCCTCTTCGTGGCGTGAGTGTCCAAATCCTGTTGCATTTTCAACATCACTTCGATTACAAAAGTGCTTTGATCAAGTTTGAAAAGTAATTTCCTATAATCACCACCTTTATCACCTTCATTTGTACTTCTAAAGTTCTTGTTTTCTTGTTTCTCCTAACATCTTCAAATGTTTAGCTAGACAAAAGGTTAGCTAGAGGTACTTAAAGGGGCAATCTGCAGTTGCTACATCCATTTTCTGGACTTATAAATGAATGATATGTACTCATTGATTCTATAACTTATAAAGGCCTCATGAGCTTAGTTCAACTGTCGTACCCCATCAGAACCCAAAATAAAAGCTTGTTTTACGTCAATGTTTGTAAACAAAGTAAATGTAAACAAACACTCTATAGCCTCAAAACTTGGTTAAAACGTACATTATAATATCATGGATGGCCACTCCTTGAATCCATAGCTCTGTCTATGAATTTGAGAGTGGTTACATTTCTCCAGCCCCATCCCTCAGCTTTCCACCAAAACATGGGCGGGGGTGCACTTTTTTATTGCTTAAATTACTGATTGACGCTTTAACTGACCCAACTAATATGAACCATATTTTTTCCCTCTCTCAGACTCTCCCTGCCCAGGCTTGGTGGAAGGACATCCAGGCTGCCAGCTAAGGTGTGTGGGCTCTGGTTGGATACTGCCCTGAGACTGAACCCCTATTTACTGATGGTGAGTAATGATTTCTCTTTCAGGCAGAGATTCCAGGGACTGGAAGTGGAATCGAGGGAAGGTGTGTCTCCACTCGCCCACGACTTCAGAAGTCAGTGTCTCAACTCTCAAGGTAATATATCACTGCCAAGTCAGTGCCCACCCAGCAAACCAGGAACATTCCCAGAACATTAGCCAAGATGATCAATAAATTCAAATTAGGGTTATTTTTTAAATTAAATTTATTTATTTAACTAGGCAAGCCAGTTACGAACAAATTCTTATTTACAATGACGGCCTACCCCAGCCAAACCCAGACAACACTAAGCCAATTGTGCACCACCCTCTGGGACTCCCAATCACAGCCAGTTGTGATACAGCCTGGAATCAAACAAGGGTCTGTAGTGACACCTCTAGCACTGAGATGCAGTGCCTTAGACCGCTGCGCCACTTGGGAGCTTCTATCTAACATCAGGATGATAACATCCCCCCCAAAGTTCAAAGAATGTTTTTTATAAAATAATATAAAAATGAAATATCCTTGGAATGTCTGTAATAACCACCACAGAACATTCCCCAAAAGGTATCATAGGTTTCCAGGTAATGTAATGACACAATGTGTCAGTAATGTAATACCATCAAAAGTAAGTTGGTTCTGTGAAAGTTCCCACAACATTCGTTAGGTTGAGGCAAATGCTCTCGTTACACAAAAACTGTCCAGCTGTACTGATGATTAGAGAATGTTTGTACAAAACATTTGCCTGATGTTACAAGAACGTTCCAAGAACCCATTTAATCTGTTCTTAAAGGTTCAAAGTCCTAAATAACTGTTGTCTCCATATTAGGTTAGTTTTAGTTGTGTTGATGTTGCTGATGCTTTGGTAACCCTTTCTGTGATCTGTCTAAGTGTAATGCATTATGAATGGCATTTAAAGTGCCATTATTTTGGCCCTTAGTGCTAGTCCTACTAAGGATTACTTTAACATATGAAGGCTTATTAAAACAGGCATGATAAACGCATACTGACTAAATGTATTAATTAAGCTTCACAAACAGGTGACATTATGCATTATAAGGCTAACTACACTGAAAAAACTATAAATGCAAAATGTAAAGTTCTGGTCCCATGTTTCATGAGCTGAAAGAAAAGATCCCAGAAATGTTCCATATGCACAAAAAGCTTATTTCTCTCAAATGGTGTGAACAAATATGTTAACATCCCTGTTAAGAAGCATTTTACCCTTTGTCAAGATAATCCATCCACCTGACAGGTGTGGCTTATCAACAAGCTGATCAAACAGTATGATCATTACACAGGTACACCTTGTGCTGGGTACAATAAAAGGCCACTCTAAAATGTGTCATTTTGTCACACAACACAATGCCACAGATGTCTCAAGTTTTGAGGGAGTGTGCAATTGGCATGCTGACTGCAGGAATGTCCACCAGAGCTATTGCCAGAGAATTGAACGTTAATTTCTCTATCATAAGCCGACTCGTTTTAGAGAATTTGGCAGTGTGTCCAACCGGCCTCACAACCGCAGACCATGTGTAACCACTCCAGCCCAGGACCTCCACATCCGGCTTCTACACCTGCGGGATCGTCTGGGGGGGCTGGCTCCCAATTAGGTGGGCCTATGCCCTCCCAGGCCCACCTACAGTATAGCTGCACCCCTGCCCAGTCATGTGAAATCCATATATTAGGGCCTAATTAATTGTTTTTATTGACTGATTTCTTGATATGAACTGTAACTCAGCAAAATCTTTGAAATTGTTGCATATTGCGTTTATATTTTTGTTCAGTGTAAAGGAGCTTATGACTCCTTGTAACAGACAATACAAATGAATAAGAGCAGATGAATGCACTAATAATAATACATTGCACACAAAGGCTGGATAGGAGTTTTTTAAATATTCAGACAAGGACAAAGGTGTCCCATTGTCAGATAATTTTACCAAGGCATCACACTGAGAGCTTTGTGTTGGTGTCAAGAGGTCGAGTAGAGAGGTCATCTAACATCACTCTGATTCTTCTTACACAACCCTCTTAGAACCATAAGTGCCAACCAAGTCTGAGTGCGGGGCCCGGGGTCCCATGCGCCAAGGCCTAGTAATTCAGCCTGTCACAGTGGTTGTAGCCGAGGTTGACAATGCAATCTGGAGCTCTGCAGAACACTTTCATGGATAATAGAATGTGAAACTCCAGTCACAAAATCACATCTGTGGTATTGCTTCCACACCCCATTAGAGTACCATCATAATCCTTTTCAAAATAAGAGACACATAAGACTGGATGTATTTGCCCATTCAATGTCTGAAATAATCATGCTTAGTTCTCATGCACATATTGACATTTACATATTTCCCCTGTTTTCTCCAATACCATATTTCACATATAAATGTATGACAATTTGATAAATCGATGCAATTTCAGCAATATCTGGGTGAGATGTGTCTTCTGTGCACAGATGTGCCATGATACACACAAGCCCGTTGGGAGAATGTTTTATGGAATGTTTCCACTTATTCCAACCATAAATCATGCTGTAACTTCATTTGGCAGTGGCAATGACATGGTTGACATATGGGGCTGGATGACTATCCGTGTGCATCATGTTTGATTATGTTAATGTGCATGTGACACATAGCTATTTTGGCTTGAATGTTGATCATGCTTGGTGACTTAAAATAAAATGATATTTGAATATGCCTATACACATACTTAGCCTGGAATTCAAAGATAATTGTTCAGTTTCACTATTGTTTCAAGAAGGATAGGGTTCCTGGTTTACCATATCAATTTATTGAGATGTAGTCAGCTCAATTTCCATTGAAAAGGTTCTGTGTTTGGTAGAATAACTTGAAGGAATATGCTTTTACAACACTGTTCAGTTTAGAAAAAAATGTGGTACAATTTGATAATGTGCGTATTGATGAGCAAAATATGAATAATTTCCCGAAAACATAGATTATTGTATTAGTATGTATTTGTAATACCTCCTCTGTTAATGGTGACTTACTTGCATGATGATTTGCAGGACTTGACTGACTAATTTCAGTGATGCAAAATTCTGAACAGTAGGAAGGGGGACATTCGATATCCCCCCAACCCCAATTCATTTCAAGTCAAGGACATTTATATCCAGCGAATGGAATCAGACGAGGCAGATTGTCTGTCTCCACTCTCGCTCTGGAGGAGCTTTCTGCGGGGCTTTTGATTGGTTCGTCCTGTGATTGTATGTAAATCGGATCGGGACGCAGCCAGTAGGTGAGGTTGGAGCTGGTGGCTGGTGCCTCAGTGGCACAGGAGACAAGAGAGTGAGTTTAGACCGCTGCTTCTAACGGAGCTGTCTACTCCTCCGGTGGTGCTGTGCTGAAGATCAGGGATTCGCTCTTTATACAAAATGGTTGATGGTATTCGAAAAGGATTTACAGACTACCCGTTTATAAACTTATTCTAAGGTCTATTGTGTGGATTTCTAGTTACAAACGGTGGATTTCATCTGACCCATTTGACATATAGTTGTGAACTACAGTTTCTTTTTCTAATCTCGTGCGGATTATCCTTCTGGATGGTTTGCGTCTGGACATACAGGTAAAACACAATAGACATGGATATTTCTAGTGTTTCTTCTGCTAAAAACAAATGAAAAATGTGAAATGTGAATATAAATATACAACATAGTCCACTGAAAGTGCACCTTACATAAAAGTGTGTTTCATTTATCCTCGAACTGCAATGTAATCGACATCAAGGGCAAACCCCTCCGTAAAACTATTTCCCCATTACCTGAAACCTGTCCTCTTATTTAAATACAATATTCTAAGAATATATGTATCGGGTTTGGGATTTAGTTTACTTACCACAGGTCTTGATAAACTCATCTATGCCGTCTGAACTGGAGGCAATAGGCTACAGTTCAGTTGATGGCAATGAAGTTGTGAGTTGAGTATGCATGGTTTACTCTGTTAGTGCGCTATAGGCTACTCCGCTACTGTAGCCTGCTAGAATTCCGTGAGGGGTAGCCTAGTTCTGAAACAAAGTCAATATTTTGGGGAATGTCAGGGACGCTCCATGCCAGTGCTTCGTGCGTTTAATTTCGCTGCATAGTATTAGCGTGTTATTTTTTTCTTTAGCACACTAATCCTTGAGTGACACCGTTAGCGGCTGAGGGATTATACTCGAGTTTTATTTTCATCCTCTCTCTCGCTGCGCGTGACTCATTTAGCTATAGGCATAGTCTTGTATGAGACCGTGATGGCCATTCATTCTATATGTTTGATTCCCCCCTCTGAATTGTTGTACTGTATTTTAGTCTTTAAATCCGACTGGATAGTGCTTCTCGGTTTGAATAAACTCTTAAGTATTTCATTGTTTTATTCCAATGACCTCTTTGTTGTTTAAATGGGTTGATTGGAGAAAATCTACCCAATGTGTTTTTGGATTGTCTGTCTCTGACAGGCCTATAATGACCCTCTACTTCTCTCTGCCCCTTGCCATCCAAACTGGAAGGTAACAGTCATTAGAAACTCATTAGAAACTCCCAGACTATTAATGAAAGGGTAGTGCTTTTTGAATTAGGGATGCATAGGCCATCTCCCCAAACTTTCCAGATATATTTCAACCTTCTTTGCCATTTCACTACACAGCTCAACCTCTCATGTCAGGTACAGCCATTGCATTTAAAGAAAGCCTGCAGAGCCACATTGATTCAAGTTCGTTAGAAGGCTAAGAATATGGAGTTGCATTTAAAGAAAGCCGGCAGAGCCACATTGATTCAAATTCATTAAAAGGCTATGAATATGGAGAAGATGCTTTTAACAGTCATTCAACCAGTAACACTATTAATATTCAAGCATCGCCCATGCTGTTCACTCACTCTATCGATCAGCTGTTTCTAATTGTGAGCTTCCATTTAATGGGTTTGTGCCAACAGACAGACTCATAAACAGACAGACAGACAGACAGACAGACAGACAGACAGACAGACAGACAGACAGACAGACAGACAGACAGACAGACAGACAGACAGACAGACAGACAGACAGACAACTCTTACCCTACGAGGTCCGGAACCTGCCGGTTTTCTGTTCTATCTAATAATTAATTGCACCCACCTGGTGTACCAGGTCTAAGTCAGTCCCTGATTAGAGGGGAATAATGAAAAAACCCAATGGAACTGGCTTCTAGGTCCAGAGTTGAGTTTGAGGGCTTTATACTTTCATCAACTAGTTTCTATCAGTGTCTTTTGAAGTTGTGGATGGCCTGTAGTGGGATGAATGTTACATGAGTGATGATGAGGCAAGTGACCTATAACAACTCTCTTTACATAAACAGGTATGTAGGTATACAAGCATGCATGATACAACATTTCACACATCCACTCCCCCCCCCCCACACACACACACACACACACACACACACACACACACACACACACACACACACACACACACACACACACACACACACACACACACACACACACACATCCACACACACACACACACACAGAATAGCACCTCATAATCAGCACATGTTGACGTAATAATGTTGTTGGAATACCAAACATAATACATTCCTCTGTAGACAGGCATTGATGAAACAGCAGGAATTAATGTGCGCTCTGCCTCTCGTTACAATGACTTGGCAATTACCCTGGGGACAAAACCAACGCGTGCACATTCGCTACTCAAAGTGGCATATTTCTTTCCCGAAAGGAAATCATCAGGAATCTCAGCCTGTATTCATGAAGCGTCTAGGACTTCTGATCTAGGATCAGGTCCCCGCAGTTTAATCATTGCTATCTAAAAAAGCAAAACTGATCCCAGATTAGTACTGCTTTTCTGATATTCCTGAATTTCGTCCCTAGTCAGGGTAGTGGTGGTAGTGTTGGTATGGATGGTAGTGGAAAGCCATGCTTCTATTGCTCTTGTAAAGCAAAGTCATTTCACTTTCATTTCATTGTCTATTTCTTCAGTTCTTTTCTCAGCTTTAGTATAGAGATAATGACAAGGTATTTTCTTGTATCTAGACTACTGGTAGTGATGGTGGTGATGGTCGTGATAGTAGTGGTGGTAGGGATGCTAGTGATGGTGCTGATGGTGGTTATGGTAGTGATGGTTGTGGTGATAGTGATGGTCAGGATGGTAGTGGTGGAAGTAATGGCAGTGATGGTAGTGATGGTAGTGGTGGTAGGGATGGTGGTGATGGTGGTCATGGTGGTGATGGAAGTGGTGGTAGGGATGGTAGTGATGGTATTGGTGGTAGTGATGGTGGGGATGGTGGTGATGGTATTGATTGTAGGGATGGTGGTGATGGTAGGGATGGTTGTGATGGTGGTGATGGTAGTGGTGGTAGTGATGGTATTAATGGTTGTGGTGGTAGTGATGGTCATGGTGGTGATTGTAGTTATGGTAGTGATGGTGGTGATGGTAGTGATGGTAGTGGTGAAAGGGATATTAGGGATGGTGGTGATGGTGGTCATGGTGGTGATGGAAGTGGTGGTGGGGATGGTGGTGATGGTAGCGATTGTGGTGATGGTTGTGATGGTGGTGATGGTTGTGATGGCAGTAATGGTAATGAGGGTAGTGATAGTAGTGATGGTTGTGATGGTTGTGATGGTAGTGGTGGTAGGGATGGTAGTGATGGTTGTGATGGTAGTGGTGGTAGTGTTGGTATGGATGGTGGTGGAAAGCCATGCTTCTATTGCCCTTGTAAAGCAAAGTCATTTCACTTTCATTTCATTGTCTATTTCTTCAGTTCTTTTCTCGGCTTTAGTATAGAGATAATGTCAAGGTATTTTCTTGTATCTAGACTACTGGTAGTGATGGTGGTGATGGTGGTGATGGTAGTGATGGTAGTGGGGGTAGGGATGGAAGTGATAGTGGTGCTGATGGTGGTAATGGTAGCGATGGTAGTGGTTTTAGTGATGGTAGGGATGGTGGTGATGGTAGTGATGGTTGTTGTGGTAATGATGGTCAGGATGGTAGTGGTGGAAGTAATGGCAGGGATGGGAGTGATGGTAGTGGTGGTAGTGATGGTGGGGATTCTGGTGATTGTAGTGATGGTTGTGATGGAATTGATGGTAGTGATGGTAGAGATGGTGGTGATGGTAGGGATGATTGCGATGATACTGACAGTTTGAATGGTATTGGTGGTAGTGATGGTGGTGATGGTAGTGGTGGTAGTGATGGTAGGGATGGTTTTGATGGTGGTGATGGTAGGAATGGTTGTGATGGTAGAGATGGTGGTGCGTAGTGATGGTAGTAATGGTAATAAGGGTAGTGATGGTGGTGATGGTGGTGATGGTAGGGATGGTTGTGATGGTAGAGATGGGGGTGTGTAGTGATGGTGGTGATGGTGGTGATGGTTGTGGTGGTAGTGGTAGTGGTGGTAGGGACGGTAGGGATGGTGGTGATGGTAGTGGTGGTAGTTGTAGTGGTGGTAGGGACGGTAGGGATGGTGGTGATGGTAGTGGTGGTAGTTGTAGGGATGGTGGTGATAGTAGTCATGGTAGGGATAGGAGTGATGGTTGTTTTAGGGATGGTGGTGATTGTAGTTATGGTAGGGATGTTGGTAATGGTAGTTGTGGTAGTGATGGTAGGGATGGATGTGATGGTAGTGATGGCAGGGATGGTAGTGGTGGTAGGGATGTTGGTGATGGTAGTGAAAGTAGTTGTGGTAGTGATGGTAGTGATGGTAGTGCTTGTGGAGATGGTAGGGATGTTAGTGGTGGAAGTGATGGTGGTGATTGTAGTGATGGTAGTGATGGTGGTGATGGTAGGGATGGTACTGATGGTAGTGATAATTAGGGATTTGGTGATGGTAAGGATGGTGGTGATGGTAGTGATGGTTGTGATGGTAGTGATGGTAGGGATGGCAGTGATGGTGGTGATGGTATTGATTGTGGGATGGTAGTGATGGTAGGGATGGTGGTGGTGATGGTAGTGGTGGTAGTGATGGTGGTGATGGTAGTGGTGGTAGTAATGGTAGGGATGGTAGTTATGTTATTGATGGTAGTGGTGGTAGTGGTAGTGGTGTTGATAGTGATGGTAGTGGTGGTAGTGGTGGTAGTTGTGGTAGTGATGGTGGTGATGGTGGTGATGGTAGGGATGGCAGTGATGGTGATGATAGTAGGGTTTGTGTTGATGGTAGGGATGGTTGTTATGTTATTGATGGTAGGGGTGGTAGTGGTAGTGGTGTTGATAGTGATGGTAGTGGTGGTAGTTGTGGTAGTGATGGTGGTGATGGTAGGGATGGCAGTGATGGTGGTGATAGTAGGGATTGTGTTGATGGTAGGGATGGTTGTTATGTTATTGATGGTAGTGATGTTTGTGATGCTAGTGATGATGGTGATGATAGGGATGGTAGTGATGGTAGTGATTGTGGAGATGGTAGGTATGTTATTGGTGGAATTAATGGTGGGGATGGTAGTGATGGTAGGGGTGGTACGGGTGCTAGGGGTGGTAGGGATTGTAGTGATGCTAGTGGTAGGGATGGTGATGCTAATGGTGGTAGTGATGGTAGGGATGGTGGTGATGGTAGTGAGGGTAGTGGTGGTAGTTGTGGTAGTGATTGTGGAGATGGTAGGGATGTTATTGGTGAAAGTGATGGTAGGGGTGCTAGGGGTGGTAGGGATTGTAGTGATGCTAGTGGTAGGGATGGAGATGATGGTAGTCAATGGTAGGAATGTTTGAGTGGTAGTTGTGGTAGGGATGGTAGTGATGGTTATGACGGTAGTGATGCTAGTGATGGTATTGTTGGCATGTATGGTAGTGGTTGTAGGGATGGTAGGGATGGTGGTGATGGTAGTGATGGTAGGAGAAGTAGGGATGGTAGGGGGGAAAGGGGATGAAATTACGAATAGAATACCACAGCGAGGGAGTAAATGTTTTGCAAAAACTTGTATCATACTACTCTACCCTGATCCTCAATGCTTAAACTGGGTCTGGGAAACCGGACCAAAGTGTTTAGGGTGAGGGATTAGTGGTCAGTTAGGGACTTAACTTACTGTAACATTTGCCTGACAGTGTGTTGGAATAGGGGTTATTTATGGCTATAGCCTGGCAAAGTCACTATTTGATGGGCTATGAGAAATACACCACGTATACCCCTTCAAATTAGTGGATTCGGCTATTTCTGCCACACCAGTTGCTGACAGGTGTATGAATTTGAGCACACAGTCATGAAATCTCCATAGACAAACATTGGCAGTAGAATGTCCTAACCGAAGAGCTCAATGACTTTCAACATGGCACCATCATCGGATGCCACCTTTCCAATAAGTCAGTTTGTCGAATTTCTGCCCTGCTAGAGCTGCCCCGGGCAACTACAAGTGCTGTTATTGTGAAGTGGAAACGTCCAGGAGCAACAACGGCTCAGCCGCAAAGTGGAGACTGCCGAGTGCGGAAGCGTGTAGTGCGTACAAATCGTCTGTCCTCGGTTGCAACACTCACTACTGAGTTCCAAACTGCTTCTGGAAGCAATGTCAGCGCAAGAACGGTTCGTCGGGGGCTTCATGAAACGGGTTTCCATGGCCAAGCAGCCACAAACAAGCCTTAAATCACCATGCGCAACGCCAAGCATTGGCTGGAGTGGTGTAAAGCTTGCTGCCATTGGACTCTGGAGCAGTGGAAACGCGTTATCTGGAGTAATGAATCACGCTTCACCATCTGCATTTGGCGGTTGCCAGGCGAACGCTACCTGCCCAAACGCATAGTGCCAACTGTAAAGATTGGTGGAGGAGGAATAATGGTCTGGGACTGTTTTTCGTGGTTCGGTCTAGGCGCCTTAGGTCCTGCGAAGGGAAATCTTAACGCTACAGCATACAAAGACATTCTGGATGATTTTGTGGGTCCAATGTTGTGGAAACAGTTTGGGGAAGGCTCTTTCCTGTTTCAGAATGACAATGCCCCCATGCACAAAGCCAGGTCCATATAGAAATGGTTTGTTGAGATCGGTGTGGAAGAACTTGACTGGCCTGCACAGAGCCCTGACCTCAACCCCATCAAACACCTTTGTGATGAATTGGCCTAATTGCCCAACATTAGTGCCTGACTTCACTAATTCTCTTGTGGCTGAATGGAAACAAGTCCCCACAGCAATGTTCCAACATCTAGTTGAAAGCCTTCCCAGAAGAGTGGAGGATGTTATAGCAGCGAAGGGGGAACCAACTCCATTTTAATGCCCATGATTTTGTAATGAGATGTTCAATGAGCAGGTGTCCACATACTTTTGGTCATGTAGTGTTGCTTGTTGACTTTGACTGACTTTCTCTCAATTAGGTCTATGTGGGACCGATGAATAACACAGCCTAGGAATGCTATTGTAGGACATAAAGAGAGCAGTTACAGATGAGGGTGTTTACATCTCAATGAACATGTTAGCACTTAGCTTAGTGAGTCATTCAAAAACTGTAAGAATCCAACTGTAATAGTGTGGTTCATTATTTCTTATTTTTCCTTTCAAGTTCACTTCATTGTGGCACAGCAATGCTATTTGCTCAAAGTGTGGATTTCCATCAGTGCAGTATTAATCCCAGCCATGATGTACTACTTTCATTAGTGCAACATTATCACCTTTTCAGGGATCCAGTATTAATGTAAACATGTGACATGTTTATACATGGAGCTCAAGCTGTCTGCTGAGTACAGTATGCCTGTCTTTAACCCTGTGTGGGTTGATCCTTTTGGTCTTGAAGGCAGATGGTCAGGTCGCTGTTATCTAGTTCATTATCTTGTTCATTGTGATGGGGGAGGGTTAACGGGTTAACACAAGCTCAGCCCCTGTGGCTGTGTGGTAATCCTGTATGTACAGTAGGGTGTGTGTGACTGTGTGTGCTTGTGTGGTGCATATGTATGTGTTTGTGTGTGGTTATTGGGTGGAGATCAAAACACTGAATGTTGTTGTCTTTGCTGTTTGCTCTCTGGTTATTATGTAGGGGACCAGCAGGCCATTGCCATTGACCGTGCTGAGGAGTCTGACCATGCGTCACATTTTAATAGTTGCACGTGTCACGACTAGCTGCACATCACAGCACTGGCCAAGTGTGACTACATTGTTCTGGCCTTCTTTATATATCACCGTGTTTATGTAATGTTGTGTATCGTTCGTGGAAAGCCCTGCTTCTATTGTTCTTGCATAGCAAAGTAATTTCACTTTTATTTCAATGCCTAAGTATTTTCTTGTATCTACAGTACAATATATGAGCATGTATTGCTGCAACAATCCCACTGAAGGTGTGACATTCAGTCCTTTGAGACATAGATTGTTATTTTTCCCAAGGCCAGTAACTTTATCACAGGTGGTTGTCCAAAACCAGGTGAATAATGCAACACACTCTGAGGATAAATGAAGTTACATTTTAGTAAGCAATAGTTGTCACAGCTGTCGTATGAAGGAGATACACACGCACAGCGTGTGTATCGTTCCACATTTAATTTAAACTGTGAAACTATGTAAGACATACAAATAAACTAATAAACAAAACAACAAACCGTGACGAAGAGGTGCAACATACACTACCTCAAAATATAATCTCCCACAAACCCAGGTGGGAAAAACAACTACTTAAATATGATCCCCAATTAGAGACAACGATGACCAGCTGCCTCTAATTGGAGATCATCCCCCCAAAAAACAACATAGAAAAACAGAAACTAGAACCACACAACATAGAACATTTTAACTAGACAAAACCCCCTGTCACGCCCTGACCTACTCTACCATAGAAAATAAAAGCTTTCTATGGTCAGGACGTGACAATAGCAAGTCATTGACCACAGTGTAAGACCAGTAAAAGTAAGCCTTGCATTCGAAATGGCTTGTAGTGCATTCATACCCAATATATTTAAGTATTATGAGACTTCTAGTACATTGAATGGTGCTTTTATCCAAATTGAATTGACGGCAATATCTCGTTGACTGCTGATAATGTTGTTGCATTCTGCTGGTGGTGCTGAGAGCTGAGAGATAATCACTGCTGACACGCTTGGTCATAGAAATTCCACATTTCATTTTCAAGTGTTTCAGGATTTCCAAGGATAATTTATCAAAGGTCACCTTTGGAGAGGAGGGCTTTGTCGCCACAGTGTGTTACTTGTAGATGTGATCTAAGCATTCATCTGTGCTGGTTTATTTTAGAACCGACTGAATACATGGAGGAAAGAGGGGAACTTGTTAATATAAGGATACTGTAATTCGCTTGGAAACAGTTATATTTGTATGTAGAATGTTTTTGTTTCGTATGTGCAGATGATAGAAGTCTGGCTTTACGGACAGACAGATTGATGGACATGCCAGTCAGGGAGACGGACAGAGCCACATGCACGCACGCACGCACGCAAGCATGCACGCACACACACACACTTCCGAAGCATTTGGACATTTCTCCTTCAGCGGACACATTTATCTTCAGTGCGGGGGAGGGGGGGATGCAATACGCAAAGCATACGTTCAAAGCTCATGTGATCACATTTTATGTGTTGTGATGATATCTGAATGAAACCAGATAACAGCCTCAGAAAAAGGATTTGGGATAACAAATAATGCTCTCACAACATGTAGACCACAAACGCACACAAAGGGCTGTCTCCTCGCTCATCTCTTGTCTGGTGGGGTACGCGTGCGCCGGCGTTATCCGCCTGCCATTTAGAAGCTGTGTTACTCATGTATTGAGTCAGGGATATTTATTGTTTGTTCGGTGTCCATTTTAGGACACCCTCAGCCTCTTGGCTCACCACTCACAATGAGGGCTGAGAGGGTGAGCGTACAACTCTGTTTCCTCCATATGCATTTGGTGGCTGTGTTTCTCACAAGGAGAGGTGAGGCTTGAGGTTGTCCTAGAATGGGCACCGTACATCTGCCCATAGGCCAGGAAAAGTCTTCTGGTTCCTCTCTTATCCTTTTAAGACGGGCACATGATTGATGCCCCATGGCTTAGGTCATGTGACCACTCATGGACATGCTGGAAGGATGCTAATAATTGCCCTGTAGGTAGAGGGATTGTCTAAGGACAGTCTATTTGTCTATGTCTATGGGGTCAATGGGACAGATCTCTCAGGGCCTTTTCATCTGAATGACTGTTACTCATGTATAGGATGATAAACCTCAGTCACATACTGATACTTTAAAGTGGTGTGGTTGTGAGAGGTGTCACTCATCTACTGTTCAGAGATCACAACAAGACGGCACATGGAAATGTTACGTTTGCGTACCGTCAGCTTAGTTTTTTAATGCAGTATGAGGAAGACAGCACAAATGACTTTATGAAGTGTCTATGCATCACAGAAGGGATTGTACCTTTAATATAACGTAACTACTGAGAGTCGTTTCATCCATTGCACCATCAAAACCTTCAGATAACTGACAATGTAAAGGCTGCAACTGGGCAGAATCCACAGTAGTTTTCAGAGCATACAACTGTAAGCTCAGCAGCGAGTCAGGCAGCGAAAGAGACACCACATAAGAGGGACACCTTTTCTACCCATACGTTCAAATAAACATCTGTTGTCATGTCGTTGAAGATTAATACTTTCCAAGTACACATTACATGTTTTTGTCTGTGCACTCATGCTTAGAAATATTCTATCTATTTTACTACACAATGCTTTTAATTTGTGGAAATGTATTGAGATATTTGAGAGGTCCATATGTTTTCTATATGTGTAGTCAGAGGGACACGTTGGTATTGGTGTAGAGTTCCCATATAAACCATGCACATATTGCCTAGAGGCTGCAATTTTCAACACATTATCTATCTTCCAAGTATATAGTATGTGGTAATAATACTAAGTAACAATATGAGTTTTATATGTTCTGTATGTTCTGACCGAGTTAGTGTGAGGAATATGAGTTGAAGGCACATACACCACGTTGCAGGTAGGCAAAAGGCAACATTGGGTTCTGATGAGAAGTAGGTTTGAGCAGGGGCAAGTTTGGGCAACATATTCAGAAAGATTATCTCTCTTAGCCAACACGTTCAGAAAGATTATATCTCTTGGGCAACATATTGAGAAAGATTATATCTCTTGGGCAACATATTCAGAAAGATTATATCTCTTGGGCAACATATTCAGAAAGATTATATCTCTTGGGCAACATATTCAGAAAGATTATATCTCTTGGGCAACATATTGAGAAATATTATATCTCTTGGGCAACATATTCAGAAAGATGATATCTCTTGGGCAACATATTCAGAAAGATTATATCTCTTGGGCAACATATTCAGAAAGATTATATCTCTTGGGCAACATATTCAGAAAGATTATATCTCTTGGGCAACATATTCAGAAAGATTATATCTCTTGGGCAACATATTCAGAAAGATTATATCTCTTGGGCAACATATTCAGAAAGATTATATCTCTTGGGCAACATATTCAGAAAGATTATATCTCTTGGGCAACATATTGAGAAAGATTATATCTCTTGGGCAACATATTGAGAAAGATTATATCTCTTGGGCAACATATTCAGAAATATTATATATCTTAGGCAACATATTCAGAAAGATGATCTCTCTTGGGCAACATATTCGGAAAGATTCGATTCTATATTTTCTCCACAGTGGGTTTATTGTATATATTCTATATGTAGGTTGTTAGGAGAAAGAACAAGACAGCAAAATAAGCTCAACTCCTGTGAGAGTTACAGAGTTAAGAGCACAGCAGTAGTGCCGGAGGTTCAGTGCTGCTTTGAAACTGAAGGACCTCTCCCATCCCTTTATCTGCGTCAGCTACAATGTTGTCGGGCAGTGGGAGTGAGAGAAGTGCCACGATAACTCTAGGAAAGAAGACGTGGGAGAATGTTTGTGTGGCAGACACACAGAGCACAGCAGATGTTCCACTGTTCCCAGTGTGGATCTTGGAGACAAACAGCGGTAACTCCAACCCCAGAATTGATCTTTACACAGAAATACTGCTGAGCATGCTTAAAGAGATCTGCTCACCGGGGGATTGGATCTGTTTGCTGGAGTATATGGGAAAACACAAGTGGGAAGGAGTAGGAGTGTGGAGCGCTGGGATTGGGCAACTGTAGATCAATCACTTTACTAAATCATGATGTGAAGATCACTCAGTGGACTTATTTATTTCCCTGGTCAGGTCACATGGTCTGGACCAGTGGTTCCCAAACATTTTATAGTCCCGTACCCCTTCAAACATTCAACCTCCAGCTGCGTACCCCCTCTAGCGCCAGGGTCAGCGCACTCTCAAATGTTGTTTTTTACCATCATTGTAAGCCTGCCACACACACACACACACACACACACACACACACACACACACACACACACACACACACACACACACACACTATACAATACATTTATTAAACATAAGAATACATTTTTGTCACAACCCGGCTCATGGGAAGTGACAAAGAGCTATTAAAGGGCACAAATAATAATATAATAATAATCAATCATTTTGCTCTTTATTTAACCATCTTACATATAAAACGTTATTTGCTAATCGAAAATTGTGAATAACTCACCACAGGTTAATGAGACGAGTGTGCTTGAAAGGATGCTCTGCAATGTTGAGTTGTATTGGAGAGCGTCTCAGTCTTAAAGTGCCGACAATCCATTCTCACATAGGTACGTGGTTGCAAAGTGCATCAGTGTCTTAACAGCATGATTGCCAAGGCAGGATACTCTGAGCGCAGCCCAATCCAGAAATCTGGCAGTGGCTTCTGATTAAATTACATTTTCACAGAATCGCTTGTTGCTCTCTTGTTCAGATATCGGTAAGTGGACTGGAGGCAGGGCATGAAAGGGATAATGAATCCAGTTGTTTGTGTCATCTGTTTCGGGAAAGTACCTGCGTAATTGCGCACCCAACTCACTCAGGTGCTTCGATATATCACATTTGACATTGTCCGTAAGCATTGGTGTTCTTTTGCACACGAAAAATCATACAATGATGGAAAGACCTGTGTGTTGTCCTTGTTAATGCGGACAGAGAAGAGCTCCAACTTCTTATTTAGAGCCTCAATTTTGTCCCGCACATTGAATATAGTTGCGGAGGGTCGTTGTAATCCAAGATTCAGATCATTCAGGCAAGAAAAAACATCACCCAGATAGGCCAGTCGTGTGAGAAACTCGTCATCATGCAAGCGGTCAAACAACTAAAAATGATGGTCAGTTGTCACGCCCTGGCCAGTATAAGGGTTAATTGGTATTGTAGTTTGGTCAGGACGTGGCAGAGGGTATTCGTTTTATGGTATTCGGGGTGGTGTGTTTGTTGTAGGGGATTTGATTTGTGTATTTCCGGGGTTTTTGGGCACTGTTCCTTGTTATGTATGTCTATGATTGATCTAGCTGTTGTATATCTATGTGTGGTCAATTGGGGTTGGGACTCTCAATTGAAGGCAGGTGTTGTCATTTGCCTTTGATTGAGAGTCCCATATATTAGGGTGTGTTTGTATGTGTCTTTTGTGGGAGATTGTTGTGTGCACTGCGTTTGTTTGAGCCTGCCACACTGGTGCCGTTGTGAGTATTGTTTATTGTTTTGTTTTTCCTTCAAGTGGATACCTTACCTGTTTTTATCAGGAATAAACATGAGTGTCCACAATCCCGCTGCATTTTGGTCCTCCTTTCCTCAACACAAGGAAATACGTGACATCAGTAAAGAACTTTAAGCTCCTCTCTCATTTTTAAAAAACGTGTCAGTAATTTGCCCCTTGATAACCAGCACACTTCTGTATGTTGTAAAAGCGTTACATGGTCACTGCCCATATCATTGCATAGTGCAGAAAATATACGAGAGTTTAGGGAGCTTGCTTTAACAAAGTTAACCATTTTCACTGTCATGTCCAAAACATATTTCAAGCTATCAGACATTCCTTTGGCAGCAAGAGCCTCTCGGTGGATGCTGCAGTGCACCCAAGTGGCATAGGGAGCAACTGCTTGCACGCGCATTACCACTCCACTATGTCTCCCTGTCATGGCTTTTGCGCCATCAGTACAGATACCAACACATCTTGACCACCAACATCCATTTGATGTCACAAAGCTGTCCAGTACTTATAAAATATCCTCTCCTGTTGTCCTTGTTTCCAGTGGTTTGCAGAAGAGGATGCCTTCCTTAATTGACCCCCCATAAACGTAACGGACATATACCAGGAGCTGTGCCAGGCCCGCCACGTCTGTTGACTCATCCAGCTGTAACGCCTAGAATTCACTGGCTTGTATGCGAAGCAGTAATTGTTTCAAAACATCTCCTGCCATGTCACTGATGCATCGTGAAACAGTGTTGTGTTATGAAGGCATTGTCTGGGCCTTTCCCCCCAGCATTGTCCCAGCCATATCCACAGCAGCAGGAAGAATTAAGTCCTCCACAATAGTATGGGGCTTGCCCGTCCTAGCCACTCAGTACCTCACTATATAAGATGCTTCTAGCCCCTTCTAATTAATGGTATCTGTTGCTTTTATACATGTCTTACTACTCGAAGTCATCTTAATTCTCGCTCAAACACTCCTGTGGCTTATTTTTCAAATTGGCATGTTTTGTTTCTAAATGTCTGCACAAGAGGTTTCATCGAGTTGTGAGATAATACTTTTGCACTTAACACACTGTGGCTGAGGAAAGGCACTACTCCCAGTAAAAGTGAACCCCAAATCAATGTAGTTCTCATCATATTTGCACCACTTCGATGGTCCAGTGTCCCTGTCTGTTGTTCGGTGCTTTCCCGGGTAAGGGGGCAGTAGATCTTCGGCTGCAGCAGATTCATAACTGTCAGTGTCCATGCTAGCTGGGCTAACAACAAATGTATAATTACTGATGCTAGCATTGGATGTGCTCGTGGAAGCAGAACAACTTGTGTCGTCGACAGGTGCAGGTGTTGTACTGCTGGTAGTATAGCTGGTATGTGTCTCTATGAATGCGGGCCTTACTAAATGGACTTTGAAAATGTGAAGAATTTGTGTTTTTTTGTTAAAAAAATTATAATTTGTTTGTTTTATAAAAACAAATGTGAATCGCATTTTTATTTGGCGTACCCCCGACGGCATTGCGCATACCCATGGGGAATTCCTGGTCTCGACAATACTCTCTAGCCATCGCACAAAGAACAACACTTTCTCACCATAGCAACTCTACACATGTAGATCAACATAGAGAGATAAGCATATAGCTGACTCATAAACATGCAGTATTTTGAGTCAGGTTCACTCAACGGGCGATTTGCCAGCCCCCAAAAATGTAATTGCCTCTTAGTATGTCTATGGAAGAAAACCTCAGTCTCAAACCGCGTTAGTCAAATCATGTATATTTACGTCTCTGCCTCAACCTACAAGGTTAGAGGGTCAAATACGGTTAAACGATGTACAGGAGGTCATACAGTACAAACAAACCCCCTGCTGTAGTGAACCCCTGTGTACTGGTGCGTACATGCATGTAATAAGTAAAATCCCTCCACCTATCACAGTCCAGTCTCTCCAGTTGTCATGCAGTGCTGGTTCTATGGAGCGCAAAAACGGCTCAGATGGAGCTTTGCTGGGCACCTGTCAAAGTGGGATGTATTGTATACATTGTGAGTGCTAGGTAGTCATCATTTCAAAGTCAATGCCGAAGCTTAGACATGCTGTCTTGGATTTATAGCCACGAAACAGGCACCAAGTGCAGGCACCACTTTCAATCTCTCTCATTTTGCTCCCCACGCAAACACACACGGCTCTTAAGAGTTACGATTTGTCTCTCAAATGCAGCCTCTGATCAAATGAAAAAAGGATGTGGGTTTTACTTTAAAAGTGTTGCACTTCATTTGCCATCTTCCTGGAAGAAATCAAATGTTATGAAAATGAAGTTATCATGGAACAGCTGTAATTTCATTGACATAAAAAGAAACAGAACCAATCTTCATCAAATCTAAGCCCTATAACAAATATATTGCTTGGATCATTCTACTAATATTTTGGGACCCTGTTATTCAATCAATAATACATTTTATGTTATACATCAAACCAGTGGCGTAGAACAAGGATGATCCATACAGCCCATGCTATAATAAACTGTCATCTAACCAGCAACCACAGTATTACCATATCAGTAATGAGTTATGAGTATCAAGGGATGCAGGCTTACGCAACATAGAGGACATTGGTGGCGGATGAGGTGAGTTTGCCCCACAAGCGGTTGGAGCATCTGGAAAAAGCAGTATATAAATCCAATAATTTATTGTTATTATAAATATCCCCCCAGCACATGGCTATCCTCTACAAAAAATGACAGCATGAAAATAATATAGAGTTTTTGCTCCCTTTTCAGAATTTCTCTAGTTTTGCATATTTTTGATACTGAATGTTAGCAGATCTTCAACCAAAACCTAATATTAGATAAATGGAACCTGAGTTTACAAATAACCAAAAAAAATGATATTTATTTAATTAACAAAGTTATGCAACACCCAATTCTCCTGTGTGAAAAAGTAATTGCCCCCTTACACTCAATAACTGGTTGTGCCACCTTTAGCTGCAATGACTGCAACCAAATGCTTCCTGTAGTTGTTGATCAGTCTCTCACATCTCTGTGGAATTTTGGCCCACTCTTGAATGCAGAACTGCTTTAACTCAGTAACATTTGTGGGTTTTCAAGCTTTAACTGTTCGTTTCAAGTCCTTACATCTCAATTGGGATTAGGTCTGGACTTTGACTAGGCCATTCCAAAACTTCAAATGTGTTGCTTTTTAACCATTTTCATGTAGACTTGATTGTGTGCATTGGATAATTGTCTTGCTGCATGACCCAGCTGTGCTTCAGCTTCAGCTCACAGACGGATGGCCTGACATTCTCCTGTAGAATTCTTTGATACAGAGCATCATTCATGGTTGGTATGAGGTTCTTACTGTGGAATACAATGTTTGGTTTTCGGCAGACATAATGGGACCCATCTCGTCCATGTCTGTGACAGGAGCTATTATAAATACCACCCCACCCCAATCCACTTAACATTTAGACACCAGGGGGAAACAGTAGATTGATGACACTGGGAGATGTGCTATGGCCCAGACCTGGATTTAAATACTATTTGAACATTTTCAAATACTTTCAGTGTTTGCTTTAGTCTGCCTAATGTTCCAGTGTTTGCTTTAGTCTGCCTGATGTTCCAGTGTTTGCTTTAGTCTGCCTGATGTTCCAGTGTTTGCTTTAGTCTGCCTGATGTTCCAGTGTTTGCTTTAGTCTGCCTGATGTTCCAGTGTTTGCTTTAGTCTGCCTGATGTTCCAGTGTTTGCTTTAGTCTGCCTGGAGTTCCAGTGTTTGCTTTAGTCTGCCTGATGTTCCAGTGTTTGCTTTAGTCTGCCTGGAGTTCCAGTGTTTGCTTTAGCTTGCCTGGAGTTCCGGGGTTTGCACTTTTGCAATTATTCTATTGGTCCCATTGCACCAGACAAGCTCAGTCAAGGCCAGCTAAAGTATTTTAAATGATCTTAAATAGTATTTGAACCCAAGTCTGCTCTGTCCTCAACCAGAAAGAGTGGCATCGTCAACAAAAGGACCAGCGGGTGTCCTACCGTAGATGCAGAGGAAGCCAGCAAGTCACAAGAACACATTATGAACACTTCCTGGTCTTACAGCAGATCTTTGTAACACATTGCTTTTGTGAATTTGACCCTTGACCTATGGAAACAGCATGTGGGCACGAGCCCTGCCAGCGTTGTTTAGATATGTCTACTACTCAGAACAACAGGGGAATGGGGTCATACCCATGATGTCTGTTATACTAGGCTTGTGATGTGAGTAGGACTTTAAAGCAGCGACATTCACCAAAGTTCGGGCAGTGTTTCACTCAGTAGTACCTTTAGCTCTCATGTAGTTCTATTGAAAAAAGAGACACTGTAAAACAG
Organism: Salmo salar; assembly: GCF_965601325.2. NCBI lineage: Eukaryota > Metazoa > Chordata > Actinopteri > Salmoniformes > Salmonidae > Salmo > Salmo salar. The sequence continues at coordinate 26,907,019 of NC_138295.1, forward strand.
TGACTGGAACACATGTTGAAGCTGTTTTATGTTAGCCTGCGTTGTCTCTTTCCGTGGTTCCAAGGAAATAGCTTTTTAAGGAAATATTTTTTTTCCCACACATGGTGTTTGGTTTAATTGCCACCGTGCCAAGGTCAAACTTGTTTTCATACTGTGTAATGAATAATAAGAAGACAAGTGATATTCAGAATGTGACTTTATTGCTTTAGTACAGTAGATACTGTAGGAATAATTTTCTGGTGTGCCACTATATCTTCTGTAAATAGCATTTGGATGTTGCTATGTTGCAGCAACTGATGAAAATGTTTGTATTAAGCAATGTGTTCTATCTCACAGTTACTTATTTTTAACTAATGCCAATTCATCACCATCATTATCCTAATACATTGACTCTTTTGTCTTCCTTTATCTTTATTTGCCTATTTCCCTTTACTTGATTCCAAAGCAGATCTAATCTTCTTCGTTGAGTGTGAGGCACTTATTGAAAGCATTAGTTTAAACCAACGACATATTTGCAGTGCCCATTGTCTACACTAATTACAGCTTGGTTGATTTATGGTCTCAGGCCCCCAACCGATATTGAACTGCAGCCACGGTCGAAGGGGTCTGCCGAACTGCTCACTACTCTTTCTTTTTGTTTTTACAGGATCAGACCAATGAAGACACCCAGATGGTGCTTGCTGGCGTTCTTGTTGGGAATGGTCTCCCTCGGAGTGGGAGTGGGAGTGGGAGTGGGAGTCGTCGAGGGGAGGCCCGGCAAGGAGGAGGGATTCGTGCCGCCACCCTATCGACCTGTCGTGAGGTTCCGACACAAGGTATTGTATCATTCCTGTTCCTTTAGCCTTTCATAACAAGAGGACTCTGCAGTGTTGTGAAGATGATTACAATGGAGTTTCCCGAGAGTCAAGCTACTTTTGTTATTTCTTCAGGCTCAGGGATTTATTACTGGTGTTTTGCCAAGGAGACTTGAGCATCAAGTTAACATCAAATTTGGAAATTTATGTTGAATATATCTGATTGAAGTGAGGGGAGAAGGGGAATTTATTACAGGGGGCGTGAATACTAAAAGTGAACTGCCATTTTAGCAAAAACATCCAAGTTGAGAGTGTAATTGAAACTTTATCGACTTGACAACGCAGGCCTAGCTCTGCAAGCACAATCGGATTCCAAGTACTTCTCAAAGCACTAACAAGCTCTCTCTCCCCCACTCTATCTTTCTTACTTAAAAAGGCGAGAGCCGTGTGATTGTCATATTACATAATATATAAATGAAGTCCAGTTGGAATGCAGAGAAAACCATTTGATTGGCACGCTCTTTTGCCTGCAGGCATTTGTGTGTGGGGGTGTGGGTGTGTGTGTTTTCCCCTGTACACACACTTCTTGTAAACCCCCCGCGAGTGATAAGCATTAAAATACACACTCCTCAGTATCTGCCATCTCGAAATAGAGACATTTTGTATTATTATTGGCTTATTCATTGTGTTGGCATGCGAATAAAACACGAGAAACAATGGTAATTTTAAGCCCAGGGATCAGTGTTGATTATGACTTTGTGTGAGAGAATGAAGGAGGGGAGAGAGAGAGAGAGAGATATAGAGAGAGAGAAATAAAATCTAGAAAAGAGCTGTTAAATTCTTCAACCACCTAAAAGGAAGTGATTCCCAAACCTTCCGTAGCAAAGCCATCACCCACAGAGAGATGAACCTGGAGAAGAGTCCCCTAAGCAAGCTGGTCCTGGGGCTTTGTTCACAAACACAAACAGATCCCACAGAGCCCCAGGACAGCAACACAATTAGACCCAACCAAATCATGAGAAAACAAAAAGATAATTACTTGACACATTGGAAAGAATTAATAAAAAAACTGAGCAAACTAGAATGCTATTTGGCCCTAAACAGAGAGTACACAGTGGCAGAATACCTGACCACTTTGACTGACCCAAAATTAAGGAGCGCTTTGACTATGTACTGACTCAGTGAGCATAGTCTTGCTATTGAGAAAGGTTGCCGTAGGCAGACCTGGCTCTCAAGAGAAGACAGGCTATGTGCACTCTGCCCACAAAATAAGGTGGAAACTGAGCTGTACTTACTAACCTTCTGCCAAATGTATGACGATATTAGAGACACATATTCTTATTTACAATGACGGCCTACTCTGGCCAAACCCTAACGACGCTGGGCCAATTATGCACCGCTCTATGGGACTCCTAATCACGGCAGGTTGTGATACAGCCTGGAATTGAACCAGGGTCTGTAGTGACATCTCAAGCACTGAGATGCAGTGCCTTAGACCACTGTGCCACTCGGGAGCCCAAACAACCCATATTTATGTTGATTTATTTTCCTTTTTGTACTTTAAATGTATATAGACATAATATGACATTTGAAATGTCTATTATTTTGGAATTTGTGTGAGTGTAATATTTACTGTTCACTTTTTATTGTTTATCTATTTCACTTGCTTTGGCAATGTAAACATATGTTTCCCATGCCAATAAAGCCTCTTGGATTGAATTGAGAGAGAGCGAGATAGGGAGGGAGGGGGGAAGTAGGAGGACAGAGGGTGTTAACAGAATGTGAGACACTGCACCGCAGTTACACTGCACCAGAGGCTGGAAGTTGGCATTGTACTGAAGACAGACTCAAAGGTCATATTGACATGGGAGTTGTTAAAAAAAGGCTAATATTGGCAATGTTTTCATTAATGTGGAACATGTTGTGTTCAGCGTGGCTTAGAATTTGTTTTTATGGACGGTTCTGAACATTGCTGTGCTGCTTCTTTGAGACAAAAGGCTTATAGAAGTGATGCAAATTAATCTACATTTGCTAAATTGATTTAGACAAAGTCACACGTCTATCTTCAAGTAAGAACTGCCCCTAATCTATAGGATCAACCTTGTGACTACAGAAGAGGTATCTGTATCATAGTATCTGTCCCATAACATATCCCTTGTATGGTCAAAATAGTAATGTCTTTCAATGTCCATTCCCTTTCAAAAGAAAGCAGAGTACATTATCTTAGGTATACCACTTTAAACTGTGGGACATTGACCATATAATGACTTCATCAATCATGTTTTCAGCAGCAGGACTGAACAGCTTCTTCTCTGCAGTCCACTGCTCGCCATTCTCTTTCTCTGTCACCTGTCTGCCTTTCAGAAATAAGTTGTGTCTCATACTCAACCATTGTCTAGTTCGGTGAGTGGCACAGTATGATGCTAGGCAGTACAGACCTGGGTTCAAATACTATTTCAAATAATTTATCTTGGCTTGACTGAGCTCACCTGGCTTAACAGAACCAATAGAGAAGTTCCAAAATAGCAAACCTCCCCCACCTGGCACTCGAGGCAACTTAAAGTGAACTCTCAATATAGTTGAACGTTTTAAAATAGTATTCGAACCAAGATCTGGAAAGGAGGACTTTCTATACATTAGATACTGGCCCAATTTAATAACCTGGGTTCAACCTGGACATACAGTACAGTACACTGCATGTACACTACCGTTCAAAAGTGTGGGGTCACTTGGAAATGTCCTTGTTTTTGAAAGAAAAGCTAATTGTTTTGTCCATTAAAATAACGTCAAATTGGTCAGAAATACAGTGTAGACATTGCTAATGTTGTAAATGACTATTGTAGCTGGAAACGGCAGATTTTTTATGGAATATCTACATAGGCGGACAAAGGCCCATTATCAACAACCATCAGTCCTGTGTTGCAATGGCACGTTGTGTTAGCTAATCCAAGTTTATCATTTTAAAAGGCTAACTGATCATTAGAAAACCCTTTTGCGATTATGTTAGCACAGCTGAAAACTGTTGTTCTGATTAAAGAAGCAATAAAATTGGCCTTCTTTAGAGTTGTTGAGTATCTGGAGCATCAACATTTGTGGGTTCGATTACAGGCTCGATATAGGTAGATAGATATAAAATATATAAGATATAAAACTAACAAGTAATTAAAGAGCAGCAGTAAAATAACAAAAGCGAGACTATATACAGGGGGGTACCGATACAGAGTCAATGTGCGCGGGCACCGGTTAGTTGAGGTAGTATGTAGATGTAGGTAGAGTTATTAAAGTAACTAAATGCATAGATGACAACAGAGAGTAGGAGAGTGGGGTAAAGGGGGGGGGGGGGGGGGGAAATGGTGAGAACGGCAGAATGGTGAACTTACTAAATGAAATGAGAGTTTGACTGTGTGATAATAGGTTGCTTCTTGTGTAAATATTTTCTGTCTGGATTTTAATGATTTGTATCATTAAGCTGTTTAGAAGCCTCTTGGACCTAGACTTGGCGCTCCGGTACCGCTTGTCGTGCGGCAGAGAGAACAGTTTATGACTAGGGTGGCTGGAGTCTTTTACATTTTTTAGGGCCTTCCTCTGACACTGCCTGGTATAGAGGTACTGGATGGGAGGGAGCTCGGCCCCAGTGATGTACTGGGCCATTCGCACTACCCTCTGTAGTGCCTTGCGGTCGGGGTCGAGCAGTTTCCATATCAGGCAGTGATGCAACCCATCAGGATGCTCTCGATGGTGCAGCTTTAGAACCTTTTGAGGATCTGAGGACCCATGCCAAATCTATTCAGTCTCCTGAGGGGGAATAGGTTTTGTTGTGCCCTCTTCACGACTGTCTTGGTGTGCTTGGACCATGTTAGTTTGTTGGAGATGTGGACACCAAGGAACTTGAAGCTCTCAATCTGCTCCACTGCAGCACCGTTGATGAGAATGGGGGCGTGCTCAGTCCTCTTTTTCCTGTAGTCCACAATCATCTCCTTTGTCTTGATCACATTGAGGGAGAGGTTGTTATCCTGGCCCCACACGGCCAGGTCTCTGACCTCCTCCCTATAGGCTGTCTCTTCATTGTCAGTGATCAGGCCTACCACTGTTGTATCATCGGAAAATTGAATGATGTGTTGGAGTCGTGCATGGCCATGCAGTCATGAGTGAACAGGGAGTACAGGAGGAGACTGAGGACGCACCCCTGAGGGGCCCCTGTGTTGAGGATCAGCTTGGCGGATGTGTTCGTACCATCCCTCACCACCTGCGGGCGGCCCGTCAAGAAGTCCAGGATCCAGTTGCAGAGGGAGGTGTTTAGTCCCAGGTCCTTAGCTTATTGATGAGCTTTCAGGGTACTATGGTGTTGAACGCTGAGCTCTAGTCAATGAATAGCATTCTCACATAGGTGTTCCTTTTGTCCAAGTGGGAAAGGGCAGTGTGGAGTGCAATTGAGATTGCATCATCTGTGGATCTGTTGGGGCGGTATGAAAGTTGGAGTGGGTCTAGGGTTTCTGGGATGATGATGTTGATATGAGCCATGACCAGCCTTTCAAAGCACTTCATGGCTACAGATGTGAGTGCTATGGGTCGTTAGTCATTTAGGCAGGTTACCTTAGTGTTCTTGGGCACAGGCACTATGGTGGTCTGCTTAAAACATATTGGTATTACAGATTCAGACAGGGAGAGGTTGAAAATGTCAGTGAAGACAATTGTCAGTTGGTCAGAGCATGCTTGCATTATGCTTTCTGGTAATCCGTCTGGGCCTGCGGCCTGTGAATGTTGACCTGTTTAAAGGTCTTACTCACATTGGCTACGGAGAGCGTGATCACACAGTCTTCCGGAACAGCTGGTGCTCTCATGCATGTTTCAGTGTTGTTTGCCTTGAAGCGAGCATAGAAGTAGTTTAGTTCATCTGGTAAACTCATGTCACTTGGCAGCTCTTGGCTGTGATTCCCTTTGCAGTCTGTAATGGTTTGCAAGCCCTGCCACATCCGACGAGCATCAGAGCTGGTGTAGTACAATTCGATCTTAGTCCTGTATTGACTCTTTTCCTGTTTGATGGTTCGTCAGAGGGCATAGCAGGATTTCTTATAAGCTTCCGGGTTAGAGTCCCACTCCTTAAAAGCGGCAGCTCTAGCCTTTAGCTCAGTACTGATGCTGCCTGTAATCCATGGCTTCTGGTTGGGGTATGTATGCATTGTCACTGTCGGGATGACGTCATCGATGCACTTATGGATGAAGCCAATGACTGATGTGGTGTACTCCTCAATGCCACCGGAGGAATCCCGTAACATATTCTAGTCTGTGCTAGCAAAACAGTCCTGTAGCTTAGCATCTGCTTCATCTGACCACTTTTTTATTGATCTAGTCACTACTGATTCCTGCTTTAATTTTTGCTTGTAAGCAGGAATCAGGAGGATAGAATTATGGTCAGATTTGCCAAATGGAGGGGCGAGGGAGGACTTTGTATCCGTCTCTGTGTGTGGAGTATTGGTGGTCCAGAGTTTTTTCCCTCTGGTTGCACATTTAACATGCTGATAGAAATTTGGTAAAACGGATTTAAGTTTCCCTGCATTAAAGTCCCCGGCTACTAGGAGCGCTGCCTCTGGGTGAGCATTTTCTTGTTTGCTTGTGGCGGAATTCAGCTCATTCAATGCTGTCTTAGTGCCAGCCTCTGACTGTGGTGGTATGTAAACAGTTACGAAGAATACTCTTTCGGTAGGTGGTGTGGTCTACAGCTTATCATGAGATACTCTACCTCAGGCGAGCAATAGCTCGAGACGTCCTTAGATATCGTGCACTAGCTGTTATTTACAAAAATACATAGTCCGCCGCCCCTTGTTTTACCAGACGCCGCTGTTCTATCCTGCCGTACATCATTTTTGTGCGTTCTTCAAGCTTGAACGTCTTAATGTCATCACATTGGATTGGAATTGTCCTTTGAAGCACAATGGAATTGTTAAGACTACATTTTGCTCTCTGAAAGGATGTCACATATGAACAAAACCATGAAGGCCACTCCAACAAGAATCCTGGAAATGGCCCCCTACATGTGAATTCAGATTGCAGCCTTGTCAATGGCTACATAATGCAACACAAAATAGAGAAAGGGTAGTTGGGAATAGGCCCACCATATCATAGAAAGAAAAGTCTGCACACGTAGCATAACCTTATTTACACAAGTATTCAGACCCTTTGCTATGAGACTCGAAATTGAGCTCAGGTGCATCCTGTTTCCATTGATCATCCTTGAGATGTTTCTACAACTTCATAAATTAAATTGATTAGACATGACTTAGAAAGGTACACACCTGTTTATATAAGGTCCACAGCTAACAGTGCATGTCAGAGCAAAAACCAAGCCATGAGGTCGAAGGAATTGTCCTTAGAGCTTCGAGACAGGATTGTGTCGAGGTACAGATCTGGGAAGGGTTCCGAAAATGTTCTGCAGCATTGAAAGTCCCAAAGAATACAGTGGCCTCCATCATTACTAAATGGAAAAAGTTTAGAACCACCAAGACTCTTCCTAGAGCTGGTTGCCTGGCCAAACTGAGCAGTCAGGGGAGAAGGACCTTGGTCAGGGAGGTGACCAAGAACCCGATGGTCAGTCTGACAGAGCTCCAGAGTTCCTCTGTGGAGATGGGAGAGCCTTCCAGAAGGACAACTATCTCTGCAGCACTCCACGAATCAAACATTTATAGTAGAGTGGCCAGACGGAAGCCACTCCTCAGTAAAAGGCACACAACTGCCCGCTTGGAGTTTGCCAAAAGGCACCTAAAGGACTCTCAGACCATGAGAAATTAGATTCTCTGGTCGGATGAAACCAAGATTGAACTCTTTGGCCTGAATGCCAAGCGTCACTTCTGGATGAAACCTGCCACTATCACTACAATGAAGCTTGGTGGTGGCAGCATCTTGCTGTGGGGATGTTTTTCAGTGGCATGGACTGGGAGACTAGACAGGACTAGTCAGGAAAAGATGAACTGAGTAAAGTACAGAGAGATCCTTGATGAAAACCTTCTCCAGAGCGCTCCGGACCTCAGATTGGGGAGAAGGTTCACCTTTCAGCAGGACAATGACCCTAAGCACACAGCCAAGATAATGCGGGAGTGGCTTCTGGACAAGTCTCTGAATGTCCTAAAGTGGCCCAGCCAGAGCCAAGAATTGAACCCGATCTAACATCTCTGGAGAGACCTGAAAATAGCTGTGCAGCAACGCTCCCCATCCAACCTGACAGAGCTTGAGAGGATCTGCAGAGAAGAATGGGATAAACTCCCCAAATACAGGCGTGCCATGCTTGTAGCATCATACCCAAGGAGACTCGAGGCTGTAATCGCTGCCAAAGGTGAAGTCCTGAGTAAAGGGTCTGAATACATACAGTATGTTAATGTGATATTTATTTTTTTATTATTCTATAAACCTGTTTTTGCTTTGTCATTATAGGATATTGTGTGTAGAGGGAGGGAACATAGTTGAATCAATTTTAGAATTAGGCTGTAATGTAACAAAATGTGTAAAAAGTGAAGGTGTCTGAATACTTTCCGAATGCCCTGTAGACTCACCAGGTGAATCCAGGTGAAAACTATGATCAATCCAGGTGAAAGCCTTGAGAAATGGATTGTGTATTCAGAGGGTGAATGGGCAATACAAAAGTGCCTTTGAATGCAATATGTTAGTAGGTGCCAGGGGCACCGGTTTGTGTCAAGAACTACAACATTTCTACATTTTTGATGCTCAACAGTTTCCCGTGTGTATAAAATAATGGTCCACCACCCAAAGGACATCCAGCCAACTTGACACAACTGTGGGAAACATTGGAGTCAACATGGGCCAGCATCCCTGTCAAACACTTTCGACACCTTGTAGAGACCATGCCCCGATGAATTGAGGCTTTTCTGAGGGCAAAAGGGGGGGTGCAACTAGGGCTGTGGTGGTCATAAGATTATGTCAGCCGGTGATTGTCAAGGAAATAACATAAACACATTTAGCGTCTCCTGGCTTCCACTCATAGCCTACAAGCCACTGATGCAGACCTTTAGAACATCTGCTTTTTAAAAAGTCGAATAAATCCATTTAATATAGCCTACAGTGGTTCCCAAACATTTTATAGTCCCGTACCCCTTCAAACATTCAACCTCCAGCTGCGTACCCCCTCTAGCACCAGGGTCAGCGCACTCTCAAATGTTGTTTTTTTTGCCTGCCACACACACACACTATACAATACATTTATTAAACATAAGAAGGTGTGTGAGTTTTTGTCACAACCCGGCTCGTGGGAAGTGACAACGAGCTCTTATAGGACCAGGGCACAAATAATAACATAATAAAAATCAATAATTTTGCTCTTTATTTAGCCATCATACATATAAAACTTTATTTGTTCATCAAAAATTGTGAATAACTCACAACAGGTTAATGAGAAAGGTGTGCTTGAAAGGATGCACATAACTCTGCAATGTTGGGTTGTATTGGAGAGAGTCTCAGTCTTAAATCATTTTTCACACACAGTCTGTGCCTGTATTTAGTTTTCATGCTAGTGAGGGCCGAGAATCCACTCTCACATATGTACATGGTTGCAAAGGACATCAATGTCTTAACAGCGAGATTTACCAAGACATGATACTTTGAGCGCAGCCCAATCCAGAAATCTGGCAGTGGCTTCTGATTAAATTCAATTTTCACAGAACCGCATGTTGCAATTTCGATGAGGCTCTCTTGTTCAGATATCGCTAAGTGGACTGGAGGCAGGGCATGAAAGGGATAACAAATCCAGTTGTTTGTGTCATCCGTTTCAGGAAAGTACCTGTGTAATTGCGCACCCAACTCACTCAGGTGCTTCGCTATATCACATTTGACATTGTCCATAAGCTTGAGTTCATTTGAACACAAGAAATCATACAATGATGGAAAGACCTGTGTGTTGTCCTTGTTAATGCAGACAGAGAAGAGCTCCAACTTCTTAATCATAGCCTCAATTTTGTCCACACATTGAATATAGTTGTGGAGAGTCCCTGTAATCCAAGATTCAGATCATACAGGCGAGAAAAAACATCACCCAGATAGGCCAGTCGTGTGAGAAACTCGTCATCATGCAAGCGGTCAGACAAGTGAAAATGATGGTCAGTAAAGAAAACTTTAAACTCGTCTCTCAATTCAAAAAAACATGTCAGTACTTTGCCCCTTGATAACCAGCACATGTATGTTGTAAAAGTGTTACATGGTCGCTGCCCATATTGCATAGTGCAGAAAATACACGAGAGTTTAGGGACCTTGCTTTAACAAAGTTAACCATTTTCACTGTCGTGTCCAAAATGTCTTTCAAGCTGTCAGACATTCCTTTGGCAGCAAGAGCCTCTCGGTGGATGTTGCAGTGCACCCAAGTGGCATCGGCAGCAACTGCTTGCACGCTCGTTACCAGTCCACTATGTTTCCCTGTCATGGCTTTTGCACCATCAGTACAGATACCAACACATCTTGACCACCAACGTCCATTTGATGTCACAAAGCTGTCCATTACTTATAAAATATCCTCTCCTGTTGTCCTGGTTTCCAGTTGTTTGCAGAAGAGGATGCCTTCTTTAATTGACCCCCCATAAACTTAACGGACATATACCAGGAGCTGTGCCAGGCCCACCCCGTCTGTTGACTCATCCAGCTGTAACACTTAGAATTCATTGCCTTGTATGCAAATTAGTAATTGTTTTAAAACATCTCCTGCCATGTCACTGATGCATCGTGAAACAGTGTTGTTTGATGAACTTATTGTCTGTATAGCTCTTTTGGGCCTTTTCCCCCAGCATTGTCCCATCCATATCCTCGGCAGCAGGAAGAATTAAGTCCTCCACAATAGTATTGGGCTTGCCTGTCCTAGCCACTCGGTAGCTCACCATATAAGACGCTTCTAGACCCTTCTTATTAATGGTATCTGTTGCTTTTATACGTCTTACTAATCGAAGTCATCTTAATTCTCGCTCAAACACTCCTGTGGCTTATTTTTCAAATTGGCATGTTTTGTTTCTAAATCTCTGCACAAGAGAGAAGGTTTCATTGGATGTTCATTATTTGACCAGGCTACCTGTATTTGACATTGTGTTGTGATTTCGCTGAACATTAGATGGTTTAATTTTCTTTTTGGCAGTGAAACGAGGCTACTCAAGGGAGAAAAAAAATCTCACCCAAATTTTTAGCCCCGTTGGAAAATATAAATGGACTGTTTGAAAATGTGAAGACATTTTTGATTTCACAGAAGTGTGATTGACTTGGAGTTACATTGTGTTGTTTAAGTGTTCCCTTTATGTTTTTGAGCAGTGTAGATACTTTTGTACCTGTTTCCTCCAGCATCTTCACAAGGTCCTTTGCTGTTGTTTTAGGATTGATTTGCACTTTTCGCACCAAAGTACGTTGATCTCTAGGAGACAGAACGCGTCTCCTTCCTGAGCGGTATTGTGGCTGCGTGGTCCCATGGTGTTTATACTTGCATACTATTGTTCGTACAGATGAATGTGGTACCTTCAGGCGTTTGGAAATTGCTCCCAAGGATGAACCAGACTTGTGGAGGACTCCAATTCTTTTTCTGAGGTCTTGGCTGATTTCTTTTGATTTTCCAATGATGTCAAGCAAAGAGCCACTGAGTTTGAAGGTAGGCCTTGAAATACATCCACAGGTCCAATTGACTCAAATTATGTCAATTAGCCAATCAGAAGCTTCTAAAGCCATGACGTAATTTTCTCGATTTTGCCAAGCTGTTTAAAGGCACATTCAACTTAGTGTATGTAAACTTCTGACCCACTGGAATTGTGATACAGTGAATTATAAGTGAAATAATCTGTGTGTAAACAATTGTTGGAAGAATTCCTTGTGTCATGCACAAAGTAGATGTCCTAACAGACTTGCTAAAACTATAGTTTGTTAACAAGAAATTTGTGGAGTGGTTGAAAACGAGTTTTAATGACTCCAACATAAGTGTATGTAAACTTCCGACTTCAACTGTACATGCTAAAATGGCCACTGAGTTGATGCAAGCTTTGACTGGAATCCAGTGGAGTGTGCGAAGGAGCGAGGTGACATGAGAGAACTTGGGAAGGTTGAAAACCAGGTGGGCTGCAACGTACTGGATATGTTGCAGGGGTTTGATGGCACAACCTAAAACACAAAACCAAATCTACGCTGGAGTTGCTCACCAAGACAACATTGAATGGCCTAGTAACAGTTTTGAATATTGTACATTCCAGCTGTGCAAAGCTCTTAGAGACTTACCCCCCAAAAGACTCACAGCTGTAATCGCCGCCAAAGGTGCTTCTATTAAATTTTGACTCAGGGGTGTGAATTCTTATGTTAAGGAGCTACGTATTTCTGTATTTCATTTTCAATAAATTTGCAAAATCTTCTAAAAATGTGTTTTCACTTTAATCCATTTTGAATTCATGCTGTAACACAACAAAATTTGGAATAAGTCAAAGGGTATGAATACTTTCTGAAAGCACTGCATATCGACATCCTCGAGGACTTTCTTGTGGCCAACCTTCACTCTCCAGTCTCTCCCTTATCAAGGATCTCCCTTCTCTCTCTCATTACTGACATCCACATAAGGAATTACCCTGTGACGAGCACAGACAAATAACACTGGAGTACAACTTCATGATAAAGCCAAACAATACTGGAGCACAACTCCATGATAAAGCCAAATAATACTGGAGCACAACTCCATGATAAAGCCAAATAATACTGGAGCACAGCTCCATGATAAAGCCAAACAATACTGGAGCACAGCTCCATGATAAAGCCAAACAATACTGGAGCACAGCTCCATGATAAAGCCAAACAATACTGGAGCACAGCTCCATGATAAAGCCAAACAATACTGGAGCACAGCTCCATGATAAAGCCAAATAATACTGGAGCACAGCTCCATGATAAAGCTAAATAATACTGGAGCACAGCTCCATGATAAAGCCAAACAATACTGGAGCACAGCTCCATGATAAAGCCAAATAATACTGGAGCACAGCTCCATGATAAAGCTAAATAATACTGGAGCACAGCTCCATGATAAAGCCAAATAATACTGGAGCACAACTCCATGATAAAGCCAAATAATACTGGAGCACAACTCCATGATAAAGCCAAATAATACTGTAGCACAACTCCGTGATAAAGCCGAATAATACTGTAGCACAACTCCATGATAAAGCCGAATAATACTGTAGCATGATAAAACAGATGACTAGCCAGACATTCGGTTAACGGTCTGCTTACAAAAAGTAACGAATGTTCTTTCCTCTGTGATAAAATGTATCCATTAGCTAGGTGCCTTAATAACGAAGCAGAGAAATACCATTACAGCTTTTGCATATTGTAAAATGTGTCTTATGAGTATAGACAGGTAAGCTTGGTTTATTTGTCAAACTGGTCTGTGGGAATGTATGGCCCGTTATGATAAATTCATAATGATAAATTCCTAACTCATTGTGTTGAATCTTTCTCTTGCTATTTGTCTTTAAACCTGCTGTTTGTATTTCGCTTACAACATCTATGTCGAGGTGAATTGCTTTGAGGGGCGTCAAGGACCATCCACATACAACAGTATGTCAAAGCGGTTAAAATTGCTTACAAAAGTGCACTTAAAGTCCATAGGAATGCAGTTATAATTGTTGAGAGGTGCGGTCTCTTAGCTACAGCAAAGACCCTGTTCTGGAATTGCTTTGCATGCCTTTACTCAGCCATGGATCAGGACAGAGTGGAGGAGGATTGGGGTAACGGGTTGGAGTGAGCTGGTATTCTGTCATAACACTGCTTGTGCTCGGTTTATGCCATTGAGATAAGCTGTGACCCCATTAGCTTTCATTATAAAGACTGTTTCCAATCACATAGAGCCATTCAGCTTATAGTATGGAGCTTTGTCTCTGTCGTCATCAACAGCCAATCGGCTGCCTTACCTGTGATGTCATTCCACAAATGCCCAAATGTCCCGCTGTTTTTGTAAACTAATCCAAATGAGTGATTAGGATTTTTATTCGGATCTCCATTAGCTGTTTAAGAAGCAGCAGCTATTTTTCCTGGGGTCCACACAAAACATAGAACATGAAAAAATACAGAACACTAATGGACTGGGACAACAAGTGTGAAATCGGCTAAGTCCTTCCACAAATGCCCAAATGTCCCTCTGTTTTTGTAAACTAGGCCTAATCTAAATGAGTGTGAAATCTGCAGTGATAGGTGTATGTATGGGCATACACCATATTAAAACATTTTGTAATTTCTATTCGTTTTCAAGAATATCCTTGTCCATATGAATTAAAGCACACCTATATTCAATTTCTATTTTCAAATTTCAAAAAATTGTCACGTGCGCCAATACAACAGGTGTACACCTTACAGTGAAATGCTTACTTACAGGCTCTAACCAACAGTGCAAAAAAGGTATTAGGTGAACAATAGGTATGTAAAGAAATAAAAACAACTGTAAAAAGACAGTGAAAAATAACAGTAGCGAGGCTATAAAAGTAGCGAGGCTATATACAGATACCGGTTAGTCGGGCTGATTGAGGTAGTATGTACATGTAGATATGGTTAAAGTGACTATGCATATATGATGAACAGAGAGTAGCAGTAGCGTAAAAGAGGGATTGGCGGGTGGCGGGTGGCAGGACACAATGCAGATAGCCCAGTTAGCCAATGTGCTGGGGCACTGGTTGGTCGGGCCAGTAGAGGTAGTATGTACATGAATGTGTAGTTAAAGTGACTATGCATATATGATAAATAGAGAGTAGCAGCAGTGTAAAAGAGGGGTTGGGGGGGCACACAATGCAAATAGTCTGGGTAGCCATTTGATTACCTGTTCAGGAGTCTTATGGCTTGGGGGTAAAAACTGTTGAGAAGCCTTTTTGTCCTAGACTTGGCACTCCGGTACCGCTTGCCATGCGGTAGTAGAGAGAACAGTCTTTGACTGGGGTGGCTGGGGTCTTTGACAATTTTTAGGGCCTTCCTCTGACACCGCCTGGTGTAGAGGTCCTGGATGGCAGGCAGCTTATCCCCAGTAATGTACTGGGCTGCACACACTACCCTAAGTGCCTTGTGGTCGGAGGCCGAGCAATTGCCGTACCAGGCAGTGATGCAACCAGTCAGGATGCTCTCGATGTTGCAGCTGTAGAACCTTTTGAGTATTTGGGGACCCATGCCAAATCCTTTCAGTTTCCTGAGGGGGAATAGGCTTTGTTGTGCCCTCTTCACGGCTGTCTTGGTGTGTTTGGAACATTCTAGTTTCTTGGTGATGTGGACACCAAGGAACTTGAAGCTCTCAACCTGCTCCACTACAGCCCCGTCGATGAGAATGGGGGTGTGCTTGGTCCTCCTTTTCCTGTAGTCCACAATCATCTCCTTAGTCTTGGTTACGTTGAGGGATAGGTTGATATTCTGGCACCACCCGGCAAGGTCTCTGACCTCCTCCCTATTGGCTGTCTCGTTGTTGTCGGTGATCAGGCCTACCACTGTTGTGCCGTCTGCAAACTTAATGATGGTGTTGGAGTCGTGCCTGGCCATGCAGTCGTGGGTGAACAGGGAGTACAGGAGGGGACTGAGCACGCACCTCTGGGGGCTCCAGTGTTGAGGATCAGCATGGCAGATGTGTTGCTACCTACCCTCACCACCTGGGGGCGGCCCGTCAGGAAGTCCAGGCAGAGGGGGGTGTTTAGTCCCAGGATCCTTAGCTTAGTGATGAGCTTTGAGGGTACTATGGTGTTGAACGCTGAGCTGTAGTCAATGAATAGCATAGGTGTTCCTTTTGTCCAGGTGGGAAAGGGCAGTGTGGAGTGCAATAGAGATTGCATCATCTGTGGATCTGTTGTTTGCAGTGGAAACCATGATATGGCTATGCCCATTATATAACAGACCTCTGTTCAAATGAATGTGTATTTGATTATGTGTTATTTAAATACTTCTTTTATGCGTATTTGAGTATTTTCAAATAATGTGGCCCGAATCAACGACTTCTATTTCAATATTCAACTACTTCTGTTTTCAAGTAACACATATCCAAGTGTCTTTGAAAGTGAAATACCCTAAATAGTGTTTTAAACCATTGACTTTTTCCACATTTAGTTTTTTTATAGCCTGAATTTAAAATTGATACAATTTTGATTTTGTGCCACTGGCCTACACACTGGCCCCATAATGTCAAAGTGTAATCATGTTTTTCGAAATTTTTACAAATTCATAAAAAATGAAAATCTGAAATGTCTTGAGTCAATAAGTATTCAAACCCTTTGTTATGGCAAGTATAAGTTCAGGAGTAAAAATGTGCTTAAATACAGCATTACCGCAAAAATGGAAGAGGCAAGTGTTAGGGGGAGGAAGTAAGGAACTTGCCTGTCGCTCTGCATTAAAGACCAAAATTGACTAAAGAAAATTGTGATAAATAAAAAGGTATACCAGTTTCATTTAAGGACAAAACATTTACAGCTGTGCCATATATATTGCAAAATATATGGGAAGCAATGTTTGATGTTCCGATTCCAAGGCACATGGTTTATGATCTAATACACTAAACAACACTGGATTCAAATCTTACAGTTTTCAATTTAAATTATTATACAAAATTATTGCAGCCAATAGAATGTTATATATATGGGGGATACAACCATCCCAGCTCTGCAGATTTTGTTGCAAAGATACAGAATCATTAGATCATTTGTTTTGATACTGTCCATATGTACAGTGCCTTCGGGAAGTATTCAGACCCCTTGACTTTTTCCACATTACGTTACATTACAGCCTTTAAAAAAATGTATTTACTTTTTTTCCCCCTCAATAATCTGCACACAATACCCCATAATGACAAAGCAAAAACAGGGTTTTAGACATTTATGACACTTATGTAAATATTACATTTACATAAGTATTCAGACCCTTTACTCAGTACTTTGTTGAAGCACCTTTGGCAGCGATGACAGCATCGAGTCTTCTTGGGCATGACACTACAATCTTGGCACACTTGTATTTGGGGAGTTTTTCCCATTCCTCTCTGCGGATCCTCTCAAGCTCTGCCAGGTTGGATGGGGAGCGTTTCTGCACAGCTATTTTCAGCTCTCTCCAGCGATGTTAGATCGGGTTCAAGTCCGTGCTCTGGCTGGGCCACACAAAGACATTCAGAGACTAGTCCTTGGCTGTGTGCTTAGGAGCGTTGTCCTGTTGGAAGGTGAACCTTCTCCCCAGTCTGAAGTCCTGAGCGCTCTGGAGCAGGTTTTCATCAAGGATCTCTCTGTACTTTGCTCTGTTCATCTTTCCCTCGACTCTAAACACACAGCCAAGACAACGCAGTTATGGCTTCGGGACAAGTCTCTGCATATCCTTGAGTGGCCCAGCCAGAGCCCGGATGTAAACCCGATCGAACATCTCTGGAGAGACCTGAAAATAGCTGTGCAGCAATGCTCCCCATCCAACCTGGCATAGCTTGAGAGGATCTGCAGAGAAGAAAGAGAGAAACTCCTCAAATACAGGTATGGCACGATTGTAGCATCATACCCAAGAAGACTCGAGACTGTAATCGCTGTCAAAGGTGCTTCAACAAAGTACTGAGTAAAGGGTGTGAATACTTACAGTATGTAAATGTTATATTTCAGTTTTTTATATTATATTGTTTGCTAAAATGGCAAAAAATCTGTTTTTGCTTTGTCATTTAGCAGTAGTCTGTGTAGATTGATGAGGGAAAAAAACGGTTTAATAATTTTAGAATAAGGCTGTAATGTAACAAAATGTGAAAAAAAGTCAAGGGGTCTGAATACTTTTCGAATGCACTGTACACTGGAGTGTCTTACCAAGGCAACATGGGATGTTCCTGAGTGGCCTATTTATAGTTTTGATTTAAAGGTGATTCAAACATGTATTGACTCAGGGGTGTGAATACTTATGTAAATGAGATATTTCTGTATTTCATTTTCAAGAAATTTGCTAACATTTCTAAAAACATGTTTTCAATTTATCGTTATTGGGTATTGTGCGTAGATGGGTGAGATACATTTTTTTTAATCCACTTTGAATTCAGGCTGTAGTACAACAAAATGTGGAATACGTCAAGGGGTATGAATACTTTCTGAAGGCACTGTATGGTATTAACATAACAAAGGAACAGGCATTTTTACATGAGTTTGTTTTGACGTTATCTACTTGTCGTAGCGTCACAAAATGGAGCCAAGGAGAGGGAGGCTGATGAGAGCCACAGCTCATATGCACTGGGCCACCCACATGGCAAATCTAGATTAAAAGTGGATAAGCCGACAGAGAGAGAGAGAGATTTAGTTAGAGAGGGTGTGTATGTGTGAGTGAGAGAGAACCAGAGAGAGAGGGAGATAGAAATAGAGATCGAGAGATATAGCGATAGAGGGGGGAGAGACAGATAGCTCAACTTGATTAAGTTTGAAAGGCAAGCTTTAGTGAAACAGTGTCCGCAGAGTACGCAGATTGGAGAGGCGGTATGTATATGTGTGCGAGCCTGTGCGTAAATGTGTGTGTGTTCTGGATTGGGTAGATAAAGCTTGAGAGAGATGTGGGCGGTCCGCCAGCTAGCTGTAACAGGGGGCAGATGGTCCATTGGTGTACAGCTGGGGATAACAGGGGGCAGATGGGCCATGGGTGTACAGCTGGGGGTAACAGGGGGCAGATGGTCCATTGGTGTACAGCTGGGGGTAACAGGGGGCAGATGGGCCATGGGTGTACAGCTGGGGATAACAGGGGGCAGATGGGCCATGGGTGTACAGCTGGGGATAACAGGGGGCAGATGGGCCATGTGTGTACAGCTGGGGATAACAGGGGGCAGATGGGCCATGGGTGTACAGCTGGGGATAACGGGGGCAGATGGGCCATGGGTGTACAGCTGGGGATAACAGGGGCAGATGGCCCTGGGTGTACAGCTGGGGATAACAGGGGCAGATGGCCCTGGGTGTACAGCTGGGGATAACAGGGGGCAGATGGGCCCTGGGTGTATAGCTGGGGATAACGGGGGCAGATGGGCCATGGGTGTACAGCTGCGGGTAACAGGGAGCAGAATGGCCCTGGGTGTACAGCTTGGGGTAACATGGAGCAGATGGCCCTGGGTGTACAGCTGGGGGTAACAGGGCAGATGGGCCATAGGTGTACAGCTGTGTGCTCGCTCCACCAGCCCCAGGGAGAAGTCTGCCAAAGGCCTATGAAATCGCTCCCCTTTAAAATGCGGCCCCAACAGACTTTCCATGCAAAGTATCTCCTCAACTAATTGATCCTCTTACTTTGGCTACAGTTATACAGTAGTCGTGTCTTTGAAGATTGCAGGCAATATGTTCTTAGCTATAGGAAGGATGGTCTTTTTGACTCTCTCACAATTCCTGTTTAGTTGAAAATGAATAGTCAGTGGCAAATATTTATGCATTGTTATCTGTAGATCACTAATGGTGACAAGGCTTCAGACTAGGCACGTATTAGAGCTATCATGTTCCCTGATTGGACCATTCATGTATTAGAGCCATCATGTTCCCTGATGGGATCATTCTGTGTTGACATTGATTGCCTGGGTAGTGGTCAGTAGGTAAAAAAACGGAAATTTGAAGGTAATACCTGAACTTGTCCAACTGGAACAAGATTTTCATTGCAGACCATTTTCCTACAGTGTGCCATGCTGAACACTACCCTGGTGAGTGAAGTGACCTCTATACATGTGTAAGTAATGTCTTGGCATGGTGCGGTTCAACATACATGACTTGTCTGGCATCAAGAAGCCAATATGAGTCATAACAGCCTTCCCTGTGGCTCAGTTGGTAGAGCATGGTGTTTGCAACACCAGCATGGTGTGTCCAACGCCAGGGTTGTGGGTTTGATTCCCACGGGGGGCCAGTACAAAAAATAAATAAATGCATGAAATGAAATGTATGCATTCACTACTGTAAGTCGCTCTGGATAAGAGCGTCTGCTAAATGACTAAAATGTAAATCATTTCATGCCTCCAAACTCTAGTGGCATATTAATGTTGACATGGCTCAATACCAGAGTACATTTTCTATTGACACGGAAAACAGCAAGATACATGAAACACTAGCAAGTATGTTATTAGGCATTCTGTCAACTGAGACATTCTACAACATGTCACTACTCTGTTTAACATTTTTTGATGAGTCATACAGTCCATTGATTTAGGTAAGTCCATTGGGGATTTGTATGTAAACAGACGTTGTTCTATAGATTTTCTGTGCATTTTACTATGTCAATCTATGTGTTAGATAAAATGAAAAGATAAGTATTTTCTGCTTGGTGTCAGTCAGAGAAAAGAGAAAAGCTCTCGTTATTGACTCTGGACCTATTACAGTACCCTGCCAGTAGCTGGAATAAAAAGGAGTAATTCTCCACACAGAGGGTGGAATCAAATATTTATATGGTCTTCAACAGCTGGTGAATTGCCATACACTACTGTAAATTGAAGCCTTTTATTTCGCCATAATGGCCCAATACCATCATTGGCCATAAAATACCAATGATTCACTAGTAAATAAATTGGTAGTGTTGCACTGCAAAGTACCTTCTTTAAGGGCATAATGGTACATAACGTTTTCAATTGCCATTTTTCACGCTCTTGCTGCTTCTTTTAACCTTTAAAGACATCCCTTTTATGGAGATACAGACATTACCTCTTAGCCTTTCACTGTCAAACACTCTGCATATGTTATGTACTTCAGTGACTTGGCAGTAACTCATGAATATGAAATGTAACAGAAAAGCCAAATAGTCACTGCACTTTATGATAAAATAAACAGATTCCCAATAGTATCCTATTATTCTCAATAGCCACCTCAGTTAAGTGCTTCATACAGTAAAAATGCATCATCTTTCTATGCATTTATAAGCCTTCGACATGAATACCTTCAATATTTGTAGCAGCGGCTGAGATTCCACTCATAAAAGTGAAATTGCTCTTGGTGTAATTACTCTGTTGGCGAACGTTGATCTTGTTAACTTGATGCAAGTGTGACTGTGTGATATCTTACAGCTTTATGTCTTTCTGTTTGTTGTTGTTTCAGCAGGATGGGATCCCAGGGAGTTTGCGGATAAAGGGTATGTCTTTCTTTTTTTCTTCCTCTGTGTCACAGTGCTTGGGCTTTTACTTTCATGAATATTATTGTTGAGTCGACTATGAAACTGTTATTGGAGAGTTGTGTAAAACGGTTGACGAAACTAAACAGGTAGATAACATATATTTCCACTGAATGAACTCAGTGCTAAGTGGGGCTAAGGGCCCTTCATAAGCTAATTGTTATAAGATGGTTATACGATGGATCATTTAGCTATTTGATTTTGAATTTTAGGACCCCTTTAGGTATAAGTCAAAAGTTTGGACACACCTTCTCATTCAAGGGTTTTTCTTTATTTTTACTATTTTATACATTGTAGAATAATAGTGAAGACATCAAAACTATGAAATAACACATATGGAATCATGTAGTAACCAGTGTTAAACAATTTAAAATGTATTTTATATTTGAGATTCTTCAAAGTAGCCACCCTTTGCCTTGATGACAGCTTTGCAAACTTTTGGCATTCTCTCAACCAGCATCACCTGGAATGCTTTTCCAACAGTCTTGAAGGAGTTCCCACATATGCTGAGCACTTGTTGGCTGCTTTACTTTCACACTGCGGTCCAACTCATCCCAAACCATCTCAATTGAGTTGAGGTCAGGTGACTGAGGAGGCCAGGTCATCTAATGCAGCACTCCATCACTCTCCTTCTTGGTCAAATAGCCCTACACAGCCTGGAGTTGTGTTGGGTCATTGTCCTGTTGAAAAACAAATAATAATCCCACTAAGCGCAAACCAGATGGGATGGCGTAACACTGCAGAATGCTGTGGTAGCATGGAAATCCACTAGTCATTCTAAAAGGGTTCTATTTTTGTGCATGTACAGGTAGAACATGAGTCAAACTGCTGAACATGACTGAAATTAATCTACTCCCACTGCATTGCATGAAAGAGACTAGCCTCTCTGCCGTCAAAGAGATTAGCCATTCTGTCATCAAAAAGACTAGCCTCTCCGCCATCAGAGACTAGCCTCTTTGCCATCAAAGAGACTAGCCTCTCTGCCATCAAAAAGACTAGCCTCTCTGCCATCAAAGGAACTAGCCTCTCTGCCATCAAAGGGACTAGCCTCTCTGCCATCAAAGAGACTACCCTCTCTGCCATCAAAGTGGATGTCTGTCATTCACTGCAGTGTTGACCCCTCTCATCTCTTTGAGGAGGGAAGGTGTGAAGAGAAAGCCAGAGGGTTTGATTCTCAGTGAATGAGTTTATCTTTCATATCCCGCTAGGGATCTTCAGAAAAATGGTAGAATATTATGAGCAAACCAAATAAAGGATTACCATCACAGATAATTATATACATGATTCATTATTTGATGGGCTATTTAATCTTCTGTCTTGTAATGATACTTGGTAACACTTTAGGCTACTGGTATAAGGCTTTGCTACTTGTTGTTAACATTTATGACTTCTTCTGATGTAGTACAGCAGGGCTTACATCGTCAACCCAGTCAAAATGGCTGTTATTTAATCAGGAACATTAGACAATCCTGAGGTCTTATAAACGTGTAATAGCTGCTTCTGAAAAGTGTCACCAATACTTTCAATGTTATTATACAGACTCATACATCTCAAGCCCACTGTTTTTGCTACATTACTTATTATGCTTTGCTGGAAATGTCAATAGATAAAAGGCCAACACTTAGAGATTGAATGTAATACCTCTAATATCTCCTGTGCACACCCTTAACCTGGCACCTAACCGCCCACACAATTACCCTTGCATCTAACCACCCACACCATTACCCTGGCACCTAACCGCCCACACCATTACCCTGGAACCTAACCGCCCACACCATTACCCTGGCACCTAACCACCCACACCATTACCCTGGCACCTAACTGCCCACACCATTACCCTGGAACCTAACCGCCCACACCATTACCCTGGAACCTAACCGCCCACACCATTACCCTGGCACCTAACTGCCCACAACATTACCCTGGAACCTAACCGCCCACACCATTACCCTGGAACCTAACCGCCCACACCATTACCCTGGAACCTAACTGCCCACACCATTACCCTGGCACCTAACTGCCCACACCATTACCCTGGCACCTAACTGCCCACACCATTACCCTGGAACCTAACCGCCCACACCATTACCCTGGAACCTAACTGCCCACACCATTACCCTGGAACCTAACCGCCCACACCATTACCCTGGCACCTAACCGCCCACACCATTACCCTGGCACCTAACTGCCCACACCATTACCCTGGAACCTAACCGACCACACCATTACCCTGGAACCTAACTGCCCACACCATTACCCTGGAACCTAACCGCCCACACAATTACCCTGGCACCTAACCACCCACACCATTACCCTGGCACCTAACCAGTGACACCAATTACCCTGGCACCTAACTGCCCACACCATTACCCTGGCACCTAACTGCTGACACCAATTACCCTGGCAGCTAGCCGCTGACACCATTACCCTGGCACCTAACAACCAACACCATTACCCTGGCACCTAACCGCCCACCAATATGGCATGAGGCAATTCAGAATGCAATAATGCACCATGACAAATGTCTGAGTGCACTCCCACGTCCTGACAAATGTATCTCGTATGTCACTATGTCACCTTTGTAATGTGGAGACCATTCAACATGTACGCACGCACGCACGCACGCACGCGCACACACACACACACACACACACACACACACACACACACACACACACACACACACACACACACACACACACACACACACACACACACACACACACACACACACACACACACACACACACACAGAGAGAGAGACAGATACACACACAAACAAACCTCAGCTAAAACACAAAAGTCAATGTCAGGAGGTAGAAAGTTGATGTGGTGACCAAGATGTCTGCCACTAAGCATTATGAAGGGTTGGTAATGGATGTCTCACTGCCATTTTTTCTCTCCACCTCTGGAAGGTCAAAGCTGTAATTGTAGAGGGAGCATTATCATAAAGGGCGGCCACCTGCTGTCGGCTGAGATTCCGTTTAATCCACACCTCTCTGGAAGCAGGGAGAGGAGACTAGTATCAGACTGTGGCTTGTTTTCAGCAAACTGATTTCATGCCATGTAACAAGACAGCGTAAGTAAAAGAGATTCATAAATAATTAAACTATTGTAGCTTTCTCTTTAGAGAAGGGGTTGGGGGGGGGGGGGGGGGGGTTACACCCTGTGGCTGCAAGGACAAGTTGTATTAATGGTTTATTGAAGTTATGAACACCTTACGTTTTACTTACTGCTATAGATAGTTGATTTCATTGGGCTATTAGAATATATTTTTTGTCAAATGTGTAGTCAAATCTCAAGGAATTAACCAAATGTGATGGTGACCTTATATGCCCTAGCTGCAGAATATTTTGAGACTCCAATTCAATCCTCAGATCAGTAAGTTAACAGAAATTGGACAGACATAACATATTGTTACAGTACACAAAGTGAGTTTCTATGCATACTGTTTTCAAATGTGGACATATTTTTACATTTAGACATTGGTCACATAAAACAATTCAAACAGATCCACAGTCCAGCGGCACATAAGCAAAAATGACTTGTCAGAATGGAAGAGACAAGGACGGACAGAATACACCCATCTCATTCCACAACTCAGTGTAATTGAAATACCAAATGAAGTCTGGGGCCATAGCAACACCTCTTTCTGTTTGGCTCGGTACAAAATACCTTGGTATGTTGTTGGGGAAATGCTATTTGTTGGAGTAAATAGACTATTTCAATTTACAATACTGAAAAGCTGGTGAAACAGACATTTAAAATATATATTATGTCCATTTGGTGCCAAACTGAGCTACTATTTGGAACAAAAGTTTTTCGGGATTGGAAATTGCAGTTTCTTCCCAGAATAACAATCGCCTTCTATTTTGAATTCAATAGCAGACATAATTATCAAATTGATGAAATTATTACTTTGTACGCTCAGCATCCCCACCCCTACACCACCTCCCCACCCTACTTTGAATAATACAAAGGCAGTTAATACAATTATTTGCCCCCGCTATGGGACTGGGTTATACTTTTAATAACTTTTCACAGCAGTATGTAAGAGCGGAACGTTAAACATTGTGCAATGCGCTGCACTTTCCGCTGACAGACTTATTGGTGGAAGACTTCCTGTTGTTTCAATCATGACACAGTCACGTCCCATAGTCTCCCAACGAGTTAGTATGTAATAGCTTTCATAAATCTTAATCAAGTTACGGGAATTAAGATTCACAGAATGTAATAGACTTTTAATAGAACTCCTTTTTGGAGAGAAATCAAGAAGAAATTGAGAAATCGCCTGAAGATATACTGAGGAGTAAAGAGGCCTTGGGAATAGTTGGATGACATAAGGTGCATTACATGCTAAGTTTCTCATGGACAACAGTGACTCTTGACCGACGAAGCCTTAGTGGACAGTTGGGCTTGACCTAAATACAGTTGAAGTCGGAAGTTTATATATACCTTAGCCAAATACATTTAAACTCAGTTTTTCACAATTCCTGACATTTAACCCTTGTAAAAATTCCCTGTCTTAGGTCAGTTAGGATCACCACTTTATTTTAAGAATGTGAAATGTCAGAATAATAGTAGAGAGAATGATTTATTTCAGCTTTTTTTTTCTTTCATCACATTCCCAGTGGGTCAGAAGTTTCAATACACTCAATTAGTATTTGGAAGCATTGCCTTTAAATTGTTTAACTTGGGTCAAACGTTCGGGTAGCCTTCTTCAAGCTTCTCACAATAAGTTGGGTGAATTTTGGCCCATTCCTCCTGACAGAGCTGGTGTAACTGAGTCAGATTTGTAGGCCTCCTTGCTCGCACACACTTTTTCAGTTCTGCCCACAAATTTTCTATAGGATTGAGGTCAGGGCTTACTGATGGCCACTCCCATACCTTGACTTTGTCATCCTTAAGCCATTTTGTCACAACTTTGGTGTAATGATCTGGGTGTAGCTGGTGCAGAGGAGTCAGGCGCAGGACAGCAGAGATTTACATTTACGTAATTTAGTCATTTAGCAGACGCTCTTATCCAGAGCGACTTACAAATTGGTGCATTTATGATAACCAACCACTTTACAATAGTACATCTATATGTTTTTTTTTTTTGGGCGGGGGGGGTGGTTAGAAGGATTACTTTATCCTATCCCAGTTATTCCTTAAAGAGGTGGGGTTTCAGGTGTCTCCGGAAGGTGGTGATTGACTCCGCTGTCCTGGCGTCGTGAGGGAGCTTGTTCCACCATTGGGGTGCCAGAGCAGCGAACAGTTTTGACTGGGCTGAGCGGGAACTGTGCTTCCGCAGAGGTAGGGGGGCCAGCAGGCCAGAGGTGGATGAACGCAGTGCCCTTGTTTGGGTGTAGGGACTGATCAGAGCCTGAAGGTACGGAGGTGCCGTTCCCCTCACAGCTCCGTAGGCAAGCACCATGGTCTTGTAGCGGATGCGAGCTTCAACTGGAAGCCAGTGGAGTGTGCAGAGGAGCGGGGTGACGTGAGAGAACTTGGGAAGGTTGAACACCAGACGGGCTGCGGCGTTCTGGATGAGTTGTAGGGGTTTAATGGCACAGGCAGGGAGCCCCGCCAACAGTGAGTTGCAGTAATCCAGATGGGAGATGACAAGTGCCTGAATTAGGACCTGTGCCGCTTCCTGTGTAAGGCAGGGTCATACTCTGCGAATGTTGTAGAGCATGAACCTACAGGATCGGGTCACCACCTTGATGTTAGCGGAGAACGACAGGGTGTTGTCCAGGGTCACGCCAAGGCTCTTAGCACTCTGGGAGGAGGACACAATGGAGTTGTCAACCGTGATGGCGAGATCATGGAATGGGCAGTCCTTCCCCGGGAGGAAGAGCAGCTCCGTCTTGCCGAGGTTCAGCTTGAGGTGGTGATCCGTCATCCACACTGATATGTCTGCCAGACATGCAGAGATGCGATTCGCCACCTGGTTATCAGAAGTGGGAAAGGAGAAGATTAATTGTGTGTCGTCTGCATAGCAATGATAGGAGAGACCATGTGAGGATATGACAGAGCTAAGTGACTTGGTGTATAGCGAGAATAGGAGAGGGCCTAGAACTGAGCCCTGGGGGACACCAGTGGTGAGAGCACGTGGTGCGGAGACGGATTCTCGCCACGCCACCTGGTAGGAGCGACCTGTCAGGTAGGACGCAATCCAAGAGTGAGCCGCGCCGGAGATGCCCAACTCGGAGAGGGTGGAGAGGAGGATCTGATGGTTCACAGTATCAAAGGCAGCAGATAGGTCTAGAAGGATGAGAGCAGAGGAGAGAGAGTTAGCTTTAGCAGTGCGGAGAGCCTCCGTGACACAGAGAAGAGCAGTCTCAGTTGAATGACCAGTCTTGAAACCTGACTGATTTGGATCAAGAAGGTAATTCTGAGAGAGATAGCAAGAGAGCTGGCCAAGGACGGCACACTCAAGAGTTTTGGAGAGAAAAGAAAGAAGGGATACTGGTCTGTAGTTGTTGACATCGGAGGGATCGAGTGTAGGTTTTTTGAGAAGGGGTGCAACTCTCGCTCTCTTGAAGACGGAAGGGACGTAGCCAGCGGTCAAGGATGAGTTGATGAGCGAGGTGAGGTAAGGGAGAAGATCTCCGGAAATGTTCTGGAGAAGAGAGGAGGGGATAGGGTCAAGCGGGCAGGTGGTTGGGCGGCCGGCCGTCACAAGTCGCAAGATTTCATCTGGAGAGAGAGGGGAGAAAGAGGTCAAAGCATAGGGTAGGGCAATGTGAGCAGGACCAGCGGTGTCGTTTGGCTTAACAAACGAGGATCGGATGTCGTCAACCTTCTTTTCAAAATGGTTGATGAAGTCATCCGCAGAGAGGGAGGAGGGGGTGAGGGGGAGGAGGATTCATGAAGGAGGAGAAGGTTGCAAAGAGCTTCCTAGGGTTAGAGGCAAATGCTTGGAATTTAGAGTGGTAGAAAGTGGCTTTAGCAGCAGAAACAGAGGAAGAAAATGTAGAGAGGAGGGAGTGAAAAGATGCCAGGTCCGCAGGGAGGCTAGTTTTCCTCCATTTCCGCTCGGCTGCCCGGAGCCCAGTTCTGTGAGCTCGCAATGAGTCAAGCCACGGAGCAGGAGGGGAGGACCGAGCCGGCCGGGAGGATAGGGGACATTGAGAGTCAAAGGATGCAGAAAGGGAGGAGAGGAGGGTTGAGGAGGCAGAATCAGGAGATTGGTTGGAAAAGGATTGAGCAGAGGGAAGAGATGATAGGATGGAAGAGGAGAGAGTAGCAGGAGAGAGAGCGAAGGTTGCGATGTCGCAATACCATCTGAGTAGGGGCAGAGTGAGTAGTGTTGGAGGAGAGCGAGAGGGAAAAGGATACAAGGTAGTGGTCGGAGACTTGGAGGGGAGTTGCATTGAGATTAGTAGAAGAACAGCATCTAGTAAAGATGAGGTCAAGCGTATTGCCTGCCTTGTGAGTAGGGGGGGACGGTGAGAGGGTGAGGTCAAAAGAGGAGAGGAGTGGAAAGAAGGAGGCAGAGAGAAATGAGTCAAAGGTAGACGTAGGGAAGTTAACCTCTTGGGGCTAGGTGGGACGCTAGCGTGCCACCCGTGGTGCACTCCATCAACAGCAGGTGCATTTCAAGAGCGGCAAATTTGAATCCAAATAAATGTCAAAATTCAAATTTTTCAAAAATACAACTATGTTACACCATTTGAAAGATAAACATCTCCTTAATCTAACCACGTTTTACGATTTCAAAAAGGTTTTACGGCGAAAGCATAAATTTAGAGTATGTTAGGACAGTACATTTACAAGAGTTGTGTGTAATGTTTTGTCAAGTCAAAGACAGGGTCACCAAAACCATAAAACCAGCTAAAATGATGCACTAACCTTTTACAATCTCCATCAGATGACACTCCTAGGACATTATGTTAGACAATGCATGCATTTTTAGTTCTATCAAGTTCATATTTATATCCAAAAACAGCGTTTTACTATGGCATTGATGTTGAGGAAATCGTTTCCCTCCAATAACCGGCAGTCAAGTCAGCGTCAGAAATTAAATAATTAAAATTAGAAAACATTGGTAAAATATTATATTGTCATTTAAAGAATTATAGATTTACATCTCTTGAACGCAATCAACTTGCCAGATTTAAAAATAACCTTACTGGGAAATCACACTTTGCAATAATCTGAGCACTGCGCCCAGAAAAATACGCGTTGCGATACAGACTAGACGTCATGTTGGGGAGATCTAAAATCGAAAATACTATGTAAATAATCCATTACCTTTGATTCTCTTCATCAGATGTCACTTCCAGGTATCACAGGTCCATAACGAATGTAGTTTTGTTCAAAAAAGCTCATCATTTATGTCCAAAAATCTCCGTCTCGTTAGCACATGATGTAAGCCAGCCGGACTTCTCGTCATGAACGAGGGGAAAAAATATATTTCCGTTCGTTCAAACATGTCAAACGTTGTATAGCATAAATCATTAGGGCCTTTTTTAACCAGAACATGAATAATATTCAAGGTGGACGAATGCATACTCTTTTATAACGTATTGGAACGAGGGTACCCAACATGAACTAGCGCGCCAGGTGTCTAATGGGACATCACCGTTCCATGGCTCTTGTTCGGTCAGATCTCCCTCCAGAAGACTCAAAACACTTTGTAAAGGCTGGTGACATCTAGTGGAAGCAATAGGAAGTGCCAAAATATTCCTAAACCCCTGTGTTTTTCAATGGGATAGGTTTAAAGTCAATACAACACTTCAGGTATCCACTTCCTGTCAGAAAATGTCTCAGGGTTTTGCCTGCCAAATGAGTTCTGTTATACTCACAGACACCATTCAAACAGTTTTGGAAACTTTAGAGTGTTTTCTATCCATATATAATAAGTATATGCATATTCTAGTTACTGGGTAGGATTAGTAACCAGATTAAATCGGGTACATTTTTTTTATCCAGACGTGCAAATGCTGCCCCCTAGACCCAACAGGTTAAAGTCACCCAGAACTGTGAGGGGTGAGCCATCCTCAGGAAAGGAACTTATCAAGGCGTCAAGCTCACTGATGAACTCTCCAAGGGAACCTGGAGGGCGATAAATGATAAGGATGTTAAGCTTGAATGGGCTAGTGACTGTGACAGCATGGAATTCAAAGGAGGAGATAGACAGATGGGTCAGGGGAGAAAGAGAGAATGCCCACTTGGGAGAGATGAGGATTCCAGTGCCACCACCCTGCTGACCAGAT
This sequence comes from Salmo salar, assembly GCF_965601325.2. NCBI lineage: Eukaryota > Metazoa > Chordata > Actinopteri > Salmoniformes > Salmonidae > Salmo > Salmo salar. Next base: position 26,937,107 of record NC_138295.1, read on the forward strand.
GCTCTCGGGGTATGCGAGAACACGTGGTCAGATGAGGAGAGAGCAGTAGGAGTAGCAGTGTTTTCTGTGGTAATCCATGTTTCCGTTAGCGCCAAGAAGTCGAGGGACTGGAGGGTAGCATAGGCTGAGATGAACTCTGCCTTGTTGGCCGCAGACCGGCAGTTCCAGAGGCTGCCGGAGACCTGGAACTCCAAGTGGGTCGTGCGCGCTGGGACCACCAGGTTAGAGTGGCAGCGGCCACGCGGTGTGAAGCGTTTGTATGGCCTGTGCAGAGAGGAGAGAACAGGGATAGACAGACACATAGTTGACAGGCTAATGCAAAGGAGATTGGAATGAAAATTAACTAAACAGCTGGGGAAACGAGAGAGCAGGGCCTCCCTCACTAACCATTCACTGAAACACTCAAGTATAACTTTTCCAACTTCCACTTTAGAAATTATAATTGATGTAAACTACAGTGGTTCAATGTTTCCAGGAATAGGCTCAAACTTAGTTTATTCAGCTAGATAACTTGGTACAGTATTCTTCCGTGAAACCCACCCAGTGCACCGTATCCTATGACGCTGTAGCTAACTAGCATGCTAGCATCCAATAACACACGGTTAGCACCAATACTTGGTTACAACAAACTACCAATGGATCATTCGTGTCCGTGTCTAGTTCCTTTCATAACGCAGAAGTAATTAAACGTTGGCTAGCTAACACAAAGTCAGTCCTGCTAGCTACACAAGTGGACTACACATCTCGAATGTTCAGAAAGTTAAGCTTACGTTGCAAAAAATTTTATTGACTAAAATGCTACAGTACTGCTAGCTGGTAGAGTTGGCTAGCTAGCAGTGGCTGCTTTGTTGACTTTGTTTGAAAATGCAGCTGGCTAGCTAACCTCGATAGTTACTCTGTACTACACCTTTATCTTTGATACAAAGACAACTATGTAGCTAGCTAACATTACACGAATCAAATCGTTCCATTGTAATGTATTTAGTTTCTACAGTACTGCTAGTTGGTAAAGTTGGCTAGCTAGCAGTTGCTGTGGTGTTGACTTTGTTTGGAAAACGGCGTCGCTGTGAACGAATACAGCTACACCTTTATCCTTGATACAAAGACAGCAAAGACAACTATGTAGCTAGCAACATTACACTAATCAAATCGTTCCGTTGTAATGTAATGTAATGTTATGAAATGTAATATTACCCGCGGAGCGAAGTGCAGCACGACTACTCACTCCAGCGTCCCCGTGCTACAGCTGTAAGTACTTTGAGTAACACAAGTAACTTTACTCAAATGTTCCAATAACATGTCGTAATACCGAGCCCACAATACATAAAACAATCACTCACAAAAACCATGGGGAAAACAGAGGGTTAAATAATGAACATGTAATTGGGGAATTGAAACCAGGTGTGTAAAACAAAGACAAAACAAATGGAAAATAAAAAGGGGATCGGCGATGGCTAGAAGGCCGGTGATGTCGACCGCCGAACAAGGAGAGGGACCAACTTTGGCGGAAGTCGTGACATTTGGAAGTATGCTTTGGGTCATTGTCCATTTAGAAGACCCATTTGTGACCAAGCTTTAACTTCCTCATGATGCCATCTATTTTGTGAAGTGCACCAGTCCCTCCTGCAACAAAGCACCCACACAACATGATGCTACCACCCCCGTGCGTCACGGTTGGGATGGTGTTCTTCGGCTTGCAAGCGTCCCCCTTTTTCCTCCAAAAACAGTTACATTTTACATTTTAGTCATTTAGCAGACGCTCTTATCCAGAGCGACTTACAGTAGTTATATATTTGTTTCATCAGCCAGAGGACATTTCTCCAAAAAGTACCATCTTTGTCCCCATGTGAAGTTGCAAACTGTAGTCTGGCTTTTTTATGGCGGTTTTGGAGCAGTGGCTTCTTCCTTGCTGAGCGGCTTTTCAGGTTATGTTGATATAGGACTCATTTTACTGTGGATATAGAAACACTGCTCAAAAAAATAAAGGGAACACAAACAACACAATGTAACTCCAAGTCAATCACACTTCTGTGAAATCAAACTGTCCACTTAGGAAGCAACACTGATTGACAATAAATTTCACATGCTGTTGTGCAAATGGAATAGACAACAGGTGGAAATTATAGGCAATTAGCAAGACACCCCCAATAGAGTGGTTCTGCAGGTGGGGACCACAGACCACTTCTCAGTTCCTATGCTTCCTGGCTGATGTTTTGGTCACTTTTGAATGCTGGCGGTGCTTTCACTCTAGTGGTAGCATGAGACGGAGTCTACAACCCACACAAGTGGCTCAGGTAGTGCAGCTCATCCAGGATGGCACATCAATGCGAGCTGTGGCAAGAAGGTTTGCTGTGTCTGTCAGCGTAGTTTCCAGAGCATGGAGGCGCTACCAGGAGACAGGCCAGTACATCAGGAGACGTGGAGGAGGTCGTAGGAGGGCAACAACCAAGCAGCAGGACCGCTACCTCCACCTTTGTGCAAGGGGGAGCAGGAGGAGCACTGCCAGAGCCCTGCAAAATGACCTCCAGCAGGCCACAAATGTGCATGTGTCTGCTCAAACTGTCAGAAACAGACTCCATGAGGGTGGTATGAGGGCCCGACGTCCACAGGTGGGGGTTGTGCTTACAGCCCAACACCGTGCAGGACGTTTGGCATTTGCCAGAGAACACCAAGATTGGCAAATTCGCCACTGGCGCCCTGTGCTCTTCACAGATGAAAGCAGCTTCACACTGAGCACGTGACAGACGTGACAGAGTCTGGAGACGCCGTGGAGAATGTTCTGCTGCCTGCAACATCCTCCAGCATGACCGGTTTGGCGGTGGTTCAGTCATTGTTGGGGTGGCATTTCTTTGGGGGGCCGCACAGCCCTCCATGTGCTCGCCAGAGGTAGCCTGACTGCCATTAGGTACCGAGATGAGATCCTCAGACCCCTTGTGAGACCATATGCTGGTGCGGTTGGCCCTGGGTTCCTCCTAATGCAAGACAATGTTAGACCTCATGTGGCTGGAGTGTGTCAGCAGTTCCTGCAAGAGGAAGGCATTGATGCTATGGACTGGCCCGCCCGTTCCCCAGACCTGAATCCAATTGACCACATCTGGGACATCATGTCTCGCTCCATCCACCAACGCCACGTTGCACCACAGACTGTCCAGGAGTTGGCGGATGCTTTAGTCCAGGTCTGGGAGGAGATCCCTCAGGAGACCATCCGCCACCTCATCAGGAGCATGCCCAGGCATTGTAGGGAGGTCATACAGGCACGTGGAGGCCACACACACTACTGAGCCTCATTTTGACTTGTTTTAAGGACATTACATCAAAGTTGGATCAGCCTGTAGTGTGGTTTTCCACTTTAATTTTGAGTGTGACTCCAAATCCAGACCTTCATGGGATTTCCATTGATTATTTTTGTGTGATTTTGTTGTCAGCACATTCAACTATGTAAAGAAAAAAGTATTTAACCTCTATGGGCTAGGTGGGACGCTTGCGCGTTATTCAAATACCTTAGAAATGCTATTACTTCAATTTCTCAAACATATGACTATTTTACACCATTTTAAAGACAAGACTCTCGTTAACTTCTCTAGGGCCAGTGGGACGAAATCGTCCCACCTACGTAACAGCCACTGGCAGCCTGTGGCGCGATTTTCAAAACCTTAAAAATCCTATTACTTCAATTTCTCAAACATATGACTATTTTACAGCTATTTAAAGACAAGACTCTCGTTAATCTAACCACACTGTCCGATTTCAAAAAGGCTTTACAACGAAAGCAAAACATTAGATTATGTCAGCAGAGTACCAAGCCAGAAATAATCAGACACCCATTTTTCAAGCCAGCATATAATGTCACCAAAACCCAGAAGACAGCTAAATGCAGCACTCACCTTTGATGATCTTCATCAGATGACAACCCTAGGACATTATGTTATACAATACATGCATGTTTTGTTCAATCAAGTTCATATTTATATCAAAAACCAGCTTTTTACATTAGCATGTGACTAGCATGTGACTAGCATTCCGACCGAACACTGCCGGTGAATTTACTAAATTACTCACGATAAACGTTCACAAAAAACATAACAATTATTTTAATAATTATAGATACAGAACTCCTCTATGCACTCGATATGTCCGATTTTAAAATAGCTTTTCGGTGAAAGCACATTTTGCAATATTCTGAGTAGATAGCCCGGCATCACAGGGCTAGCTATTTAGACACCCACCAAGTTTAGCACTCACCAAAGTCAGATTTACAATAAGAAAAATGTTATTACCTTTGCTGTTCTTCGTCAGAATGCACTCCCAGGACTTATACTTCAATAACAAATGTTGGTTTGGTCCCAAATAATCTATTGTTATATCCAAATAGCGGCGTTTTGTTCGTGCGTTCAAGACACTATCCGAAAGGGTAAATAAGGGTGACGAGCATGGCACATTTCGTGACAAAAAAAATCTAAATATTCCATTACCGTACTTCGAAGCATGTCAACCGCTGTTTAAAATAAATTTTTATGCCATTTTTCTCGTAAAAAAGCGATAATATTCTGACCGGGAAAGCGTGTATACGTACAAAGAGAGAGAAAATAAAAACATCTCGTGCCCTCGTGCACGCGCCTGAGTCTCAGAGTACTCTGACCAGCCACTATCCAAACGCGATAATGTGTTTCAGCCTGGGGCTGCCTCGATATCATTCAGCTTTTTCCCGGGCTCTGAGAGCCTATGGGAGCCGTAGGAAGTGTCACGTTACAGCAAAGATCCTCAGTCTTCAATAAAAAGAGCCAAGATGAACAACAACTTGTCAGACAGGCCACTTCCTGTTCAGAATCTTCTCAGGTTTTTGCCTGCCATATGAGTTCTGTTATACTCACAGACACCATTCAAACAGTTTTAGAAACTTTAGGGTGTTTTCTATCCAAAGCCAATAATTATATGCATATTCTAGTTACTGGGCAGGAGTAGTAACCAGATTAAATCGGGTACGTTTTTTATCCGTCCGTGTCAATACTGCCCCCTAGCCCTAACAGGTTTAACAAGAAATTTGTGGAGTGGTTGAAAAACGAGTTTTAACCTGTTGGGTCTAGGGGGCAGCATTTGCACGTCTGGATAAAAAAAATGTACCCGATTTAATCTGGTTACTAATCCTACCCAGTAACTAGAATATGCATATACTTATTATATATGGATAGAAAACACTCTAAAGTTTCCAAAACTGTTTGAATGGTGTCTGTGAGTATAACAGAACTCATTTGGCAGGCAAAACCCTGAGACATTTTCTGACAGGAAGTGGATACCTGATGTGTTGTATTGACTTTAAACCTATCCCATTGAAAAACACAGGGGTTTAGGAATATTTTGGCACTTCCTATTGCTTCCACTAGATGTCACCAGCCTTTACAAAGTGTTTTGAGTCTTCTGGAGGGAGATCTGACCGAACAAGAGCCATGGAACGGTGATGTCCCATTAGACACCTGGCGCGCTACTTCATGTTGGGTACCCTCGTTCCAATACGTTATAAAAGACTATGCATTCGTCCACCTTGAATATTATTCATGTTCTGGTTAAAAAAGGCCCTAATGATTTATGCTATACAACGTTTGACATGTTTGAACGAACGGAAATATATTTTTTCCCCTCGTTCATGACGAGAAGTCCGGCTGGCTTACATCATGTGCTAACGAGACGGAGATTTTTGGACATAAATGATGAGCTTTTTTGAACAAAACTACATTCGTTATGGACCTGTGATACCTGGAAGTGACATCTGATGAAGAGAATCAAAGGTAATGGATTATTTACATAGTATTTTCGATTTTAGATCGCCCCAACATGACGTCTAGTCTGTATCGCAACGCGTATTTTTCTGGGCACAGTGCTCAGATTATTGCAAAGTGTGATTTCCCAGTAAGGTTATTTTTAAATCTGGCAAGTTGATTGCGTTCAAAAGATGTAAATCTATAATTCTTTAAATGACAATATAATATTTTACCAATGTTTTCTAATTTTAATTATTTAATTTGTGACGCTGACTTGACTGCCGGCTATTGGAGGGAAACGATTTCCTCAACATCAATGCCATAGTAAAACGCTGTTTTTGGATATAAATATCAACTTGATAGAACTAAAAATGCATGCATTGTCTAACATAATGTCCTAGGAGTGTCATCTGATGGAGATTGTAAAAGGTTAGTGTATCATTTTAGCTGGTTTTATGGTTTTGGTGACCCTGTCTTTGACTTGACAAAACATTACACACAACTCTTGTAAATGTACTGTCCTAACATACTCTAAATTTATGCTTTCGCCGTAAAACCTTTTTGAAATCGTAAAACGTGGTTAGATTAAGGAGATGTTTATCTTTCAAATGGTGTAACATAGTTGTATTTTTGAAAAATTTGAATTTTGACATTTATTTGGATTCAAATTTGCCGCTCTTGAAATGCACCTGCTGTTGATGGAGTGCACCACGGGTGGCACGCTAGCGTCCCACCTAGCCCCAAGAGGTTAATGACTCATGTTAAAGCTGCCTCAAGAGAGTTTGTAATCTCTATCTATCATATACGCACGGTAGCCTATACTGTAGATGTACTTGAAAAAGCCTTGTGAATGACCCCATCCACTTCTAATGGTCTTGTGGGAGCCATATTTGTGGTCACTCAGACGAATGCTACAGTGGGTAATGTTCCACTCATAGTAGGCAAAAAGTCACCATCATCAGAACTATTCAACAAAAATATGATTTAACTGATATTTCCTCATTTACATTTATATTGTAACTCCAGGAAAGGCTCCACTCTACATAAGAAAAGTCAATATTTGCATTTGCTGAATATTCATGGCCGGGAATCCTGTGTACAGGAGGGACTGCACACTTTTTCTAAGGTAATGTGTATAATTTTTGGCAAACAACAGAGATGTATGGCCTTAAACGAGGTGAAACAAATCTAATTGAGATTCATTATCAATACTCTCAGTGATCCACAAAGATCAGTGGTATTTACAATTGAGGGCATGATGAAGGAAGGTCAAAACAGTTGACTGAAGGTCAACACAGTAATTGTAGAGGGAGCATTTTCTTGAAGGACGGCCCTAGCTCTTGGCCAAAACTCTTTAATGCATTCTCTATCTAGGCACCAAGAGTGGATCAGCAGTGGATCAGGACTGGATCAGGATTCAAGCTTTAAAATTAGTTCTTAAGTAGCTCAACTTATCTACACAACTCCGAGGTTGAGAGGGCAGGAATCAAGTTCCCGTAATTCCACTGTGGTTTAGTCGAAAGTCTATTCATAAGCATTCCTCAAGAGGAAATATCTTACTTTGCTCTCTCCAAAGTTTGATTAGAATTGCGACGGAGACAGCAGTGCAAGTATCTAATCCAGGGTATCCCAAACTCGGTCCTGGGGGCCCCCCTGGGTGTATGTTTTGGTTGTTGCCCTACCACTACACAGCTGATTCAAATAATCAAAGCATGATTATGAGTTGGTTATTTGAATCAGCTGTGCAATGAAAAAAACAAAACGTGCACTGATATAAGCCATTGTGTTGTGGTGAAATTAAAATAGGAAGATGTACAAAGACCTTGGGCCTGGAGAGATGAGTAATGCTCTTAGGGTTGTAACTCCTAAGAGTTCCCCCTGATTATGCTCCTCACATTTTTTGTGATTATTATCAGGGCGCCTGCCGAATATACATTTTTTATTTTATTTTATTTATTTCGCCTTGATTTAACCAGGTAGGCCAGTTGAGAACAAGTTCTCATTTACAACTGCAACCTGGCCAAGATAAAGCAAAGTAGTGCGACACAAACAACACAGAGTTATACATGGGATAAACAAATGTATAGTCAATAACACAATAGAAAAATCTATATAAAGTGTGTGCAAATGTAGTAAGATTGGGGAGTTAGGAAAATAAATAGGACATAGTGGCGAAATAATTACAATTTAGCATTAACACTGGAGTGATAGATGTGCAGCAGATGAATGTGGAAGTAGAGATACTGGGGTGCAAAGGAGCAACAAAAAAAATAACAATATGGGGATGAGGTAGTTGGGTGGGCTATTTACAGATGGGCTGTGTACAGGTGCAATGATCGGTGAGCTGCTCTGACAGCTGGTGCTTAAAGTTAGTGAGGGAGATATGAGTCTCCAGCTTCAGTGATTTTTGCAATTCGTTCCAGTCATTGGCAGCAGAGAACTGGAAGGAAAGGTGGCCAAAGGAAGAGTTGGCTTTGGGGATGACCAGTCAAATATACCTGCTGGAGCGGGTTCTACGGGTGGGTGTTGCTATGGTGACCAGTGAGCTGAGATAAGGTGGGGCTTTACCTAGCAAAGACTTATAGCTAACCAGTAATCAAACATGATGAGTTTATGACAGAGGAAAAGCTTCAAGCCTGTTACCAAGCTTCTCAAGAACACCGACACAGACACACACAAAATGTGACATTCAGCATGTTCTTGTGTTCTTTTCACACACTATCAACTAGCTGTTCTAATCAAAACACAAAAACCCATCCTCAAATGAACTAATTCCACATCATAATATGAACACATTACTGGGACATCTGTTTCTGTCCACTTCACCAGAAAACCAAGGGTCAAAAAGACAAAAATAACAACCGTACCAAAACCCCCCAAGATATCTTATATCAACAGACACACGATGTGGCTAGCTGCCACCAGCAAGACAGCTTAATGTTATGTGAATTAGCGCTGGGAGTTGACAATTAGTCAAGCGTGGTGCGCTGTGACAAATAGGTCCGTTTACTGAGATGTTATGAGAGATGCATTCTAATGCGTACCCTATTCACTGATGAGGCCAAGGAGAGTAATGGGACGGAAAGTTCCATCCTGGACGAGTGAACGTGCAGTTGGATGGCACAAACAGCACCTTAACACTCCGATCGTGTGTTTCAGTCTAGAACAGGGGTCTAATGCTCACTTGCAGCCAATCGATTGGCTGAGCACTCTTGGCTAGGTTTAGCTTCTTGTGGCAACAGCAGTACTTTCCAGTTGAATACTTAGCTAGCTCCCTTGTCACCATGTTTCTGTTCAGGCTTCACTTGTGAGCTACATCGAGAGGAACCCAAAGGCCTGTGTGGTGGAGTCATTTATGTGGAAGGGGGACATCAATGTTTAAAATGTTTTTGAGCATGCTTTAAATGGTGGCCAAAACTTTTGCACCTCAAATAGTCACTCATGAAATTGTGACTGCCTATTAGCTGCATTCCTAGCAATGTTGTGTTGGCAGAGAAAAAGCATAAAGTATTTGGGAATCGTTCTCCCATAGGGAGGTATAGACCTATCCAAGTCATTGAGGATTTGGACAGATGCACCACCACAGTGTTTTAAATTAAGTATTTTAAGTGAAGAATCTATCCCTCATAACAGTAGCAAAGCTTTTATGCATATATGCCTTTTAAAGCATTCCAAATATTTCATGAGGTATCTATATTGAACAACGTTTTAACTGTTTGGAGTCTCTCAGCTCAGCGCAAGTCAGTGCCTACCCAGGCTTTTACTGTAGTAACAGCCCAGAGGAAAAATATTTTGCTCAGAGTGGTCTTTTCTTCATCTCTGAAGAAATATGGGAGATATCAATTTTGTATGATTTAGTAATCACATATCTGAACTGTTTCTCATAAGGCTCCCTTAGGAGCAAGGAGGAGATGAAAAAGAGAATGAATTCTTGAGACTTTCATGAGACAAATGAGCTTGGATTGATACTTACATTTGAGAAGTATGATAAATATATGAGATCTTATCATTTTATCCTCATGAGACCATTCATGTTTCATGTATTGCTCCAGAAAAGCCTTTTTGAGATACAGTATTTACAGGAGCCAGCTATATTAGAGTCAGCTCTAACCACACGGAGAAAGTTAACGCGAGAGGTTAGGTTGCTTGTAATACAAAATTGTATTTCTTGTAAAGTAACAAAATAGTGGCATTGTCTAAAATTGGTGTGAAATTGAAAGTGCTGTCATTAACCCCGTTTCGACTGAGAGCCAAAGTGGAAAGCTCCCTGCAAAATGCCTGGGCGATCTGTTTTAAAAGGGGTTAGTCAGAACATACCAGCTTATAACTGCTACAAACTATACCACCTCCAGACCTAGTAAAACTCCCTATGAACGCAGCTAAACCCAGAGGAAAGGTGTACTCTAATAATTGGGAAGAAATTACAGGGAGTGAATTTATAAAAAAAAAACGAACATAGAACAAAACAAGAAATACGAGTAGAGAGACATCAAACCTATAAACAGAAAGAATAACACCTCACCAAAGGCAAGCAACAAGGATTTCTTTGCTTTTTTACTGGTGACGTCGGGACCAAGGGCGGCTGCCGAAGCAACCTGGGATGCCTTAGCTGGCTTGTCAGACTTCCGTGCCTCAGCTGGCTCGATAGGTTCACAAGCATTGGTTGGCTTGTCAGGCTTCCATTGCCAAAGCTACCGGGGATGCCTCAGCTAGCTTCCATGCCTCAGCTGGCTCGACAGGTTCTCAAGCTACCGGAGATGCCTCAGCTAGCTTCCATGCCTCAGCTGGCTCGACAGGTTCTCAAGCCTTGGTTGGCTCATCAGGCTCCCATGCCTCACCCGGCTCGTCAGGCTCACATGCCTCTGCCAGCTTGTCAGGCTCCCATGCCTCGGCCGGTTCAACTGGTTCCCGCGCCTCAGCTGGCTCTACAGGTTCCCGCGCCTCAGCAGAAGCGACCAGTCCGCTACTAGTCCTCAGGACCGTCCCTCTGGTCGGCGTCTTGCGGCTGGAGCCACGCATCAGGGTGGGGGTACTGTCACGTCTACTCCTGCTCCTCCTCTCTGGCGCTCGGTTTCGCCAGTTTACTCATTATTACGCACACTTGTCACCATCGTTACGCGTACCTGCGCCTCATGAGACTCACCTGGACTCCCTCACCTTTCGTTATTGTTTCTGTTTGCGTTATTTATTATTGTTTCTGTTTATTGTTTCTGTTTGTATGTTTCATGTCTGTACGCTACTTGTGTTTCTTGTTTTGTTCCATGTTTGTTTATTTATTAAATTCACTCCCTGTACTTGCTTCCTGATTCTTAGCGTGCACATTACAAAATTACATTATTTATAAGGGTTGTCACAATGCCAAAATATTACCAACAAAACAATGCCAAGCCAAAGAATCAAAACACCATGGCAAAATGTTTTTGTTACTGATATTCACATCTCGTATCAATATAACACTGAATTTTACCTTGCGCTATTCACAAATGTTAAACGCCTGTGGTAGCTACTGTGATTGTGTGAGTGGTGGTTACGGTGTCTGCTGTGGTTGTGGGAGTGATGGTTATTGTGTCTGCTGTGGTTGTGGGAGTGATGGTTATTGTGTCTGCTGTGGTTGTGTGAGTGGTGGTTACGGTGTCTGCTGTGGTTGTGTGAGTGGTGGTTACGGTGTCTGCTGTGGTTGTGTGAGTGGTGGTTACGGTGCCTGCTGTGGTTGTGGGAGTGGTGGTTATTGTGTCTGCTGTGGTTGTGTGAGTGGTGGTTACGGTGCCTGCTGTGGTTGTGTGAGTGGTGGTTACGGTGTCTGCTGTGGTTGTGTGAGTGGTGGTTACGGTGCCTGCTGTGGTTGTGTGAGTAGTGGTTACGGTGTCTGCTGTGGTTGTGTGAGTGGTGGTTATAGTGTCGACTGTGATAGGGGCCTTGAGGAGGTGCATGGAGGTCCGAGTAACGGGGAGCTTTGTATGCCACGACTTAGAAGGAGACAGCAGAGGAGGAGGAGGGCAACATGTCTAGTTGCCTAGTTAAATAAAGGTTAAATAAAATAAAATAAAAATGTCCTGGAGAGGATAGCCACTACTGGTCAACGTCCCAGCGCTCTATCCAACATGTCTGACTGAAACATTGTGACAAAAAGAGGATTTAGATCAAACATTGAATATTGTGATCCTAATTAATAGAAAAACATTATTTATATAGTAACAACAATGTGGATAATTGCTCAACTCTAACTGAGCGGTTATGCTAGTCTCTCTGGCCTCCCACAATTTTCAAATGTTCTGGCTGAACAGCGTCTGTACGTAATAGAACATGAGTTTGTCATAGAAGAACTACGTCACTGCCTAAGTCACCATCTTATCCGCTTGAATAAAATACTAAATAGTATCTAGCAAGATGGAGATCAGAGGTTATTTTTAATGAGTGCATTTCGCAAGTGGCTAGTTTACGTCAACTACCTTCACTAAAATCACTGCAAAGGTTTTGTCTGCAAACTTTGGTTTCGAATCACAACGTGATGGCATTATCTGCCTCGTTATTTGTTGGGAGAGTTGTCTGTATGAAGAGGACCCACCTAAAGGACGCACCACGGAACAATTTTCTTTCCCTTTTTGAAGTTGCCAAAATAGTCCGTCATTGAAACCAGACCCTAGTGACTTGCCTAGTGTCAGGTTTTCAAGACTTCTGTTATGCCATAACTTCATTATTGTTATTTTTTTATTTTTTATTAAGGCCCAAATAATATCGCCCCATCAGGGTGCAGGGTGCAGGGTGTTTCAATTCTAATTCAAAATAACTTAATGTGTGGTGGCATGACCGACTGACCTGGTAACAGCATAGCCCGAGTCCTGTGAGTACGGAGTCCCGGAGCAAGGTTTGTAGGGTGTTCCTCCTCCGAGGGAGGAAGCAGAAGAGCCTAGGGTGTGTCTAGACGCTGTTCACTGAAGCTTGTGTCTACAGACAGAGCACGAAGTGGTGCTCCTGGGGTGACTGCCAGCATCCCTGCAGTCAAGCCAGCTATCTCAGAAGACAGCCTCTGACTGATATCTGAAGACTGCACAGAAACAATGAGAAGAGAAGATTTGATACATTGCAGAAAAACAAGGAAATGAGAGTCTGAAGCATGAGGGACCATAAAGGTACATTGTGAATACATATGAAAATGGAAGTTGGATGGTTGTGATGAGCCTCGGTGAGTGCACCGTGTCGGGTTGTTTGGGAGCTGGGGGTTGAACCTACTCGGTCAGGGCCTCCTGTAGGCACAGTCTGGGGTGTGTAGGAGCCACTCATCAGGTCATAATATTTAGACCTCTGCTGGCCTGCAGATACACACATAAACATGCGCACAAACATTCACGATCGAGCCGGAGGAGAGGGCTGCCTTCTTATCGGCTCTCAACCAACCATGCTATTTTATTCATTTTTTTTTAGTTGTTCGTAACTTGTTTTGTACATAATGTTGCTGCTACTGTCTCTTATGACCGAAAAGAGCTTCTGAAGATCAGAACTGCGATTGCTCACCTCAAACTGGAAGAAGAGTTCTTCTTCAATGAGTCGGATGTGAGGGATATACTACTACAGAAACCCGACCAGGCCCAGATCCCCGTGATTCGCTGGAGAAGGAAACTGAGATTTAGTGGAAAAAGATATGGGTGCCTTGTGAGGATCAGGCGACGAGTGGCTAATCTGCCCTTGCCTTCCGTCCTGCTAGCTAATGTTCAATCGCTAGAAAATATGGGACGAGCTGAAAGAATATGGCACCACAACAAACCTGCCAAGAGAGGGCCGCCCACCAAAACTCACAGACCAGGCAAGGAGGGCATTAATCAGAGAGGCAACAAAGAGACCAAAGATAAAACAAATCAAATAAAAATGTTAAATAAAACCCTCTTACATCAGCTAATATCTTAAAGTGCTGTACAGAAACCCAGCCTAAAACCCCAAACTGCGAGTGATGCAGGTGTAGAAGCACGGTGGCTAGGAAAAACTCCCTAGAAAGGCCAGAGCCTAGGAAGAAACCTAGAGAGGAACCAGGCTATGACGGGTGGCCAGTCCTCTTCTGGCTGTGCCGGGTGGAGATTATAACAGAATATGGACAAGATGTTCAAATGTTCATAGTTGACCAGCAGGGTCAAATAATAATAATCACAGTGGTTGTCGAGGGTGCAACAGGTCAGCACCTCAGGAGTAAATGTCAGTTGGCTTTTCATAGCCGATCATTCAGAGTATCTCTACCGCTCCTGCTGTCTCTAGAGAGTTGAAAACAGCAAGTCAGGGACAGGTAGCACGTACGGTGAACAGGTCAGGGTTCCATAGCTGCAGGCAGAACAGTTGAAACTGGAGCAGCAGCTCGGCCAGGTGGACTGGGGACAGCAAGTCAAAACCCAGACCTCAATCCAATTGAGAATCGGTGGTATGACTTCAAGATTGCTGTACACCAGCGGAACCCATCCAACTTGAAGGAGCTGGAGCTGTGTTGCCTTGAAGAATGGGCAAAAATCCCAGTGGCTAGATGTGCCAAGCTTATAGAGACATACCGCAAGAGACATGCAGCTAGTGGGTGAATAGTTATGCACGCTCAAGTTTTCAGTTTTTTTGTCTTATTTCTTGTTTGTTTCACAATAAAAAATATTTTGCATCTTCAACGTGGTAGGCATCTTGTGTAAATCAAATGATACAAACCCCCCAAAAACCTATTTTAATTCCAGATTATTAGGCAACAATTAGGAAAAATGCCAAGGGGGTGAATACTTTCACAAGCCACTGTTACACTCCATTGGCAGGACAGAACAGCATTCTCTGGTAAGATATGGGGAGGGGGCCTATGCATTTATGTGAACAAACGCTGGTGCACGAAATCTAAGGAGGTCTAACGGTTTTGCTCGCCTGAGGTAGAGTATCTCATGATAAGCTGCACACCACACTGTTTACCGAAAGAGTTTTCATCTGTATTTTTCGTAGCTGTCTACATACCACCACAGACCGATGCTGGCACTAAAACCGCGCTCAACGAGCTGTATACCGCCATAAGCAAACAGGAAACCGCTCATCCAGAGGCTGTGTTCCTAGTGGCCAGGGACTTTAATGCAGGGAAACTTAAGTCAGTTTTACCTAATTTCTATCACCATGTTAAATGTGCAACCAGAGGAAAAAAATTCTAGACCACCTTTACTCCACACACAGAGACGGGTACAAAGCTCTCCCTCGCCCTCCATTAGGCAAATCTGACCATAATTTTATCCTCCTGATTCCTGCTTACAATAAAAAATTGGTCAGATGAAGCAGATGCTAAACTACAGGACTGCTTTGCTAGCACAGACTGGAATATGATCCGGGATTATTCCGATGGCATTGAGGAGAACACCACATCAGTCACTGGCTTTACCAATAAGTGCATCGAGGACGTCGTCCCCACAGTGACTGTAAGTACATACCCCAACCAGAAGCCATGGATTACAGGCAACATTCGCACTGAGCTAAAGGGAATAGCTGCCACTTTCAAGG
Organism: Salmo salar; assembly: GCF_965601325.2. Classification (NCBI taxonomy): domain Eukaryota; kingdom Metazoa; phylum Chordata; class Actinopteri; order Salmoniformes; family Salmonidae; genus Salmo; species Salmo salar. The sequence goes on from NC_138295.1 coordinate 26,952,358, forward strand.
AGAGGGACTTTAACCTGGAAGCTTATAAGAAATCCCCCTATGCCCTCCGACGAACCATCAAACAGGCAAAGCATCAATACAGGACTAAGATCGAATCGTCCTACACCGGCTCCGACCCTCGTCGGATGTGGCAGGGCTTGCAAACTATTACAGACTACAAAGGGAAGCACAGTTGAGAGCTGCCCAGGGGCACAAGCCTACCAGATGAGCTAAATAACTTCTATGCTCGCTTCGAGACAAGTAACACTGAAACATGCATGAGAGTATCAGCTGTTCCGTACGACTGTGTGATCACAGTCACTGATATTTTCAACCTCTCCCTGTCTGAGTCTGTAATACCAACATGTTTCAAGTAGGCCACCATAGTCCCTGTGCCCAAGAACACTAATGTAACCTGCCTAAATGGCTACCGACCTGTAGCACTCACTTCTGTAGCCATGAAATACTTTGAAAAGCTGGTCATGGCTCACATCAACACCAGAAACCCTGGACCTACTCCAATTTGCATTCCGCACCAACCGATCCACAGATGATGCAATCTCTATTGCACTCCACACTGCACTCTCACACCTGGACAAAAGGAACACCTATGTGAGAATGCTATTCATTGACTAGAGCTCAGCGTTCAACACCATAGTGCCCTCAAAGCTCATCACTAAGCTAAGGACCCTGGGACTAAACACCTCCCACTGCAACTGGATCCTGGACTTCCTGACGGGCCGCCCCCAGGTGGTAAGGGTAGGTAACAACACATCTGCCACGCTGATCCTCAACACGCTGATCCTCAACACAGCCTCTAGAGAGGAGGTCAGAGACCTGACCATGTAGTGCAAGGACAACAACCTCTCCCTCAACGTGATCAAGACAAAAGAGATGATTGTGGACTACAGGAAATGGAGGACCGAGTACGCCTCCATTCGCATCGACGGGGCTGTAGTGGAGCAGGTTGAGAGCGTCAAGTTACTTGGCATCCACATTAACAACAAACTATTATGGTCCAAGCACACCAAGACAGTCGTGAAGAGGGCACGACAAAACCTAAACCTAAAATATTTGGCCTGTTGTCTTAGATCCTCAAAAGGTTATTCAGCTGCACCATCGAGAGCATCCTGACGGTTTGCATCTCTGCCTGGTATGGCAACTGCTCGGCCTCCGACCGCAAGGCACTACAGAGGGAAGTGTGTACGGCCCAGTACATCACCGGGGCCAAGCTTCCTGCCGTCCAGGACCTCTATACAAGGCGGTGTCAGAGGAAGACCCTAAAAATTGTCAGACTCCAGCCGCCCTAGTCATAGCCTGTTCTCTCTACTAACGCATGTCAAGCGGTACTGGAGTGCCAAGTTTAGATCCAAGTAGCTCCTAAATAGATACTACCCCCTAGCCGTAAGACTCCTGAACAGGTAATCAAATGGCTACCCAGACTATTTGCATTGCCCCCCCTCTGGAACGCTGCTGCTACTCTCTGTTATTATCTATGCATAGATACCAAGTCTGTTTCAATTTAGGAAGTAAACTGAAATACACTTTTTTTTTATAACTATACCAACATTTACATATTACCTCAATTACCACGACACAGTTGCCCCGGCACATTGACATTGACTCTGTACCGGTACCCCCTGTAAATATCCCCACTATTGTTGTTTACTGCTGCTCTTTAATTGTTTACTATTCTTATCTCTTACTTTTATTTTTTGGTATTTTCTTAAAACCTCTTCAGCGTCTGATCCCGTTAGCGGGATCAAAATCCAGCAAAAAATCATATCGCCAATTAGCATTAAAAAAAAATCATCATTTAAAAAAAAATAATATATATATATATATATTTTTTTTTTATAGATACACCTCTCCTGAATCGACCCACGTCGTCCGATTTCAAAAAGGTTTTACAGGAAAAGCAAATCATTAGATTATGTTAGATGAGTCCATCGTAAAAAGCAGCAACATAGCCATTTTCCGACCAACCACTTGCATCACAAATAATCAAAAAACAGCTAAATGCAGCACTAACCTTTTACAAACTTCATCAGATGACACACCTAGGACATCATGTTATACAATGCATGCATTCTTTTGTTCAATAAAGGTCATATTTATATATAAAAACAGCATTTTACATCGGCGCGTAACGTTGACTGACTATTTTCCCCTCAAATGCGTCCCGGGAAACAGCGCATAATTCCATTTATTACTATTCGAAAACGATTTTTTAAATTTATATTGTCAATCTAACATTTATAGATGAATATCTCTTGAGAACACCTGTCATACCAGATTTTAAATTAACTTTACTGGGTAATCACACTTTGCGATAAAAGGAGATGCGATACACAGAAAATGAGCTAATAAACCGAGCTCGGCGCCATCTTGGAACAATCGCATGTCACATCTCATCTTGTATAATATTGTCAATAATCGCCTACCTTTAGTTGTCTTCATCAGAAAGCACTTCCAGGAATCCCAGGTCCACAACAGATGTATTTTCGGTCGAAAAAGTCCTTCCTTCACGTTCCATTAGCCTGCTGTTGGTAGCGCGTCCTAGGGCTCTCTCCAAATTCTCCGACGTGCGCAGCCTGAAGTTTCGCCTGTAGGTTCGTTCAAACATGTCAAACGTTGTAAAACATTAATCTTCAGGGCCTGTAACACCAAGAGAGCCAATAAGATTCGAGGGGGATGATTTCATTGTGTTTCAAACCGTTTACAAAGGTGGGGGTAGACATGGCCGCCAGCGTCATAATGGTGATGGCCCATCCCCTGTGACCAATTTCCAATGCGTGTCATTCACTGAGTTTCGACTGTATAAGGCTCAAACCACTGTGAAAAGACTGGCGACATCTAGTGGAAGCAATAGGAAGTGCTCACTGAACCATTGTTAACGGTGTGATTAATAGGGAAAGATGAGAAGTCGAGTCCACAATTCAGAATTCCACTTCCTGTTTCAATCGGTCTCGGGGTTTTGACTGCCATTTGAGTTCTGTTATACTCACAGACACCATTCAAACAGTTTTAGAAACTTTAGGGTGTTTTCTATCCATATATAATAAGTATATGCATGCCCTAGCTTCTGAGTTTGATTAGTAGGCCGTTGAAAATGGGAACGATTTTTTTTCAAAATGCGCTGTGGCGCCCCCTATCCTAGGGTATCCTCAAGAGACTGCATTGTTGGTTAAGGGCTTGTAATTAAGCATTTCACTGTAAGGTCTACACCTGTACAATTTGATCTGTACAACGAATTTGAGCACAATCATTTTTTTATGTCTTCATAAAACACCTCTATGCTTCAAAATTAATAATGTGTAAAAAAGGCTGTCTGCTCCTCCTCTCTACCTACTTTTCCCTCGCAATCACCTGAGTTTCCCTTAGTCCCGTTAGTTTGGCTGCTCATGTACAGTATTGTACACGTTTATCTAAGGAACTAGCCTATAGTTGTTAAAAGGATACTTCAGGATTTTCCACAGAGTCAGATGAACTCGTGGACACTATTTTTATTTCTTTGCGTACAGTCTGAAGGAAGTTGCTAACTAGAGTTAGCGCAATTGTTAACTATTGTTAGCAAAATGCATGGAAGCCTGAGGTAACTATTAGCATGCAGACAAATATGAGCTTGTATGTGTTGTTCCTCCTGAGCAAATAGGAGAAACAAAGGGGAAAAAGAGATCTCTTCTTGGATTTTGCTTTCCTATTGGAATGCGAGACCACTGGCACTGCCTGTAGCATACAGTTTTGTGTAATCTAACCAATTATCTCTTGATCATAGAGCATTTAAACATAGAAATTCCCTATAATTGTCCAATTATTTCCATTTAGTCCATAAACACAAACAACAGTTGTATAATACTACAGGTAAACCCATGCTCAACAGGAATTCATTCATATGTATCTAAAACTAGCTAGGCTATTTTTCCATCTTCCCAAACACTCTCTTCCATATTGTACAATATATATATTTTTTATTTCACCTTTATTTAACCAGGTAGGCAAGTTGAGAACAAGTTCTCATTTACAATTGCGACCTGGCCAAGATAAAGCAAAGCAGTTCGACACATACAACAACACAGAGTTACACATGGAGTAAAACAAACATACAGTCAATAATACAGTAGAAAAATAAGTCTATATACAAAGTGAGCAAATGAGGTGAGATAAGGGAGGTAAAGGCAAAAAAGGCCATGGTGGCAAAGTAAATACAATATAGCAAGTAAAACACTGGAATGGTAGATTTGTAGTGGAAGAACGTGCAAAGTAGAAATATAAATAATGGAGCAAAATAAATAAATAAATACAGTAGGGGAAGAGGTAGTTGTTTGGGCTAAATTATAGATGGGCTATGTACAGGTGCAGTGATCTGTCAGCTTCTCTGACAGCTGGTGCTTAAAGCTAGTGAGGGAGATAAGTGTTTCCAGTTTCAGAGATTTTTGTAGTTCGTTCCAGTCATTGGCAGCAGAGAACTGGAACGAGAGATGGCCAAAGGAGGAATTGGCTTTGGGGGTGACCAGAGAGATATACCTGCTGGAGCGCGTGCTACAGGTGGGTGCTGCTATGGTGACCAGTGAGCGGAGATAAGGGGGGACTTTACCTAGCAGGGTCTTGTAGACAAACATACACTTGTTTTGTTATATTCATTTTCAGTTCAATGGTGGACAACACAATGAATTGCACTTTGCAATAGTTTCGCTGAGGAAACCGTCCAGTGTCAAGAGAGATGCTAAATCAGTTCAAACCCTTGAACAACCCTCTTCAACTGAATTGCCTCTGTTAAATAGCTGGCGGTTAAAAGAGATTTGTGAGATGGAAGCTATCTACTGTACTTAGTTTACCCTTATAGTCATATGCTCTGCAATACAGCGGCACAAGAACACATTTGACAATCTTCTTATCATTTCTGAGCAGACGGTCCTTTCTTGGGTGTTAATGTTAAAGTCTTTCTCAATAGAAAAATGCCAGAAATGGTTAATGGTGACACTGGCGAGACCTCATCAGGCTTCTCTCTGCCTAAGACACTCCTGACAAGCAGGTTTTCATTTTGTCAGTGTAGAGGAATGAATTCCAATTGTTAGGGATTAAGAGATAGCAGGTTAAATGACACGGGTCTGCCACCGTGAATATATTACTATTTGTTTTCCATGACAACAGGTAGGCTAGTAAGAATACATAGTTTCTCCTGCTATCGCTAATGCTAATGCTTTTTCTCGAGTGCAGACGCTTTTCTGGTTTCTACATATGTCACTTCTCCATGGACTGTGGTAACACAATATGTTACTGGTGTAACTTTCAAGGAACTAATCCAAGTGGGGTGACGGGTAGCGACCGTGTTGTGTTGTGCGTCATGTCATGTAGACGTTTTGCGTTGTTTAGTGTGCTGTTTATTCAGACTTGCGTCCTTTTGTTCTTGCACGTGGGTCTTCTGGGGCATATTAACTCACGGTGGTGAGATGAGCTGAGCTGAGATGAGAGCTTCCAAACGGTTGTTTACTACACTCCCCAAGGACTCAGAGCCGCTGTTATGTAAAACCTCAGATGGGCCGGGACTTGCATCCTGGGTTTTTGAAAGAAATTAAGATGGCAATTGGAAAAAAAGATGCATTGTATATCTGAAGGCTAGTGCTGTAAATAGCATACTTTGGGGGCATGCTTAAGAATGTGAATGAGAGCGGTTCAGTTAGATTCAGCTTTGTGATGTGTTTGAAGGCTTCAGATTCAGAAATGCATTACAAAGAGAGAACGTTGGCACAAACCTAAGAGGTAAATGTTTCTGGTAGACACAAGGCACTTGATATTTATGTATCATATTGATTTCTCAGAGCATGATGCGAGGAGTTGTGCACAGGCACAGTATTGAGATTTCCATCCTAAATGCTCTTGTCTTTGAACCCCTGCAATGTCATTCTCGTCATGTCTGCTGAGTCCAGAATTAAACATGATCTGCATCTCATTATGAATGCATAGCAGGACGTTGCCCTTCAAGTGATGTACACTGGGGTCAACATATGTTTGGACCTTCAGATTAAGCACAGGGCTGAATAAATCTAGTACCAACTGTATCCCAGTGAGAATTACTTCCTTTTCCCTTGTTCAGCATCTTGTTTACTTGACATCTTGCTGTTTCCTTCAAATCAAGGCAATTCCCCATACTGAAATTGCTCTGTGAGCTGTGAAGTTTGTATATAAACTATCCATTCAACTATGCAAATGTATCTGTCTATTTGTCTTTCTGACAATCATCCTCATTGCTATACAATACAGTTATGAATAATAAATGAACATTTTCAAAGTAAAAGTTCCAAATATTTTATATACAGTACCAGTGAAATGTTTGGACACACCTTCTCATTCAAGGGTTTTTCTTTATTTTGACTATTTTCTACATTGTAGAATAATAGTGAAGACATCAGAACTATGAAATAACACATATGGAATCATGTTGTAACCAAAAAAGGCAAAGGGTGGCTATTTGAAGAATCTCAAATATATAATGCTTACTACATGATTCCATATATACCTGGTTAAATAAAGGTGAAAAGAAATGTGTTATTTCATAGTTTTGATATCTTCACTATTATTCTACAAAGTAGAACATAGTAAAAATAAAGAAAAACCCATGAATGAGTATGTGTTCTAAAACATACATATATTTATATATATATATATATATATATATATATATGGCATCTTCATTAAAAAGTACATGCAAAACACCAGTCTCAATGTCAACAGTGAAGAGGCGATTCCAGGATGCTGGCCTTCTAGGCAGAGTTGCAAAGAAAAAGCCATATCTCTGTCCAGTGTCTGTGTTCTTTTGCCCATCTTAATCTTTTCATTTTATTGGCCAGTCTGAGATATGGCTTTTCCTTTGTAGATATTCCATAAAAAAATCAACCATTTCCCGCTACAATAGTCATTTACAACATTAAGAATGTCTACACTGTATTTCTGATCAATTTGATGTTATTTTAATGGGCAAAAAAAGTGCTTTTTTTTTCATTAACAAGGACATTTCTAAGTGACCCCAAACTTTTGAACGGTAGTACCGGTAGTGTGTGTGTGTGTATATATATATATATATATATATATATGTCCTCTTGCTCAGTTGTGCACCGGGGCCTCCCACTCCTCTTTTCCTCTATTCTGTTTAGAGCCAGTTTGCGATGTTCTGTGAAGGAAGTAGTACATAACGTTGTACAAGATCTTCAGTTTCTTGCCAATTTCTCACATGGAATAGCCTTCATTTCTCAGAACAAGAATAGACTGACGAGTTTCAGAAGAAAGGGCTTTGTTTCTGGCCATTTTGAGCCTGTAATCGAACCCACAAATGCTGATGCACCAGATAATCAACTAGTCGAAAGAAGGCCAGTTTTATTTGCTTCTTTAATCAGAACAACAGTTTCCAGCTGTGCTAATATAATTGCAAAAGGGTTTTCTAATGATCAATTAGCCTTTTAAAATGATAAACCTGGATTAGCTAACACAACGTGCCATTGGAACACAGGAGTGATGGTTGCTGATAATGGGTCTCTATGCGCCTACGTAGATATTCAATAAAAAATCTGCCGTTTCCAGCTACAATCGTCATTTCCAACATTAACAATGTCTACACTGTATTGCTGATCAATTTGATGTTATTTTAATGGACAAAAAATGTGCTTTTCTTTCAAAAACAAGGACATTTCTAAGTGACCCCAAACTTTTGAACAGTAGTGTATATATATATATATATATATATATATATATATATATTTACATACATACATACATACATACATACATACATACATACATACATACATACATACATATTTACATATATACATATATATTGTTTTTTATATTTTATGTTTTTTTTTCATTTGGTAAAGCCAACTACAATTAGAAATCTAATTAGCATCCCAAATCGTATACTCCCTCCCTCTGCCCCCCTCTGCATGCCTTTCCTTTTGAAACGTTGAGTCATCAATAAACTAATCATTGCATGGAATTAGTCATTTGTCTTTGATGTCACTGGATCACCCAGAGATTGGGCATGCATACCAATTAACAACTCCCGCTCTGCCCATCTCTGACCCTGTCCGTGGCGTTTGGGCACCTCGCTGTGCAACACAAAACCCATTGAATAATCATTATGCCACCGCACCAAGGGAGATTAATAAACCCCAGCAAACCAAAGCCATTGATTGGGTCAAATGAACACACTTGTATTGTTTAATCCTCCCTGACAGATAGGGGCTAATATACCCACGGGGAGTCGTTACCACTGTGACGGTTGTCATAGGAATGAGCAGACCAAAGTGCAGCGTGTGTGTCGTTCCACATTTTATTTATACTGTGAAACTATGCAATACATAAATAAACTTGAATGCCAAAAAACAACAAACCGTGATGCAGAGGTGAAACAGACACTACTCAAAACGAATCTCCCACAAACCCAGGTGGAAAAAACCCCTACTTAGGTATGATCTCCAATTAGAGACAACGAGGACCAGCTGCCTCTAATTGGAGATCATCCCAAACAAAACCAACATAGAAATACAAAACTAGAACATGAACATAGAAAGGTAAAACATAGAAAAACACCCCTGTCACGCCCTGACCTACTCTACCATAGAAAATAACATCTTACTATGGTCAGGACGTGACAGTGACGAAGCCTCTTTACCAGTCAAGTCGTTTGTTTGTTTGTTACTGTATTTAGGTTGCCTCGCTGACCAATGACAGTAGATGGTTTTTGTTTCCCTCTATAGTGGGTTAGAACACCATGTGCACCTCGTGCTACAGATGAATTGGCCATTGTAAAGAAGACATCTGAGGCCCTGAGGCATCATGCCATCGTGACGCACCACTCAATATTTAGTGGTCAATAGGAAAGCTGTGGAGAGCTCAGATGATTACAGAGAACAGTAATGCATTCCCTTGTTTATACTTTGGTCCTAATGTATATTTAATCAATAAGGCCCGAGGTGGTGTGTTATATGGCCAATATACCACGGTTAAGGGCTGTTCTTATGCACGATGCAACGTGGAATGCCTAGATACAGCCCTTAGCTGTGGTATATTGGCCATTTACCAAAAACCCCAGAGGTGCCTTATTGCTATTATAAACTCGTTACCAACGTAATTAGAACAGTAAAAATACATGTTTTGTCATACCCATTGTATGCAGCTGATATATCATGGCTTCCAGCCAATCAGCATTCAGGTCTCGAACCACCCAGTTTATAATTCATATTATATAGCTCACTGCGGCTGTGGATTGATTGTCAGATAAATGGTAGAATTTCAAAATAGTGTGTGGGGGGGGGGGGGGGGGTTGTATATAGTACGACTGCGCTCAAACTAGAGTCAAAGTTGCTAATTTTTCTTGTTACTTTATGCGCAATGTTTTTACGCTATTCAGACGTGGTGGAATGGTGCCCTGATGATCACAGCAATATACAACCCTAAAACAACATCATTAGATCTCCAGCAGATAAATTATGCTTACCGGGTGAATGTTCCCAGTTCAGTATATTGTTTCAGTGAACATCATTATTCTCAGTGGGATTGTTTTTCCTGCATTGGTGGCCATGTTCTTTTCCCCCTTGAGGGCGATTCCAAAGGGCAATGGAACTGGTAGATAGGGGATCCAAGAGAGAGCAAGCTGCCATTACAGAGCCAATACATTTGATACGGTTCAGAGGTTATCGTAGTGACTGCTCCTTGCCTTGTCAAGAATATTTCCTGCTCATGAAGGTCGGCATGTTGACCACATGATACTCACTCTGCCTGGAAAGTAGGACAAAATAATATAAAACACAAATATTTGCCTCAAGGAATATAGTAAATACTTGTATTAAACCTGATAGTTACTATAAGTCAACTCCAAAAGCTTTTAAAACTCTGATTGTCGTCCTCGTACTCTTCTAGTTTCTGATTTGAAGGTTTCTAAGCTCTTGTAAAACCTAGAGCTACTTTAGGCCTTTTAAAGTCTAACTGTCATACTATTACTCGTCTATTGTTCTTTTTTCTGATATGAACATGTCTTTACTTTGGTTTTCCTTGCAGGGTTTTTAGGCCATAACAATGGCTTCCAGAGTCCTTGTGAGCACAAGTACTGTGGCCTGGGGCGTCACTGTGTGGTCAACCATGAGAGCAGTCAAGGGGAGTGCATCTGTCTGGACCGCTGTAAACCACACTACAAGGCAGTGTGTGGCTCGGACGGCAAGCTGTACCAGAACCACTGTGAGCTCCACCGGGCCTCCTGTCTGGGTGCACAGAGGATAACCATCATGCACAGCGAGGAATGCTTCTACAAAGGTAAGAATTACAACTCATAGCTTCATAAAATGGCTGTCATGGAACTTTATGCAGGAGCAAAGTACAGATGTAGGATCTTAATTTGATCTATATTGTCACAGCAAAATAATCCTACAACAACAAGATTTTAAGGTTTGTTAGCTGGCCGAAAGTAGGCTACAAAAATGTGCATTACGGTTAATATGTATGTTAGTGTGGGTTTTCTTCAATTCGTGTAAACATTCTCAGCAACAAAAGAGTGATCAAATTAAGATGCTACACTTGTAGTTGCAGGAGATGAGATTTATCTTCTTTATGCCCCAGATAAGAGCTTTGGAGAAGCCACCAGAGATCCTGCCTCATTGCAGTGCTCAGAAATTCCTGTCTTGCACAGAATGTTTGTTTGTTGTTAGAAGTAAGGATTTTGTACAGTCTCACCTTATGAACCTGATACAACATAATGTAGCTACTTCTTGTATCTCTATTAGATTCTCAGTTGATGCAAAGCATTGCTTGTTTATATAATGTGCAGGTGGTAATACTGTACACACCAATGCTCAGATTTCCCTAGAGACTAAGATGCTCTGGAACATTGATTGTGCAAAGACACCAATGACTTTCCGTACATGGTAAGGAGTTGGCTTATCGCTTTTAGAGCTCTGTAGGTGTTATGGCGTAGACCATGGAGTAGGTCCCAATAATATCACCTTTTTCCAGAAGTGTGCACTTGTTCACTACTTCCCACAAATCTGAAAACATTTTCACCACAGGAGGTTGGTGGCACCTTTATTGGGGAGGAAGGGCTCATGGTAATGGCTGGAGAAGATTGAGAAGAATGGTATCAAATACATGGTTTCCATGTGTTTGATGCCATTCCATTTGCTCCATTCCAGCCATTATTATGAGCTGTCCTCCCCTCAGCAGCCTCCACTGGTTTCGACCATATTTATTATACCAGGCATTTCCTTTAGAATCTGTGAAGGGAAGTAAACAAGGTCACGCTTTGGAAAGAAAGAGAGATCACTGGGACACACCAGGGGCATGAGAGAAAGGTCAAAGCTGTCATATAATAATATTAATGAGAGAAACATTAGATTACCTTTATTTTGCAGGATACACAATTACATGGTTTCTGTGCAAGTGAACTGCTGCAAGCCAATTGTCACACTATAATAATCTTCTGTAACAGTATTGCTTCCGTCCCTACACTCACCCCCTTTTTTCCAAATGGTATTTCTCACATGCTTCGTAGACAACAGGTGTAGACTAACAGTGAAATGCTTAGTTACGTGTCCTATTCCAACAATGCAGAGAGAAAGATAAGATTTAAATAAATGGTAACTTGTCACCTGGTGTCATAACACGGTCATAACCATGTCATAATATGTCATAACAGCTGACATAACTTGTCATAACACTGTCATGACCATTATATTTACACCTGTTGTGGCATAAATTGTGTTATTTTATGGCTGGTTATAACAACTACATAAGAGTGTCAAAACCCACAATTCCTGCCAAGAAGTTTCCTTTTGTTTGAAAGGCTGTTTCTTTGTTGTTGTTGTAGTCAATTCTTTACAGTCAAGTTTTTTTTCATCCCATTTTAAATAACTTGTGGAAAATACACTTTATGGTGCTGTCATGAAGCGTTATGTCCATCCTGTATCACTTTACTTGGAGTAAGAAAATACCCTTTATGACACTGTCTGGAAGCATAATGACCATCATAATCATATAAGTCAGATAGGCCTATCACATACATGCTCTTACATCAGTCATCAGTCAAAATGAGGGTGCCTTGTCCTGCTCCTGAAATCTGTCTCTGCATTAATTCCAGTCATCAGCAACAGAGCATTAGGGTAGGTGCATGTCTGACATCAATGTGTGTGCAATTACATCAATGTGTGCGCAATTACAATGATAATTCAATATGGTCAAGAAAAGAAATATGTATAACATAAAAATATTGTTGACAAGTAGGCTATGGTGAAATGGAATGTTTTGCCTCGTGTGGTAGGTTTTGTGGGTTTTGACACTCTTGTGTAGGTGTCATAACCTGAAAAATATGGGTTGTTTATGAATTCGAAGGACCAATAAAAAGGGATAGAAAAAACATAGGTGCTGGATTTTAGGCCATTAGTAACCACCACAGGGTGGTTCAGAACACAAGGAAGCAGGAGTTCCAGTTCAAGGATTTAATGAAGATCCACACACACACACACACAACACCACTCTCTCTGATACTAATTGTTATTATTTAGCTGCATGCACAGTAACATCAGAAAAGCAATTTATTCTAAGGAGGTAAAATAAGCAGGAGAGAAAAACAGGTTGATCATCAAAATAGAAGCTACAGACTGTCTGAGGCCTTGCCTGGTGGGCTATTACCCTAAGTCCCGGGAAAGAAGGCTACCTATTCCTATAGGAAAACCAAAGAAAGTTGGGGTCTTGGAAAGGAGATGAGCTGGCCATTTTTACAGCCACCCCCAAATGTGTTGTACATATTTTCTTCAACAGACAAGCCAGCTAAGGGTCAATAGCTTCTTGAGGAAGGGCGGGCAGCTGGATGAGCCGAGCAACATTCCTGACGTAGGTTCTGTCCTTGACTTGATTCTCTGCTGTCGTCACTTTCCCATCTGCTCCAGGGATAACTGACTTTCCAGTTCGGAGATGGTCTACACACCAAGGGCGGTTTGCAGGGCAATCTTGAGGGATCTGACCTCTCTCTCCCAGCATCCTCCAAAGTGTTGTGCACTTGCTGTGTTGAAGGCAAAGTGAATCTTCTGACTGGCTAACTGTTCCTGGAGCTGTGGGTGGAGAGTCATGAAGGCCTCCTGTAGCTCTCGCTTCCCTCCCTTGAAATTTGAGACGACACCATTCTGTATACTTCTGGCCCTTCTTTGGACATTGTGTTAACAACCCTCCAGACGAGCTTCAATGCCATACAACTCTCATTCCGTGGTCTCCAACTGCTCCTAAATACAAGTAAAACTAAATGCATGCTCTTCAACCGATCGCTGCCTGCACCTGCCCGCCTGTCCAACATCACTTCTCTGGACGGTTCTGTCTTAGAATTTGTGGACAACTACAAATACCTAGGTGTCTGGTTAGACTGTAAACTCTCCTTCCAGACTCACATCAAACATCTCCAATCCAAAGTTAAATCTAGAATTGGCTTCCTATTTCGCAACAAAGCATCCTTCACTCATGCTGCCAAACATACCCTCGTAAAACTGACCATCCTACCAATCCTCGACTTTGGCGATGTCATTTACAAAATAGCCTCCAATACCCTACTCAACAAGCTGGATGCAGTCTATCTGTCACGGTTGTCGTCGGGAAATGAGGACCAAAATGCAGCAGGAATGTGGATGCTCATCTTTACGTTTTATTAAACTCAAAATGAACATCAAAATAACAACACAAACTCAAGATCACCGAACAGTCTTCTCAGGCTCACACACGCTAGACAAGAAACAATCTCCCACAAAACCTACACCAAACAATTACCCATATATAGGACTCTCAATCAGAGGCAACGAGGAAGCACCTGCCTCCAATTGAGAGTCCCAACCCCCCCATTAACCTAACATAGAAATACACTCACTCGACTAAACATAGAAATACCTAAACATAGAACATAAACCAAAACCCGGAAATAATAAATCAAACGCCCTTCAACACACACACCACCCCGAACCACATAAAACAAATACCCTCTGCCACGTCCTGACCAAACTACCATAACAATTAACCCTTATACTAGTCAGGACGTGACACTATCACAGTGCCATCCGTTTTGTCACCAAAGCCCCATATACTACCCACCACTGCGACCTGTACGCTCTCGTTGGCTGGCCTTCGCTTCATAATCGTCGCCAAACACATTGGCTCCAGGTCATCTACAAGACCCTGCTAGGTAAAGTCCCCCCTTATCTCCGCTCACTGGTCACCATAGCAGCACCCACCTTTAGCACGCGCTCCAGCAGGTATATCTCTCTGGTCACCCCTAAAGCCAACTCCTCCTTTGGTCGTCTCTCCTTCCAGTTCTCTGCTGCCAATGACTGGAACGAACTACAAAAATCTCTGAAACTGGAAACACTTATCTCCCTCACTAGCTTTAAGCACCAGCTGTCAGAGCAGCTCACAGATTACTGCACCTGTACATAGCCCATCTATAATTTAGCCCAAACTACTACCTCTTCCTTACTGTATTTATTTATTTGATTTATTTTGCTCCTTTGCACCATATTATTTATATTTTAACTTTGAACTTTCTTCAAATAACAAATCTACCATCCCAGTGTTTTACTTGCTATACTGTATTTACTCTGCCACCATGGCCTTTTTTGCCTTTACCTCCCTTATCTCACATCATTTGCTCACATTGTATATAGTCTTATTTTTCTACTGTATCATTGATTGTATGTTGTTTTACTCCATGTGTAACTCTGTGTTTTTGTATGTTGTCGAACTGCTTTGCTACCTGGTTAAATAAAGGTGAAAAAAAATGTGTTCCTCGATTGGACAGGATCTCAAAGGGCTTTCCTCTTCGAGCGATAAAGTGTCTCAACGCCATTAGGAACAAACTGGAATCCATATTCGTCAGTAGATCCACATATACAGCCCGGGTGGTCATGCACTTAAAGATGATGCCCCACCTCTTTTCATTTCTTCGGCTGATCTTGATGATATACGGTCCAAAGCAATCCACGCCTGTAGAATAAAATGTGGGCTTGTGGAACCACAGTCGGGCTGGAGGCAAGTCAGCCATCCTAGGCACATCTGGCTGGCCTCGCCACTTCCTGCATTTGGTGCAGCCAAGCTGAAAACGGAGAATGGCTGCTCTCCCTCTCAGAATCCAGAACCTTCAACATACCTCAGCAAACACCTTCTCTGGGCCCAGGTGCCTCAGCTGCTCATCATATTCCCTGATCAGCAACCTGGTGAGCGGATGCCCTGGATCCAGAACCACTGGGTGAAGAACGCCAGGGCCCAGCTGGTCACACCTCCAACAGAAATCAGTCCGGTGTTGTTGTCATACTCCGGGGCCAGCGTCACCAGACGGCTGCTCGGAGGAATTGGCTTGCCTGCCTCTAGTAGGGAGAGGTCTTCTGGGAAGCTCCCAGACTGAGCATGTCTGAGTACTTTGAGTTCTGCTTGTTTGAAATTGCTGGCTGAAGGGCTGTTGGCACTACTGGCCGCCCCGTGTAGTAACTGCACTGTGGCTTCCACCAGCTCCTGGAAAATGTTGCACTGGGCAACATCAGGGAGAGACGACTTGGTGTCCGCTGACAGGAGTCCACAGAAGGTAGTCTTCCGCAGCTCCTCTGCTTCGTCAAGAGGTACTTGGTCTGGTCTTCTCTGCCAGGATGACTGGGCCTGCCACAGGAATGGTGGACCTTGACTCCAATGGTTATGTTCTGAAAGCTGAGACAGCAGCTTGCTGCGTGTGATATTGTCAGCCGGGTTTCTCTCCGTGTCCACGTAACACCAGCATGGAGGTCCATGAGCTCCTGTATGTCTGCGACTCTTGTGCCTACAAATTCTTTGTACCTGCAAGAGTCCGACTGGAGCCAGGTTAAGACTGTTGTAGAATCCGACCAGTACGTGACCTCATGGATTTCCAGGGTGAGTTATTTTCTGATGACCACGGCCAGCTGGGCACTGGTGAGTGCAGAGCAGAGCTCGAGTCTTGGCATCAACTGTTGTCGTTTTGGGGCCACTCTTGATCTTGCTGCAAGGAATGCCACTTGGATCTGTCATTGGTATTTTCAGTACATAGGTATGCGACGGCACCATACGTACATTCTGAGGGATCACTGAAGATGTTGTGGCAAACCTCTTCAAAGTTAGGAGCGTTTGTCACAAATTAAGTGGGAAACTGTCACCAAAGTCAGCCCAGAATGAAAGTTCTTTCGAACATGACAGTACCTGTGTGTTTGTTTCGCTGTCCTGGTCCACCCAGGCCGCAGGTAAGGTCAAGGATAGCAGGGTTCGGTACACAAATCTGGTTCTCGGTAGGTCCAGGTCTAAACGCCAACAGGTAAGTCCAAAACAGTCCAGCTCGTACACGGTAAATCCAGCCAATGTAGATTGTCTCTTTCTCTATGGTTCATAGATCCTTCCCGCCCTCTCTCCCTCTTCCTGGTTTTTCTTGACCTTTTATCTGTGGGTCGGCTCCACCTTCTGAGGGTTCCCCTTGCTTCTGGGAATTGTAGTTTTGGCAGTCGGCCATTTTGTGATCTGTAGTTCTGATCGGGGTGGCCATTTTAGTGATCGGGCAGAGCCCGTTTATTAGTTCTGCCCTCACATATCTGCCATTTATCACTCGACCCCCTTCTTTGCCACAATGTGAACACTTTTTGTGCTGGTTGGGAGATCCATGTCAGGGCTGACATAACACCTTGGTAGTGTAACCTGAGACAGATGTGGAAGTTCATTCTCCCAAATAAGCCACACTTGGAGGAGATATTCAGGTAGGTCTGGGTCATCCCACCCTCTTTTCTTATTCCAGTGCCTCTAGACCACAACCTTGGCCCGTGTGGTGTATAGGACGATGAAGCCGAGTGGATCGTATTGGCTGGCAAGAATCCGATATATGTTGCGCATGGGGGTTCAACTTTCTCCATGTGACCTTGCTTGTAGCCAAGCGTGTCAGACAGACATTGCCATCGTAATCCAAGGGTGTACTCTTGGGGTTCCACGCCATCCTGGGTGAACCACAGCTCACTGTTCTCCGACCTGGACTCTTGAGGTAGGTGTTCGATGACTGCTGGAAGGTTGCTGGCCCACTGGCATAGATCGAATCCTCCCTCAGCAAGAAGGTGCTTCAGCTTGTCCACCAGTTTCTTGGGTTCATCCGCAGGGAGGCTTTGTAGACAGTTGTCTACATAGAAACAGCGTTCTACGGAAAAGCGCACATCTTCTTCGGGCTCACTGTGGTTGAACACATACTTCTGAAGAGCAAATGTGGTGCAAGAGGGGCTACATGTCATCCCAAAGGGAAGAACCTACCACTCATATACATCAGCGTGATCATCACGGTTTAGGTCTCGCCACAGAAACTGGAGAAGAGGCTGGTCTTAGGGTAGCAGGCGGACTTGATGGAACATCCCCTTTATGTTACTGCTGATGGCCACAGAGTGTTCCCAGAAACAGAGAAGGACTCCAAGCAGAGTAGCTCCCAAGGTCGGTCCGGGAAAGAGTTGTTTGTTCAAGCTCTTGCCCCTTTAGTTGAAGGAACAGTTGAAGACGACTCTGTTTTTCCCATTGTGATGGACCATTTGATGGGGAATGTACAAACCTTGGTACTCTTCGACTGCTACTGGGGATACCTTCTTAACTTGTGAACCTCTGCGTTGTACACTGCTGCTTTCTCTGGATCCTTGGATAGACACTTCTCTGTCCCTCGCAGATGTGCCAGTACTGCCTCCTTCGGAGCTTCCAAGGGACGAAGGTTCTTTTTCTACAAAAGTGGAGTGGCGTACTTTTGAACGATGTCCACTTCGACCCTGACTGTCTTCTCCTCTAGAAGATGCATGGCTTCTACATCGTGTCTGGACCATGTGACGAGATTCTCACTCCTGTACGGTATCGTATCCAACTGCCAGAGCTTCTCTACATGGCAGAAGAGCACTGCAGATGGAGAGACAAGGGATGTATGAAGACACTGTTGTTGAGAAATACTTTTTCTGCAGGAACTTTGAAGGACCTTGAAGGGTCCATCCAAGCTGAGTCTTGATGGCAGCAGGTCCACCAGGGGGACCCAAACGCACTGGCTCTGTTCAGTGTGATTAGATGGGGATAGTCTGATTCGATTAGCAGTAACGGCTGCGCCTGATCCAGCAGTTGAAGGGGTAGGCATTTTAGGTGCCGATATCTTTTCTGAAGGGCTTCGACCGAGTAGGTATGCGGTGCAAGGCCCAAATCTTCAACTGTGAAGGCTCTGTGGATGTCAAACGACCTGTTTGGTTGAGTAACAAAGGCCACAGAAAATGACACAGAATCTCCATGGACGACTCGGATATCTTGACACACCGTACAAAGTCCTCAGGATATCCTTGGAGTCCTAGCTGCTTTGCTGCTACGTGTAGAAATATAGTCGCTCCAACCCATCATCCAACAGGGCGTACGTGTCAAGTGACTTGTTGCCGCTCCGCAAGATGACTCAACTCATAGAGGGTCTCTGCAGTGGAGCTCACCAGGCAAATGCTCTCTGTTGACGCCTTTGTGCTGGCGGTCTTCATAGCGTTTGTGCTAGCATTCTTTGTAGCAGTCGTGTTAGTGCTAATCTCGAGGCGAATCTCAAGATGCTTCTTCTCGCACTTCTCGCACTTAGCCTTGAGAGTACACTGAGCTGCTTCGTGTTCGTGTACACACTTCCAACATTTTTCATTTGTCTTGATCCAGGATTCTTTCTATTCATTGGAAAGGAGCTGAAAGTTGGTGTATTGATTCATGTAGTTCTGCGTGGTGTTGTAGAACAGAAGAACAGACAATGCTTCTTTGGCTTCTCCCGTGACCTTTCCTCCAGAGACTGGTTCTGTGCAGAGACTTCGACTTCGTCCTTTCTCTGCTTACCTCTGTGGAGGATGGTGGTGGTCTTGGGGAAGGATTTGTCTTTACACTGATCTCGCGTGAGCTAGGGTGGTCTGTGCTTTGGTCGCTACTTAACTGCGTGCTGTCTACTTGCACTCTCACCTCGTACTCGAGCCACTCTGCCAGGTGAAGTAGGGTTGGAATGGGTGTCTTCATGGGGTTCACACATCACTTGAAGCTGGCTCTTAGGTTGTGCGGTAACTTAGTTAAGAGGCAGGAGACATGTGAGCCACACTTCAGTTCTGTCTGTCCATTACTCTCTAGCTGATCCAACATGCCAACCAAGGCACGCACCCTCAGAGCGAATCTTCGGAATGCCTTGGTGTCACCACTCTTGATGTTGGTGCCATCCATTAACTTCTCTAGGGCCAGTGGGACGAAATCGTCCCACCTAAGTAACAGCCAGTGGAATCCTGTGGCGCGTTATTCAAATACCTTAGAAATGCTATTACTTCAATTTCTCAAACATATGACTATTTTACACCATTTTAAAGACAAGACTCTCGTTAACTTCTCTAGGGCCAGTGGGACGAATCGTCCCACCTACGTAACAGCCAGTGGAATCCTGTGGCGCGTTATTCAAATACCTTAGAAATGCTATTACTTCAATTTCTCAAACATATGACTATTTTACACAATTTTAAAGACAAGACTCTCGTTAATCTAAACACACTGTCCGATTTCAAAAAGGCTTTACAACGAAAGCAAAACATTAGATTATGTCAGCAGAGTACCCAGCCAGAAATAATCAGACACCCATTTTTCAAGCTAGCATATAATGTCACATAAACCCAAACCACAGCTAAATGCAGCACTAACCTTTGATGATCTTCATCAGATGACACACCTAGGACATTAAGTTATACAATACATGCATGTTTTGTTCAATCAAGTTCATATTTATATCAAAAACCAGCTTTTTACATTAGCATGTGACGTTCAGAACTAGCATACCCCCCGCAAACTTCCGGTGAATTTACTAAATTACTCACGATAAATGTTCACAAAAAACATAGCAATTATTTTAAGAATTATAGATACAGAACTCCTCTATGCACTCGCTATGTCCGATTTTAAAATAGCTTTTCGGTGAAAGCACATTTTGCAATATTCTGAGTAGACATCACAGGGCTAGCTATTTAGACACCCAGCAAGTTTAGCCCTCACCAAAGTCAGATTTACTATAAG
Source organism: Salmo salar (assembly GCF_965601325.2). Taxonomy (NCBI): domain Eukaryota; kingdom Metazoa; phylum Chordata; class Actinopteri; order Salmoniformes; family Salmonidae; genus Salmo; species Salmo salar. Next base: position 26,972,413 of record NC_138295.1, read on the forward strand.
AAAAATTTTATTACCTTTGCTGTTCTTCGTCAGAATGCACTCCCAGGACTTCTACTTCAATAACAAATGTTAGTTTGGTTCAAAATAATCCATAGTTATATCCAAATAGCGGCGTTTTGTTCGTGCGTTCAAGACACAATCCGAAGTGTAAATAAGGGTGACGCGCACTACGCATTTCGTGACAAAAAAATTCTAAATATTCCATTACCGTACTTCGAAGCATGTCAACCGCTGTTTAAAACCAATTTTTATGGCATTTTTCTCGTAAAAAAGCGATAATATTCCGACTGGGAAAGCGTGTTTACGTTCAAAGAGAGAGAAAATAAAAGCATGGGATCCCCTCGTGCACGAGCCTGAGTCTCATAGTACTCTGACCGGCCACTATCCAAACGCGCTAATGTTTTTCAGCCAGGGGCTGCCTCGATATCATTCAGCTTTTTCCCGGGTTCTGAGAGCCTATGGGAGCCGTAGGAAGTGTCACATTACAGCAAAGATCCTACATTTTCAATAAACAGAGCCAAGAAGCCCAAGGAATGGTCAGAGAGGGTACTTCCTGTACAGAATCTTCTCAGGTTTTTGCCTGCCATGAGTTCTGTTATACTCACAGACACCATTCAAACAGTTTTAGAAACTTTAGAGTGTTTTCTATCCAAAGCCAATAATTATATGCATATTCTAGTTTCTGGGCAGTAGTAATAACCAGATTAAATCGGGTACGTTTTTTATCCGGCCGTGTAAATACTGCCCCCTAGCCCTAACAGGTTAACCCTGCGATGCGTTGGAGGGCAAGTTGGTGGGGCTGGCCATACAGTTCTGTCAGGGACTCCATGGTGGCACTGTATGGTACCTGCTGTTGCTGTAGGAGTCGACAATTAGCAAAGCCTCTTCCAACTTCAGGTGGCCCACCAATATCTGAAACTTGAAGTACTCTGTTGCATCTACAGGCAGCACATTGTCGAGGGCCACCTTCAGCCTTGAAAACCCTCGTGGGTCTTCATTGATGAAGTTGGGGATGGTAGGAGCTGGTCCACGGTAGTCTCGCTCCTGGCTGGGTGGAGAAGGTGTGCGGTAGCGGACAGGTGAGTGCAGATAATGATCAGGTGAGTAGGCCCGGCGGCGACGGTCAGGTGAGTAGTTGCAGTGGCGATGGTCAGGTGAGTAGTCGCGGCAGCTTCGGTCAGGTGAGTACTCGCGTCGGCTTCGGTCAGGTGAGTAGTCGCGGCGGCGACAGTCAGGTGCGGGCTGACGACGGCAATCAGGTGTAGGCTGACCGCAGCGGTCAAGTGAGTAGTCACAATGGTCAGGTGAGTAGTCATGTTGGCGACAGTCAGATCTGTAGGCTGACCGCAGCGGTTAGGTGAGGGCTGACGTTGGTGATCCTGTGAAGTCAGTCCTCTAGATGCCGCTGTAGGGCTACGAGTTCTGCACTGAAAAGTCGACCGGTCTCGCTGGTGTGATGGCTCACGACGTCGAAGGGTTGACTGAGTTGATGATGACGGTGAGGATGACTGGTCTGAGAAGGAGAGCCCTCTGATCCCAAGGGTTTCAATGAGCTGCTCTGTCTTATCACGCTGCCTTTGTGACTGCAGTTTATCATCTCTGGTTGTCACCAGCTGTGCACGCTCACGCTGACTTTGATGATGACTGCAGTCATCTCTAGTCGAGGTGCACCTGCTATGGGGGGCCGGTGAGTTGGCAATTGATGAAGGTGAGGCTCCATCCTCACTGGGTAGTGACTTGAACTGTTGGAGACCCATTGAAGCTGATGAATTTAGCTCTTCCGATAGCTCCAGTATCTTCCGTGTCAACTTCTCAGTTTCCTCTCCAATCAGCTTCAGGCACGTTACGACTGTTCTGGAAGAAGAATGGGTTTCTCTCTCGTCTTGTACAGGAAGGTAGCTGCTGCTGGTCTTGTTGTGAGAGTAATTAATTACACTCACAGTGCCCTCTGCTTGTGGTCCCTCGTTGGAGTGGTGTGTTGTGTGTGGAGTCTGCCTTTACTCGTAGCTTACCTCATTGTCAACTAGATGATGTGGGGGGCAAGTCTGACGGCGGGGACAAAAATAACATGGCTATATACAGAGAGTACCAGTACTGAGTCGATGTGCAGGGGTACGAGGTAATTGAGGTAGATACAATATGTACATATACAGTGCCTTCGGAAAGTATTCACACCCCTTGACTTTTTCCACATTTTGTTATGTTACAGCCTTATTCTAAAATGTATTAAATAAATAAAAATCCTCAGCAATCTACAAACAATACCCAATAATGGCAAAGCAAAAACAGCAAAAAAAATGGAATACATTTTTTAAACTTATTTACATAAGTATTCAGACCCTTTGCTATGAGTCTCGAAATTGAGCTCAGGTGCATCCTGTTTCCATTGATCATCCTTGAGATGTTTCTACAACTTGATTGGAGTCTACCTGTGGTCAATTCAATTGATTGGACTACTGTGCATTCGGAAAGTATTCATACCCCTTAACTTTTTCACATTTTGTTACGTTACAGCCTTATTATAAAGTTTATAAAAAATAATTGTTTTCTTCCGTCATCAATCTACACACAATACCCCATAATAATAATGTTTGCAAAAAAACAACAACAGAAAACTTCAATTTTACCTTTCATAAGAATTCAGACCCTTTACTCAGTACTTTGTTGAAGCAGCTTTGGCAGTGATTACAGGCTCCAGTCTTCTTGGGTGTGACGCTACACGCTTGTATTTAGGGAGTTTCTACCATTCTTCTCTACAGATCCTCTCAAGCTCTGTCAGGTTGGATGGGGATCGTCGCTGCACAGCTATTTTCAGGTCTCTCCAGAGATCCAACACTCTACTCAGCAAACTGGATGTAGTCTATCACAGTGTCATCAGTTTTGTCACCAAAGCCCCATATACTACCCACCACTGAATCCAATCAAATCAAAGTTTATTTGTCACGTGCGCCGAATACAACAGGTGTAGAACTTACAGTGAAATGCTTACTTACAGGCTCTAACCAACAGTGCAGAAAAGGTATTAGGTGAACACTAGGTAAGTAAAGAAATAAAAACAACAGTAAAAATACAGTGAAAAATAACAGTAGCGAGGCTATATACAGTAGCGAGGCTATATACAGTAGCGAGGCTACATACAGATACCGGTTAGTTAGGCTGTTTGAGGTAGTATCTACATGTAGTCACCATAGCACTCACTAGTCACCATAGCAACACCCATCCGTAGCCCGCGCTCCAGGTATATTTCACTGGTCATCTCCAAAGCCAACACTTCCTTTGGCCACCTTTCCTTCCAGTTCTCTTCTGCCAATGACTGGAATGAATTGCAAAAATCACTGAAGCTGGAGACATATATCTCTCTCTAACTTTAAGCATCAGCTGTCAGAGCAGCTTACCGATCACTCTACCTGTACACAGCCAATCTGTAAATAGTACACCCAACTACCTCATCCCCATATTTACAGTTTTAGATTTTTTGAATTGAAAGAATAATATAATCAAAGATGGGACATATTTGTATATTTTGCAGAACAAACTACCGCATCATAGAAACCTTCCATAATTTCTCATCACTTCCCTTAGATGAGTCTGAGGCAGTTCAGTCAGGGTAGGGCCCTTTCTGCATGTATACACAAAGGGCTCCAATCAGACAGGCCTTTCATCCCAATCAGACAAAGACATTTGGATCAATGATATCTGTCCCTTGTTGTCTGATGCTCTAATCAGCTTCTCTCATGTGTCCTGTCTGGTCAACCCTCCATCCCAGCCATCTGCAAATCCAGCCTCCATCAACGACCATCCACAAGTGGGATTGTGATATTTGACCAACGTAGGCTGAATCAATACAAGATCAACATGAGCCAAAGGAAAAAGGCTCTCGGACAGGAAATTGTTTCTTTCTTCATTCTTCTCTTTTAGCTGCTCTTTGTCCATGGCCAGACAGTTTTTTACGGTGACTGATTTGTAATCAATTTCTTATTGAATGTGAGCAGCAGAGGCACCGCTCCTAGACCTGTTGGTCCAATTAAAGCCCTCTCCTTTAAAAAATATTCATAGTCCCTTGAAAACATAGTTTTTCTCTCTAAAAATACTTTACAGCAGTATTACAGCAGTTTGCAGGCGTATTGCAGCAGCATTACAGCAATATTACAGCATTATTGCAGAAGTATTGCAGGAGTATTACAGCAGTTGTTACTGTACTTCTCACCACTTCCTGCTGTTCCATTACTCTGTTCCCTGTCAGGGCAAAGCTAATGTTTACAACATTTGTCTTTCTTCCACATTATTGCCCGCATAGGTCTTGGCGGCAAATGGCTGCAGAGGATTTGTTCATTGCAGCGGATACTATTGTCACAGTGTAAATGGTGGGAAATAGATAATATCAAATGATTGGGGTTTATTAGTGGTCAAATGGAATGTGCCTAAATGGTATATTATAAAACATGTAATTCATTTTTTTCCCAGCCCATGCAGACGCTGTTTTCAATTTATCTTATGTTATTGGCCTTATATACTTTCATTAGGCATAAATATTTTCATAAGTGTAATCGGGATTTTCAGACATTTCAGTATCACTCTAATTGTTTTATCTTTGGTCGTGCCAATGTAAATGTAGACAGATTCAGGTTCTGCCATTTCTATAAAATAAAGTCTTAATACCTGATCACTGTATGGACCAAACAAATCTAACATGACCCCTACTATCTTTACACCACTGGAAATGAAATTAACCAACTTTACTTCCTTCCAATTAAATCAAGCTATCAGTGACTGACAGACATGGACCATAGACCCAGTAGAGCCACCCTGTATAATGTCACACTGATGTCACACTTATGCTATAGCAAGACAAGAAACAGACATCCAGGCCTGTACAGGCCTCTCGAAAATACTTTAGTGAAGTTGAAAATGTCAGATTAGGTTGATAGACGGACAATTAGCACCCGGGGTTTGGATTTAGGCATGCCTAGCAGCATTGATTGTTTTCAAATGACACCCGTGATAAGAAATCCCCCCCCCCCTCCTGCTAGGCTCTTTTGAGTTGGCCTCAGCTTAATGAGTACATGTGGAAATGGACAGTCTCTATCTGCACAGCGCTCCCTCTCTCGCTCTTATCTACTAGGAAGAACAGGATAAAAAATGACAGCCGTGCTTTGACTGAAGGTTTCTCATTAGGCCTCTGGATAACGTATGACCCCCGTCTACTCCCTCCTGCTGCTCTGCAACCGAGTAGGGATTGGATCTGATTGAAAATTAAGTGGCGCACAAAAGCTTGTCCAATCCATGGGGGAAGTTTGGTGGATGGAAGCAGGGCAATCTCAGCAGCAGACAATTGACACAACCGTAGACAATTAACAATGAGGCCTTGGCATACCAATCGAGTGCTCTCTCTGCTTCAGTCACATCCATTTATCAGTGGGATGACATTTTTAGTTTGTGTTGTTATTTTTATGTAACAGACAATGACGTCACCTATCCGGAGCAAGAATTCAATCATAGAACCAGTGTTATTGCTTTAATGTGTGGCTATTTGGATGTTGAGTAGTGATATAGCATATCAAATCAAATCCAACTTTATTTGTCACATGCGCCGAATGTGTAGACCTTACCGTGAAATGCTTACTTACAAGCCCTTAACCAACAGTGCAGTTCAAGAAGAGTTAAGAAAATATTTAACAAATAAACTAAAGTAAAAAATAGAAAAGATCTATGTGATTTCATTGTGCCTACAAAGACAGGTTTAAGATTACCCTAGGACTTACCTTAAGGTAAGATATGCTTAATTACAATAGCCAAAGGAGTATTTGGTTATGTACGTCTTGATATGTGACTAGCGACAATGGTGTCAAATCAAACACGCATTGCAGAAACGTGCCACTGTAGAGAAAGTCCAATGTTTCCTGTGTGACGAAGATGCACTCCTTCATTTAAACCAAAATAAGTTGTTTGGAATGTGCAACATCTTCAGAGTCTCACCTTTATAGTGCATGTTTTCATACTGAATGTGCTACAGTGTTATTGAGTATTTCCTTTTATAGGATTTTACCTCCAGGGAAATTAACAGTGAGTTAGTACGCATGGTCCTCTCTACATTTATTTATATTCAAGAAATTACATTTCACGTTGACTGCTGTATATGTATGTAGAGGAAACAATTAAGGTTTTAGTGTTTCATCCAAAGTTATAGTATATGTTGTTGCAAAACAGAAATAGTTTCCGGCAAAATGTTAACCTGAAAAAAACGCCAGTCAACTGTCAATGTTACCTTTTGCTAGGTTTGTGGTGATATGGACAGAATTCTCCATGGACATGAAGTGTCTAAAAAATGTACATGTTTTTCTATATCATTCAACACATATTGCATATTTAACATTAATGCAAGTCGTTTATCATACAGAGTAAAACAAAAATTATCATAGTAAGTCATCTTGATTACTTAGTCTTTGTTTGAATATCCATATGTTCCATTCAGCAACCAAATGTCGTGACTTAACTTTTAACATTAAATCTGACTTCTACTTCAATAACAAATGTTGGGTTGGTTCAAAATAATCCATAGTTATGTTCAAATATCCTCTGTTTTGTTTGTGCGTTCAAGACACTATCCGAAGTGTAAAGAAGGGTGACGATCACGACGCGTTTCGTGACAAAAAATGTCTAAATATTCCATTACCGTACTTCGAAGCATGTCAACCGCTGTTTAAAATCAATTTTTATGCAATTTTTCTCGTAAAAAAGTGATAATATTCCGACTGGGAAAGCGTGTTTACGTTCAAAGAGAGAGAAAATAAAAACATGGGATCCCCTACGGCTCCCATAGGCTCTCAGAACCCGGGAAAAAGCTGAATGATGTAATTCCAGCCGCTGGCTGAAAAACTTTAGCGCCTTGGGTAAGTGGCCGATCAGAGGACCATCAGACTGAGGCTCGTGCACGAGGGGATCCCATGTTTTTATTTTCTCTCTCTTTGAACGTAAACATGCTTTCCCGGTCGGAATATTATCGTTTTTTTATGAGAAAAATGTCATAAAAATGGATTTTAAACAGCGGTTGACATGCTTCGAAGTACGGTAATGGAATATTAGGAAATTTTTGTCACGAAACGCATCGGGCGCGTAACCCTTATTTACCCTTTCGGATAGTGTCTTGAACGCACGAACAAAACGCCGCTATTTGGATATAACTATGGATTATTTGGGACCAAACCAACATTTGTTATTGAAGTAGAAGTCCTGGGAGTGCATTCTGACGAAGAACAGCAAAGGTAATAACATTTTTCTTATAGTAAATCTGACTTTGGTGAGGGCTAAACTTGCTGGGTGTCTAAATAGCTAGCCCTGTGATGCCGGGCTATCTACTCAGAATATTGCAAAATGTGCTTTCACCGAAAAGCTATTTTAAAATCGGACATAGCGAGTGCATAGAGGAGTTCTGTATCTATAATTCTTAAAATAATTGTTATGTTTTTTGTGAACGTTTATCGTGAGTAATTTAGTAAATTCACCGGAAGTTTGCGGGGGGTATGCTAGTTCTGAACGTCACATGCTAATGTAAAAAGCTGGTTTTTGATATAAATATGAACTTCATTGAACAAAACATGCATGTATTGTATAACATAATGTCCTAAGATTGTCATCTGATGAAGATCATCAAAGGTTAGTGCTGCATTTAGCTGTGGTTTGGGTTTATGTGACATTATATGCTAGCTTGAAAAATGGGTGTCTGATTATTTCTGGCCGGGTACTCTGCTGACATAATGTAATGTTTTGCTTTCGTTGTAAAGCCTTTTTGAAATCGGACAGTGTGGTTAGATTAACGAGAGTCTTGTCTTTAAAATGGTGTAAAATAGTCAAATGTTTGAGAAATTGAAGTAATAGCATTTCTAAGGTATTTGAATAACGCGCCAAAGGATTCCACTGGCTGTTACGTAGGTGGGACGAAATCGTCCCACTGGCCCTAGAGAAGTTAACAGTGGCCAAAGAAGGGCCAGATGTATACAGAATGGTGTCGTCTGCGTAGAGGTGGATCAGGGAATCACCCGCAGCAAGAGCGACATCGTTGAAATATACAGAGAAAAGAGTCGGCCCAAGAATTGAACCCTGTGGTACCTCCATAGAGACTGCCAGAGGTCTGGACAACAGGCCCTCTCATTTGACACACTGAACTATGTCTGAGAAGTAGTTGGGGAACCAGGTCAGGCAGTCATTTGAGAAACCAAGGCTGTTGAGTCTGCCGATAAGAATACGGTGATTAACAGAGTCGAAAGCCTTCGCCGGGTTGATGAAGATGGCTGCACAGTCCTGTCTTTTATCGATAGTGGTTATGATATCGTTTAGTACCTTGAGTGTGGCTGAGGTGCACCCGTGACCAGCTCGGAAACCAGATTGCATAGTGGAGAAGGTAAGGTGGCATTCATAATGGTTGGTGATCTGTTTGTTAACTTGGCTTTCGAAGATTTTAGAAAGGCGGGGCTGGATGGATATAGGTCTGTAACAGTTTCGGTCTGGAGTGTCACCCCCTGTGAAGAGGGGGATGACCACGGCAGCTTTCCAATCTTTAGCGATCTCGGACAATATGAAAGAGAGTTTGAACAGACTGGTAATAGGGGTTGCAACAATGGCGGCAGATAATTTTAGAAAGAGAGGGTCCAGATTGTCTAGCCCAGCTGATTTATACAGGTCCAGGTTTTGCAGCTCTTTCAGAACATCTGCTATCTGGATTTGGGTGAAGGAGAAGCTGGGGAGGCTTGGGCAAGCTGACTCCCAATCACAGTCAGATGTGATACAGCCTGGATTCAAACAAGGGACTCTTGCATTGCAGTGCAGTGACTTAGACCACTGTGCCACTCGGGAGCCCAGGTGAGAGTAGTTTCTGAATGTATCAACATTAACTAACCTCCAAACGAGCTTCAATGCCATACAACACTCCTTCCGTGGCCTCCAACTGCTCTTAAACGCTAGTAAAACCAAATGCATGCTTTTCAACCAATCGCTGCCCGCACCCGCCCGCCGACTAGCATCACTACTCTGGACGGTTCTGACTTAGAATATGTTGACAACTACAAATACCTAGGTGTCTGGCTAGACTGTAAACTCTCCTTCCAGACTCATATTAAACATCTCCAACCCAAAATGAAATCTGGAATCATTTTCCTATTTTGCAACAAAGCCTCCTTCACTCATGCTGCCAAACATATCCTCGTAAAACTGACTATCCTACCGATCCTCGACTTCGGCGATGTCATTTACAAAATAGCTTCCAATACTCTACTCAGCAAACTGGATGCAGTCTATCACAGTGCCATCCGTTTTGTCACCAAAGCCCCTTATACCACCCACCAATGCAACCTGTATGCTCTAGTCGGCTGGCCCTCGCTACATATTCGTCGCCAGACCCACTGGCTCCATGTCATCTATAAGTCTATGCTAGGTAAAGCTCCGCCTTGTCTCAGCTCACTGGTCACGATAACAACACCTCCTTTGGCCGCCTTTCCTTCCAGTTCTCTGCTGCCAATGACTGGAACGAATTGCAAAAATTGCTGTAGATGGAGGCTTATATTTCCCTCACTAACTTTAAACATCAGCTATCTGAGCAGCTAACCGATCGCTGCAGTTGTACATAGCCCATCTGTAAATAGCCCACCCAATCTACCTACCTCATCCCCATATTTTTTTTATTTACTTTTCTGCTCTTTTGCACACCTATATTTCTACTTGCACATCACCATCTGCTCATCTATCACTCCAGTGTTAATTTGCTAAATTTTAATTACTTCGCTACTATGGCCTATTTATTGCATTACCTCATGCCATTTGCACCCACTGTATATAGACTTTCTTTTTTTCTATTGTGTTATTGACTGTACGCTTGTTTATTCCATGTTTAACTCTGTGTTGTTGTTTGTGTCGCACTGCTTTGCTTTATCTTGGCCAGGTCGCAGTTGTAAATGAGAACTTGTTTTCAACTAGCTTACCTGGTTAAATAAAGGTGAAATGATTTTTTTTTTTTTAAATAAATAGGGTGGTGCACAATCGGCTCAGCATTTTCTGGGGTACGCCGTCATTGTAAATAAGAATTTGTTTGTAAGTGACTTGTCTTGTTAAATAAAGGTTAAAATACAAAAATACAAAATAAACAGTGGCTCCTGAGTGGTGCAGTGGTATATGTGTTGGCCCAGTGTTGTCCGGTTTCCGGTTTGGCTGGGGTAGGCTGTCATTGTAAATAGTACTTTTGTACGAACTGCCGCCGCTTGGAGTAAGATATCATGAATGTATTTACGTGCAATTCCTTGGTTCGCCGTGTATCTCTCGGAACCGGGCAGCCTTGGAAAGGGGGTTGGCACGCTTGTAAGGCTCTGATTGTCCGAAATGGTTCTGACGAGTATTCTACTGTTGTCCTTTTCTCTTAATTTATTATCAGAGAATATGTGGAAAACATTTTTTTTTTGTCAACCACAACCTACAGTATCCCAATGGCCTTCACAGTGTGACTGGCATCAAAACTCTTCCCTGTGGAGGATTCCCTGGTGGACTGCTGTACTTCAGAAAAACATGCTCATGAAGCCATCATGGCTTCTTTTCCCTGGAGACCTCCCTTAATGAGGTGTCTGTGCCTTTCAATCCTAGTGAGACAACACAGTGGGATTTGCCTGTTTATGTACCGTAAGAACTCAGAAGCTCTAGCTTTTTTTAATGACTAGGCTTGGCACTGATGCAGCGACCTCCCCATGAGGCCTTGGGTGTGTCCCCTCCTGTACACCCACATTGTCACCGGCAGCCACCAAAGAAAGGCTCCTCATTAAATACTGACCTGTTTTCAAGGGCACTGGGTGCAAATTGAACCCCTGGGTCTGTCCTCAAGCCGGTTTTGATGCAACTTACCTATATGTACAGTGGTTGCTCCACTAAAAGTTTTGCAATTATGCTGTGGGACTTAGAGGTGATTTGTCATTCAGTACAGTACCCTGCGTCACTACTTAATTTCTCCAGACCAGCGCAAGGGGGAGTTAGAGCACTGATTGTGCTTTTGGGTCCCAAGGCGCTACTGTGTCTTTGTGCTACTGTAGCCTACTCCCGACCAGTCACATTGTACAGTGCCTTAGTGGCGCCGCGGTCTAAGACACTGCATCGCAGTGCAAGCTGTGTTGCTACAGATGTTGGTTCAATACCTGTGCTGGAGATGACTGTAGGTTTTTGGTTTCTCTCCCTCTTACAACAGAAATAAATCATTCAAAATAACAAAATGGCTTTATTTACAAACTAGTAACAATGTCTCACCCATGTTCAAGAATGGCCTTTTTCTCACTCATTTTGCGTTATTTGAAAAGTAAATCATCTCAAAAATATTATTTTTTAAACAAAGCGATTATTATTATTATTCATTTAGAATTATATAAAAGCCCCTCGGATATTCTCACAGATATATTATTAACCCTGTTATTAGCAGGACAATATATATTGGTCATATTGGTCATGGCTCCCGAGTGGCGCACAATGGGATTGCCTTGCAGTTCTCCAGCTGTATCCACTGAAATATTGGTGGGCGAGTGAGGTTCAAGGCACGAGGGCAGGGGGCACGGGATGGGCCGCAGAGCTGTGCACAGAAGACGGACCTAGCCCATGGAGAAGGGAGGAGGAGGAAGGGGGAGGTGCTACCTAGTGTACCCCACTGGGTAGCACAGAGCAACACTTTAAGGGGCATTGTAATAATAAGGGGTGGCAGGTAGCCTTGTGGTTAGAATGTTGGGCCAGTAACCGAAATGTTGCTGGATTGAATCCCCGAGCTGACAAGGTACCAATCTGTCATTCTGCCCCTGCACAAGGCTGTTCCCCGGTAGGCCGTCATTGTAAATAATAATTTGTTTTTAACTGACTTGCCTAGTTAAATAAAGGTTGAAAATGAAAAATAAATAATGGTGCTGACTAGGGAAACGTCCCTGCTGTTCTTAGTGCCAGTGTGGACGTTCAAACTAAAACAATGTAACTAATAATGGTGTGGAAAGTGTCCCTTAAATATGAGTTTGGAGGGAAGATATTATTAAATAAAGCATTAGACCTCTCACTAAAGGCTTCACTCAAAAGTTATACTTAAATCCAAACTGCATTTAACGAAAAATGACATGAAAAGCACACGTTTGTAAATTGCAAACTCTAAAAGTCATTGGAAAGTTAGATACAAATTATTTGTGACATTGTGGTTACAATAAAGAATGTAAACAAGATGCTGTGTTTTTATTGACAGTAGTGATGGACAGCTGATGGCATTTTGAAAACAGTTTTTCAAACACTTGTAGGCAGATTAGCAGGACAATAGAATCTTTATAGCCCGGCTACTGTAGGCGTGAAAGTCTCACCTTTCCAGTACTCCTCACCCTGCCCCAAACTCCACAGTTACCATTCAAAAACAAGCTGTTTATCTAAAAACAAATGACATTGCGACCAAAGAGTAATGGACGAAATGGACATAATTTTCATCAAGCCAGCTTCTTTCGATGATGCTACCTGTTCCATAACCACGAGAGGACTTGAAAATGAGCCAGAGCTGAGAGGATCTCCAAAACTAAAGTTTTTTTGGTTTCAGTGCATTTTCTTTAAAAAAAAGTTATATAGCCTATCAATGTGTAGGCATACTGTGTAATAAAATGGATAATTAAATAAAGGCAACATGCCGACAACCATCCATGGAGATCAATGGACAAACTGCTGGACAACACGCTGCACCGAAAAAACGCATGGTTGCCAAGAAAGCAGTTATTTTCGCTAGATTCTTAAAATGTGTACGCAGCATTTGTGTGTTGGTGTCACGACTCCTACCGAAGGTGGCCCCCCCTCCTGCTCGGGTGGCGCTTGGCGGTCGTCGTCACCAGCCTACTAGCTGCCACTGATTCCCTTTTTGTTTTCCCACCTTTTCGTTATTAGGTGCACCTGTTCCTAGTTGAGCTGATTAGCGGGCTTTATTAGCCAGCAGGCCCGCCTGCTCTTTGTGCGGGATTGTTTCTCTGTTTGCTTTGTTTGGTGACACTCTGATTTTGTATTCTGCAGTAGTGCGTATGTTTGCGCCAACAATGTTTTGTCCCCTGTGTTTGGGGCACCTTGTTTTGTTGTGCGCTTCGATCGCTGTTTTGGGAAGGCTTGTGTTTTAGCCGTTGTGCTTATTAAAGCCACTACCCTGTATCGCTGCTTCCTGCATTTGATTCCTCCAGTACGACACCCAAGCCTGACAGTTGGAGTCACTTTTAATTCTTAATTGATCTACCGTTTCTATCATAGGCCACTGTAATCGATGGGGGCTCAGGGCGGTACCATTCTGCTCATCTGATGAATGTGCACATGGATCAGATTCAAACTTTGAAGACTGAGATCGAGTCATTGAAGGCAGACCAGCAGAAAGATAAACATTATCTGAGGGCAGAGATACGGGCGACAGCTGAAGCATTGATCCAGAGCCAGGCGACATTGGCGGAGAGTCAGGCAGAGAATGACGCGTTGAAGAGGGCGAGGAATGAGATGGAGTCACAATCCATGCCAGGCACACCTGTGAGTTCTGGAACTCCACTTCTGACAGGCAGAGTCAACATACCTGGCGGGTTCATCAGGTTGTCGGTTCACCCTGACATTTCCATTCCATTCCAACAGAACTTGACCAACTGCTCACCAGGCATAGCAAGGGCCGTCCAGTCCGTTATGCTGTTCTGCTATAGCCTACTAAAGAAATACAGGTGGCTTATATATTCAAAATGCTTTAAATGTTTTATTATCCAAATGTAAAAGCATACACTGTACAGTACTCTATTTCTTCATCAGCATCTTTATGCTTTCGTTAATAAAATAATGATAAAAATACTCTTTCAAAATGCCGATGTTTATTTAGTTATGGATACATAACAAATTACTATGGGAATAAATATCACTGAATTACAGAAATATTGGAACAAAGTTGTCTAATAAAGGTAAACATTGTTGCTTACTGGAAAATACTCTTTCAAACATACACGGTCACATTGTACAATGCCATTATGGCTATTAGCAGGGCTATATTTTATAAATATTATTTTAGCCTTTATTCAGATTACAATCCTTCGCTGTTGTTTTTTTGAAAACGAAATCATCTCCAATACATCGTTATATATAGCCTACCCGCTGTGGATGACTATTTCAGCACCGTTTCGAGCTGCTCTGAGACAAGCATGGAGGAACGAAAATTTTCAATTATATTCCATGATATTCTTATTAAGATATATGTGTTGACTGAATATAAGCAAGTGATGTCTGCTAAATAATCAAGTTGATGGCACAGTCATATAGCCTCGGCACCAACATAAAGCTGCGTGTAGGCGACCTCATGCAACCGCAAAATGTTGGATAAAGCATATACTGTATAGTACTGTATTTCTTCATCAGCATCTTTATGCTTTTGTTAATAAAATAATGATAAACATACTTTCAAAATGCCGATGTTTATTTAGTTATGGATCCATAATGAATTACTTTGGGAATAAATATCACTGAATTACAGAAATATTGGAATGAAGTTGTCTAATGAAGGTAACAAATTGTTGCTTATTGGAAAATACTCTTTCAAACACACACGGTCACGTTGTACAGCGCCATTATGACTATTAGCAGATAGCTGGACAATAGACTTACCTAGAAGGAGGGTAGGGGGAGAATTCTATCATCAAATGTATTTCTTTGTTAGGTTGGCTGTATCACAACCAGCCGTGATTGGTTGCAATTTCAGTTTAATCCAACAGAAAAGACAAAACAAATAATAGAACAAAAAGTATTGTTATTATTCTGTATCACATCCGACCATGATTGGGAGTCCTACAGGGCAGCGTACAATTGGCCCAGCATTTCTCTCCCTCTAAAATCAGAAATAAATGTTTTGGCCTTTACATATATTATTTTGGCCTTTATTCAGATTACAATCACTCACTTATGTTTTTTTGAAAACAAACTAACCTCATTATATGTTATCAACTTAATTGCACAGTCATATAGCCGGCAGTTACATAAAGCTGAGTGACGCACTCATTCATGATTTTGGATCAAAATAAATAAGTACAAACATTCTTTCTGATAGTCTTTAATAAAGAAATGTTTTGGTTATCCTGACCTGGACACCATGTACAGTATTATAATAGCCCATTATGGGCTATTAGCAGGACAATATACCTTTACCAACACCTCTCTGTATTTTGATACTTTGTGGATGGGATCTCCTGAGTGGCGCAGCTGTCTAAGACATTGCATCACAGTGCAACATGCGTTGCTACAGATACAGGTTTGATACCCGTGCCGGGTGACCCGTGAGGCAGCTTTTGGTTTTAATTTAGAATCCTCCAATCCTCTATATGTAATTATTGGCTGAGAGTCACGCCATTTTTCCCCCGATATACTGTAGGCCTACCGTAGGCGACATGAGTCTCACTGGTGTTGAGTAATGTGCTGTTAAAAGTGGTGTAGGTCTTATTTATTTAAAGAGCATATTGAAGTTAGAAGCAATAGCCTACAACTATTTTAGCACCGTTTCATGCTGCTCTGAGACAAGCATGGGGACTGATCTTGATAAATCAATGAGATTTTTATTTTTACTGAATCTCCATTTTGGTAATGGTTAGACTACAATAATACAATTAGGGTGTAGAAATGTTATGCTCTTAGTGTAACCTTTATTTAACGAGGCAAGTCGGTTAAAATCAATCCCATATACTATGTTCTTACAAAAAATGTTTTAAATTCTCTAGTAATGCCAATATTGAAAACTATCAAATGCTTCTCAAAGATACCCTCTGGCGGTCAAACTAGCAATAACTTGCATTAATGGTAAAAATGGCTGACAATTAAATAACGTGCCATAGAATTATGCAGCAGCCCGCAAGGTGTGCTGCAGTATGACGCAACTTTCTCAAGGTCCCATTTAAAAAAAAAAAGGTTTGTGGTGCGCTGCAGGGCTTATATTGGCTAACAGTTCAATGCTAAAGTGCACTAACACTCTGGGGAGTCCAGATTAAACATTCCGTCCCATCCAGGCAGATTATGAGGCTCATCTGCTGTAATTCCAATTAGATGAGGCAGGATCAGTTTGGTTTGTAACTAAGAACACCACACAGACACCTCAGAGAAGAGACAGAGATGCTTAAGTACCCTCTTGTCTTGAAATCATACAGCACAAGGATTTCTGTATGATGGTGATAGTCAACCCTGCATTTGAAACAAAACCTTACTCAAATAAAAAATGACCGTTTTTGCTTTTGGTCTTATATTAAGAAATATTGTGTGGCATAATTTCGGTGTTAAAGGCAGTGCATTTCGGTTTCCAACACTGCTTAATTTAAGCGAAAGACCGCTCCACTGCTCTGAAAAGCAGGGGCTTGAAGGAAATCAGTCAGTATTCACAGTGCCATATTACTTTAGATGAACTCAGAATTATGGTTTGCCACGATTCATAAGAGTCTTTACAATAGGGGAAAATACACCCAAGGTTTATCAGCAATGAATTCAATCCCTTTTAGAGTCACATTTCTGTGATGTACAGTTTATGACCCTGAGCATTTAGTATGTTTCAGCAAAGTCACAGGAACATGTATGAGGGAATTGATGCAGTGGGTAATGGAAGAAACACCAGACCAGACACTATACTTTTAGTGGGTTGTAATTCGCTGTTAACAGGAGGAAGATTGGTAGTGATGCAAAGTGTTACATGTAATTCAGTTGTAAAGCGTATTCAGGTGAGCTTCCTGAACACGCAAAACTTTTTACCATTACAATAGACTTAAAGATTAACCTAGGTAACGTCAACATCGAGGGACATGGTCTCATTTCAACTCTCGGACTCTGGGATCAATATGCTGTGTGTTGGAATGGAGCGATCAAGTATAGATGTTCTTGTCTATAATGTTCAGTATAGATGTTCTTGTCTATAATGTTCAGTATAGATGTTCATGTCTATAATGTTCAGTATAGATGTTCTTGTCTATAATGTTCAGTATAGATGTTCTTGTCTATAATGTTCAGTATAGATGTTCTTGTCTATAATGTTCAGTATAGATGTTCTTGTCTATAATGTTCAGTATAGATGTTCTTGTCTATAATGTTCAGTATAGATGTTCTTGTCTATAATGTTCAGTATAGATGTTCTTGTCTATAATGTTCAGTAAAGATGTTCTTGTCTATAATGTTCAGTATGGATGTTCTTGTCTACCATGTTCAGTATAGATGTTCTTGTCTATCATGTTCAGTATGGATGTTCTTGTCTACCATGTTCAGTATAGATGTTCTTGTCTATCATGTTCAGTATAGATGTCCTTGTCTGTTATTGCTCTTCATATGGCTTGTTCTGAGACTCCACATAATGATAGGCATATCACTTGATGGCATAGCCAGCCTTTCTTATTAAGGCAAAATGAAGACAGATGCTGTAGAAGGAAGTTGCAGATTTATTGCATAGCTTTGGGGACAGGGAATGGCCCATTTGTTGAAAATTGATGTTTATAAGGGACATTTTGATTCCAAATGATCTCATTTCTCTTTGTGTCTAGTCCTCTGCAGTTCTCTGCAATCACATTCATGTACTATGGAGTGACCAACTACCTGTTGGTATCAGACCTGGATTATATGCGTGTCTCCAGACTGTGTTATCCCAGTGAGCTAAAGCTTAGGAATTAGCTTGGGCCTTGGGGAGCTAATATGCTTCTTTAGGATAATGCTTCATTAGGTCTCAGGTTAGTCATTATGTGCCAGTGAGTTTAATCCACTGAACCACCTCCACTACTCTGGCCTAGACATGCTACTGGAGTGGAAGTTTGAATCAGCATTCCATCACTTTCCCAACGCTAAAGGGCAGCTAAGGACCCTGAGGCATGCGCCTCCACCTCAGTCTATGCCAAAGCCTGACACACACTTCCAGGAAGAGGGTTACTGGCTTTGACAGAGTCAGTAGAGCATGATATCCCCTATTTTCGTAGTCTTCAAATCTTCTGTAAAAACTCATTGTCTTGCATTGTATCAGAAGGTGAAAGAATTCAACAATGTTCTTTCAGCAATTGTAAAACTTCATTTAGGAACAGGGAAGAGAAGTGTTTGACAGGTTTTTTGGCTTTTTATATGCCAGCCTATTCTTTTGGAATGTAGTTAAAGTTTGAACTGAATTGCCTCTAACGGGATATATAAATTAGTGTTACATTGAATTGAATGGAATTGGAACAGAAAAGTTTGAGAGTTTGAAAACCACTCAAATATTTATTACCAATGCTAAAAGTCCTTAATATGTTAGGTACAGCGCTACCCAAGCTTTACTGTTCAACCAGAAGTCTTCAAGTGGGTATTTCGGAGGACTGCTGCATCAGAGTGTACCCATGCTTGAACCACTTTAACCACAGGGCAATCAAACTGTCACAGCTGTATTCCCATTTTTACCCAATGTGGTAAAACACATTACTAGATTGAGGTTGGGAAAAATAAAATTGTACCCCTAGCTATTCAGAATGCTACTGGTTTACATCGAGGTGTGAGGACACTTCAATCAATAAATCACAGAATGAAATCATAAAGCACACAGTCAGATGATTTGGGGTATTGCGCGTGTGATGGAAAAGCGATAATGGTGCACATTTTACTACAGGTAAAAACATTTTACAACAGGTAAAAACATTTTACTTCAGAGATTCTTGTCTTGTTTACACATCATTTGACTATCTCCTTCCGTTAATGCTCTCCAGCATCCTGTCGAACCAGGCTACGCCACTCCCACGTTTAGAAACCACCTCACAGAAGCACTCTATATCAATTGTAAATGCATATCAAGAGCATACACCCAAGTGTCAATGCTGCTTATTGTACTAGCGAAGTCAGAAATTATTTCATGTTCATTATGTACCTAAAATGGGCAATTATTCCATCAAACATGCATGTAGAAAGTCGGACAAAAGACAAAAACAATAATATGACAAATTAGCTAATTAGACTTCTTTTGATATTGCGGCCCCCTGATGTGCCGAATAATGTGTTGACAGAATGGAAATGTCATTATCTGAAATGCACTGAAAAATTATGCAGAAACAAGTGATTTTAGATTAATCATTTTGAAAGGCAAATAGCTTTTCATTTCCTTTATGCTTTGGAAAGCTTCACTGGTATATGTGGTAATTTATTCGAAAATGAAGGGCTACTGTACATTAAGTATGTCTGCGAAGTGTCATTAACAAGTAAATGTCATGAGGAATTGGACAAATCATATCATTGGTGCTTTTGAAATATATATATATATACTTTACAAAATTACATTGCTTTGCCAAACTACGCACAACCACATTTGCCCAAATGTCCTTACAAATTGTCCATGGTGAGAATACCTGTAGAATGCCACCATGTTTCAACATTTTAACACATTGCCTTTGAAATCCCTGCAGAGTTATTCTCTCAAATGTATCAGCTTCAAATACAAAATGTGTTTACAGTTCTCTGTTTCTCGTTCTGTCTCCTCCTCCCCCCTCCTTTGCTCGATTTCATCCTCACTGTGCAATTTGGAGAAATAAACCAAACAATTGCTGCCAAGATTGCTTGAAGCTGTGTGTTGAGTTGAGTGAGTGACAGGGAAAAGGAAAGTGGGAGAGAGAGGGAGACAGAGAGAGGTGTGTTTCAGTGATTTAGAGCTTTGTATTCTGCAGAAATGTTTAATTATTGTGGGGCGATAGCCACCACAATATATAGGCATTGATTGAAGCTCAATGTTCAGTTCAAATCTCCCCATATCTAAGCTAATATGACGCCAATCTCAATGACAATTCGCAAATTAACTTGAATAGACGTACACAACACACTCCCGACCTCTCTTCATGAGCCATCCGGCCAGTACCGAGAGCCACATACAGGATTTTTGAACAGGGTAGTTAGCAATTCATTTTAAAGAGTATTTCTTGCGCCGACCTAGCTCAAATTCTAGATGTTCGATTAAAATGAGACTATAGCGTCCATAAAGTGACCATTGGACTTAAAAAATTCCAGATTGACAAAATTGTAGGTGCAACAGTTGACTGACTTGCCTAGGTACTGACTTGCCTAGGTATATACACTGCTCAAAAAAATAAAGGGAACACTTAAACAACACAATGTAAGTCCAAGTCAATCACACTTCTGTGAAATCAAACTGTCCACTTAGGAAGCAACACTGATTGACAATAAATTTCACATGCTGTTGTGCAAATGGAATAGACAACAGGTGGAAATTATAGGCAATTAGCAAGACACCCCCAATAAAGGAGTGGTTCTGCAGGTGGGGACCACAGACCACTTCTCAGTTCCTATGCTTCCTGGCTGATGTTTTGGTCACTTTTGAATGCTGGCAGTGCTTTCACTCTAGTGGTAGCATGAGACGGAGTCTACAACCCACACAAGTGGCTCAGGTAGTGCAGCTCATCCAGGATGGCACATCAATGCGAGCTGTGGCAAGAAGGTTTGCTGTGTCTGTCAGCGTAGTGTCCAGAGCATGGAGGCGCTACCAGGAGACAGGCCAGTACATCAGGAGACGTGGAGGAGGCCGTAGGAGGGCAACAACCCAGCAGCAGGACCGCTACCTCCGCCTTTGTGCAAGGAGGAGCAGAAGAAGCACTGCCAGAGCCCTGCAAAATGACCTCCAGCAGGCCACAAATGTGCATGTGTCTGCTCAAACGGTCAGAAACAGACTCCATGAGGGTGGTATGAGGGCCCGACGTCCACAGGTGGGGGTTGTGCTTACAGCCCAACACCGTGCAGGACGTTTGGCATTTGCCAGAGAACACCAAGATTGGCAAATTCGCCACTGGCGCCCTGTGCTCTTCACAGATGAAAGCAGGTTCACACTGAGCACGTGACAGACGTGACAGAGTCTGGAGACGCCGTGGAGAACGTTCTGCTGCCTGCAACATCCTCCAGCATGACCGGTTTGTCGGTGGGTCAGTCATGGTGTGGGGTGGCATTTCTTTGGGGGGCCGCACAGCCCTCCATGTGCTCGCCAGAGGTAGCCTGACTGCCATTAGGTACCGAGATGAGATCCTCAGACCCCTTGTGAGACCATATGCTGGTGCGGTAGGCCCTGGGTTCCTCCTAATGCAAGACAATGCTAGACCTCATGTGGCTGGAGTGTGTCAGCAGTTCCTGCAAGAGGAAGGCATTGATGCTATGGACTGGCCCGCCCGTTCCCCAGACCTGAATCCAATTGAGCACATCTGGGACATCATGTCTCGCTCCATCCACCAACGCCACGTTGCACCACAGACTGTCCAGGAGTTGGCAGATGCTTTAGTCCAGGTCTGGGAGGAGATCCCTCAGGAGACCATCCGCCACCTCATCAGGAGCATGCCCAGGCGTTGTAGGGAGGTCATACAGGCACGTGGAGGCCACACACACTACTGAGCCTCATTTTGACTTGTTTTAAGGACATTACATCAAAGTTGGATCAGCCTGTAGTGTGGTTTTCCACTTTAATTTTGAGTGTGACTCCAAATCCAGACCTCCATTGGTTGATAAATTGGATTTCCATTGATAATTTTTGTGTGATTTTGTTGTCAGCACATTCAACTATGTAAAGAAAAAAGTATTTAATAAGATTATTTATTTCATTCAGATCTAGGATGTTTTGTTTAAGTGTTCCCTTTATTTTTTTGAGCAGTATATATATATACCTAGGCAAGTCAGTTAAGATCTAATTCTTATTTAAAATGACTACCTACACCGGCAAACGCTGGGCCAATTGTGCACCGCCCTATGGGACTCCTAATCACGTGATACAGCCTGGATTTTAACCAGGGACTGTAGTGACACCCTTTGCACTGAGATCCAGTGCCTTAGACTGCTGTGCCACTCTGGAGTCCCCCTTGTGCTGGGGACAAAAAAGGCTGCTCTAAAATCTGCAGTTTTGCAGTTTTGTATTTAAATATATATTTTAAATGCACCATTTTAAGTGCACCAGTGTAATGATCACGCTGTTTAATCAGCTTCTTGATATGCCACACCTGTCAGGTGGATGGTTTGTCTTGGCAAATGACAAATGCTCACTAACAGGGATGTAAACTAAGTGCACAACATTTGAGAGAAATAAGCTTTTTGTACGTATGGATTTCTGGAAACATGGGACCAACACTTTACATGTTGCATTTATATTTTTGTTCATTATCAAATAAAGGTTTAAGGAAATACAGGCATGCACCAAATTACTACAAGAAAAAACAGCTCAATTAAGGCTGAGTATAAAAGCAAAGCTTGCATTCGTTTAATAAAAAAAGCATGAAAAGGTAGCGTAATGGGATAATGTCTTACTGTGGCGTGTGAATACTTTACCTTGTATGCAGTACAAATCATATTATTTTGGACTCACCTCTAATTAAAACTTAGGCTTTTTGATTTTAATAGTATAAAAGCACTAACCTCAAACATCTTACAGTACATCTACCCCCAACCCATGACACATAAACATATATTTGTGCACACTGGATACTTAATCTAGCAGGATATGTTTCTGTAGGTACAGTAGGCAAGGCACTGCAAAAGAAACGGGGTCAATATTGTATAGAGTGTAACACAAGCCCTTTAATTTTCTACTGTTATCATACTCAATAAGATTATAAGAGAAAAAACATTTCTGAGAAAAGAAAAGTTGATGGTCACTTTTAAACATAGAAAAATCAGGACAAAACATGATCTGATCCAGGATCTGTACAGAAGGACCTCCCCTAGGAGATTTTGGTTGAAGAACATCCAAGAGTATTAATAAGGTTGCCACTGATGTTGGGCGATTGTGCACTGACGTTGGCTCACAGTCGGCATTCCAATTCATCCCAAAGGTGTTCGATGAGGTTGAGGTCTGGGCTATGTGCAGGCTAGTCAAGTTCTTCCATACTGATCTCGACAAACCATTTTTGTATGGACCTCGCTTTGTGCATGGGGAATTGTCATGCTGAAACAAGAAAGGGCCTTGTTGTCACGAAGTTGGAAGCACAGAATTGTCTATAATGTCATTGTATGCTGTAGCGTTAAGATTTAATTTCACTGAAACTAAGGGGCCTAGCCCGAACCATGAAAAACAGCCCCAAACCATTATTCCTACTCCACCAAACTTTACAGTTGGCACTATGCATTCGGGCAGGTGGCGTTCTCCTGGCATCCGCCAAACCCAGATTTGTCCGTCGGACTGCGAGATGATGAAGCGTGATTCATCACTCCAGAGAATGTGTTTCCACTGCTACAGAGTCAAATGATGGTGAGCTTTACACCACTCCAGCCGACGCTTGGCATTGCACATGGTGATTTTAGGCTGCTTGGCCATGTAAACCCATTTCATGAAGCTCCCAATGAACAGTTGTTCTGCTGAGCCCTGCTCAATATACCTCAGCTAACCCTCTTGTCCCACCTCCCACACATGCGGTGATCTCATCTGGTTTAATTGATGTCTCTAGAGACAATACCTCTCTCATCGTCACTCAATGCCTAGTTATACCTCCACTGTACTCACATCCTAGCATACCTTTGTCTGTACATTATGTATTGATTCTTTTCAACCGTGCTCAGAAACCTGCTCATTTTACTCTCTGTTCCGAACGCACTAGATGACCAGTTCTTATAGCCTTTAGCCGTACCTTTATCCTACTCCTCCTCTGCTCCTCTGGTGATGTAGAGGTTAATTCAGGCCCTGCAGTGCCTAGCTCCACTCCCATGAAGTGAAATTTCCATCCCTAACTATAACATTTTTCGACAAGACAGAACTGCCAAAGGGGGCGGAGTTGCAATCTCCTGCAGAGATATCCTGCAGAGTTCTGTCATACTATCCAGGTCTGTGCCCAAACAATTTGAGCTTCTACTTTTAAAATCCACCTTTCCAGAAACAAGTCTCTCACCATTGCAGCATGCTATATACCACCTTCTGCCCCCAGCTGTGCCATGGACACCATATGTGAATTGATGCTTAACACCCCAGCCATCCTACAATCTAAGATTGATGCCCTCAATCTCACACAAATTATCAATGAACCTACCAGGTACAACCCCAAATCCATAAACACAGGCACCCTCATGGATATCATCCTAACCAACCTGCCCTTCAAATATACCTCTGCTGTCTTAAACACGGATCTCAGCGATCACTGCCTCATTGCTTGCGTCCGTAATGGGTCTGCGGTCAAACGACCACCCCTCATCAAATCAAATTTATTTATAAAGCCCTTCTTACATCAGCTGATATCTCAAAGTGCTGTACAGAAACCCAGCCTAAAACCCCAAACAGCAAGCAATGCAGGTGTAGAAGCACGGTGGCTAGGAAAAACTCCCTACGAATGCCAGAACCTAGGAAGAAACCTAGAGAGGAACCAGGCTATGAGGGGTGGCCAGTGCTCTTCTGGCTGTGCCGGGTGGAGATTATAACAGAACATGGCCAAGAAGTTCAAATGTTCATAGATGACCAGCAGGGTCAAATAATAATAACCAGGAGTAAATGTCAGTTGGCTTTTCATAGCCGATCATTCAGAGTATCTCTACCGCTCCTGCTGTCTCGAGAGATGTGAAAACAGCAGGTCTGGGACAGGTAGCACGTCCGGTGAACAGGTCAAGGTTCCACAGCCGCAGGCAGAACAGCTGAAACCGGAACAGCAGCACGGCCAGGTGGACTAGGGACAGCAAGGAGTCATCAGGCCAGGCAGTCCTGAGGCATGGTCCTAGGGCTCCGGTCCTCCGAGACAGAGAAAGAGAGAAAGAGAGAGAGAAAGAAAGAGAGAAGGAGAGAGAGTATTAGAGAGAGCATACTTAAATTCATACAGGACACCGGATAAGACAGGAGAAATACTCCAGATATAACAGACTGACTCTAGCCCCCCGACACATAAACTACTGCAGCATAAATACTGGAGGCTGAGACAGGAGGGGTCGGGAGACACTGTGGTCCGATCCGACGATACCCCCGGACAGGGCCAAAGAGGCAGGATATAACCCCACCCACTTTGCCAAAGCACAGCGCCCACACCACTAGAGGGATACCTTCAACCACCAACTTACCATTCTGAGACAAGGCTGAGTATAGCCCACAAAGATCTCCGCCACGGCACAACCCAAGGGGGGGTGCCAATCCAGACTGGAAGATCACATCAGTGACTCAACCCACTCAAGTGACGCACCCCTCCTAGGGACGGCATGGAAGAGCACCAGTAAGCCAGTGACTCAGCCCCTGTAATAGGGTTAGAGGCAGAGAATCCCAATGGAGAGAGGGGAACCGGCCAGGCAGAGACAGCAAGGGCGGTTCGTTGCTCCAGTGCCTTTCCGTTCACCTTCACACTCCTGGGCCAGACTACACTCACTAATACGACCTACTGAAGAGATGAGTCTTCAATGAGTCTTCAACACTCCCTACAACACTTCAGCGAAAAGGCCTTTCTCATCGACCTGGCCCGTGTATCCTGGAGGGATATTGACCTCATTTCGTCAATAGAAGATGCCTGGTTATTCTTTAAAAGTGCTTTCCTCACAATCTTAAATAAGCATGCCCCATTCAAAAAATGTAGAACCAGGAACAGATATAGCCCGTGGTTCACTCCAGACCTGACTGCCCTTGACCAGCACAAAAACATCCTGTGGTGTACTGCATTAGAATTGAATAGCCCCCACAATATGCAACTTTTCAGGGAAGTTAGGAACCACTATACACAGGCAGTTAGGAAAGCAAAGGCTAGCTTTTTCAAACAGAAATGTGCATCCTGCAGCACAAACTCCAAAAAGTTCTGGGACACTGTAAAGTCCATGGAGAATAAGAGCACCTCCTCCCAGCTGCCCACTGCACTGAGGCTAGGAAACACTGCCACCACCGATAAATCCACGATAATAGAGAATTTCAATAAGCATTTTTCTACGGCTGGCCATGCTTTCCACCTGGCCACCCCTACCCTGGTCAACAGCCCTGCACCCCCCACAGCAACTTGCCCAAGCCTCCCCATTTCTCCTTCACCCAAATCCAGATAGCTGATGTTCTGAAAGAGCTACAAATTCTGGACCATTACAAATCAGCAGGACTAGACAATCTGGAACCTCTCTTTCTAAAATTATCAGCCAAAATTGTTGCAACCCCTATTACTAGCCTGTTCAACCTCTCTTTCATATCATCTGAGATCTCCAAAGATTGGAAAGCTGCCGCGGTCATCCCCCTCTTCAAAGGGGAGACACTCTAGACCCAAACTGCTACAGACCTATATCTATCCTACCCTGCCTTTCTAAGGTCTTCAAAAGTGAACAAACAGATCACTGACCATTTCGAATCCCACCGTAACTTCTCCGCTATGCAATCTGGTTTCTGAGCTGGTCATGGGTGCACCTCAGCCACGCTCAAGGTCCTAAATGATATCATAACCTTAATCGATAAGAGACAATACTGTGCAGGTGTATTCATTGACCTTGCCAAGGCTTTCGACTCTGTCAATCACCACATTCTTATCGGCAGACTCAACAGCCTTGGTTTCTCAAATGACTGCCTCGCCTGGTTCACCAACTACTTCTCAGACAGAGTTCAGTGTGTCAAATCGGAGGGCCTGTTGTCCGGACCTCTGGCAGTCTCTATGGGGGTGCCACAGGGTTCAATTC
This sequence comes from Salmo salar, assembly GCF_965601325.2. Classification (NCBI taxonomy): domain Eukaryota; kingdom Metazoa; phylum Chordata; class Actinopteri; order Salmoniformes; family Salmonidae; genus Salmo; species Salmo salar. The sequence goes on from NC_138295.1 coordinate 26,999,002, forward strand.
TTGGGCTGACTCTTTTCTCTGTATACATCAATGATGTCGCTCTTGCTGCTGGTGATTCTCTGATCCACCTCTACGCAGACGACACCATTCTGCCCTTCTTTGGACACTGTGTTAACAAACCTCCAGACGAGCTTCAATGCCATACATCTCTCCTTCCGTGGCCTCCAACTGCTCTTAAATGCAAGTAAAACTAAATGCATGCTCTTCAACTGATCGCTACCAGCACCTGCATCACTAGTCTGGACGGTTCTGACTTAGAATATGTGGACATCTACAAATACCTAGGTGTCTGATTAGACTGTAAACTCTCCTTCCAGACTCACATTAAGCATCTCCAATCCAAAATTAAATCTAGAATCGGCTTCTTATTTCGCAACAAAGCATCCTTCACTCATGCTGCCAAACATACCCTCGTAAAACTGACTATCCTACCGATCCTTGACTTTGGCGTTGTCATCTATAAGTCTTTGCTAGGTAAAGCCCCGTCTTAGCTCACTGGTCACCATAGCAGCACCCAACCGTAGCACGCTCTCCAGCGGGTATATTTGACTGGTCACCCCTAAAGCCAATTCCTCTATAATAAAGGCCAAATTCTATATTTTATCAAATAATATTTGTACATTTGTTTTGAAACCTAAAGGGGTCCTACAATTCAAAATCAAATAGTTAAATGGTCCCTAGTATGACCATCTTAAAACAATTCCATATGTCAACAATTCCCCCCCCGCCTCCCACCCCACCGCTTAGAATTACAGAGGTTAAAACCCTCAGCACCACTGTCTGATGCTCTTTCAATTCTCTATATAAACTAACAATTCCCTTGTAACCCTTGATATGTCTCAATCAATACAGAGGCAAAGGAGTGTACTGTGTAATCTTTCTTTGAATCATGTCTTTGTAGTTTCCTGGTTGCGTTCAAAGGTGATGTGATTGTCGGTGTGCTGTACTGTGCCCTGTCTGTGACCCCATGAAGGATTGATTGTAGTCTCATAGAAGATCACCTCATAGGAGCTGTAATCAGAGGTGTATTGCCAACCATCAGAGGGCAAAGAGTCTATGTCCTTTCCTACAGTGGTGAAGTGTGTGTATTCATATTTGTGTATGAAAAGGACAGAGTGTTTAGTGTGTAGTCTGTACTAGTTTGTGTATCAGATAATATGTGTGAATGAATGTCTGTGGGTGTGTATTTCTGTGAGTCAGTGTGTACATCTTTGGTTGCACACTTAACAGAACTCAGTTTTACCAGTCACTGTGGTATTTATTAGTGAGGATGTTGCTGTGCTTTTTTTCTTTTTGCCTTGGCAGTGGTCTTGTTATCCCCCTACCATCTTTCCAGTAGTCCAGATATAGATATGGAACTCTGGTGCTGATTTGACCTGTGTGATAACTGTGTTCTTACTCCATTTGTTCTTCCTGAGCCCTGAGGTTGGTTGTCCTCCATGTCAACAAGCTTCGCCACCATAGGACTTCCGCTGTACCCAATGAACAACAGGGGGATCAGTCTGTGCCAGTCTGTGTCTCAGTTCTCTCATACACACACTGCCAAGAGAGACAGCAGCCAAGAGGCAGCACTTGGCATTCTGAACTACTTAAGACTGACAGAGCTACAGGAAGGAATCCCTACTTCCTTTGCTGGGCTTCTTGTGTACGTGTTTGATGATTAATTAGAGTGGTTTGGTTTGCCGCAGAGATGGCAATGGTGAAACACGCTGTCATTGGCGTATGTGGGGTTATGATTGAAATTAGTTATGTTTTCTAAATAATCATGGCTCTTATGATGAAGCTGGGATGTACACGGACTCCTCACCAATTATGCTATGTTGTGTATTTCTTTAGCTCATCTTAACTTTTTTTTTTTTACATAATGTTTCCGCCATCATTTTTTTAATGACCCAAAAATTGCTTCTGGACATCAGAACAACGATCACTAACCTCGATTTAGATGAAGGATTCAACTTCAATGACATACTGCTCACCCAAGGAAAAAAAGGAAAATACAACGATAGAGAGGGCAACTTGGGGGCACCCTGATGAAACTACGGTGGTGAATGACTGAATCGCCTCACCCTCTGTTCTATGGGTGAATGTACAATCACTGGAGATCAAACTAGATGGGCTACGCTCTAAAATATCCTGGCAACAAGAACTGAAAATGTGTAATAACCTCTGCTTTACGGAGTCGTGGCTGAACGAGGAATATTTACCAAGACAATTTTCTTCTATATCTTTCGTACAATATCTGTCTATTTAAATCAAATCAAATTTACCACCACAAACCGGTGGTATAAGGCCATTAGACAACAAGAAAATGCTCATCCAGAGGCTGCCTCCTAGTGGCTGGGTAATTGTAATGCAGGAAAACGGAGATCTGTTTTAACTCATTTCTACCACCATGTCAGCTGTGCAACTAGAGAGCAAACATTTCTAGATAACCTTTACTCCACGCATACAAAGCTCTCCCTCACCCTGCGTTTGGCAAATCTGACCAGAACTCTATCCTCCTGATTCCTTACAATCGAAGACTCAAACAGGAAGTACCAGTGACATGCTCAATATGGAAGTGGACCGATGAAACGGATGCTAAACTACAGGACTCTTTCACTAGCACAGACTGGAATATGTTCCGGGATTCATCCGATGGCATTGAGGAGTTTACCACACCAGTCACTGGCTTTGTTAATGTACATATCCCAATCAGAACCCATGGATTACAGGCAACATCCACACTGAGCTAAAGGCTAGAGTCGTAGCTTTCAAGGAGCGGGACACTAACGCGGATGCTTATAAGAAATCCCGTTACTCCCTCCGACGAACCATCAAACAGGCAAAGCATCAACACCAGACGAGCTAAATGCCTTCTATGCTCGCTTCAAGGCAAGCAACTAAGAACCGTACATGACAGCACCAGCTGTTCCGGACGACTGTGTGTTCACGTTCTCCATAGCCAATGTAAATAAGACCTTAAACAGGTCAACATTCACAAGGCCGCAGGGGCAGGTGGATTACCAGTACTCAGAGCATGTAGTAAGACCTTTAAACAGGTCAACATACAGACTGATTACCAGGATGCGTACTCAGAGCATACGCTGACCAGCTGGCAAGTGTCTTCACTGATATTTTCAACCTCTCCCTGTCCCAGTCTGTAGTGCATACATGGTTCAAGCAGACCACCATACTCCCGTGTCCAAGAACGCCAAGGTAACCTGTCTAAATTACTATTGCCTCATAGCACTCACATTTATAGCCATGTAATGCTTTGAAAGGCTGGTCATGGCTCACATCAACACCATCATTCCAGACACCGTGGACCCACTCCAATTCGCATACCGCCCCAACATATCCATAGATAATGCAATCTCATTGCACTCCACACTGCCCTTTCCCACCTATGTGAGAATGTAATACCTATGTGAGAATGTGACTACAGCTCAGCCTTCAACACCATGGTGCACCCCAGGCTCATCACTAATTTAAGGGGTTTGGGATTAAACACCTTCCTCTGCAACTGGATCCAGGACTTCCTGATGTGCCACCCCCATGTGGTGAGGGTTGGCAAAAACACATCCGCCACACTGACCCTTAACACGGGGGCCCCACAGGGCAGGGGTGCGTGCTTAGTCGCCTCATGTACTCCCTGCTCACCCACGACTGCGTGGCCGTGCACGACTCCAAAACCATCATTTCGCTTGCTGATGAAACGATAGTGGTGGGCCTGATCACCAACGACAATGAGACAGCCTATAGTGAGGATGTCAGAGACCTGGCAATGTGGTGCCAGAACAACAACCTCTCCCTCAACGTCAGCAAGACAAAGGAGCTGATCATAGACTACAGGAAACGGAGGGCTGAGCCCCCCCCCATTCAAATCAACAAGGCTGTATTGGAGTGGGTCGATAACTTTAAATTCATCAGTGTCCACATCACTAAGGACCCATCATGGTCCAAACACACCAACATAGTCGGGAAAAGGGTACAACAACACCTCTTCCCCCTCAGTAGCTGAAAAGAATTGGCATGGGCCCTCAGATTCTCAAAATGTTCTACAGCTGCACCATCGAGAGTATCTTGACTGACTGCATCACCACTTGGTATGGCAGCTGCTTGGCATTCTACAGAGGATAGTGCATACGGCCCAGTACATCACTGGGGCTGTGCTTCCTGCCAAAACTTTGTCAAAGACTACAGCCACCCAAGCCACAGACTGTTCTCTATGCTATCGCATGGCAAGCGGTACCAATGCAACCAAGTCTGGAACCAACAGAACCCTCAACAGCTTTTACCCCCAAGCCATAAGTCTTCTAAAGAAGAGTGCTAAATAGCTAATCAAATGGCTACCCAGACTACACACTCACCACATATGCTGCTGCTAGTGAGTTTACCCCTACCTATTTGCACAGTACATAGCTACCTCAATTACCTTGTACCCCTGCACATCGACTCAGAACTGGGATTTCAAATTCCATTGGATCTGTATATAGCCATGTTATTTTACACTCCCTATATATAGCCATGTTATTTTTACTCGTTATTTGTATTCATAATTAATTCACCGTGTCACTATTTCTCTATATTTGTTTAAATAAGTAAGCATTCCATTGTCAGTCTACACCTGTTGTCTACGAAGTATGTGACAAATGTAATTTGAATTGGTTTGATTTGGAATAACGATGAACACATCTGGATAGCACCACAGGAGGTAGGTCATCTTAATTGGGGAGAACGGGCTCGTGGTAATGACTAGAGCGGAATCAGTAGAATGGTATCAAATACATCAAAATGTGTTTGATGCAATTACATTTGTGCCATTCTGGCCATTATTATTAGCCGTTCTCCCCTCAGCAGCCTCCTGTGGATATTACAGATTGAAACCTAGTGCACAAACCAATTGTTTTCAGAGAGATCCAATGGAATTTGAATCCCATAGTGGATACATAAGTGGAACTTTGCTGGCCTTCTAGGCAGAGTTGCAAAGAAAAAGCCATATTTCAGACTGGACAGTAAAAAGAAAAGATTAAGATGGGCAAAATAACACAGACACTGGATTAGAGGAACTCTGCCTAGAAGGCCAGCATCCCGGAGTCACCTCTTTACTGTTGACGTTGAGACTGGTGTTTTGCGGGTACTATTTAATGAAGCTGCCAGTTGAGGACTTGTGAGTCGTCTGTTTCTCAAACTAGACACTCTAATGTACTTGTCCTCTTGCTCAGTTGTGCACCGGGGCCTCCCACTCCTCTTTCTATTCTGGTTAGAGCCAGTTTGCGCTGTTCTGTGAAGGGAGTTGTATGAGATATTCAGTTTCTTGGCAATTTCTTGCATGGAATAGCCTTAATTTCTCAGAACAAGAATAGACCGACGAGATTGAGAAGAAAGTTCTTTGTTTCTGGCCATTTTGATCCTGTAATCGAACCCACAAATGCTGAAGCTCCAGATACTCAGCTAGACTAAAGGAGGCCAGTTTTATTGCTTCTTTAATCAGGACAACAGTTTTCAGCTGTGCTAACATAATTGCAAAAGGGTTTTCTAATGATCAATTAGCCTTTTAAAATAATTAACATGGATTAGCTACACAACATGCCATTGGAACACAGGAGTGATGGTTGCTGATAATGGGCCGCTGTATGCCTATTCAGACATTCCATAAAATATAATCAGTTTCCAGCTACAATAGTCATTTACAACATTAACAATGTCTACACTATATTTCTGACCAATTTTATGTTATTTTAATGGACAAAAGATGTGCTTTTCTTTCAAAAACAAGGACATTTCTAAGTGACAACAAACTTTTGAAGGGTAGTGTACATTTGTTTGTATCATAAGCTGCCTCCAATGTTGGTTTAGAGAATTTGGCAGTACGTCCAACTGGCCTCACAACCACAGACCACGTGTAACCATGCCAGCCCAGGACCTACACATCCGGCTTCTTCACCTGCGGGATCATCTGAGATCAGCCACTAGGACACCTGATGAAACTGTGAGTTTGCACAACCGAGGAATTTCTGCACAAACTGTCAGAAACCGTCTCAGAGAAGCTCATCTGCGTTCTCGTCGTCCTCACCAGGGTCTTGATCTGACTGCAGTTCTGCGTCGTAACCGACTTCAGTGGGCTATGCTCAACTTTGATGGCCACTGGCACGCTGGAGAAGTGTGCTGTTCACGGATGAATCCCGGTTGGCTTTGTGTGGGCGAGCAGTTTACTGATGTCAGCGTTGTGAACAGAGTGCCCTATGGTGACGGTGGGGTTATGGTATGGGCAGGTAAAAACTATGGACATTGAACACAGTTGCATTTTATCGATGGCAATTTGAATGCACAGAGATCGCATGTTGAGATCCTGAGGCCCATTGTCGTGCCATTCCTCTGTCGCCGTCACCTCATGTTTCAGTATGATAATGCATTGCCCCATGTCGCAAGGATCTGTATACAACTCCTGAAAGCTGAAAATGCATCTGTTCTTCCATAATCTGCATACTCAACAGACATGTCACCCATTGAGCTAGTTTAGGATACTCTGGATTGACGTGTACTACAGTTCCCGCCAATATCCAGCAACTTCAAACAGCCATTGAAGAGGAGTAGGACAGCATTCCAAAGTCCACAAACAACAGCCTAATCAACTCTATGCAAAAGAGATGTGTCACGCTGCTTGAGGCAAATGGTGGTTACACCAGATACTGACTGATTTTCTGATCCAAGCCCCTACCTTTTTATTTTAAGGTATCTGTGACCAACATATGCATATCTGTATTCCCAGTCATGTGAAATCCATAGACTAGGGCCTAATTAATGTATTCAAATTGACTGATTTCCTTATATGAACTGTAACTCTTTGAAATTGTTGCATATTTCGTTTATATTTTTATTCATGATACTAAGCAGTGTACCGGTTCTCTAATTCTCTAATGCTGGTTAAACTACTAAGAGATGGAGTGTACTGGTTCTCTAATGCTAGTTAAACTACTAAGAGATGGAGTGTACTGGTTCTCTAATGCTAGTTAAACTACTAAGAGATGGAGTGTACTGGTTCTCTAATGCTAGTTAAACTACTAAGAGATGGAGTGTACTGGTTCTCTAATGCTAGTTAAACTACTAAGAGATGGAGTGTACTGGTTCTCTAATGCTAGTTAAACTACTAAGAGATGGAGTGTACTGGTTCTCTAATGCTAGTTAAACTACTAAGAGATGGAGTGTACTGGTTCTCTAATGCTAGGTGCAGCTTCACTTCACGTCTGGAAAACAGGGAGCTGCACGTCCCCTGGCAGATAATTATCTTCTCAAAGGTTAGGGGGTGTGTGTGCAGGTGTGTGTATGTGGCATGTGGTGTATGCGCGTACCTTCAGTGTATGTGCATGTGTGTGATTGAAGATAAAAGAATGGAAAGTAACAGTGGGCTCAGCTCACAGGAGTGAGAAAAGCTAATTAGAGGTGCCACTGGAGATGCCAATGCACACTCGGAGGTAGCAGTAAGGATGGAATGAGACAGTCAGACAGAGCCAGACAGAGACTGGTAGAGACTGGCAGAGACTGGCAGAGACAAACAGAGACATACAGACAGAGACGGCCAGAGATTGGCAGAGACTGGCAGAGACAGAGCAAAGAGAACAGATTGTTTTTTTCACCCGGAGCTGAGTGAGGTATCATACACAAGCTGTAAGGATAGAACTACACCACTGTTATAGGTGACAAAGTCACAGGGTGCAATGGATAGCTTGATTCGATTCTGAATCAGTGAGCTAGGCAGGTTGCTAGAATGAGAATGTTCTATGTCAAATTTGGTGTAAAATGTCCATAGGTGGATACAGTCTTATTCAATGCAATGACTGTGTCTCAGAAAACGGCAAATCGGTAGTGGGCCTGCTACGGCTGCAGTCCCCCGGCTCGGGAGAGCAGCCGTGGAGAGTTTGTGGCCCGCTGCTGAGAGATCCATTTCTGATCCAGTCAGGTGTTACACCAATGACACCTCTAGTTGGTATTTAAGATTGCAATCAGTGACCTCTGATTTGGGCAGCCGAGTTGTCATGCCGGGGCGGTTTGATGTATGGTTTTTCCCCTTTACACACAATATCCTGTTTACACTTTGGAATAATAGAAGAATCCAAATTGATTTGCTCCAAAACAATGGTGATAGGATTCAATGCGACAAAGGCACAGTCCTCAAGGGCCATAGTACTGCTGACAGCTTGATCTATACGTTACTAATTAGGCATAGGTTTCACACATTAAGCGAGGATGAAAACCAACATACACTCTTAGAAAGAAGGGTTCCAAAAGGGTTCTTCTGCTGTCCCCATAGGAGAACCCTTTTTGGTTCTGTCACGTTCTGACCAGTAAAGGGGTTATTTGTTATTGTAGTTTGGTCAGGACGTGGCAGGGGGGTATTTGTTTTATGTGGTTCGGGGTGTGTGTTTATGTAGAGGGGTGTTTGGTTAGTGTTTTCCGGGGTTTTTGGGCTATGTTCTATGTTAGTATATGTCTATGGTCTAGTCTTTTTAGTTCTATGTTTAGTTTATTGATTTGGCCTTCAATTGGAGGCAGCTGTTCCTCGTTGCCTCTGATTGAAGGTCCTATATAGAGGGGTGTGTTTTGTTTGGGTTTTGTGGGAAGTTGTGATTGCATAGCTGTGTTTAGTCTGTAATCCTGTTCGGTCGTACGTTTTGTTTTCCTTAAGTGTTCAAAATAAATATATAATGAGCACTCAACCTGCTGCGCTTTGGTCCACTTACTACGACGACCGTTCCAGGTAGAACCCTTTTGGGTTCCATGTAGAACCCTCTGTGGAAATAAGGGTTCTTCAAGGGGTTATTCTATGGGGACAGCCGAAGAACCCTTTTAGGTTCTAGCACCTTTTTTCTAAGAGTGTACACGGGGGCGCTGAAGGACCAGGGCCCCTATTCCTATAACGTTCTAGAGTAGGAGTGCAGCTTTATGATCAGTTTCACCATTTAGACCACATTAAATAAGATTACATGGACCGTGGTGGGAGCTGATCCTAGACCAGAATTGAATTGTTAATGTACAAATTGACTTGGGAAATGTATAATTTTGTGTCAGTTATGTGTAGTATGGTGGAAGCATGCTATAGAGGCATGTAAGAAGGCAGTGTACACTGTAATCCATAGGTCGTTGTTATTGATCACATGCAATTACAATCGATTATGGACTACATGTGAACTAATTGATTTTTTGATGACTCAAACATGTCAATTGGAATAACATGAATGAGGGTTCTATTCAATCAGATCTGCTTTAGCCAAAATTCGCATAGTGGTTATTTTGAAGGTATCGGAGGTGGAATTGTGCAAAAGCTGTCAAATCCACAAGTGGCTCCCAGCATAGTACCTAAAGTGGCATTGCCACTGACTGCACGGAATTGCATTAACAGAAATCCCATGCAGTCTTGTTTACAAGTTTGACACTGGAATGTGAGATGGAATCTACACCTTTACTGCAGTGGTCTAAATCAGGATCACACAGAGTGTTTCTTGGTAGTCTTAAACAAATTTACTTTGAAACAAAAGTATACACCGCACACACATGGTTATGGGCTTATATCTCTACCATGTCAGATCTAGAGTTGAAATGTATTAGATTTTGAGTTTGCATCCCAATATTACACTTTATATACATCACAGAAGACTGAAATATAACAAAACTGTTTGACATAGAAACACCGGACTTTTTGCATTTTAAAAAAAATAACGTTTATTAATTATGGAATTATGAAAAATATTATTAACGTTCCACCCATGAGGCCACTAGGGCATTTGATTGCAGGAAAGGGACTATGAAGATAAAAATTCTCATTTTATTGAATGATTTTTCTGTTTGAGAGTAATTATTTATATATAGCCTACACTTTCTCGCTCTATCCTTCTAACATGGGTGTGGCTTCCTGACAATGATCACAAGAGCAGCTGCACACCGATTTTACAGCTCCAACGCAGTTCCACCTCAAACACCGCCAAAACATCTGCTATGCGGGTTTCGGCTATCTTCGGAACGATTGATCTGATAGAATCTAGGGCTTAACTTATTAATTTCAAATAACATATGAAGAAACAAGAGACAAAAGCCCTGAACTGACCTCCTTTGATCATCTATCATCTTTGCCCCGAAGAACTGTAACAGCTTTAACTAAAAAGGCAACTGAGGATTTAATTAGAATGGATTGATCTTAACAGCAGACACAATTACATCACGTCTATTCTCCGTCTTATCGTCTTGACTGGAGCCCTCTTCTTATCTATAATTGGGGGAATGAAAAACAAAGATGACTTGACAGAATAAAGAATAGTGATTTCTTTCAGATTCGCCATGCAGCAAAGCCATTGCACAAGGCATAATTCAATGATTCAACATGAGGACCCCAAGTGTTGAGAGCTATTTCTCTGTTTGATTGCTATATTCCACTTTTCCATCGACAGTTCTTCCTTGATGGCGTTGGTGAAGGATCCAAAACGTATCCGTCAGCCGCTTCCAATCAATATGTTGCATATGGGTGCGTCTGCTCGCCCATATATTCTCATCCCCGAAGGGGGAGCTGACCTGCTAATTATTTCACCAGTCCATTATATTTAATAACACGCAACGGGTCTCTCGCAGTGGAGCTTAGCGAGCCACTTAGTGTCACATCGGCCTGTCGTGACCAGAATAATTTTTTCAAAACCAAGGTTGCACGCTCTGCGTTACAAAGCCTGAATGAGAGTCTGTGGCGGGGGTGAAAAAATCCCCATCAAGAGGGCCAATCATCCATGGCGACTGCTTTACATGCTGTCTCTCGGGTCTCTCGGAGCGGTCATACGTTTCCGACATGAACAATGTTGACGGAGCTTGCATTATACAGAGGCACTCCAGGGGTAAAGCGACTCGCTGATGGGTCTATCACAACATATTTAAATCTCTTGAGAGGAGTCTTTTTGCAGTTCAGAATGCATTGCTGAAGAACTGTTTCAGAAAGCCTTGGTGCAAATTGAAATAAATATACTTTATCCAGTATTTCAAACCTCACAACGTTTGCATGTTCTTGTTGTAGCAAAGGGCACTAGACAACATAGCTCGGGCACTAGACACTACAATAACATAGCTGGGGTACTAGACACAAAATGCATTTTACTTTATCCAGTATTTCAAACCTCACAACGTTTGCATGTTCTTGTTGTAGCAAAGACTTGAAGGTTGCAGATGTTGTTCAAGTTGGTTAAATGTAGGGGTGTTTGAGTTTGAGACAACCATTGAGAACAAATAAAATACAATTGTATTTGTCACATGCTTTGTAAACAACAGGTGAAACGTTTGCTTATGGGTCATTTTCCAACAATGTAGTTTAAGGTAAAGATAAAGATAAAAAAGACCAAAAAAGAGCCGGTCGTCGTATATACTAGACAGTATATATTTCTCAAGTCACTTGACTCATCTCACAACATAGCTAGGTCACTAGCAACATAGCTGGGGCACTAGAAAACATAGCTGGGGCACTAGAAAGCATGGCTGGGGCACTAGACAACATAGCTGGGGCACTAGAAAGCATGACTGGGGCACTAGACAACATAGCTGGGGCACTAGAAAGCATGTCTGGGGCACTAGACAACATAGCTGGGGCACTAGAAAGCATGGCTGGGGCACTAGACAACATAACTGGGGCACTAGACAACATAGCTGGGGCACAAGCCAACATAGCAGGGGCACTAGAAAGCATGGCTGGGGCACTAGACAACATAGCTGGGGCACAAGCCAACATAGCTGGGGCACTAGAAAGCATGGCTGGGGCACAAGACAACATAGCAGGGTCACTAGACAACATAGCTGGGGCACAAGCCAACATAGCAGGGGCACTAGACAACATAGTTGGGGCACTAAACAATTTAGCTAGGGCACTAGAAAACATACTGTAAATGGGGCACTAGACAACATAGTTGGGGCACTAGACACTACAATAACATAGCTGGGGCACTAGACACTGGAATAACATAGCTGGGGTACTAGACACTGGAATAACATAGCTGGGGTACTAGACACTAGAATAACATAGCTGGGGCACTGGACAACATAGCTGGGACACTAGTCAACATAGTTGGGGCACTAGACAACATAGTTGGGGCACTAGACAACATAGCTGATGCACTAGACAACATAGCTGGGGCACTGGACACTATAATAACATAACTGGGGCACTAGACACTACAATAACATAGCTGGGGTACTAGACACTGGAATAACATAGCTGGGGCACTAGACACTGGAATAACATAGCTGGGGCACTAGACAAAATAGCTGAGGCACTAGACAACATAGCTCGGGCACTAGACAACATAGCTCGGGCACTAGACAACATAGCTGGGGCACTAGACACTACAATAACATAGCTGGGGTACTAGACACAAAATGCATTTTTTTCTTATTTAGGTTCGTTCAAACATGTCAAACGTTGTATAACATAAATCTTTAGGGCTTTTTCAACCAGAGCTCCAATAAGATTCGAGGGGAACGATTGCATTGTGTTTCAAAACGTTTCGAAAGGGGAGGGCGGCGCCGGCGTCATAATGGTGATGGCCCTCTCCGTGTGACCACGTTCCACAGCGTGTCATTCTGTCAGTTTTCACAGTAGGAGACTCAAATCACTTTGTAAAGACTGGGGACATCTAGTGGAAGCAATAGGAAGTGCTCAATGAACCATAGCTCACGGTGTGATTAATAGGCAAGTTGAGTTCGCAATTCAGAATTCCACTTCCTGTTTCGATCTGTCTCGGGGTTTTGACTGCCATATGAGTTCTGTTATACTCACAGACACCATTCAAACAGTTTTAGAAACTTTAGGGTGTTTTCTATCCACGAGTATTAATTATATGCATATCCTAGCTTCTGGGTTTGAGTAGTAGGCCGTTTAAAATGGGCACAAATTTTTTTCAAAATGCGCTGTGGCGCCCCCTATCCTAGGCGACCGTCAAGAGGTTAACCCCTTTACAATGAAGATCTGTGAAGTTATTTGGATTTTTACGAATTATCTTTGAAAGACAGGGTCCTGAGTTTGCTGAGTTTACATATGAGATAAGTAAAACCAGATATGTAAACATTATTAAAGTGACTAGTGTTCCATTCCTTAAAGTGGCCAGTTGTCACGTCCTGACCATAGAAAGCTTTTATTTTTCTATGGTAGAGTAGGTCAGGGCGTGACAGAGGGTTTTGTCTAGTTTATTTATGTCTGTGTTGGTTCTAGTTTCTTTTTTCTATGTTGGGTTTTTTGTCTAGTTTATGTATTTCTATGTGGCGTTCTAGTTGTTGTATTTCTATGTTTTTTTGGGGTGGGATGATCTCCAATTAGAAGCAGCTGGTCATCGTTGTCTCTAATTGGGGATCATATTTAAGTGGTTGTTTTTCCCACCTGGGTTTGTGGGAGATTATATATGTTGAGCCTCTTCGTCACAGTTTGTTGTTTTGGTCATTAGTTTATTTGTATGTCTTGCATAGTTTCACAGTTATAATAAAATGTGGAACGATATACACGCTACGCTTTGGTCCCATTCTTCAGACAGTCGTGACACCAGTAATTTCTAGTCTATGCCTATAGGTAACAGCCTCTAATGTGCTAGTGATTGCTGTTTAACAGTCGGATGGCCTCGAGATTGAAAAACAGCTTCTGCCTCTAAGTCCCAGCCTTGATGCACCTGTACTGACCTCGCCTTCTGGATGATAGCGGGGTGAACAGGCAGTGGCTCGGGTGGTTGATGTCCTTGATGATCTTTTTGGCCTTCCTGTGACATCGGTTGCTGTAGGTGTCCTGGAGGGTGGGTAGTTTGCCCCCAATAACATAGCTAGGGCACTAGACACTATAATACAATAATTGGGGCATTAGACAACATAGCTTGGGCACTAGAATAACATGGCTGGGGCACTAGACACTGGAATAATATAGCTGGGGCACTAGACACTATATTACTATAACTGGGGCACTAGATAGTAGAACAATATAGCTGGGGCAATGGACACTAGAATAACATAGTGTAAGGACAGACGCTGGGAGACAAGAAGCAAGTACAGTGAGTGAACATTTAATAAATAACGGACAAGAAACAAAACATGGACAGCGTCTGGACAGGGGAACAAAATGACGTTAATGTCGACACATGGAACAACCTGAGGAACAGACAGATATAGAGAGGGAAATCAACAAAGTGAAGGAGTCCAGGTGAGTCCAATATTCCGCTGATGCCTGTAATGATGGTGACAGGTGTGCATAATGATGGGCCACCTGGTTCCCTCAAGCGCCATAGAGGGGGAGAGGGAGCAGTCATGACAGTTCCCCCCCTCTAGGGGTGCCACCCGGCGTCCCACCTGGGCGAGCCTGATGGCCCAGATGAGGCGTGGGAGCCTGACGAGCCGGCTGAGGCATGATGTGGGATGGGAGCCTGATGAACCGGCTGAGGCGTGGGAGCCTGGCGAGCCGGCTGAGGCATGACGTGGGGTGGGAGCCTGCCGAGCCAACCGAGGCAAGGAAACCTCTCGAGCCAGCTAAGGCGTGGAAGCCCAACGAGCCAGATGAGGCAGCCCCGGTTCCTTCGACAGTGGCCCCAGACCCGACGTCACCAACCAAAACAAAAAAAAAAACTCCCTGATGCTTCAAATGTTGTCAGCATTCTGTGAGGACCGACGCTTGGAGCCGAGAAGCAAGTACAGGGAGTGAACATTTAATAAATAAACAGACATTAAACAAGACAGGACAGCGTCTGAAAATGAAAAACATAACGACATTAATGCTGACACAGGGAACAAACTGAGGAACAGACAGATATAGAGGGGGCAATCAACAAAGTGAAGGAGTCCAGATGAGTCCAATATTGCGCTGTGTCTAGTGTCTTAGCAATGTTATTATAGGCACTAAACACTATAATAACATAGCTAGGGCACTAGACACTATAAAACCATAACTGGGTTACTGGACAATATAGCTGGGGCACTAGACACTATAATAACATAGCTGGGGCACTAGACACTGGAATAACATAGCTAGGGCACTTGACACAAGAATAACATAGCTGGGGCACTAGATATGATAATAACATAGCTGGGGCACTAGACACTAGGAATAACATAGATGGGACACTAGACAACTTAGCTAGGGCACTAGACACTTCGATAATATAGCTGGGGCACTAGACACTACAATTACATAACTGGGGCACTAACTAGAATAACATAGCTTGGGCACTAGACAATATAGCTGGGGCAATAGACACTTTAATAAACATATTTGGGGTAATACACACAAGGATAACCTAGCTAGGGCACTACAGTTGAAGTCAGAAGTTTACATACACCTTAGCCAAATAAATTTCAACTCAGTTTTTCACAATTCCTGACATTTAATCCTAGGAACAATTCCCTGTCTTAGGTCAGTTAGGATCACCACTTTATTTTAAGAATGTGAAATGTCAGAATAATAGTAGAGAGAATGATTTATTTCAGCTTTTATTTCTTTCATCACATTCCCAGTGGGTCAGAAGTTTACATACACTCAATTAGTATTTGGTAGCATTGCCTTCAAATTGTTTAACTTGGGTCAAACGTTTTGGGTAGCCTTCCACAAGCTCCCCACAATAAGTTGGGTGAATTTTTGCCCATTCCTCCTGACAGAGCTGGAGTAACTGAATCAGGTTTGTGACCTCCTTACTCGCACACGCTTTTTCAGTTCTGCCCACACATTTTCTATGGGATTGAGATCAGGGCTTGTGATGGCCACTCCAATACCTTGACTTTGTTGTCCTTAAGTCATTTTGCCACAACTTTGGAAGTATGCTTGGGGTCATTGTCCATTTGGAAGACCCATTTGCGACCAAGCTTTAACTTCCTGACTGATGTCTTGAGATGTTGCTTCAATATATCCACATAATTTTACTTCCTCATGATGCCATCTATTTTGTGAAGTGCACCAGTCCCTCCTGCAGCAAAGCACCCCCACAACATGATGCCGCCACCACCGTGCTTCACGGTAGGGATGGTGTTCTTCGGCTTGAAAGCATCCCCCCTTTTCCTCCAAATATAAGATGGTCATTATGGCCAAACAGTTCTATTTTTGTTTCATCAGACCAGAGGACATATCTCCAAAAAGTACAATCTTTGTCCCCATGTGCAGTTGCAAACCGTAGTCTGTCTTTTTTATGGCGGTTTTGGAGCAGTGGCTTCTTCCTTGCTGAGCGGCCTTTCAGGTTATGCCGATTTAGGACTCGTTTTACTGTGGATATAGATACTTTTGTACCTGTTTCCTCCAGCATCTTCACAAGGTCCTTTGCTGTTGTTGTCCTTTGCTGTTGAGAACACTTGTCTAAAGCAACTCAAACATTCCCTCAAACTTTCTTTCATACTTTAGTATTTTCTTTTTGGATTGGATGAAAGCAAAGTCTACTCAGGTGTTTTCGTAATTGACAACAGCCAATGGAACTGGCATTATGAGAGTGACACTTCTCTACATACAAGAAAATACGTTTTACTGTATGTCATGTGTTGGAACAAGAAGTTGCAGTCTTTATTTTTTGCTCGTAACTCTTCTATGCTAAATATTTATTGTAGTTGACTCTTTTGACGAGTCTGCTTTGATGGTGCATTGCAAATACATAAGCTTTCCTCCTTCTGTCAGAGTTGGTGTTTGGTGTAGTATACCGTCGCTTTTTTGGTGGCGCAATGCTGTAAGATTGAAGTCATTGTTCATGTTATCTTAGGGAAAGCAGTCATACAAAGCATTGCTATTTAGAACACTTACAATGCTGATGCCCCCCCGCCCTCTCCTTGAACATGCAAAACAGAAAACAGTGTGTTCCAGGAGGAAGTTTAATGAGTGTTAGGTATTCCCTGGTGGTTTTTTTGACAGTTAGGTTAAATTTGTCAGGTAGGTTTGACAAAAAAAGTACACATTTTTAAAAATCGAAATAGAGTTGGTCTGGGATTGATTTGCACTTTTCGCACCAAAGTACATTCATCTCTAGGAGACAGAACGCAGCTCCTCCTGAGCGGTATGATGGCTGCGTGGTCCCATGGTGTTTATACTTGCATACTATTGTTTGTACAGATGAACGTGGTACCTTCAGGCGTTTGGAAATTGCTCCCAAGGATGAACCAGACTTGTGGAGTTCTAAAAAAAAAATTCTGAGGTCTTGGCTGATTTCTTTTGATTTTCCCATGATGTCAAGCAAAGAGGCACTGAGTTTGAAGGTAGGCCTTGAAATACATCCACAGGTACACCTCCAATTGACTCAAATTATGTAAATTAGCCTATCAGAAGCTTCTAAAGCCATGACATCGTTTTATGGAATTTTCCAAGCTGTTTAAAGGCACAGTCAACTTAGTGTATGTAAACTTCTGACCCACTGGAATTGTGATACAGTGAATTATAAGTGAAATAATCTGTCTGTAAACAATTGTTGGAAAAATTACTTGTGTCATGCACAAAGTAGATGTTCTAACCGACTTGCCAAAACTATAGTTTGTTAACAAGAAATTTGTGGAATGGCTGAAAAATGAGTTCAACCTAAGTGTATGTAAACTTCCGACTTCAACTGTAGTTAGTATGCGAAACGTTCCCGGATGTCGTACTAAATTCGCCAAAATATGAAGTATACACTCAGAGGACACTATTTCTGTACTTTAGGGCCCATAATGCAATTCTTCAGGAAATGGACGTGGCTTCACATTGTTTTCAGATTGTAAGAAAATGGCGGGAAATATGCAGCCGAAGTACAACAAGAGCAGATACAATTCATTGCTTTAACTAATTATGACAAATGTTAAGAAAATGTTGAGCAATGTAATAAAGTAATGACTTTTCAAATAAGTCAACTTACACGTTATGTTGGCTGACAATTTGTTAGCTACACTGTCCTTACGAACCACATAGCATATCTTTACAGGAGTATGTACCGGTATGTTGTTAGCTAGCTACCTAACGTTAGTTGGCTACTTATACATCAAACTTTCCAGTGTATTAACTATAAGCTATCTAACCAACTACCCAATGTTTATTTACTTGATTATTCCCGTCAAATTTAGCTTAGCTTAATGGTATAGTCGTTGTGCGTTCTCAATGGGCATTTGTTCTGGCTATCTACTCCAATTTCACATCACTCTCGTCTGAGTGTACCACAGCACAGAATAATGAATTTACGAGCGCCCCAACACCCGTTGAATATGGCCAGTGTCATTAAATGTCGGCAAAAAAGCGTCATTAAATTGGTGCCATCAGCACAGTTACAGTACAGTTACCAACGCTCTGGATAACATGAAAACTGCCTAACCAGCTCTGCAAGGGCGAGTAAAATAGCCAGAGTGGCCTCATTTGTGCCTAGAAGTAGCTAGCAAGCTAGCCAACGTTAGCTTTGGTGCTTGACTGCCGTTGTATGGTCAGAACGCTCAAATCAACCCTACTCCTCGGCCTGAGCATCCAGTGTGCGCTCTGAGAGCGAAACGCTCTGAATTTACAAACAGACAATCTGACAATGCTCTGATTTTACAGAGCACACTCTGGCACTCCAGATTGAATTTAAGAACACACCCGAAGTCGTAAAATTTCTAACTAGTAATTTGTTATGCTAACTAACTAGCAAGAGGTTGCATAGCAACAGCATCAACTTCCGGTAGACCGACGAAGAGCTAGTACGCTCAACAGAAAGGATACTGTTTGTTTACGGTATTCTAAAATGAACTAATAGTATATAGTATGTAGTATATACTCATTAAGTATGTAATATACAGTGTGTTAGTATGGGTATTCGATCACAGCTTATGAGATTCGCGGTGACATTTTTTAGGAACTTCTTATATTTTTAAACACAGATAAAAGAAACACGCTGTTTTCGCATATGTAGTCACTGGTATGGTGGTGGAGATAATGAATATAAGGTTGAAAAGTGGCAAAATTTCCCTTTAAGTATATATTTTTTGTTTAGTTTTTTATTTGCTACCATGGCTGTTAATAAAGGGATACTTTGGGATTTTGGAAATGAGGAGGAAGAGCCAATGCTAACTAACATTAGCGCAATGATTGGAAGTCCTTGCAAGCAGATACCCATAGACATTGCGCCAACACAAGTTAGCAATTGCGCTAGCACAAGTTAGCAATTTCCTTCCAACTGCATTTTAGAAGTGCATCTGACTCTGGGGAAGTAGATAAAGGGCCTCATTGCCAAAATACTGAAGAATCCCTTTAATGAATACTCACTACTGTCTGTACCTGTGTGTGTTTGTATTTTATAAAAAGAGAGTGAGTGTGTCTGTCTGTCTGTCTGTGTCAGTATCACAGGAGGTTGGTGGCTACTTAAATGGGGAGGACGGGTTCATGGTAATGGCTGGTGCGGAATATGTCTGTGTGTGTCTGTTTATTTGTCTGTCTATCCGTAAGTGTGTGAGTGCGTGCGTGCATGCATTCGTGTGTGCGTGCGTTTGTTTGTGTGTGTGCGTCTGTCTGTCTGTCTGTCTGTCTGTCTGTCTGTCTGTCTGTCTGTCTGTCTGTCTGTCTGTCTGTCTGTCTGTCTGTCTGTCCCTGTGTGTCCAGGGCTTTTGATGACACTGACCTTCATATCCCCTGGGCTAGGGCTAGCAGCCATTTATCTTTTATTCATTTGGCCATTTCTGAGGAAGGCAGCTTTTCTGTCACCAAGGCTTGTCAAAAATGAGGCAATTTCATGATGTGCAGTGCTTGGCGGCCAAATGGTGCAGTCACACACTGTAACAGGTGATGCCACAGTCCTGGAGAGGCTGTGTTTATGTTGGCTCCAGCTTTGAGATGACTGTCTGTCACTGAATGTGTTACGCCACTTTTGAGAACACTTGTCTAAAGCAACTCAAACATTCCCTCAAACTTTCTTTCATACTTTAGTATTTTCTTTTTAGATTGGATGAAAGCAAAGTCTACTCAGGTGTTTCGTAATTGACAACAGCCAATGGAACTGTCATTATGAGAGTGACACTTCTCTACATACAAGAAAATAAGTTTTACTATATGTCATGTGTTGGAACAAGAAGTTCCAGTCATTATTTTTTGCTTGTAACTCTTCTATGCTAAATATTTATTGTAGTTGACTCTTTTGACGAGTCTGCTTTGATGGTGCATTGCAAATACACATCATAAGCTTTCCTCCTACTGTCAGAGTTGGTGTTTGACATTGAGCAATGATTTCGCTCATCGATGGCTTTCTGTTGACGTTGATGTGGCTTTTTTTGGTGGCGCAATGCTGTAAGATTGAAGTCATTGTTCATGTTATCTTAGGGAAAGCAGTCATACAAAGCATTGCTATTTAGCACACTTACAATACTGATGCCCCCCCCCCCCCCCCTCTCCTTGAACATGCAAAACAGAAAACAGTGTGTTCCAGGAGGAAGTTTAATGAGTGTTAGGTATTCCCTGGTGGTTTTTTGACAGTTAGGTTAAATGTGTCAGGTAGGTTTGACAAAAATAAAGTACACATTTTTTTTAAATCTAAGTAGAGTTGATCATGTGAGGTTGTTGCTATTATGATTTGAATAGCAATGCTTTTGATCAGAAAGTTAACATAATTAATTGATATCTGACATATGGTAAAGTTAAGAGCTTAATAACACTCCCTTGGCAGAGACCAAAACAAGAAGGAAAACATTCTGCCTCACATGTAATTCTTTTTTACATATTATGAGGAAAACAAGGCATCTGACATTTGAATTACAGTGTACTGTTTGCATAATGTACTGTGTGGTTTACATATGAAGTGACATAACTGACATTTCTAACTCAAACAACTCCTTTCGTCAAAGCTTTTACCTTAATATTCTGCATTAAGAGACTCATTAGCACACAGGTGTGCCCATTGACTTAATATGTGTCTTACAGTACATGATTCAGAAATTTTAGACTAACTTATTCTCTCTTGATTTTGTTCCTCAGATGACAACTGCAGACTGAGTGACTACCGGAGGCTGAAGACCAAGATTCTGGACATGTATGACCAGAGATACATGGCAACTGGCAACCGTGGGAGCCATAAAAACAACATGGCTACCAGGAAGAAGCTGGTCGATGTTGTGTTTCAGCGCTTCGACGCCGATGGTAGCAGGAGAGTAGACAGCAGTGAACTATCACAGGTGAGGAGATGAGGGTGGGACTTGGATGTCACTAAGTGATTCAAAGAAAAGGGAAAACCAACAACATCCCAACATTGTGTTTGCTACACACCAAGGAGGAGCGAACTGTCACAAGTGTGGACTTGAGGGTAGACTATAAAGCCACAGTAAATGTCTCTCCCACATGTCAGTAGCCATACCATCGCACCTTCCCTGAATTGAAAAGCTTAAACAATCAGAACCTAAACATTGTGTTTACTATACTAGGAGTTTACTATGAGCCATCTTAATGCCCTCAGCATTATTTTCCATTTTATTCCCTTCATTTGGTCTTTAATTCGTAAAGCGACGTGCAAAGAGTTGCCGTTAAATCTTTCAAAATATAATAATCCAAGTCAAAGGAACTTTCCGCTCATGGGAGAATGCTGGCTTTTACTGTTATTGCCAGAAAGCGTGGTTGAAAAGGGAGCTTTGAGTGGCTTTCATGAGAAAGGAAGACATTTTACGCATAATAAATACATGTCTCACAATACCTGAGGACTAGTTTATATGCCATGCATTTAATTAATGTATAGGTAAGCAACTACTGCTGGTTTAAATAACCGTTCAACTGCTCTCAGGTCAGTTTCATACTAATATATCCAGCGGCACTCTGATTCCGCCAGTCTCTATTGGATTGATGTGAGAGAGGAAACTAGCTTGATTCATATTCTTATGCATTCACTTTTTTTATACAAAGTGCCCCATTTGATTACTGCCAACAGCTCTGATATTATTAAACTATATTTTCATATCATTTGCATTATTTTTTTTTTACATAACAGCGAGGCTTTCAGCTCAGAGATGAGAGCACAAATCAATGCAAAGTGGGTGAAATAAAGTGTTAGGCTTTCTTTGAATATGCAAATATGCCACGTTGACACATCGGAAAGTTGCTTTAGGTAGTAACCATAGATACCAAAGGTATTAAACTACGGATGGCACTGAGGGCTAGACACCAAGCTATGAGCCATCGTCTATCCAAGTGTTTGAACGTCAGTCTGTCCATAAACATCGACTGCACAGATTGAGTAACGCCATGTTGGTTTTAAAGCATTCCTCACAGGAGAATGCTACAGTCTCTCTTAAACCTTGAGGCATATGGTGATGTTGACACAGTTGACCTTAATCTATGTCACATCACAGAGGTCACTTATGGCCGAGAATTCAATCAGTAAAATAACGAATTTCCTCGCTCTTCACTCTTGCCATGTTAAATTATACAAATTTGATGTGACCGATAATTTCAGACCTCGTTTACGAGTCTGCTATTTGTGTAATTGTTCATTGTAAAAGAGGTGTTACATTTGACTGACTGTCTAATGTCCCGTCGCCTCTGTAAATGGGGTGTTAATTTGACACGGACTGCGGCTGCATTCCAAACACACGTTACAGCTGTTTCTCTAACATAATGCGTGTCATTTTGTTAGTTTAGTTAAAAGGTTCAGGCTTGGCATGGTGTGTGTTGATGTGTGTGTGTACTTCCATGCTTGTGTGTGTGTGTGTGCGTGTCTGGGTGGAGGGGGTGGTGCACTCCCTCCACCCAATCTTCAGACACTGACCCCCTTCTTTATGTTGTTGCAATCAGATGGGTCGATTCTGCCAGTACATCCAACCCGAACATCAACTACAGAGCAAGGGAAAGATGGTTTGATTTCAGGCCGGGACATAAAACATTTAAGAGATGGTGTGAGAATCATCATAGACTGAGGTGACACACAGTCACTCTGCCTTTACCATCTCCCTTAATCAAACCATCTGCCATGGGGCCAATCAGGAAGGCAGAGAATACTTTGGAATACCACGTTTTTTGATAATACTTTCTCTGAACCAATTGTGCCTCGGTAATGCATTATGAATGCATACAATTGCCATTCAAGTATTGTTATAGATTTTCTAAAAGGAGACGTAGACTTTTATGAATGCTTTTAGCAAGTGTTGTAATGCACTGTGAAGTGTTGTAATGCACTGTGAAGTGACAGAGCTCAATGTAAATACATTTCTAGTGCATTATCATTCACAGATGGCTTAAAGAACATTTTCAAATGCAACTAATGAGGTTCAATCATCAAACAAATTGTGATCATTCTACATAGCTTACACTTTTAGTTCAATAAGTGTTAAGAAAGCATAGCCAACGCTGCAGGGAAAAAGACAAAGTAGAGGATGATTCATTAAGCAGTAATATTTTGTCAAGCTTTATGACAGCTGATCTAGAATGATGGATGAGTGAATGTCGCCCCGAGATGTGATTTATTTCAAACCTTATATAAAACATAACAGGTCTTTGCACCATGAAAAGGGGTTTCCTCAGCATATTTACTTCCAGAAATAAGAGATCAATAGACAATCAAGGTCAAACTTAAATGTGAAATTGAATTTAGGTTAGAAACCACATACTTAGAACGAGAATTGATCGTGTTACATTGCATGCTCTATGCTGTAACATTAGAAATCCCAGTTCCATGGTTGGTTCCAAGGTTTCAGCACCAAAACATGGAGATGGGGGGAAAGGTACAAGAAAAAAGCAAACCCCAGACCCCAAAATACCAGACTTAGACCTACTGTCTAGACTTAGCTTTAACTGTAAGTTACATACTAGACCAGGTCTAGACTTAGCTTTAACTGTAACTTACATACTAGACCAGGTCTAGACTTAGCTTTAACTGTAACTTACATACCAGCCCAGGTCTAGACATTGCTTTATCTGTAAGTTACATATTAGTCAAGGTCTAGACTTAACTTTAACTGTAAGTTACCTACTTGCCCAGGTCTAGAATGAGCTTTAACTATAAGTTACATACTGGCCCAGGTCTCAATGCATTTTTCTGTTGCAGGTTATTAAGCAGGAAGGTCTGTTCAAGGAGGTCTCTGAGTGCACTCTGTTTGACCTTCTCAAATACAACGACATCAACGACGACGAGCACCTGACAAAGGACGAGTTCTATACAGCTTTCGGTGAGTGGCAGGATCAACTGATAATGCTTATGTTTTGTCATTCAGGGTAGTAAGGTTGTGTAAAATACTCAAATGTGTATTTGAGTACCATGTGTATATTTTTCTCTTTTCTATGTATTACCATTTACTTTTTCCTTTTTTGACCAGGATATTTGAAGAATAATACCCTCCACATGTTGTGTTGACTTGGACAATAGACATGCTTTCAGGCACATAGAGTTAAAAGCTTTATAAGTAACCGATGCCTTTATGTGACAGCAAAGTGGATAAAACTGTTTACAATGTTTACTGTTTACTCAAAACTATGGTCGGACATTTTTTATACATTCCTATACAATAGTTATAGTACCAAAAGTTGCTAATATCTCTCTGAATGACCAGACACTTGTTCTCATCGCTGAAGCTTTAATTGTGGGAGATTTACAATTCATCATAGGCTATTTAAGGGTAATAAAATGGCAAAGTCCTTTACTTTGCTATTTCGCTGGTAAAATGACTTGTGTGAGTGCCAGATATTTACTGAAAAATTTCCTCTATATTCTTGGAAAATTGGGTCCAACGTCGCAACCCAGTAGTGAGCGATGGGTAAATGCATGAGTTCCAATATTGAGTCAGTGTCACTGTATAAAACTAGACACAGAGAAAATATTGAAAGAGCTTAAACCAAACCCCCAATTGTTAGTACAACACAACGATGACAGTTACTCTTCGCCAACCTAAGTAACATGAACACATATTACGCTACATTTTCTTGCCTAATTTCCTTTCTCAAATCATTCCCGTCTGACATTTCCAGCTTGCTCAATATCCTCTGACATTTCTCTGGGGTTGAAACACGATGCCAAGATAAAGAATACATAATGACATTCCCATTTTAAAATTGGTCGCTCATCAGCTCTTTGAATATAAAGCATTTCTAGGACAGACAAGAAAAGTTACAAGAGCAAATAACAAACTGGCACAGTCTATTGTTCCCCTCCAAGTCAGATGGGTCAAATCTGAGGAGAGCTTAGCTTCCTTGATGAGTTGAGATGCACTAGCTCCAACTAGTCATTTTTTAAACTCTTCCCCCAAGCTTCTTCAGGCTGAAATTGCAGAATGTAAAGATAATGAAAGACTTTCTATGACTGTCTCTCCTTGGTGGTAGAGCATCTCTCTTAACCTCGCTTCCTCTTCTTTCCCATGTGTTAGTATTTCTTTCTCCCTGTCTATGGCAGCTAGTTCTTTTACTTAGTCAATATTCATGACAAACCAATAAAATATAAGACTGAGAAAGCATGAACCCCGTTTGATAAAATTCATGAAATTGCACAACGTGTATTAATGCTCGTGCACATTTACTCTGTAGGATCCAACCAAGCAATGGTGAGCTTGATATGATTTAGCCGTCTCTTAGTCTATGCGAGATAGCCTACTATACACTATGGAGTTGAATGTCATTCCAGCCTTTCAGTCCCTTAGCATTCATAGTCCTTTTGAATGCCCTCTTTTCACCCAAAGCTAAATTCAGATAAGGCTAAGAATGTGTTACACGTCCAGAGGTAGAAACAGTTTTCAGTTAGGATTATATTGACCAGGTAAACCGATTACATCTACAGACCTCCAGCTTTCATGTGCATTATGAACACAATGCCTCTGTGTTCCCTTTACCACAGTAAAGATAGCTGCTATACCAAAGCCTTAAATACCACCAGCCTTGCAAAAGATTTTGTGATCACTTGAACCTTAATTTATTGTTGCAGATGTTTTATGTGAGTGAATGTAAAAAATAAGAAGATAAACAAAAAGTTTTGTGAACCTCAATGATGGCGCTGACTACTGTCGCTTCAGATCGTGTAGCACTTAACTACGCAACTAAATGTTATTTGAGTCCTATTTTTCCAGTTCACAGCTCTCATTAGCCAAGTCAATGCGCTCCATTAAAATATAATACCATAAGATTACTTGTATAGTACATTTGTTGATTCAGTATATTTAGCAATATAGTACCATTTTGCAAATAACAGCAGTAAATGCAGAACTAGCCTACAATCCCAATGAAAACGGGACCTGTCTTACACAGGATGTGTGTCTGTTTTGCTAATAAGGCCTTCCATACAACTTGGAATATTCAAATCACAGCAACGTTGTTTGTCACTGTTAAAGATAAGACACTAACGTCCATGCATAATTCATTGACTCCATCCCATATTCAAGAAAATAAAAATCAATCGCTTCAGCTAGCAGTAAGGTAAATATCTAGCAGGAATGATGGCTTTTAATTAGACCAAGTTACTGATAGAAATGAAATTATGTCTGCCACATTACAGATAGTCTTATGTATTGTCATCCTTGAATAATTTGGTGAATGACTGTGTAATGCACTCCGGGTTTAGGACAGATAAGGCATTCACATCCTGTACATTTGATGTCACCTTAACCTTAGGGCATGGGGATGGTAAAATACCAAGGTTGCAGATGTCACTGTATCGCTAAGTCTTGATTGTAGGATCAAACACTAAATATTAGAGGGTTTATATCTATGAGAACCCATTGGCAGCTTCTGAATAGATGAGGAGAAGGAAAGAGCTGCTGGTGTACATGCTTTATTTTCTTCCTGGCTGGCTGTCTGTCAGTGGCTGTCTGTCAGTGGCTGTCTGTCAGTGGCTGTCTGTCAGTGGCTGTCTGTCAGTGGCTGTCTGTCAGTGGCTGTCTGCCAGTGGCTGTCTGTAGTAGTCAGTGGCTGAAGTATCGATCCAGAGGTTGATGGTTGGTGACAGGCCGATGGACCCCACGGCTTTGAAACGTGTCACTTGTGTTTTGCGTAGTGGGTTGCCATTGCACTAATACTGCATCCCAAATGGCACCCTATTTCCTATATGGTGCACCAATTTTTGAACGGGCTCTTATGAGCCTTGGTCAAAAGTAGTACACTAACTATGCCATTCGGGGGACACACTAAAGGTGATCGGTGTGGAA
Source organism: Salmo salar (assembly GCF_965601325.2). NCBI lineage: Eukaryota > Metazoa > Chordata > Actinopteri > Salmoniformes > Salmonidae > Salmo > Salmo salar. The sequence goes on from NC_138295.1 coordinate 27,026,032, forward strand.
AACGTCAGGCCAAGTTATATAAGTCTAGGGTTAATGTCATATGGCGTATCATCTATTAAGAGGATTCACACCTCAATAACCTATGTTAATCAGTTATCCTTTTTATTTGGAATGAACCACATTGATGTCAGCGATGGAAGTTATTCATGCTGGTAGTTAAGTAAACAGTTCAAGTATTGTTCTTTCTCTGAATAGAACATAATAACGATCTCAGCAGCTTATTTGTTCTTTAATTTGCCTACTCTTATGAGCTCCAAAATCCCTCGATCTGAATGTGGATTTGCAAAGATAGAAAATGAGTTTACTTAAACTCTGGCTCTTCTCTACGGATCATTATTAGACAACCAAAGGAGACAGCCTTGTCTTCTTCAGGGCAGCGGCAGATGAAAATGGTTTCTGGGCCTGCCTGCCTCCATTAAGACAACTCTGGTGTTATTCATCGCTTGCGGCGCATTGACAATTAATGGATCGTCATGCTTTCTCACGACAAGCTCCCGTGGAGCATTCTGCTCACTGGCTTCAAGGAGTGCTGTTAAATTGGATCCATTTTCCAAAAGTGTGATTTTTGCAGAATGTGTTATGTATTAGAAAGATTTGAAATGCTTTAACTTAATTTTTTTCTTTCTCTTTTCCATCTTTTTCCCCCTGGAAATATCCTCAAAATCACTTGAGGTACTGAGAAAATAGCCAATTGGGCCTTAGCAATACCCACGGGAGGATTTCACATCATTTCTAACTTAAATCCATGACAAATTGCATTTTTTGCGACTTGGAACCAATTCTAACAGGATATAGCCTTTGTTGAAGAATACTCGCTGTTTCACAATAGGATACAAGAATGTCTTGTCTTCCAGAAGTTTGGTCCGTTATCAAATATAGCTTGCGTATTCACATACCTTTAGTGAATCTTGTAGTCTTGTATAACCATTAATGTATGTATTCCTTGACATCAAATGAGATTGCATGACTTAACATTTCACTATATGCTTGATCAGTGATGTACTATATTGATTATTGATTAGTAAGAAGTCATTACCTGAAGTGTGGACTGAATTTCTATATGTAAACTATAATTCCAGAACATTGCAATTGACTGGATTTATTACAATCAGAGCTCTCTGTGATATTGGATAGGATTGGAAAGCTTATGATTAATATGTGATATATATGATATACACACAGTGGCCAGTTTATTAGGTACATCCATCTAGTAATGGTCGGACCCTCCTTTCCCTCCAGAACAGCCTGAATTATTTGGGGGATAGATTCTAAAAGGTGTGGCGTTCAAACCTTGCGCAATTGGTATCAAGGGACCTAACATATCAGAAAACTTTCCCCACACCATTACACAACCGCCACCAGACTGTACCATTGACACCAGGCAGGATGGGGCCATGGACTCATGCTGATTATGCCAAATCCTGACTGTCATCAGCATGATGCAACAGGAACCGGGATTTGTCAGACCAGGCAATGTTTTTCCACTCCTCAATTGTCCAGTGTTGGCGATCGCGTGCTCACTGGAGCCGCTTCTTCTTCTCTTCTTTTAGCTGAGTGGAACCCGGTGTGGTTGTCTGCTGTAATAGCCCATCCGTGACAAGGATCAACGAGGTGTGTGTTCTGAGATGCCATTCTCCTTCGACCTCTCATCAAATATCTGTTTTTGCCCACAGGACTGCCACTGACGGGACGTTTTTTGTTTGTCGCACCATTCTCGGTAAACCCTAGACACTGTCATGCATGAAAAACCTAGGAGGTGTTTCTGAGATGACTGGCACCGACAATCATACCATGTTCAAAGTTGCTTACGTCACTCGTTTTGCCCATTCTAACTTTCAATATAACAGTAACTGAATGGCTTGATGCCTGTCTGCCTGCTTTATATAGCAAGCCATGGCCACGTGACTCACTGTGTGTAGGAGCTAACCATTTTCGTCAACAGGGTGGTGTACTTCATAAACGGGCCACTGAGTGTATGTGATACATACAGTTTATGAATCACACAGTGTGTAGGAAAGCTGCATGATAGAACAACCACATCTCTACAAAATGTAATATCATGTGTACCATAATCTTTCTTATAGACGTTAGTCCTCCTTCCTATCACTGTTGACAGACATACAGACAGAAGGGAAGCATTTCCGTGCAAACAAACGCGCTGGCTTCATCCCTCTCAAACATTTCACGGCTCTTGTCAAGGGGAGGTACGCTGTTGACGCGCTCACATTGGATTGCAGTCTAGAGAGGTATGCAGCTATTGGAGCAACGTTGTACTTTGAACATAATGATGCTATTAAGATCCCTACCGTGGAGCTAGAAGGCAATTACTTAATGCATCTTTGGACACTCAGCTGTGTGTTGAACTCACTCCCTCTTGCTCTTCTTGAGCCCGCTGGTGAGATGGCTTACTGGCGCACCTCAATCAAACCTGCCTTTAAAACACACTTACGCATGCACACACACACACACATAGACATGTACACACACTTATAGATAGACACACACACACACACACACATAATACGCACGCACGTACGCAATAACGTACTCACGCACGCATGCGCGCACACACACACACAGGTGGGAAGGCACACACGTAAAAACAGCCACGTGCACAGAGCTCAATATTATTCACTGGTATGAACCACATGATAAGGAAAATAACTCACTTGAGTGGGTGAGAGAGGCATCGCAGCCAAATCAGCATGGCCCCTGTCATGACGTTGGCCTGTGGGTAAGGTTTATGACCCCCCCCCCCCATAAATACCTTTCTCCCTTCCCCTCTCTGACCCTACTGAAGGACTGCTGTCCTGAAGGACTGATGTCCTGTTAAATATAGAGAGTCTGGGAACATCAAACAAATGGGGAAAGGAACCATATTTTGGTAATAAAACCAGTTGGAAATATGCTTTGGAACGTAATGAGTATGGATGTCAGTTCGGTTGTCATCTGAGACATTATGGCTGATGACAGGATGACATAAACTGTACCTGAGAAAGTATACACCCTCTAGTTATTAGAGTAACATGGAATTGTTATGCAATTGAAATGTTTGATATTGAAATTGTTTGTTAGGAGATTAAATGTAATTTTAGCTTCCAAATGAGAGAATTGGGTTTTCATAAGGAAAGTGCCCTGCTTGATCAGTGGCCCACCCCTGTGAAGAGGAGGGGTTATAAACGATGAAACACATCCTTCCCCCTCTCCACTATATAAGCCTTTGACGAAAAGATAACCAGGTGGTTCCAGTACGTGAGGTCTGCAGCCTCTACGTTAGAAGGACACACGTCAAGTACAGAACTAAGCCAACCTCGGCGTGAGCTTTGGTGGCGAATGGTATGAACTTTGAGCTTATTCACTACAGAAGTGATACTTCCTAGCCGTTGAGTTAGCAGCGGCCGCTGTAGACGGGGGCTAGGAAAGGACGGACGACGGATCCAGTCTAACAGACGGACGAAGATACCACCACGTATCCAATTTACCACCAGAGACATTCTTCCGAGGACAGGAAGATCTGTTGGCCAACCCGGCCAGCATCTACGACCAATCTACCGAAGCGCAGCTCAGAGTAAATATTTATAGCATTTTCCTTTTCCAAATGGGCGGTAATTTAGAATGCATAAGATAATGTATTTACGATAGCATAGCTGCTGTTTCTTCGTTCCTAAGTCTTCCCGCTCTTTCATTCAAGCCCAACCCCCTTTCCTTTGTGTAACCAGCCATGATACAGGTTCCGTCCACCAGGACGTTTTCTGTATGACATCATTTGTATTCTGTGTATATGTAATTCTGTGTGATTAGTTTAGGTATTTAGTAAATAAAAAATTAAACCCAATTTTACAGTGCCTTCTCCACTTGTTAGCAAGAGTATACTCTGCTTCCTAAGAATTTAACATTGTTCAAAGATCCGAAAAGTGTCTGAAGAGACATATTTGGCGCACCCTCTGTGGACTCTAAAACTAGGCCGCACGTTTGGGTAATTTCGACATTTGGAGCCCCCGTGCGAGGAATCTAAAATAGGATGACGCTTTCATTTTGATTCAGCCTATATAAAATTGAAAAGCAGATGACATAATATACCAAGTTTATTATATACATTATGGGAATTGTAGACCGGAATTATTGGTGCGTGTGTGCTCTGGAGAATCGCCTCCGTGTTGTGCTCTGACGTAGTCAGTGGGTAGCATACCCTATACAGTTCTGTATGAGGGCTGATAAAGCTATCTGAGAAATAGCGCGTTTGGCCAAACGCTGGGCTATTTCTGCCTCGTGCGTTTCAGACGCGTGTAGGCTCGGTCATTATTAATTTCTCGAGCGAGGACAAAGAGCCAGCCGATTGAAATTTAGGAGAGATTAGCTTGACCAGCGATAAGTATCTCTCTGTCTCTCTCGCGTTTCGATGCGAGTAGACCACGGTGCATTTAATTGTTTGCCGCGAGTTCCGGTTAAAACATCGTCAAATATCGCCGAAAAGGGTTTGAACATAATACGTTATGAGTAAAACCTTTCCCTTGCCAAGGGAATCCTATGTTGTGCATTTTTCAGGCATAAAGTAGCATTAGCTTGCTTGAGATGCTAAGCTAACAAAAGGGAAAACAGCCATTTTGTTATGTGCCACATTGTAAATCCTCCGCCTTGCTGAACGGAAGTCCCGCCCTGGGTACTTCCGCTTGATTTCAGCGTGTGCCAGCAGGGACCTCTGAAGAGTCACCAGTACTTTCCTTCAAGAAGAATTAGTCAGGTGACACTCAAGTCGTTACTCATGATATCCAGACGGATATCGATGTCTTATTCAATTGAACTAATAAGTGAAATTGCCAGATTAACATTCTCAAGCGGATCTTTTAAATAATATCCAAATTGATGAGTTTTCTAAATGAGACATTGTAATCTTTTTCCCACATTAACCTAGATGAATAAACCTCTCAGGTTAATTAAAGTTTAAATCCCAAATAGCCTATACAGGTTTGATTTATCATTAAAATTGATCAATCAGTAAAATTTGTTTTTTGCAAAACCCATTCAGTAACCCAGTACTGACAGAAGTCCCGCCCCCGCGGGAATCCCTTGTGGCTTCGGCCCAAGGAAGAAGTGTACCATAGTGGGGAGTGTTCCCAACATTTGAACTACTGTTAACACTTATGATATCCAATCAATGGAGATTGTATGGATTATCATCACATTCAATTTAATAAGTTAAATTGTTGAACATACCTTAATGTTCTTGCAATCAAATGAGACACTTTTAAACTTCCCATATTAACCTGGATGAAGCAACCTCTCAGGTTAATTCAAGTTTAATACCCAGATAGCCTACCCAGGTAGGATTAATCATTGGCATTGATGAATTAATTCAATTTGCTTTTGCAAATTCATTCACGTCCAACTTCCACATTACTGGTACAGTACTGATGGTTCGTCAACATCTATGAATAGATTAAACTTGTCTTCGCAGCTTCCAATGAATTCCAAACCCAAACATTGAAAAAAAAATAGGAACATTTTTCCTCTAAATTTTTCTAATAATGTGCAAGCTACCAAAGGAGGTGGTCACCACTCCTCCGCTAATTAGTGAACCTCCACCCATAAAAGGATTGACTTCTGACCTCAGCAGGGATACCAACCCTAATTATGACATTAGCGAAAACACAGCCGAAATTGCGAACGCTCTCCAAAATCAACCATCAAACACAGGCTTTGTGACGGTTCTCTCCACTTTACCACTAATGTATCGCCATCAAAGGTTGACAGCGATCCAATACCACAGTACACAGCTGAAGCACGTGCAAGACATGGCTAACATGAGGGCAAAGGTGGAGAGAACTGAGCAACTATTGACAAAAGCAGGAAATGAAAACATTCTGCTAGTCGAGGAACTGCGTTTGAAATCGGAAGAATTAAAAGTAATTGCAAATACTTATGACGATGAACGAGCACAAACTCTCCAACAAAATCATTGTCTGCAGGAACAACTCGATTTAGCCAAAACTAAATGCGATGTAGTCCACGCCAAACTAGATAAATCTGTCGAGTTATCTACAAACAGGAGCGCACAATTTGATAACATGCAGGCAGTTTTGTTGAACGTTACTCAAGGTAACAATGTTCTACTCCAAATTCTGCAGGCCAAAGACGATCAGTTGATGAACACAATGACAAAGTTGGATGACAAATCAGCAGAACTTATTGAAGTCGCTGACCAATTGAATGATGAGAGAACTCAGGTGATGAGGATAGAAATACTGATTTCTAAGCAAGCAGAGGAAATCTCATCACTGAATCTCTCGCTCCGTACTCGAGACCTCTATCTGCAAACCATGACAGATAAGTTTGAGACCGAAAGGAGCAGAGGTGACACTCACGTGTCCAAAATCGGTACTCTAAGCGCTCAAGTGGACTCTGCAATGCAGCAGAAGACCACCCTTAGGTACCATCTGGAGGAAGTCCAGAATGGTCACGCTCTACAGCATGACTACCCATCCAAGCAACCGGAGTCCGGTACTCAAAGGAGTGAAGACGATAGGTTTCAGACATTGCCTCCATCATGTGTCCCTCAGTCTTCTCCTCTTGGCCATTCGGCACTGAGTAATATGGAGCCGCTTGGCTTCTCCTCTTGGCCTGTCGGCCCCAATTTCTCCACAGGATGAAGCCAACCCTCTCCGCCCGCTTGGCGCGGAATACCTTGACAAACTCGTCAAGAATTTCCCCACCTTTGACCCCGTTCCAGGTCAGCCAAACGATACTGAGACGTTCCTAGCTGACATAGAGGACGCGTTGGGTGGCTACCCGAATGCTACGGGTTCTGACAGGGTTTACCTGTTGAAGCGAACGTCGAATAGACACGTGACGAGGTTCATTCGCCTACAACAGCAACACGTGCTAAATGACTACGCTAAACTTGCCACAGCTTTGAAATTAGAATTCAGTGGTTCTGCGACTCGCAAACACGATAGCTCACTGGCTAACACGGTCAAACAAGCTCGGAACGAACACCCACAAGCTTTCTATCATAGGCTTCGTTTCGCTTACTTTGGCCTACTCACGGAACCAGGAATGGAAGAGCTGTTACCATTCAAACAAATGTTTCTGTCGAACATGTATCCCACCTTCATTACCTACTTGGGCCCTGCAGCCCACGTTGGCTTGCCTATCTTACAACTCAGAGAGCTTGCAAGCACAGCTTTTGAGGCATCAAAAGCTCGCAACGCTAAGAGCCCTGACCACTCGGTTTTGAAGTTTGACCAGGAGCACTCACTCCAGTTAGAGGGTGCATTATCAGGTATTGGAGCATCGAGAGATGACGCAAAACAACAGTTTCTACCACGAAACCATGATTCCAATAACCGCCGCGGTCGAAATAACTGTAAAGTACGTCGCCCTCAAAACGACTACCGCTACAATCGACCTGTTCACTACGTTCCTGCACCCAACCCACACAAAGTGTCAGAGCACAAGGGTAACAAAGGGTTCAAGGACGATCAAAACGTAGACCAATGTTCTCCAGAAGTTCCACTACGTGAAGAACTAAAGCGAGAACAATTTGAGAAAAGGGTAAACGGGACTAGACGGGGAATTACCGGACACCAGGTCCGCAGAAATTAACACCCATAACAAGGACGTTAAAGTTCAAATTTCTCCCGCTCTCATTCAAGACCCTATCCAGGGCCCGCTTGATCAAGAAACAAGCCCCTGGGCTTTGTCTGTAGACTCTGATACAAAAGTTGCGAAGAAAAAGGTCAAACGCTTCGTTAAAGCCAAGCCCACTCAAAATCGGAAAAGTCAATCTGCTTCCACCTTGAACAGAAAGGGCACATCACGTCGTTGCGAACGACCACCCCACTTTGTGGGGAATATGTCCACTAACCACAAATCTAAACGGCCATACCTGGAAACAGTCCTGGAGGATTGCTTAACTTGTCATGCGCTAATTGATTCGGGTGCGACAATATCACTCATCTCTCAAACATTGTTTGATGATCTCAAAAGGGCTTTGAAGCCAACTAAACATTGGTTAAAAGTGGAGCGATGCGAAACTACACTTCGAGGGGTCACTCAGACTACCTCGCCTCTCACGTTGAGAGTCATGCTGAAACTACACTTAAAGGACGTATCACTCGTTCACCCTGTGTATGTTACCAGCCTCGAAACTGTACCCCTGCTACTTGGAGCAGACTTGATGGATCGGTTACTCCCATTGATGGATTGGAAAACCAACCAGGTATGGTCACAGGCCACAGTGCCTTCTCCACTGACCACACTGTCTTCCCCTAACGCTAGCTGCAACGCAGTCATTCACGAGGGGTATCTGTCGAAAGCACCCCTTGGGAAAAAGACGTTTAGAAACCTCTTGGTGCAGAATCCGATCCAAGGAGATATTACGATATCTCGACACATTCCATCAGCCAATCTGATTGACCATTCTTTTCAGGATTTCGAGCCAGCTGTCTCTGTGAATGAGCAACTTTCCTCCTCCTTGCAGTCGTGCAATACGGTAGTTGAGATGAACTTCTCTTGCCCTTCGGACACTTCCGCAAGCACTGCGGCCGTCTCAGCAAGAAAAACATTGATGCGCAGAGTACACTCTGCTTCCGATGATACACCTTCTGCTTTGTTGGGGACTGTCACCCCTTATAATGACACTAATGGCGTCAGTCCAGCAACTGACCCGATGACTCCCACTGGTGAAACACTTTGCGATATCACAGACCGATATCCTCGTCTCAGTTTGCAGGTACTGAAGAGGTTGCCACACGCGGACGCGGTGGTGACTGACAGTCCTCGACAGCCACTGAGGGTGTTGAAGCACAAACACCAGGAGATTTGGTTGAAAGGTTACAGCCATTCTCATAATAACGCGGCCACTGACAACTCGTACATAGGATCCGACCTTTTCGTTTGCGCCTCGGACACCAACACCACCCGCTGGTGGGTGGGTCCCGAGACACAAAGGGGGGGAATAGTAGCCCAGACCCATGATGAGCCTCATCGAGGCTGGTGGGGGGGGGGTCGAGACTACGGACAACATCGTACGAGGCCGCCAGAGCATAAATCAAATCTAGTTGTAAACTCCCCTATGAGAACAGTGAGGAGCAGACAGGCTCATTGACGGGGATTATCTTAGAACACATCTAAGATAGTACTGAGGTGTACCACACTGGTCGTAAAGGAAGTCCAATGGACTTGTCCACCTCCAAAACAAATGGCAACAATAATCATTCCTTGCCATGTGTAGGTTCAACTACAATACAACTAGTAATATGCTCCAATCATGTGTTCCGGTAGATAATATTTCAGAATAAATCGGTAGGACAACTGGACCCCTTGAATACCAGTACCAATACCACAGTCAGTCCAGCAACACTCAGTAAGAGTAAGAGGAGTAGTAACCTCACAAGTTAAATTGCTATTGATAATAGCGACATAGGAGTCACTCAGAGTGCAACACGGGGAAGGGAATCTCCATTGCACTCTTCCAATGGTTAACACATGCCACTAATAAATAGAACCCTCCGTTCAGGAGAAAAGTCATTAGAAGTCACAAACCATGATCACACCACGTACGACTGGTCTAATACTTAGAGTACATCCGTCGTGAGGTTAGCTCCTCCGTGGATAACATAGCTATGAAATAGACTTCATACCTACCGCCACTACAATAGTGGAAGACACCGTGACTTGTAGAAAACTACTACAGACTCCCTTGACACCAATTCTGACTGACCTCCAGGCATTGACCTGAAAATTACCTGACTACGTCAGACTCATTCTGAACAAGTTGTAATCTGCCAGGATACTTGGTTTCCTTCCCTTGACATGCGCGATTGTGTAAGCATAAACGCACATGCACAACGGAACATCCAATTAGGATTTATGCTAGGACCACTTAAGGGTCCAAGCAAAATACCAGCCTTAGTAAAGTTGAACATTTACTTCTATGCCTTTGACTCTACAGCACTCACCAGTTTTCTAACCAGAAGTCCATAGGTCATCCCTGTAGACTGCCCAAAACTAGTGCCTTACAGCTGTAGACTTATCATATAGTTGTCAACTTAGGATAGTACCCTAAGCGCCACCCCGCAAATTAGGAAAGCCCTAAATATGACATTAGACAATGCCATGATAGGGTCATTTTGCCAAGACCATGGACGTAGATAGAATACAGTCCAATTAGATGATTAAGGTGGCATAACTGTATTTTGTTTTGTTTATGCTTTCATTCATTTTGTTTCATTTTCTTCGGCACATAGAAAGTGATAAAGCCATAAACAACTCCCCCATACAACCATCAGTTAGTGCCACAACGTCGCTCATTTGGGAGGAAATGTAATGATATATTTCATGAGTGTGTGTGTGTTGTTAACATCTGCTTAACCTGTTAGGGCTAGGGGGCAGCATTTGCACATCTGGATAAAAAAAAATGTACCCGATTTAATCTGGTTACTAATCCTACCCAGTAACTAGAATATGCATATACTTATTATATATGGATAGAAAACACTCTAAAGTTTCTAAAACTGTTTGAATGGTGTCTGTGAGTATAACAGAACTCATTTGGCAGGCAAAACCCTGAGACATTTTCTGACAGGAAGTGGATACCTGATGTGTTGTATTGACTTTAAACCTATCCCATTGAAAAACACAGGGGCTGAGGAATATTTTGGCACTTCCTATTGCTTCCACTAGATGTCACCAGCCTTTACAAAGTGTTTTGAGTCTTCTGGAGGGAGATCTGACCGAACAAGAGCCATGGAACGATGATGTCCCATTAGACACCTGGCGCGCGAGTTCATGTTGGGTACCCTCGTTCCAATACGTTATAAAAGAGTATGCATTCGTCCACCTTGAATATTATTCATGTTCTGGTTAAAAAAGGCCCTAATGATTTATGCTATACAACGTTTGACATGTTTGAACGAACGTAAATATATTTTTTCCCCTCGTTCATGACGAGAAGTCCGGCTGGCTTAGATCATGTGCTAACAAGACGGAGATTTTTGGACATAAATGATGAGCTTTTTTGAACAAAACTACATTCGTTATGGACCTGTGATACCTGGAAGTGACATCTGATGAAGAGAATCAAAGGTAATGGATTATTTACATAGTATTTTCGATTTTAGATCTCCCCAACATGACGTCTAGTCTGTATCGCAACGCGTATTTTTCTGGGCGCAGTGCTCAGATTATTGCAAAGTGTGATTTCCCAGTAAGGTTATTTTTAAATCTGGCAAGTTGATTGCGTTCAAGAGATGTAAATCTATAATTCTTTAAATGACAATATAATATTTTACCAATGTTTTCTAATTTTAATTATTTAATTTGTGACGCTGACTTGACTGACGGTTATTGGAGGGAAACGATTTCCTCAACATCAATGCCATAGTAAAACGCTGTTTTTGGATATAAATATGAACTTGATAGAACTAAAACTGCATGCATTGTCTAACATAATGTCCTAGGAGTGTCATCTGATGGAGATTGTAAAAGGTTAGTGCATCATTTTAGCTGGTTTTATGGTTTTGGTGACCCTGTCTTTGACTTGACAAAACATTACACACAACTCTTGTAAATGTACTGTCCTAACATACTCTAAATTTATGCTTTCGCCGTAAAACCTTTTTGAAATCGTAAAACGTGGTTAGATTAAGGAGATGTTTATCTTTCAAAGGGTGTAAAATAGTTGTATGTTTGAAAAATTTGAATTTTGACATTTATTTGGATTCAAATTTGCCGCTCTTGAAATGCACCTGCTGTTGATGGAGTGCACCACGGGTGGCACGCTAGCGTCCCACCTAGCCCATAGAGGTTAAGTTACTGCCCAGATATTCCAGTCTGGACGACCAGACGACGGGACTGCAATAGCAACCACCAACTGGACATCTGCTGCCCAGCCTTGGAGTGGACTTCTTCATTTGCAGACACCCTACCCGGGTCGACCGCCAGATGGGGACCACAACGATGATCCACAACCAGGACAACCCATGTTCATTTTTATGTTGGTTTACAACATGCAGGTTAATCGCAAGATTGAACCCAACATGGGGGGACTGTCATGACGTTGGCCTGTGGGTAAGGTTTATGACCCACCCCATAAATAACTTTCTCGCTTCCCCTCTCTGACCCTACTGAAGGACTGCTGTCCTGAAGGACTGATGTCCTGTTAAATATAGAGAGTCTGGGAACATCAAACAAATGGGGAAAGGAACCATATTTTGGTAATAAAACCAGTTGGAAATATGCTTTGGAACTTAATGAGTATGGATGTCAGTTCGGTTGTCATCTGAGACATTATGACTGATGACAGGACGACATAAACTGTACCTGAGAAAGTATACACCCTCTAGTTATCAGAGTAACATGGAATTGTTATGCAATTGAAAGTGCCCTGCTTGATCAGTGGCCCACCCCTGTGAAGAGGAGGGGTTATAAACGATGAAACACATCCTTCCCCCTCTCCACTATATAAGCCTTTGACGAAAAGATAACCAGGTGGTTCCAGTACGTGAGGTCTGCAGCCTCTACGTTAGAAGGACACACGTCAAGTACAGAACTAAGCCAACCTCGGCGTGAGCTTTGGTGGCGAATGGTATGAACTTTGAGCTTATTCACTACAGAAGTGATACTTCCTAGCCGTTGAGTTAGCAGCGGCCGCTGTAGACGGGGGCTAGGAAAGGACGGACGACGGATCCAGTCTAACAACCAGACGAAGATACCACCACGTATCCACTTTACCACCATTGACATTCTTCCGAGGACAGGAAGATCTGTTGGCCAACCCGGCCAGCATCTATGACCAACCTACCGAAGCGCAGCTCAGAGTAAATATTTATTGCGTTTTCCTTTTCCAAATGGGCGGTAATTTAGAATGCATAAGATAATGTATTTACGATAGCATAGCTGCTGTTTCTTCGTTCCTAAGTCTTCCCGCTCTTTCATTCAAGCGCAACCCCCTTTCCTTTGTGTAACCAGCCCTGATACAGGTTCCGTCCACCAGGACGTTTTCTGTATGATATCATTTGTATTCTGTGTATATGTAATTCTGTGTGATTAGTTTAGCCTGTTAGGGCTAGGGGGCAGTATTGACACGGCTGGATAAAAAACTTACCCGATTTAATCTGGTTACTACTCCTGCCCAGTAACTAGAATATGCATATAATTATTGGCTTTGGATAGAAAACACCCTAAAGTTTCTAAAACTGTTTGAATGGTGTCTGTGAGTATAACAGAACTCATATGGCAGGCAAAAACCTGAGAAGATTTCATGCAGGAAGTGGCCTGTCTGACAAGGTGTCGTTCTTCTTGTCTCTGTTTATTGAAGAGTGAGGATCTTAGCTGTACCGTGAAACTTCCTACGGCTGCCATAGGCTCTCAGAAGGCGGCAAAATGCTGAATCGTGGCTTTGCAGGCTCTGGCTGAAACAAAGTAGCGCGTTTGGGTAGTGGCTGGTTACAGTACTGTGAGACTCAGGCTCGTGCCCGCGTCGACCGAAAGCTTTGTTTTCTTTCCTCTGTTTAGCTAAATGGAGATTCCCGGTCGGAATATTATCGCTTTTTTACGAGAAAAATGGCATAAAAATGGATTTTAAACAGCGGTTGATATGCTTCGAAGTACGGTAATGGAATATTTAGATTTTTTTTGTCACGAATTGCGCCATGCGCGTTACCCTGATTTACCATTTCGGATAGTTTCTGGAACGCACGAACAAAACGCCGCTATTCGGATATAACGATGGATTATTTTGGACCAAACCAACATTTGTTATTGAAGTAGCAGTCCTGGGAGTGCATTCTGACGAAGACAACAAAAGGTAATCAAACTTTTGTAATAGTAAATCTGATATTGGTGAGTGCTAAACTTGCCGGGTGTCTAAATAGCTAGCCCGTGATGGCTGGGCTATGTACTTAGAATATTGCAAAATGTGCTTTCACCAAAAAGCTATTTTAAAATCGGACATATCGAGTGCATAGAGGAGTTCTGTATCTATAATTCTTAAAATAATTGTTATGCTTTTTGTGAACGTTTATCGTGAGTAATTTAGTAAATTGTTAGTGAATTCGCCGGAAGTTTGCTGTTTTTTGATATAAATATGAACTTGATTGAACAAAACATGCATGTATTGTATAACATAATGTCCTAGGGTTGTCATCTGATGAAGATCATCAAAGGTTAGTGCTGCATTTAGCTGTGGTTTGGGTTTTTGTGACATTATATGCTAGCTTGAAAAATGGGTGTCTGATTATTTCTGGCTTGGTACTCTGCTGACATAATCTAATGTTTTGCTTTCGTTGTAAACCCTTTTTGAAACCGGACAGTGTGGTTAGATTAACGAGAGTCTTGTCTTTAAATAGCTCTAAAATAGTCATATGTTTGAGGAATTGAAGTAATAGGATTTTTAAGGTATTTGAAAATCGCGCCACTGGATTAGACTGGCTGTTGCGTAGGTGGGACGAATTCGTCCCGCCTAGCCCAGAGAGGTTAAGTATTTAGTAAATAAATAATTAAACCCAATTTTGTATTGCTGATTGAACTTGTTAGCCAGGGTTCGTGAAGATAGCCAAGAATTTACAACTTTCATTATGAGACTGAAAATAAGATAAGGGTTAATATTGACTGCTATCGATGTAAAATATGACTAAGTATTTTAAGAGTTTATTCGGAAGATAACGGCTCTATAAACATTCTTCCGTGGTGCCCCGACTTTCTAGTTAATTACATTTACATGATTAGCTTAATCAGGTAATATTAATTACAGAGAAAGAATTTTATAGGTTAGCATGTCATATCACTTAATCCGGCATAGCCAAAGACACGACACCTCCTTATGATAAACCCAAACCCCAAATACACCTTGCATTTTGAAGGGATAGCTTTTCTCTCAATTACTTTTTCACAAGGTAGTTTTGATCAAATTAATCCAGTTACAATGGTCTTCAGCCATGTGTGGTCGGTCCCACGAGGCTCCTTCACCAGCTGCTCTATAAACCAGGCCCCAGGCTGATCAGGTGAGGTAATGCACTCAGTAAGTTCCACTTTTACAGGCTTCGCTCACATTTATAACCTTGGTGCAGAGGTTTTTATTTCAATTGGCTTTACTTGCAGTCTGCTTTATGAAGCTTTAAGTCTTGATCAAAGTATTACTGGTATTGGCAGGGCTGTTCCTATCTGCAGACGTTGATATTGGAGCAGGTAATTCAGTTGAGCTAACCCTCCTATTGGTCTAGGGAACCCTAAACCCAAGTGGAGTGATTTGGGGGTTGTTCAAAATGATGTAACAGCACTAGACAATATATCTTTAAAAAACAGCAGCAATGGAGATACACCCACCTGGACTGATAACACCTCTTTGGAGGATGTGTGCCACATGTATGATAGATATGATGGTGGGAAAGCACAAGAGAGAAACAGAAAGAGAGAGAAACAGAAAGAGAAGGAGAGAGGAGAAAGAGAAACAGAGAGAGAATCAGAACAAGAAGGAGAGAGAAACAGAAAGAGAAGGAAAGAGAGGAGAAATAGAAAGAGAAACAGAAAAAGGAGAGAGAAACAGAAAGAGAAGGCGAGAGAGAAACAGAAAGAGAAGGAGAGAGAGAGAAACAGAAAGAGCTAGGTGAGCAGGGGAGTAGCTAAACGACAGTGACAGCTATTTTCCCTGACAACCGTTCCTCTACTGTGCCATAGGTGATTTAGTCTTGGGCGGTGGGCATGGACCAACATCCAATTATGGGAACAGTTGGGGAGTAAATCAAAAACCAGACCCTGCCGTTAATCACTAATTACAGGCTGGATGTTGAAGGTTAGGTCCCTCCCAGGAGAAAAGCCATGGAAGTCCAAAACAAGACGAAAGGAGCAGCCAGGGCCACTAGTCGTTCTGATAAATCAGAGGCCAGAGAAGGTCGGACAAAATGTCCAGCAGCCCACACTGAGTTCGATTCGATCAATAATAAATTGCCCGTTCTGTGCCTGTACAGACTTCGCATGCATGGGGTTTGGTGGTTTCCCTCCAACAGTATGATGCAGCCTGCCGCCTGCTGATTTCTCTTTTTAAAATCTCCCCCATGACTTCCCCCGTTTCAGTTCCCCCGAGATCTCCTGCGAATCGAGTTTGTCGCTCTAAGCGCATTTCCAAAGCCATTAAGATACAAGGGACTGTAATTGAATGGTTAGGGAGGAGATTGTATGGGTATGTCCCGCCTCAACACCGCAGCTACAAAGCCTACTGAGTTTTGACATGTTCATGCGTCGTGTTAGCAGTGATGTTGTCAGGGTTGTTTTTCCAGCAGGGTCGAGGGGGAGGAGCATCATAACAGAGCCACAATAGGAAACTCCCACTAGGACATTGTATTGTTTTATTTGTGGAGTAATATGTCCCTTGTGGGCATCTGTCTTTGTGTATGTGACATGGGCCGACAGAGTTCAGTGAGCATGTCAAAAGATGACCGCCGTTTGCTTTCTGCAAAGATATTGCTTAGAATATTTTGATCAGCAGTGTGTTCATGTAATCATTGAACCCGTATCTTGATCTGCTAGTAGGAAAACATCAAGTAACTCTTTCATCTCTGATGTATCCAATAAACCCAGAGCTGAACTCTGAAAATTAGTTCTTTAATTGTTTTCAAACTCTTAACATCTCAATAGATGGAGTAAGTTGGAAGTCAATTATGTGTAATATATCTCCACTGGCGCCAATGAATTCTGCGTAGGAAATGCATTTGTACTTTGCTAATTTCCTCCTCTGAGCTTGGAGAAAAAGAGAGGACACATTGCAGCCTAATTTGGGAAATTAAGATTTAATGAAGCCCTGTAGACGTTAGAAACTGCAGTATGTGCTGAGAGAGATATGTTTGTCTCAAACATTTCAGCATGTTATAACTTCCAGGGTCTGTATCGTGGTAATTCCCCATTAAACACATTTGAGAAACTGGAATCGTGTTGTCCATTCTTGTTCTTTTGTAGCTCAATTATACTCTTCTATTGAGATTGTCTGTGTCACGTTAAAACAATATGGTTGTTATGCTGCAATTTCCACATTACAAAATGAGTCGCTTTCCATGTAGCACGTCAGCTTTCAATGATCAATAGTTAACATCATCGTCATCAAGACACAAGATGCTTCGTTGTCGGGCAGGAAGGGTCACGCTAATGATTTGACAGATGTTCTCACCCTTGAGAAATTAAAGGCTAATAAACAAAAGTGTGTTTGAGCATGTTAACACGCATGTCCTCTTGTGTCTTGGATTTACCATCCCGCATGGGAATTTTCACAAAAGACTAGAAATTGATTGAGGACAATCAAATGCAATCGTCTCTCCATGAAAAACATCTCCCATGCATTCTTGAAACCTCAAGAGACTATGTAGAATTGCAATTGTACATATTCTTGACTTAATGACACAGCTTCATTCGGTCTTCAAAAGAGCCATCCTGTTCAAGTTTTTTATTGATCTTTTAAACCCTATAGAAATACTGGACATGTATTGCTTGGGGTTATGAACCATTTCAAAGCACTAGATAGTAAAACATTTTCTCAGGGCAATTGTGTGCTGAGGTACATCTTTATTTGTTTTTCCTACAGAATGGGGTGTCTGCAGTCTTCAAGCATTGATCACATGGGGGTTATTCCAGTTCAGGACATAACAGACAGATTGTTATGCATTAACTCTAGACTCAAGTTAAAAGGTACACACCAGATACAGTCTTATTCAAGCTCTTTCTTCCCTCAGTTGGTTTCGCTGAGCTAAGCTAACCGGTAGTCTCTGGACCTGGGCTTTTCTTTCATTAGGTTTTGTATTTCATGGCCTCAGGAGCAGAACAAATTGAGTCAGTGTTTCCTTTTGCTCTGTTGCTCATTAGCCCAAGAGGAAAATTCAAAGGCACACACTAGTTACAAGTCTAGTTACATAACAGAATTAAAGGGGACGCTTGAGTAACTGCTTTGTGTTCATTCATTGTCTCATTGAAGAACTGGAAGCATTATAGTCGTTAACCATCGGCACCCTTACTGGCCACACGCAACATGTCTTTGTTTTTCCAGGATATTTTCTGTGCCTTTGGTGCTATACATACACTTTCACTTGAGCAATCAGTGATTATAGCAATATGTGGAGAACTGTAATTCATTTGGAGTTGTCAATGCATTTCAAATAATCTCTTTATGTAAATACATAAATGTGGTGGCATTGTGGGACATTGAATAGAACACCCACAACCCCTTTGGAAATGTCCACATAATAAGATGGATAGCTAGGTAGGTGGAAGAAATCCTCGGAGATACAGTACTGGCATGGTTTAATGAAATGTACATTAAATCTCTTGTTTACTTGATGTATTTACGTAGCACCTAATTTCATCCATTTTCTCTTGACGTATGAACTCATTATGTTTCCTCGATGCATAAACCAAACAACATCTGCAGTAATGTTGTGCCTCGGCAACAAAACACTGGCTAATTGAGTCTCTCTCTGTGTATTCAACTGTTTTCAGGTCCATTAATTTAAAGAATACCGGGCATACACACGATACCACAATCACTCGTCTGTTCAGTGTGCTGTATGCTCACACACACAGGAAAAGTAATTTGGCTTGCTTCACTGATATGTGGAAGTAAACGCATACACGTGCACGCAAACACACACACGTGCACACACACTTGAACACATGCACACAAACATTATTTATTTATTTTCACACACACACGCACACACACACACACACAAGTGCACATGGGGACACACACACACACACACACACACACACACACACACTTGAATTTTTACATTCAAGCACCCTAGTGGAACAAAAGTGGCACCGCTCTCTATGACTAACAGGTGATCTAATTACCGGCTTTGCTTTTTTCTTTACAGAAGTGTTCCAGCTCATCCTGCCAGATGACCAGAAATTGAGCATCACCACGGTAACCGTTGGCCAGAGTGCTGTCTTGACTTGCGCAATCAAGGGGGAGCAGAGACCTCCCATCATCTGGAAACGAAACAACCAGGTTCTCAACTCTCTGGATCTGGAGGACATCAATGTAAGCGTTGCCTGAAGCCCCACCTGTTGTTTCTACTAGCTTTGTAAGACACTTTGTGTCGAGGACAGGTTGACTACCAGGCTTTTCTTATCTAGGATAGCTTACCTTATCACACACACACGCATGCATGCACACACACACACACGCACGCATGCACACAAACACACACACACACACATACTTTGGTAACACTTTATTTGGATAATAACTATCCACTAACCTTAACCCTTATCCTAACCATAGCCCTAATCCGTACCTTAACTGTTATTTTACTGTAACCGTAACCTTAGCAAGCAGTTTCTTATCAACAGATAGTGTGTTGATAGTATGACCATCTGTACATCATATGGGACAATCCTAATAAAGTATGACCAACAGTTTTGTAATATCCTGCTCAGCTTCTCACCATCACTAGAACGTCTGCGCACTTTAACCTGGACTAATCAAAAGGCAGACCTAGATCCTTTGAACAGCATTTTGGGATTCACAGTTATACACAATGTCAGATATCCAGTCTCTGTACACTGCTGAGAGGGACAGTGTTCTCAGCCAAAGAACAGCAAAGGAGTATGGGTAAAAATAGGCAGGCAGGATGAAGGAGGATACCAAAGGGGTTTAGCTCTGAGGGAAAGCTCCTATTTTTACTTCCTGCGGAGCGTGTGTCATCGTCTGTGTGCAGTATCTACCACCATGACGCTTTCATCTTTCTTCAAAGACAGGACACTTGAAGACTTGAAGGTTCAGGGAGTCACCAGGAAAGGCTGCCCACTCTCTCCGTTGTCCCTCGTCAGGGGTGACCAAGCTGTGGCTGACTCGACCGTGCGTAATTGAGTCAACACTGTCGTAGTAGATAAAGGAGGTCCAGCGAAGCCACTAATGTAACATTAAATGTTGATGGCCCTTAAAACTGTGCGAGGAGGCGCACAGCTGTCGCCAGTCATCACCGAGCACCATCATTCCTGGAATTGAATTTCTGCACCCACTATTTCCACGTGCTTCAGCTTCTTACGATCCCCATTTAATGAAGATGGGAATGTTCTTCTTCTTTTGGGCCATCGCCTTCTCCCCGAGGTTGTTGATGACTTGCATGTGAAAGCACTGCCATTTTGTCCCCCAGTCTTCTCTACAATAAGCTATTCATAATTTTGTACATCAAGCGCAGCATTGCTGACATGGGAATGCGTTGAAACCATCCTATGCCAAGTTGGATTAAAGTGAGTGAGCTAGATTTAAATCTTGAGTAAAGTAAAGGAACAGAGTACAAGCCAGGCCATGTCAGGTCAAGTTAGGTCGACTTTGATGTCATTTGGCCTCTTTATATGGTAGATACAGTGCCTTGCAAAAGTATGCAGACCCCTTGTATTTCTTCACATTTTATTGTGTTACAAAGTGGGATTAAAATTGATTTCATTTTCATTTTCTGTCAACAATCTACACAAAATACTGTAAGGTCAAAGTGGAAGAAAATGTAGAATTTAAAAAAAGATTAATAGAACTTAAATGACAAAATTATTGTAATTGAATAGGTATTCAGCTCCCTCAGTCAATACATGTTAGAAACACCCTTGGGAGCAATTACAGCGTGAGTCTCAAGTCTCTAAGAGTTTTACACACCTGGATTGTGCAGTTTTTGACTGAAGCAGGTTGAAACAGGTTTTCCTTGAGATGGTTTGGGATGAGTTGGACTGCAGAGTGAAGGGAAAGTAGCCAACAAGTGCTCAGCATATGTGGGAACTCCTTCAAGACTGTTGGAAAAGCATTCCAGGTGACTACCTCATGAAGCTGGTTGAGAGAATCCCAAGCATGTGCAAAGCTGTCATCAAGGCAAAGGGTGGCTACTTTGAAGAATCTCAAATATAAAATAGATTTTGATTTGTTTATCACTTTTTTTGGTTACTACATGATTCCAAATGTGTTATTTCATTTTGATGTCTTCACAATTATTCTACAATGTAGAAAATAGCAAAAATAAAGAAAAACCCTAGGTAGATGTGTTCTAACTTTTGACTGGTACTGTATGTATGTACAGTATGTACACTGACCAAGTGTTTATGGGTATTGCGTTTTATCTCCCAGTGTGCAGGGGCCTAGTGTACTGAGTGGGGTATAGCAGCTAGCATTTTAGGGCTCTATTCAATCAGATCTGCTTTAGCCAACATCCGCATAGCGGTCGTTTTGATGGTGTCGGAGTTGGAACTGCGTTAGAGCTGTCCAATCCACAAGTGGCTCCCGGAATTATGCCTGAAGCGGATATTGCCATTGGCGACATTACCACAGTGTCAATCCCATGCAGCCTTGTTTACAAGTTGAACACTGGAGTGTGAGATATAATATGCACCTCGATTAGGCTGATAGAAATCTTAATTATTTAGTTGAATAATTTTTTATTTGAGCGTCATTATTTCTATATAGTCTACACTTTCTTGTTCTGAGTGGGGCGGCTGCAGCTTAGTAACAATGATCGCAAGAACAGCTGCTCACCGATTTGATGGCTCCAACGCAGCTCCACCTCCGACACCACCAAAACATCCGCTATGCTGGTGTCAGCTATCGCCTGTTAACGCTTGATCTGATTCAATCTAGGCCTTAACCTCATGTATATGTTGAGCTAAAAGACTTTTGTAACTCTGTCCTCTGTAAATAATTAATATCCATCAACTGATACAAAAAATTATGAATCAATTAAGCTATACAATGTATAGTGTTACATGGTGGAAAGATAAGTGCTTTTGCCTGTTTTCGATGTTGCATTTCAACTAACATCCAAATATTTCGATTGTGTTCTTTCCCCCCAGCAGATTCCGACACAGGTAGGTTTTATCAGAACTGAAATCACCACAGAATTGTCTACTATGTCATCCACAATAAAAAGGCCACAAAGCTAATGAATTCTGTCATCACTCTGTGGCGGATACACCAGACCTTGAGGAGGGGTGGTCTGGAGGAGGGGTGAAGGAGGAGGAAGGAGGGGTGGTGGAGAAGGAGGAAGGAGGGTTGGAAGAGGAGTGGAGGGGTGAAAGAGGGGTGGAGGAGAGGGGGGAGGGGTGGAGTAGGGGAAGAATAGGTGGAGGAGGGGAAGGAGGGGTGGTGGAGGGGGGGGGGAGAAGTGGAGGAGGACTCGAGGGGGAAGGAGGGGTGGAGGAGGAGTGGAGAGGGAAGGAGGGGTGGTGGAGGGGGAAGAAGGAGTGGATGAGGAGAGGAGGGGGAAGAAGGAGTGGATGAGGAGAGGAGGGGGAAGAAGGAGTGGATGAGGAGAGGAGGGGGAAGGAGGGGTGAAGGATGAGGGGGAAGGAGAGGTGAAGGATGAGGGGGAAGGAGGGGTGAAGGAGGAGTAGAGGGGGAAGGAGGGGTGGTGGAGGGGGAAGGAAGGGGTGGTGGAGGGGGAAGGCGGGGTGGTGGAGGGGGAAGGCGGGGTGGTGGAGGGGGAAGGCGGAGTGGTGGAGGGGGCAAGAGGGGTGGAGGAGGGGGAAGGAGGAGTGGAGGAGGAGTGGAGGGGGTAGGAGGAGTGGAGGGGGGTGGAGGAGAAGGAAGGGGAGGTGCTAGAGGAGTGGAGGGGAAAGCATTGGTGGTGGTGGAGTGGAGAGGGAAGGAGGGGTGGTGGAGTGGGAACGAGGGGTGGAGGAGAGGGGGATTTGATCGCCTCCAGTGCTTCTCGTTCCACCCCTCCGAGTTCCATTTCTCCCCTCATTCATTTTTCATTTAAAAGGGTGACACAATATGCTCGTCGCCGAGGGGCCAAAACGAGCCATCAATTCCCCTCACACAGCGAAGGTCTGATGATCCGGTACAGCCTGAGCCTCACTATCCCACCCCTGAACACTGTTTATCTGATCATAGAGGTTGTACCTGACAAACATGGTGGCCCATGCCCATGCTTTACAGCAGTCTAGCAGGTGTATGTAAGCGATGACATGTACTGACTCTGAGACCTGAACAATGCCATCAGACGTGATTGGAATATTAATTGGATTATGACAAGAAAAACTTAAAAGATTTGCTATCTTTCTTCAGGTCTGTCTGGGTTTTCAGCTGCGAAAGCTTCCTTATCAAATTAGAATGAATAGATGTTAATCAACGAACTGAATGAAGAAATACTCCCAGGAGAAATAGCAAATTACCTTGGAAAGTGTGAACGTTAGTAGGTGTCTAATGAGGAAGTACATTTTTGTTATTTCTAGATGGTTGCACTACTTGAACACAGTGTATGGATTCATTAACTTTGGGGATTCTTTCCGTGTAACGGCTGCAATCATGACACAACATTCATTAAATTGGTTTCAGTTGCTCTTCGTGACCTTGGTAACCTCACAGATAAAGTTGCCTGTGCTTTTATACTGGATAACATAATGAAACTGTTTTTGTGGTGCATGCCTGTTCACAAAATGGAACATCCTCTCATCTTGCTCATTTCAGTGATTATTCAAAATGGCACTTCAATGTAATTACTGACAGACTTGCTTTAACCTGAAATTCAGCCCTAAACCAAAGACAAAGCAAGTTTTTTCACCTGATTATAGTTGCTTCTTATTTAAAAATGTATTTTTTCAAGTAAGATAATACATATAAATGTTAAAATGTCATTAATGACCCAGGATTGATTTGTTTTTCTCTATGGTACCATGCATACAAAAAACAATAATTGGAAGATAATTCTTGACAAGCGAAGAAATGCTTGTCTTTGACTGAAACGGATAGAAATGTATGTCATGGTGTGCCTTTGTTGATCTCCTTGTCCAAGTTATTTTACTTCTTTACATAAGTTCCAATAACACATACATTTTTTCTGCTGCAACCCCCACAGCCATATTGCCTAAGCACATTGTGCACATTCACAAAACATTTTCATTTTCAGATCCGAGCACCCATAATTATTCATGATGGTGTGAATTACATTTTGAACCCTTGAGTCTTTGTCTTACACTGTCATTGTGGCATTCCTCTTTCTTCTCCTGCAGGATTTCGGAGATGATGGCTCATTGTATGTCACCAAGGTGACCACCACCCATATGGGGAACTACAGCTGCCATGCCGACGGGTACGAGCAGCTCTCACAGACGCACATGCTCCAGGTGAACGGTAAGCAGCCACTGCCGCTCTGCGGGAACAGAATGGTCACTCTCACACTTCCTGTCGCTACTGAGTCAAACCCAAAGTATTTTCGCTGCCAAATGCTACTAAATCCCACCTGAGGGTGCACCCGGCTACTCTGACAGGCCACCGTCGGTATAGAGACAGGCGAGCTGAAATTAAATGCTTACAGAGCTGTCAAGGGTTTTTTGTGTGATCAAACCTCTTTTCTATCTTTCAGGATTATCAATCAGTCAGATTTAGCAAATCAAATACACCTTAGTTGTGTGGAAACGCTGTCAAGTGCTACTGTAGTTTTGAATTGAGTTTCTTTCTAATTGGAACGGAAACTACGTCTTGTCGATGCCATTTTCAAATTAGAGACATGACTTTAGGCACGCAGAAAAAAATATGACGTTTGCTGCTGTCTAAAAACACTCACTGCTGGCGAATTTGTGACACAACGACAATCGTTCGACCTTCAGTTGCAAAGAGACAGTTTCCATTAACGATGACTTTAAAGCACATACAGTTGAAGTCGGAAGTTTACATACACTTAGGTTGGAGTCATTAAACTCGTTTTTCAACCACTCCACAAATTTCTTGTTAACAAACTATAGTTTTGGCAAGTCAGTTAGGACATCTACTTTGTGCATGACACAAGTAATTTTTCCAACAGTTGTTTACAGACAGATTATTTCACTTATAATTCACTGCATCACAATTCCAGTGGGTCAGAAGTTTACATACACTAAGTTGACTGTGCCTTTAAACAGCTTGGAAAATTCCATAAAACGATGTCATGGGTTTAGGAGCTTCTGATAGGCTAATTGACATCATTTGAGTCAATTTGAGGTGTATCTGTGGATGTATTTCAAGGCAAACCTTCAAACTCAGTGCCCCTTTGCTTGACACCATGGAAAAATCAACAGAAATCAGCCAAGACATTGTAGTCCTCCACAAGTCTGGTTCATCCTTGGGAGCAATTTCCAAATGCCTGAAGGTACCACGTTAATCTGTACAAACAATAGTACGCAAGTATAAACACCATGGGACCACGCAGCGGTCATACCGCTCAGGAAGAAGACGTGTTCTGTCTCCATGAGATGAACGCACTTTGGTGAGAAAAGTGCAAATCAAACCCAGAACAACAGCAAAGGACCTTGTGAAGATGCTGGAGGAAACAGGTACAAAACTATCTATATCCACATTAAAAATGAGTTCTATATCAACATAACCTGAAAGGCCACTCAGCAAGGAAGAAGCCACTGCTCCAAAGCCGCCATAAAAAAGCCAGACTATGGTTTGCAACTGCACATGGGGACAAAGATCATACTTTTTGGGGAAATGTCCTCTGTTCTGATGAAACAAAAATAGAACTGTTTGGCCATAATGACCATCATTATGTTCAGAGGAAAAAGGGGGAGGCTTGCAAGCCGAAGAACACCATCCCAACCGTGAAGCACGGGGGTGGCAGCATCATGTTGTGGGGGTGCTTTGCTGCAGTAAGGACTGGTGCACTCCACAAAATAGATGGCATCATGAGGTAGGAAAATTATGTGAATATATTGAAGCACCATCTCAAGACATCAGTCAGGAAGTTAAAGCTTGGTCTCAAATGGGTCTTCCAAATGGACAATGACCAAAGTGGTGGCAAAATGGCTTAAGGACAACAAAGTCAAGGTATTGGAGTGGCCATCACAAAGCCCTGACCTCAATCCTATAGAAATTTTGTGGGCAGAACTGAAAAAGTGTGTGCGAACAAGGAGGCCTACAAACCGGACTCAATTACACCAGCTCTGTCAGGAGGAATGGGACAACATTCACCCAACTTATTGTGGGAAGCTTGTGGAAGGCTACCCAAAACATTTGACCCAAGTTAAACAATTTAACGGCAATGCTATCAAATACTAATTGAGTGTATGTAAACTTCTGACCTACTGGGAATGTGATGAAAGAAATAAAAGCTGAAATAAATCACTCTCTACTATTATTCTGACATTTCACATTCTTAAAATAAAGTGGTGATCCTAACTGACCTAAGACAGGGAATTGTTACTGGGATTAAATGTCAGGAATTGTGAAAAACTGAGTTGAAATGTATTTGGCTAAGGTGTATGTAAACTTCCGACTTCAACTGTATCACTCACAGTATAGTTAATGGAAATGTCTCACTTTAATTGTTCAATTTTCTTTTTGCCTGGTCCAGGGAAATGCTGCCTGGCAATTGATTTCGGGAATGGATGGGGGGGAAGTCTGTTTTTTTGTGTGAACAGCCATCGGTGTTCACTGATGGGCTTTCACTCAATTATGCGTCACAACATCCCCCTTTAACTGGTAATACATACTTTGATAACCACTGCTTTATATTATATAGAAATGCATTATAATATATAAAAGGGAGGAAGAATATAGCGTGTGAAAACCTTAGCTGTAAGCAATGCATTTATTATGGTCGAATGCTTATGATCCATAACAGTAATGCAAAACAACTGCTTTCAGCCAGATTACTCAACAAAATCTTCCCTCTACAGGCTTTCTACATATTATTCCATTGATTAGAATCACATGATTTACAGACAAGTTAATAAAGCAGCACTGAGGAATTGCGGTGCCAATTAGTGAAATAAGCCACATGAACATTACTCTTGTGCCCGGGATGTTCATGGTATAACTTGTATACGTATTAACAAAGAATCCCTCGATTTCATAAAGTCGTCTTTCACATTCTTAGTCACCATTGGGCTGTGGGGCATCCGTGTCTGGTTCCCGTTCTTTGGTGTTTGGAACCCTCTATGGGTGGCCCAGAGCTAGCTGTGAGAACAGGCCTGCTGAAAGAGTAATCACTTCTCAGAGATGAGTCTAGGCCAAGGAAAAAGCTTTCTCCATGGTGGGTGGTCAGAAAACTTTGTGGGCACCTACAATGGGGCTTGCCTTGGTGGTGATACTTGAGATGCAACACATAGAGAAGACAGAGGTCTCAAAGGGGCTAAGAGTCAATGTGAAACCATCCTCGACCATGATGGCGAGGCTGTCCCCCTGAAGGGCTGTGTGTGTTTGTGGGAGAGGTGTGTTTGTGTGTCTGTTTGTGATGCGTGAATGTGTGTGTGCCTATGTGTGTGTGCCTACACTTCCTTTGCAACCAACCAGTGCAGAGAGGAGGCTTGCTGTGTGATTGACAGCTGGGGAGTTTTATGATGGTGCTGTGTCCCATCGTCCTATAACTATGTCTCTTGTCTCTCCTAGGCAGACATCAGGCGCCAATCCTGTCGGAATCTAGATTTGAGTGAAAAAATCTCACTGACTATATTTACTTTCAATTCGTGCCTGTCTGGGGCTAAAGGAAATAGTGATTCGAACTGGAGCAAAAAGTGTGTTTACAAATGCATGCACAGCGGAATATTTGTGAAATGTTTTACTTTCATGAAAAATCCGAAATTATTAGAGAAATACATGTATGTTTTAATAAGACCGTAGGGCCTCTTATACAAGGCATGCTAACTGTAGAATATCCATTGGGAGTGGAACAGTGCAGTTTAAAGGCCTTCCCTGTCTAAAGACAGCATGACCTCCAAAATGGTCTCCTAATTACTTGCTATCAGTGTAACCGGTGGGAATTGAACCGAGGTCCCAGTTCAATAAAATGTCGAATCACCTCTGATACTTGAACAAATTACATACTCGCTTGCATAGTATACACCTAGTAAAGTAACTTTTTATGATGCTTGATATATAAAGTCAAGCAATATTTTAAACTCAATGTTAGTTAGCTCTGTCAGCTGACTACCTTTACCTAACACCTGTCATGGCTCGTTACTGTTGGTGTTCTGGGTGGCATTCCTGTTGGCATATTTGGCATTCCTGGATGGCATTCCTTCGAGCTGAGGCAGGTTGTTGGCACCAGGTTCTAGGAACCAGAATGCTACTGGAAAGCAGATGGTCATGGGACCAAACCACCCTGTAGTCTCACACTCACCTGGCTGGCCAAAGACTTCCTCTCCCCAATCGAGCCAACAGGAAGTATTCTCTGCATCCAGTGGCCCTCCTCTTCTCTTTCCAATGACAGCCTGCCAGGGTAGCACTCTACTCTGCAGCCTTGGTGTTACTGCTCTTTTGGAAGTCTAGTTTTAATGGTATTACTGGCATTTCTGTCAAACACAGTTTTACCAAACAAGTGTTATAGAAATCTGTTACTTCTTTCAGCTCCTTCCCCTCCATCCCCTTGCCTGAGGTTTCGACTAGATAACACAGCCACAAAGGGGCTATATCGTAAAAATGTATGAAGAAATAATTGAAGGTTATGATAAGGCATAAGGTTAGCAGTGTGATTAAGGTTATGGTTAGGTGTAGGGTTAGGGTTAGATTTAAAATCAGAAGATAGATTGTAGAAATGGGCAGTGTTTATGACTTTGTGGCTGTGTTAACAAGTGATGAACCTTGCCTGCCAAAATGTTTCACAGAATCAATGGCCAGCCCCACCGAGGTTCTCTCTTTTATTGATCTAGATTTGTTTGGTTTGCGCGGTTCTCGCTGAGCACACCAATGTTTTTAACGGCATTCAGTGTATGCTGGAAATGCACTTGATCCTATTGATAGTATGTTAATGCAGAGTGAGAAGTTAAATGGACTTGGCAGACACTCTAAAAGAAAACTTCTCATCCAATAAGGCTGCCTCGATCCTCTAAAGCCCTTTCAATTTCAATGGAGTATGTGGGCCTGCATTTATCTCCTCTCTTTTATTGTCTTCCTTCTTCCCACAATGCAGTTCCTCCCGTCATCCGAGTCTACCCAGAGAGCCAGGCCCGGGAGCCAGGGGTGACGGCCAGTCTCCGTTGCCATGCTGAGGGTATCCCCAACCCACAACTGGCATGGCTGAAGAATGGCATGGACATCGCTACCAAGTTGTCTAAGCAGCTCACCCTTCAAGGTGGGTACAATCTAGTTTCTGGGGGGAAGTGGGTTATCAGATCTAGCACTGCTGGCATACATCTGAGTAGTGTTCAGTAGGGCACACTGAAGCAAAATGTTTTTCAACCAAAATGGAAGATCTGTGTAATTACAATCCTGATGGCGCCGGAGGGTAGGGCTGCCGTCTTATTGGCTCTCAACCAATCATGCTATTATTTTTTTTGTGTGTGTTGTTCGTAACTTGTTTTGTACATAATGTTGCTGCTACCGGCTCTTATGACCGAAAAGAGCTTCTGGACATCAACTGGGATTATTCACCACAAATTGGACGAGGAGTTCTTCTTCAATGAGTCTGACGCGAGGGATATACTGCGGACACCCGACAAGGCCCAGACCCCCGTGATTCGCTGGAGAAGGAAACAGAGATTGAGGCAAAAGATCAGGGTGCCTTGGGAGGATCAGGCGACGAGTGCCTAATCTGCTCTTGCCTTCCATTCTGCTAGCTAACGTTCAATCGCTGGAAAATAAATGGGACGAACTGAAAGCACATATATCCTACCAACAGGACATTTAAAAACTGTATTATCTTAAGTTTCACCGAATCGCGGCTGAACAACGACATTAAGAACATACAGCTGGTGGGTTATACACTCTATCGGCAAGACAGAACAGAAGCCTCTGGTAAGACACTGGCGGGGGCGTATGCATTTATGTAAACAACAGCTGGTGCACGATATCTAAGGAAGTCTCAAGCTATTGCTCGCCTGCAGTAGAGTCTCTCATGATAAGCTGTAGACCACACTGTCTACCTAGAGAGTT
This sequence comes from Salmo salar, assembly GCF_965601325.2. Taxonomy (NCBI): domain Eukaryota; kingdom Metazoa; phylum Chordata; class Actinopteri; order Salmoniformes; family Salmonidae; genus Salmo; species Salmo salar. The sequence goes on from NC_138295.1 coordinate 27,055,850, forward strand.
TCCATCTGTATTTTTCGTAGCTGTCTACATTCCATCACAGAGCGAGGTTGCCACCAAAACCGCTCTAAATGAGTTGTACTCCAGATAAGCAAACAGGAAAATGCTCATCCAGAGGTGGCACTCCTAGTGGCCGGTGACTTTAATGCAGGAAAACATAAATCAGTTTTACCTAATTTCTATCAGCATGTTAAATGTGCAACCAGAGGGAAAAAAATTCTCGACCACCTTTACTCCACACACAGAGACGCGTACAAAGCTCTCCCTCGCCCTCCATTTGGCAAATCTGACCATAACGCTATCCTCCTGATTCCTGTTTACAAGCAAAAATGAATGCAGGAAGCACCAGTGACTCGGTCTATAAAAAAGTGGTCAGATGAAGCAGATGCTAAACTAATGTTTGGCAAGCACAGACTGGAATATGTTCTGGGATTCTTCCGATGGCATTGAGGAGTACACCACATCAGTCACTGGGTTTATCAATAAGTGCATCGATGACGTCATCACCACAGTGACTGTATGTACATACCCCAACCAGAAGCCATGGATTACAGGCAACATTCACACTGAGCTAAAGGGTAGAGCTGCCGCTTTCATGGAGTGGGACTCTAATCTGGAAGCTTACAAGAAATCCCGCTATGCCCTCCGACATACCATCAAACAGGCAAGCGTCAATACAGGACTAAGATCGAATCGTACTACACCGGCTCCAACACTCTTCGGCTGTGGCAGGGCTTGTAAACTATTACAGGATACAAAAGGAAGCACAGCCGAGAGCTGCCCAGTGACATGTGCCTACCAGACGAGCTAAATAACTTCTATGCTCGCTTAGAGGCAAGTAACACTGAAACATGCAGGAGAGCGTCAGCTGTTCCAGATGACTCTGATCACGCTCTCTGCAGCCGATGTGAGTAAGACCTTTAAACAAGTCAACATTCAAGGTCGCTGGGCCAGACGGATTACCAGGACGTGTACTCCGAGCATGCGCTGACCAACTGGCAAGTGTCTTCACTGACATTTTCATCCTCTCCCAGTCTGAAATACCAACATTTTCAAGCAGACCACCATAGTCCCTCTGCCCAAGAACACTAAGGTAACCTGCCTAAATGACTACCGACCCGTAGCACTCACGTCTGCAGCCATGAAATGCTTTGAAAGGCTGGTCATGGCTCACATCAACACCATTATCCCAGAAACCCTAGACTCACTCCAATTTGCATACCGCCCCAACAGATCCACAGATGATGCAATCTCTATTGCACTCCACAACGCCCTTTCACACCTGGACAAAAGGAACACCTATGTGTGAATACTATTCATTGACTACAGCTCAGCGTTCAACACCATAGTGCCCTCAAAGCTCATCACTAAGCTAAGGACCCTGGGACTAAACATCTCCCTCTGCAACTGGATCCTGGACTTTCTGACGGGCCGCCCCCAGGTGGTAAGGGTAGGTAACAACACATCCACCAAGCTGATCCTCAACACAGGGGCCCCTCGGGTGCGTGCTCAGTCCCCTCCTGTTCAAGTTCCTTGGCGTCCACATCACCAACAAACTAACATGGTCCAAACACACCAAGACAGTCGTGAAGAGGGCACGAAAAAACCTATTCCTTGAAAATATTTGGCATGGGTCCCCAGATCCTCAAAAGGTTTTACAACTGCACCATCGAGAGCATCCTGATGGGTTGCATCACTGCCTGCTTTGGCAACTGCTCGGCCTCCGACCGCAAGGTACTACAGAGGGTAGTGCGTATTTATTTTATTATTATTTTTTTATTTTTTTTATTTCACCTTTATTTAACCAGGTAGGCTAGTTGAGAACAAGATCTCATTTGCAACTGCGACCTGGCCAAGATATAGCATAGCAATTTGACACATACAACAACACAGTTACACATGGAATAAACAAAACATACATGTATGGCCCAGTACATCACCGGGGCCAAGCTCCTTCCATCCAGGACCTCTATACCATGCGGTGTCAGAGGAAGGCCCTAAAAATAGTCAAAGACTCCAGCCAGCCTAGTCATAGACTGTTCTTTCTGGTACTGCACGGCAAGCGGTACCGGAGTGCCAAGTCTAGGTCCAGGAGGCTTCTAAACAGCTTCTACCCCCAAGCCATAAGACTCCTGAACAGCTAAGCAAATGGCTACCCAGACTATTTGCACCCCCCCCCCCCCCCCTCCACACACTGCTGCTACTCTCTGTTATTATCAATGCATAGCCACTTTAGTAACCCTACCTGCATGTACATTATTACCTCAATTACCTCGATACTGGTGCCCCTGCACATTGACACATATGACTCTGTACCGGTACCGCCTGCATATAGCCCCGCTATTGTTATTTACTGCTGCTCTTTAATTATATGTTTTTCTTATCTCTTACTTTTTTTTTGGGGGGGGGGGGTATTTTCTTAAAACTGCATTGTTGGTTAAAGGCTTGTAAGTAAGCATTTCACTATAAGGTATTCGGCGCATGTGACAAATACAATTTGATTTTAATTATTGGACAGCTGTTACCTCTGTTTTACTCCATTTCATAACTTTTTCCACCTGAACAAAACCCTGGTTTAGTATACTGGATATACCTCATGTCTTTTCATGGTGCTTTCTTCTGCATGAATGACAGGTCCAGTGTTCAACCCCTGAATCAGTTCTCAGTGGTGGCACACCTAAATCATTCCCCAGATGTGCAGACATGCTAGCGTTAGCGACAACTAGATCAACTCAATACACAATGACTCCCACTGCATGGGACAACTCTGCAAAGTCTCACATTTTGACTTCTTCCAATTCTGTTAAAACCCCTCACTTGTCCTGTCTCCTATCTTATTAGACTCAGTTATGTAGGGGTGACTTTGATCAAAATTGCCAGGCATCGCTGAGAGAGGAACTGCAAATGGTATTTTATTTGTCTGTGTCACACTTACTGACAATGTGTGTACGTGCCTGCGTGTGTGTCTGTGTGTGTCTGTGTGTGTGTGTGTGTGTGTGTGTGTGTGTGTGTGTGTTTTAACACGCACTCGTGTTATTTTTTGTCAACCAGCTAACGGAAGCGAGGTGCACATCAGCAACGTACACTTCGAGGACACGGGGGCATACAGCTGCATTGCCAAAAACGACGCCGGGGTGGACGAGGACATCTCCTCTCTGTTTGTGGAGGACTCGGCACGCAAGACCCGTATGTCATGATGTCTACTTTGTCCCTCTGTCTGTCTGTGTCCTTTCCTGGGGATAATGGAGACACGCAGCTCAAAACACTAAATAATTCATCCAGTCTCTTAATAGTTTATAACCTCCAAAGTAATAATAGAACTTATGCTAGAGAAATAACAGAGAGAGCTACATTCTGTATTATCTAGTGCTCAGGTGGTTAGGCTACAGAGACCAATGGTACCTCTTCTAGTACAATGTTAATGGTCGTGTTGTGTAGAATCCTAAAGTATATTTTCAGCTTAGAATCTTCTTTAATTGAAATGAATACAGCTTTAGGAGGAATTGTACGGTGGCCCTAAGGGACAATGTAGAATTATGAATCAAATACGTGCTCAGATCAGACACAGTCCCATTCATTGACTCTGTCATTATTGTTGGCCTTTCCAAAATGTCAAAATCAGTTTTTTAAGTTCAACCAATGATTGTGACCACGTTGTCGCTAATTCTCTCCTCTCCTAATAACGGCACAAAAAAGCAAACACAGCAACTCTTACTCTCAAGTCACTCACATGTCCCCTTCGATGATACAGTAGGTTTAGCTGCTGTCCCAGTGGCAGTGATACATTCCACACGTGCCGTCACACATCACAGGATCAAACTCTCTGGGGTCAGAAGTCAGTCAGTTGCCTCCTTTGAAGTTTTGAAGCCACCGAGTATGATGAAACTGCTCAGGGGGTTGAAACACACACTGGCAACCATTTTGGATCATCCCCAACCCAGAGAACATACTTACTCTCTGGGGTCAGAAGTCAATCAGTTGCCTCATTTGAAGCTTTGAAGCCACTGTGTATGATGAAATTGCTGAGGGGGTTGGCATGTTGGTGACCATTTTGCATCCACAACCCATAGTCAACAACAAAGAGATAGCACGGAGGATGTTGAAATAGTCCACCATTATATTAGAAGGAAAAACAAATAATTAAATGGACAGGGTGCACAGTTGAACTTCCCAGCAGCACACCCAAATGCATGTTTGACCTAGTCTGGTCTCTCCTTATTACCCCAGTGGAGTGCCTGCTTATCCAAGAGCTTGGCTTCCTTGGGTTGCATCTCTAGCCCCGAGGCTATGCTAGCGCTCTGAGTCAGTGTGTAAGCTGAAGCTCGGCTGTACGCATGTGGATACATCCCTCCACTCTCTCTTATCAACATGAGAGAGAGAGCGAGAGAGAGCGAGAGAGAGAGAGAGCGAGAGAGAGCGAGAGAGAGCATCTGAAATAGCCTGGTAATGTCAACTAGCATTCTATGTTTTGTTAACCTGAATTCAATGTATAATATCACTGGACAGTGGGCTATACAGTAGCCTTACAGTTGGAAATTGAACACCACTATGTTAATGACACCTTTGTGTTATTTATTGACATACTGTAGCCTACTTTCTCATACCCATATTTTAACATCCACTTGTGAAAGAGACTTGTGATCAGCTGACGCGTGTGATATGGTCTGTGTGAATTGCCCTCCATATAACCAGGGTAACTAGTGTCCCTAGGCTGGCAGACTTTAACCTTAGACAACCTATTCCTAGATATCTCCCCATTCTCTCTTTCCTGCCTCCCTCTCCTCCCACCATCCCTCTCTCCGATTGGATAACTGTCTACTGTGCCTCAGTAGATGTCGGCCCCTCAATGACCTCCCATCTGGGAACGAAACAACGACACAACGATACAACCGCATCCCCAATGCAGTCTACCAGCATTTGTTAGAGCTTGGTCTCCTTCATATCATCCATTCCGTTTTTAGGTAGATGTGATGTCATTCCACATCTTATGTTTTATTTTCTCCTGTCCACTATTTCCAATTTGTGAGTTATCACTTGCAAATGGCTCATTCGGCTACATAAATGGTTCATACATCAGATATCTAGTTTATAGAAATAAATGTGACATCTTGACAGCCTTATTCAACATAGTGTTGACAGATTGCTGAAGTGGTCGCCGTAATAGTAAGCAGCAGATGAGGTGAGAGACATGATAGTCTGAGCGAAAAATGAACACCGCTCAGCAGATTCACCCAGAGCTCGTTCAAAGTCAAAAACCTGCTTCTCGCCACCACGTTAAAGTTAATTGTTTTCTTGACGTCGTTGGTGCGCTTCATCGCCATCGAATAAATGAGCAGACTATATTCAGAGTGGTCTTTAGTCAACTGTCACCCGTGGTGGAGCGCAATTAATCTGACAGGAACCGCTGCTAAACTGGCATGAATATCTGCCCTGCACTTCAAAATGGTCGCCAATTATTTCTGGAGCGTCGGACGTCCGTGAGGCAGGGGTGTTTGTTGGTGTTGGTTTCGGTTAACACCGGCCAAGGCACAGAGATAGGGACATGGGCCTACGGCCTATACATGTGAGTACTGTGTGTGTGTTTGGGTGTGTCAACTTGAGTGTGTTAATGCGTGTGTCAATGTGTGTGTGTGTGGGATAAAGAGTGTGTGTGCAGGTGTGTGTCATTCGATGCCTAACACAGTTGGTCACATCATGCTTTCACACTGTGTTGGCCATGGTTCACAGTCCCAAGCTATGCAGAAACCTAACCTGTGGTGCCAGCAACAGCAGTGCCATGACCTGTCTGTCTGTCTGTCGGTCTGTCGGTCTGTGGGTCTATCTGACTGGTTGTGGGTCTGTCTGTGGGTCTATCTGACTGGTTGTGGGTCTGTCTGTGGGTCTATCTGTCTGGTTGTGGGTCTGTGTGGGTCTATCTGTCTGGTTGTGGGTCTGTCTGTGGGTCTGTCTGTTTGTGGGTCTGTCTGTCTGGTTGTGGGTCTGAGTGGGTCTGTCTGTCTGGTTGTGGGTCTGTGTGGGTCTATCTGTCTGGTTGTGGGTCTGTCTGTGGGTCTGTCTGTCTGTCTGTCTGTGGGTCTGTCTGTCTGTGGGTCTGTCTGTCTGGTTGTGGGTCTGAGTGGGTCTGTCTGTGGGTCTGTGTGGGTCTATCTGTCTGGTTGTGGGTCTGTCTGTGGGTCTGTCTGTCTGTCTGTCTGTGGGTCTGTCTGTCTGTGGGTCTGTCTGTCTGGTTGTGGGTCTGTGTGGGTCTATCTGTCTGGTTGTGGGTCTGTCTGTCTGGTTGTGGGTCTGTCTGTCTGTCTGTCTGTCTGTCTGTGGGTCTGTCTGGCTGGCTGTGGTTCTGTCTCTCTGGCTGGCTGTGGTTCTGTCTCTCTGGCTGTGGGTCTACCTGCAGGTGCTCCATTGTGAAGAATTTGTAAGGCTTTTGTATGGCATCATTGAGCTTGTGTCATGCATGTATGGTGCATTATTGTGAAGCGTTTACAACAGTATTTGGGTCCAGGAAACCCATAGGGAGTGCAGACTTTTGTTATAGCCCAGCACTAACACACCTAATTCAACAAATTATCAAGCCCTCAGTTGAATCAGCCTTAAGCCCAAATCATTTACATTTACATTTACATTTTAGTCATTTAGCAGACGCTCTTATCCAGAGCGACTTACAGTAGTGAATGCATACATTTCATACATTTTTTTTTTCCTGTGCTGGCCCCCCGTGGGAATCGAACCCACAACCCTGGCGTTGCAAACACCATGCTCTACCAACTGAGCTACAGGGAAGGCTTCTTTTTACGCGCGTGAACGAGTGTGCACGCACTGGAATTAGAATGCACAGATGTGAACGAAAGAAAACAGATGGGCTCCAGAGTCAACGGTGTCTATGGCGTCACAGCGCATCAAATTAGAAAGCAAGTCTATTTTTCTCGTGTCTACGCAGAACAATGCTGGTAAAATAAGAAGATAAATTGCTTGGGTCATTTGTAGAAAAGGAATTGTTATGATCTTCAGTATGCTAAGTAGACTACGCTACGCAGTGTAAATAAATTGACGCTCTCTACTCTCACATTTATTTTTTGGGGTTATTTTGACTTTATAGGGTATTTTGATTGGGAGAGCCACAGTTTTATTTTACGGCCCAGCACTAACTTGCCAATTTCAATGAATCATCAAGACCTTAGTTAAATCAGCCTCAAAGGACATTGCTAATGACTGTATTGTAAAGCCAGTGTGTGGCATTATGACAACTCAGTGAAGGCTGTAATTTTTCTCCCAGACGTAAATACACTGAGTGTACAAAACATTAAGAACATGTAGGGTAGGGTATAGAGGTATGGTACCCCAACTGGCGACCCACAGGCCACATTTTATTTGGCCCGCCCAAGCTTTCTTAAAAATAGATATACAGTACCAGTCAAAAGTTTGGACACACCAACTCATTCAACGGTTTTTATTTATTTTACTATTTTCTACATTGTAGAATAATAGTGAAGACATCAAAACTATGAAATAACACATATGGAACCATGTAGTAACCAAAAAGAGTTCAACAAATCAAAATGTATATTATATTTTAGATTCTTCAAAGTAGCCACCCTTTGCCTTGATGACAGCTTTGCACACTCTTGGCATTCTCTCAACCAGCTTCATGAGGAATGCTTTTCCAACAGTCTTGAAGGAGTTTCCACATATGCTGAGCACTTGTGCGGTCCAACTCATCTGAAACCATCTCCATTTGGTTGAGGTCAGATGATTGTGAAGGCCAGGTCATCTAATGCAGCACTCCATCACTCTCCTTCTTGGTCAAATAGCCCTTACACAGCCTGGAGGTGTGTTGGGTCACTGTCCTGTTGAAAAACAAATGATAGTCCCACTAAGCGCAAACCAGATGGGATGGCGTATCGCTGCAGAATGCTGTGGTAGCCATCCTGGTGAAGTGTGCCTTGAATTCTAAATAAATCACTGACAATGTCACCAGCAAAGCACTCCCACACCATCACACCTGCTTTATGGTTCACAGTGGGAACCACACACGCGGAGATCATCCGTTCAGCTACTCTGCGTCTCACAAAGCCAGAGCGGTAGTAACCAGAAATCTACAATTTTGACTCATCAAACCAAAGGACAGATTTCCACCGGTCTTATGTCCATTGCTCCTGTTTCTTGGTCCAAGCAAGTCTCTTCTTATTATTGGTGTCCTTTAGTAGTGGTTTCTTTGCAGCAATTCAACCATGAAGGCATGATTCACGCAGTGTCTGTTATTTGAAGTCTTTGAAGCCTTTATTTGAGCTGCAATTTCTGAGGCTGGTAACTCTAATGAACATATCCAGAGGTAACTCTGGGTCTTCCTTTCCCATGGCAGTCTTCATGAGAGCCAGTTTCATCATAGCGCTTCATGGTTTTTATGACTGCACTTGAAGAAATGTTCAACGTTTTTGAAATTTCCCACATTGACTGACCTTCATGTCTTAAAGTAATGATGGACTCTCATTTCTCTTTGCTCATTTGAGCGTTTCTTGTCATAATATGCACTTGGTCTTTTACCAAATAGGGCTATCTTCTGTATACCACCCTTACCTTGTCACAACACAACTGATTGGCTCAAACGCATTAAGAAGGAAAGAAATTCCACAAATTAACTTTTAACAAGGCACACCTGTTAATTGAAATACATTCCAGGTGACTACCTCATGAAGCTGGTTGAAAGAATGCCAAGAGTGTGCAACAGTGTCATCAAGGCAAAGGGTGGCTACTTTGAATAATCTCAAATATAAAATATATTTTCATTTGTTTAACACTTTTTTGATTGCTACTTGATTCCATATGTGTTATTTCATAGTTTTGATGTCTTCACTATTATTATTTTTTTTTTTAAATAGTTAAATTATAGAAAAACCCTGGAATGAGTAGGTGTGTCCAAACTTTTGAGAGGTACTGTGTATAATAATATTTGTTTAATTGTTGGACATAAAAGACTGTAAAAACACCAGCAAATCATCTCCAAAGATTGTAATTTTGGAAATCTGTTGGAAATCTGTTCCAAAGTATTCCCACACATAATAGAGAGATATACACTGAGTACAAAACATTAAGAACACCTGCTCTCTCCATGACATAGACTGACCAGGTGAATCTAGGTGAATGATATGATCCCTTATTGATGCCACTTCAATCAGTGTAGATGAAGGAGAAGAGAGAGATTAAAGAAGGATTTTTAAGATTGAGACAATTGAGACATGGATTGTGTATGTGTGCCATTCAGAGGGGGCGCCAGGCTACCCGTCTTTACACGCACCTGTCACCATTACCCACAGCAGCGCTCATTGGACTCACCTGGACTCCTTCACATGGTTGATTGCCCTTGTATATCTGTCTGTTCCTCTGTGGTGTTCCCAGTGTCCTCATTAATTGTTGTTATGTGTTCCTGTCCAGACGCTGTTCCTGTTCTGTTTCATGTCCGTCAGTTATTAAACCTTCACTCCCTGTACCTGCTTCAATCCTTCTTTTAAAATACAAAATATTGAAGTGCCTTTGAACAGGGTATGGTAGGGGCCAATACTTTGATTTGATTTTCATTTGATTTGGTAGTAGGTGCCAGGCGCACCGGTTTGAGTGTGTCAAGAACTGCAACGCTACTGTGTTTTTCACTCTCAGTTTCCCGTGTGTATCAAGAATGGTCCTCCACCTAAACTTCATCCAGCCAACTTCACACAACTGTGGGAAGCATTGGAGTCAACATGGTCCAGCATCCCTGTGGAATGTTTGACACCTTGTAGATCATGCCCTGACGAATTGAGGCTGTCCTGAGGGCAAAAGGTGGTGAAACTCAACGTTAAGATGGTGTTCCTAATGTTTTGTATACTCAGTGTATATATGATTCAAAATGTACAGTGAGGCTACAATTCAAAAAGTGAAGTTTCCATCACTGGGAGACTTAACATATTGCTGTTTGGAAAGTACTTATTTGAAACCATCCAACACATTTATCCTGCTTTTTCTCCTGACGATGCAAAATCACATGGGTAGCTCCAAGCGGGACCAGATTTTCAATGGGCATTTCAACTTCTCGCTGACCAATTACTTGCACTTTCAAAATATTCAAGGATATTTCCAACCCAGGATTAAATGGTTGGATATTTTCTTCTTAAAAAAAAAAAGACTTTCCCCCACTGTAGTCAGTTCTCTCCAGAGACTTCAACCTCCAATTATAGAACTGTCTTACGCCTTTGAAGAATTCCATTTTAGCATTACTCCGTATAGTATGACCAGGGTGTTTCTCAATCCAGCTAAAGTTATCCATCCAGTAATGAAGCATCCTTAAATCTTCAGGATTAAGCTGCTAAAAGTAACTGCAAAAAAAAAAAAAAAAAAAAAACCTAGTTGAACATTAATCCATTTACAGTGTTTCACGGAATTGGAACTGTCACGGGTGTCGTAAAGATTAGACCAAAATGCAGCGGGAATGTGCATGTTCATCTTCTTTTATTCGGCAGAAAGAAGGAAAACCGAAACAAAATACACGTATATAAAAACGACGACGACGATAACAGTCTTGTCAGGCACACAGCTAAACAAGAAACAACTACCCACAAAATCCCACAGAAAAACACCCCTCTTAAATAAGACCTTCAATTAGAAGCAACTAGGAGCAGCTGCTTCCAATTGAAGGTCAACCCAACAAACACCACATAGAAATAGACATATTAGAACATAGCCCAACAAACCCCAAAACACTAAACAAACACCCCTCTCAAAACAGAACATAGCCCAACAAACCCCGAAACACTCTAAACAAACACCCCTGCCACGTCCTGACCAAACTACAATAACAAACAACCCCTTATACTGGTCAGGACGTGACAGGAACAGGAAACATTTAGGTTGATGTACACTTAAGTTGGTGGTGATACAGCATAGTTGTTAGTGGGCAAAACTTTCCATTTCGTGTCTGACCAGATTTTTTATCTTTCCCTTTAAAAAACATTACATGTCCATATTTAGTGTAGGTAATCACATTCTTTCAATTCTTTGTATGGCATTTTAGAAACATATTTTTCAATCTTTCCATAAACTTCTATCGATCCATAACAGTCAGACCATGAAACAGAAATGTTAATGTGTAGTAGTGGATCCATATGAAATACTGAGCTGAGCTACTGAGCTGTACATGGAACCTTCAGCTCACCACAACACTGTCATCATCATGTCAATAAATCCAGGCAGTTTTTGGACAAAGGTATTTATAGCCAGCCATAATTAAAACATATCCTCAGTCTCGATTATACAACGCTGCCAGGTCAATTTGCATAACAACTGACACACAAAGCAGACACAACGTGCCAATGTTGCCAGGCGACTCAATCCCAAACACAGGCTGATAAATCCAATGAATCACAGTGGGAGAAGAACAGAGAGGAAGACACCCAGGGTGACTGTGTCACGATGCCTTTTCCCATTTGCATCTGCCAGCCTAATTAGCTAAGCTGGGGCTGCCTGGCTTCACCTGTTAATGCAGTCAGGAAGTCTGCTGGCTGTGATGCCAGGATGTTCCTATCCACAGGCACTGTGCCCAAATGTCGCATCCGTGTGCCCTTGTAAACAAATCGAGTTTGTGTTGTAACCTTGCTGACGGGAAGGTGTTGTTGTGTGGGGAGTGTAGAGTCCGCCTGACGACTGCAAAATTCTGGCGCTCTTCATTTGGGAACAGTTATTCAGGACCGGTGTAGTGAACTTCGCCACCGCTGAAAGTGGCACATAGCTGTTTTCTAATATGGATGACGAATGTGATGTAGGGGCCACTCGTATGTCTTAGAACGAGCACAATCTTTCTGCCTTGTGATGAATAGCATCTAATCATTGCGTTATTGGAAAAGACTTGGGCACCAAGATCTCATCTCACTACTATACTCCTTTTTCCCCAGCAGTACCAATCTGACGATTTTTGGAACATCACCAGAAACTGGAACAGTGCAGCGTTTCCCAAACACTCCCCTTTTCTTCCCATGCTAATCATTCCTCTACATCAGTTCTCTTGTGTAACTTTTTAATGAGAACAAAATGTATGCATGAGTGCAACAGAGTGGGACTTGACGAAGCACTTTTGAAAGATTAGGCTTGACTAACAGGTCTGTCATGCCACTGCCAAAGATTCTTTTCTTTTTTACTTTTCTCTCTTTCTCTATTCTCTCCATCGCTCTCCACACAGCAGAAAAGAGGGTAAGAGAATGAGCAGCATCAGAATAGGGGGAGATTAAAATCAGAACTGAATTGGGGCCCGAGATTGGTTTGCAGACGGTCAGGAAAATGGAAGATGGAATGGAAACAGAGGGGGTTGTGGGATGGATGAACAATAGAAGGTCATCGCGCTTATACAGCGGGAAAATGAGGATAGTCAAGACAAAGAAATGGGTCTGTTATTTGCATCTGCTCCTGAATGGCAAAATCTTCACATTTTCTGTGATAGGCCGAGCTCACTCAGTACGCAGACTCTGGGTGTTCATCTGTACTTGTCGCGAAATGAGCACATCCTTTTAAGAGGCACATCACTCTCATCTCAAAAGGCTTTGAGGGCTTTGTGGGGTTGTATTCCAGTTCATGCATTAAAGCCACTTGGTTATTATGCAGCTGTAGTTTCCTATTCCATGTCATTAGTTGTCTCCAAGTGAATTTAATGAGAAATTACGGCAGTTTTAGTCAGCCAAAAATAGCCTCACAAAATAATCCTCTTTAATGACCTCTGGAACTCATCTACGCTTGAGATATATGTCGATTTGATGATATGATGGCTAATACCCAAATACCATAATACATAAAACATATATTTATTGATGGATAATTACCTGAGGTGTACATTTATTTGATTCAATATCATGTCAATTTTATAGCACGTGGTACATGCTTTTGCAGTACAATGTACAGATTTCTAAGGAAGGCTTTTTAGTGGGGCTAACAACAAAACAAGAACAAATGTTATAAAATGCTTTTTGTGTATGTGTATTTACAATATACCACCTGGACTGTGTTTTGTCCTCAAGTGTTTGGTATCAAATTATTCTCAAACTGGGGGTTTCTATTGGTTGTCTGTTGCACTAAGTGTCAAAGAGACACTTTTCATAAAACATTCATTTTGTTTTATCTTAATTGGTGTGTGAATGCTCAAAAAGGGACAATCATCGATTTCACACTAATGCTCATTCTTGGTCTTTCTTTTCTTGACTTCCCTTCAGTGGCAAACATTCTGTGGAGAGAAGAAGGTATGTTTGTATTTAAACCATTTAAAATCATGTAAAATTGTATTGGTCACATACACATATTTAGCAGATGTTGTTGCGGGTGTAGCGAAATGCTTGTTTTCCTAGCTCCAGCAGTGCAGTAATATCTAACAGTACACAATGTACAGAGATCTAAAGGTAAAATAATGGAATTAAGAAATTTATAAATATTAGGATGAGCAATGTATAAACATATATACAGTACCAGTGAAGTACTACCCATTGCAGGGATTTTCTTTGATTTGACTATTTTCTACATTGTAGAATGATAGTGAAGACATCTGTGGTGGCTAATTTCTGCATTACCAAATGAGGAGAGAGACAAACTTCACACACCAATCAGAGTTATACTTAAACTACATCTTTAATGATAAGAGTTTTGCAAAAGCCCTTGACTTTCAATGATGCGCTATCTCTAATGAACCATTGAAAAGTGACTACACAAAAGTACAACAATCTTTTATAGCCAAGATTCACCCCTCTCAACGTACATGACGAACCACAGATACATAGAATGGGTCACAAGGTTAAGTTTTGTATGAAAGATATCTTTAAAACATAGCAGACAGCAACTGCTGTGTCATCAGTTTTCATTGTATAGACCAATGTCTGGTCCTCCTACTCCAAACTGGAACCGTCTCTCCCTGGTACGGTATAGAACAGAACCATTAGCTCATGTTCTCTGGAATGCTCTTTTAGGCATTATTACTCAAAGACATCGTAAATCTCCTCTGTCAGTGCTATCTCATAGAGGCCCATCCTCAGTAGAACACACACACAATAGTTAACAGAATACTCTATTCTGTCGAATATTACAACCATTATAATACAATACAAGCATTATAACATAATCTTGCAATTTTCCACGACACATCAAAACTATGAAATAATACATATGGAATCATGTAGTAACCACAAAAGTGTTAAACAAATCAAAATATATTTTTTATTTGAGATTCTTCACAGTAGCCCCCCTTTGCCTTGATGACAGCTTTGCACACCCTTGGCATTTTCTCAACCAGCTTCATGAAGGTGAGCCTTGTTAATAAAAGTTAATTTGTGGAATTTCTTTCCTTCTTAATGCGTTTGAGCCAATCAGTTGTGTTGTGACAAGATAAGGGTGGTAGACAGAAGATAGCCTAACTTGGTAAAAGATTAAATCCATATTATGGCAAGAAAAGCTCAAATAAGCAAAGAGAAATGAGAGTCCATCATTACTTTAAGACATGAAGGTCAGTCAATGTAGAAATTTCTAGAACTTTGAATGTTTCTTCAAGTGCAGTCGCAAAAACCACCAGGCACTATGAGGTAACTAGCATTCATGAGGACTGCCACAGGAAAGGAAGACCCAGAGTACCTCTGCTGCAAAGGATACATTCATTACAGTTACCAGCCTCAGAAATCGGCAATTAACTGCACCTCAGATTGCAGTCCAAATAAATGCTTCAAGTAACAGACACATCTCAACATCAACTGTTTAGAGGAGACTGTGTGAATCAGGCCTTCATGGTCGAATTGCTGCAAAGAAATCACTACTAAAGGACACCAATAAGAAGAAGAGACTTGCTTGGGCCAAAAAACACGAGCAGTGGACATTAGACTGGTGGAAATCTGTACTTTGGTCTGATGAGTCCAAATTTGAGATTTTTGTTTACAACCGCCGTGTCTTCGTGAGACACAGAATAGGTGAATGGATGATCTCCTTATGTGTCGTTCCAACTGTGAAGCATGGAGGAGGAGGTGTGGGGTTCCTTTGCTGGTGACACTGTCAGTGATTTATTTAAAATTCAAGGCACACTTAACCGGCTTGGCTACCACAGCATTCTGCAGCGATAAACCATCCCATCTGGATTGTGCTTAGTGAGACTATCATTTGTTTTTCAGCAGGACAATGACCCAAAACACACATCCAGGCTGTGTAAGGGCTACTTGACTGAGAAGGAGAGTGATGGATTGCTGCATCAGATGACCTGGCCTCCACAATCACCCGACCTCAATCCAATTGAGATGGTTTGGGATGAGTTGGACAACAGAGTGAAGGAAAAGCAGCCAACAAGTGCTCAGCATATGTATGAACTCCTGTTGGAAAAGCATTCCAGGTGACTACCTCATGAAGCTGGTTGAGAGAATGCCAAGTGTGTGCAAAGCTGTCATCAAGGCAAAGGGTGGCTACTTGAAGAATTAAAAATATTACTACATGGTTCCATATGTGTTATTTCATAGTTAATGTCTTCACTATTATTTTACATTGTAGAAAATAGTTAAAAAAAAGATAAACCCTTGAATGTGTAGGTGTGTCCAAACTTTTGACTGGTACTGTATTTATTTGGAGTGCAAATAAATGTGATGTATTGACATTATGGACAGTATGTGGATAGAATATTTAGTATATCTGTAGAATATATAGGATAGAATAGTATATATGCAGCAATAGTTGACTAGAATACAGTGTATACATATGAAATTAGTAAAACCGTATGTAAACATTATTAAAGTGACCAGTGTTCCATTATTAAAGTGACCAGTAATTCCATGTCTATGTACATAGGGCAGCAGCCTCTAAGGCGCAGGGTTAAGTAACCGGGTGGTAGCCGGCTATTGACAGTGACTTAGTTCAGGGCAGGGTAATGGGTGGATGCCAGTGATGGCTGTTTAACAGTCTGATGGCCTTGAGATAGAAGCTGTTTTTCAGTCTCTCGCTCCCAGCTTTGATACACCTGTACTGACCTCGCCTTCTGGATGATAGCGGGGTGAACAGGCAGTGCCTCATGTGATTGATGTCCTTGATAATCTTTTTGGCCTTCCTGTGACATCGGGTGCTGTAGGTTTCCTGGAGGGCAGGCAGTGTGCCCCCGGTGATGCGCTCAGCAGACCACACCACCCTCTGGAGATCCCTGCGGTTGCGGGCGGTGCAGTTGCCGTATCCGGCTGTGATACAGTCCGAATGGATGCTCTCAATGGTGCATCTGAAAAAGTTTGAGGGTCTTAGGGGTCAAGCTGAATTTCTTCAGCCTCCTGAGGTTGAAGAGGCACTGTTGCACCTTCCTCACCACACTGGGTGGATCATTTCAGATTGTCATTGATGTCTACATCAAGGAACTTGAAGCGTTTCACCTTATCCACTACGGTCCCATCGATGTGAATGGGGGCTTGCTCCCTCTGCTGTCTCTTAAAATCCACGATCAGCTCCTTCATTTGTTGACGTTGAGGGAGAGATTATTTTCCAGGCACCACTCTGCCAGGGCCCTCACCTCCTCCCTGTAGACTGTCTCGTCAGGCCTACTACTGTTGTGTCGTCTGAAAACTTGATGATTGAGTTGGAGGCATGCAGTCATGGGTGAACAGGGAGTACAGAAGGGGGCTGAGCACGTACCCTTGTGGGGCCCCTGTGTTGAGGCAGCCCATCAGGAAGTCCAGGACCCAGTTGCACAGGGTGGGGTTCAGACCCAGGGCCCTGAGCTTTTTGAACAGTGAATTACTATATCATGTTATGAAGTAGATTAAATGACATTGATTGACACAAATTCAATGGAAATGTCAAGCTGTCCTAATATGGATACTGTACATTAGTTTCTATAATGACAGTGTCTAACGAACAGTGTTAGGGAGTAGTTCCACTACATGTAATTCAACTAGTAATTTAACTACATTTTGTAGTAGCTTGGTGGTAGTTTAACTGAATTCAAATTTTCGTTGTGTTTTCAGTAATTACTTTTACTATTATAATTTTTTGCCATGTCAGCGGTGTATCTAACTACTGAAACTACCCACTAAAGTTTATGCAACCAAAGAAAATACATTTACTGCTAGTGAACAGCTAATAATATGTAATGTTTCCAGGTATATTGAAATAGCTAATTACCTCCACTGTTAAGTTTTAACCAGTGTTGTAAAGTACAGTACTAAAGTACTACTTAAGTAGTTTTTATGGGTATCTGTACTTTACTTTCCTATTTATATTTTTGACAACTTTTACTTTTACTTCACTACATTCCTAAAGAAAATAATTTACTTTTTACTCCATACACTACTTTTGGGTGTCAAAAGCCCAGCCAATCAGAGTTTTTCCCCACAAAAGGGCTTTATTGCAGACAGAAATACGCCTCAGTTTCATCAGGGTGGCTGGTCTCAGATGATCCTGCGGATGAAGAAGGCAGATGTGGATGTTCTGGGTTGGAGTGGTTTCACATGGTCTGTGGTTGTGAGGCCGGTTAGACGTACTGCCAAATTCTCTAAAACGACGTTGGAGGCGGTTTATGGTAGAGAAATGAACATTCAATTCTCTGGCAACGGCTGTGGTGGACATTCCTGCAGTCAGCATGCCAATTGCATGCTCCCTCAAAACTTGAGACATCTGTGGCATTGTGTTCTATGACACAACTGTACATTTCAGAGTGGCCTTTTATTGTCCCAAGCACAAGGTGCACCTGTGTAATGATCATGCTGTTGAATTAACTTCTTGATATGCCACACCTGTCAGGTGCCTGGATTATCTTGGCAAAGGAGAAATGCTCACTAATAGGAATGTAAACAAATTTGTGCACACAATTTGAGAAAAAATATTTTTGTGTATAAGGAAAATTTATGGGATTTATTATTTCAGCTCATGAAACATGGGACCAACACTTTATATTTTTGTTCAGTGTAGTATTTTACTGGGTGACTTTCACTTTTACTTGAGTCATTTTCTATTAAGGTATCTTTACTTTTACTCAAGTATGACAATTGAGTACTTTTTCCACCACTGGTTTTAACTGTGCTGTATGTCATGCTACATGCCAGTTGCCATAGTAGTGTGTTGTTCACCTTGTATCAAACAGTGGCGGTTCTAGACCATTTCAACTGGGGGGGCCAAGCTGGTTGTACTGTTAGAGGGGCCAGGAATATTACAACGTTATTGTTGTCATATCGTTTTCTTCACTGCATTGCAGGCATTAGCAGGCAAAAAAACATGTTCATAATACTTAGTGTTCCGTGTTGCCACTGTCTAATAACGGATGTAAAAAAAGAACGATAGCAAAAATTAGTTATGTAAAAATTATTTCATACTCCACATTTAGGGGGGCCACAAGGGGGTCCAATATTGTTGTTGCCCCCCCCCCCCCCAGAACCGCCCCTGGTAACAAACCCTGTGTCTGACTTGTAACAAGGTTGTATTTCTCACCCAGGTCTTGGAATTGCCAATATGTTCTATGTGTTTTACGAGGATGGTATCAAAGTCATCCAGCCAGTGGCATGTGAGATCCAGAGACACATAAAGCCCAGTGAGAAGCTACTGGGACTTCAGGTAAGATGCCTACCACAACAGAAACACTTCCATTTCATGTAGCATTGTGCTAGGTGTTGGGCTACTGCTAGTAGATTAGCTGTTAGCCAATTAGCATGATTAGAGTGAGGACCAACCACCCACAGTATGATTCCTTCAGGCCTTCTAACAGAAACACTTTTTCTTCTTGCTAGCTGTTAGCTAAACAGTGTTTGTATAACGATAGCTAACGCACTTTCGTACATCGCACTGTTCCGTACATTTCACCTTATTTGAGGGCCCCAAAAACGAAATACTCCCAGGTCCACTGTAATATGAATACCATTGTAAAGCACAATTTCTCCCCTTTCCAGTAAAATCAATGACGAGACCTTCATGCTGCCCGTCTCTGCATGATTGAAGAAGGCAATGGAGCTCCGCTGGGTATTTAAAAAAATGGCGGGTGGGGAAGCGAAAGCTACTGCGTGATAGTGAAATGAGGAGATATGTCGTGTGGGGAACAGTTTTTTTCACCCCATTTGTCCAACTTATCACCTCTAAAATGTAAATAAAACACTATAAAGAGTTTATATAATTTCTCATTACATACCTATTTGAAGGTTTGTGTCGTATTTGAATAGGGTTTTTAGGGCAGCGCTAAATTTATCTTCACAATTAAACTGCGGCTGCCACGGTTTTTGAGAGTCATGATGGCTCGCAGTAATTAGGCAAAAAATGTACAATTTATTGAATTAACTATTGATGAACTCACGAGTAATTAACTTTACAATCACCATTATACTCACCATTGATCATTTCTTGTTTTTTATCTGCGAGAGAAGCGCTACACCTGGTGGAAAGAGGCTGTACGGCACAGAATGAGTTTCATAATGCGTGCCGTATGTTAGGTCGTGACACGTCACAATTTAACGTACAGCTTCTGAGGGGTCAGTTTTTTCAACTTTTCCCCAATACTATTGGTCCATTACCATGTCAATCAACACTTGAATAGAAACGTAGTTCACACCCCAGATTTTGATGCCAACACAGTCGCTATAGTCCCATTTGTTTTCATTGCAGCCTGGTTTGAATGCTGCGGTTGCGCAAATGTGTCCGGATCGGGGTTAGTCACCGTAAATTAGCTTAGGAACGAATGCCTGCAGAGTCTTTGATAACTATCAACTCTTTGATAATTATTTGTGTATTTGACATTTGATCTTGCAATACTTGACATATAATATTTTATTTCGTGGAAGTAGTTGCAACTCATAATAAATAGGGCGTAGTGTACTGCAGCTTCTACACATTTTGCCATGGGGCAAAGAGAAAAATGTTAATGTTTAAAGCTAATATCCTGCAATTTTACACGTATTGCCATGGGGCAGAGAGAAGAATGTGCAGTTTTATAGCTAATCTCATGCTATTCTACACATTTTGCAATAAGGCTGGGGGGGTATGGGACCCCGGACTCTCTAGGCCCCCACACCTTGCGCGGAGGCTGTGGGGGTGTATGGTAGGTCAGTGGGCTGCAGGGGTGTATGGTAGGCCAATGGGCTGCGGGGGTCTGAGGTACGCCAGTGGGCTGCGGGGGTGTATGGTAGGTCAATGGGTTGCGGGGGTGAGAGGTACGCCAGTGGGCTGCGGGGGTGTATGGTAGGTCAATGGGCTGCGGGGGTCTGAGGTACGCCAGTGGGCTGGGGTGTATGGTAGGCCAATGGGCTGCGGGGGTGTATGGTAGGTCAATGGGCTGCGGGGGTGAGAGGTACGCCAGTGGGCTGCAGGGGTGTGTGGTACAAATATGGAGTTAATTGTCTCTCTGCTTCTCATGTATTAGATTAACTGAAAGATCATGCACTTTTGCGCTCCCAAAAGTCTCTCTCTCTCTTTCTCTCTCTCGTTGAATTGCCATTTGACGTTGAAATGGTTCTTGCTCTCTGCTGCGCCTTCACTTTTGAACCAGTGTATTATTCAAAGCAGGTCGCTGATAGATGCCTCTTACATTTACACATGTACTGAAATGGGTGCTTTCCTCCTTTTCCCCTTTCATCGATTGGACAGCTGTTATGTGCGAAGGCGCGCTATGAATGTACAACGATCAGGCCCGGGCTCCTCTGAGAGACGGTGTCTGTATTAGAATATCAATCACAGTGAACTCTATGGCAGCAGCACATGCACTGTCTACAGGGAATGTTGTGTGAGTACATTAGCTCAGAGGCTTAAGTTCATTCTGGATCCCTAGTGTAGATGAGCATTGATTGATCGTTCATGGTAACGACCCAACAATTAATTATTCTTAAGTAGTATATGGCCGTCTTACTGTGATACACGTGCCAGATGAAGAGGGGATGCAATGCTGTGAGGAATTCCTAGTACAGTGAGTAGGGAGGCGGACATATTTCCTGAGGCAGGAAGCAAGGGAGGCTACAGAACAAGGTTTTTTAGGTTGAAGGTTTGTGTTTGTTGAGTCCAAGGCTAAGGACTAGTCTTACTTGTACTACAAAATCAAATATGATCTACAGAGCACAAATTGTCCCCAGGCAGCTTGTTCGCCCGACAAGCTTCACATTATGTTTTCTATACTTCTAAATCTTTTCATTTGATCCAAGGACAATGTTGGTTGAAACTGACATGTTTTTTTCTGCTTAGCTGCCTAGGGTTTCACACATGCTCAGTTGCGACGCACTGCAGTGTTGTTTACAGGAGGGTAGAGGTAGAGTCTCTGAGGTATTCAGTCTCCAGATGGATTCTGATTTGATAGAGGCAGAAATTAGAAATCTGATTAAATCCCAGAGGTTCTAATAGTTTTGATCACAAACATGTCCATGAAAATGTATCTTCATTTATCTTGTTGACTGCCAAGTCTGTGATTGAAAGTAAATGGTCTAACAGTTACGACTGGACGACTGTGTGATAACGCTCTCGGTAGCCGATGTGAGCAAGACCTTTAAACAGGTCAACATTCACAAAGCAGCGGGGCCAGACGGATTATCAGGACTTGTACTCAAAGCATGCACGGACATGAGGTCTGGGCTTTGACTAGGCCATTCCAAGACATGTAAATGTTTCCCCTTAATCCAATCGAGTGTTGCTTTAGCAGTATGCTTAGGGTCATTATCCTGCAGGAAGGTGAACCTCCGTCCCAGTTTCAAATCTTTGGAAGACTGAAACAGGTTTCCCTCAAGAATTTCCCTGTATTTAGCGCCATCCATCATTCCTTCAATTCTGACCAGTTTCCCAGTCCCTGCTGATGACAAAATCCCCAAAGCATGATGCTGCCACCATCATGCTTCACTGTTGTTCTCGGGGTGATGAGAGGTGTTGGGTTTGCGCCAGACATAGTGTTTTCCTTGATGGCCAAACAGTTGACTAGAGTACCTTCTTCTGTATGTTTGGGGAGTCTCCCACATGCCTTTTGGCGAACACCAAATGTGTTTGCTTTTTTTTTTTCTTTAAGCAAGGGCTTTTTTTCTGGACACCCTTGTGTAAAGCCCAGCTCTGTGGAGTGTATAGCTTAAAGTGGTCCTATGCACAGTTACTTTGCAGCTCCCTCAGGGTTATCTTTGGTCTCTTTGTTGCCTCTCTGATTAATTCCCTCCTTGCCTGGTCTGTGAGTTTTCATGGGCGGCCCTCTCTTGGCAGGTTTGTTGTGGTGCCCTATTCTTTCCATTTTTTAATAACTGATTTAATGGTGCTGTGTGGGATGTTCAAAGTTTCAGATATTTTTTTATAACCCAACCCTGATCTGTTCTTCTCCACAACTCTGTCCCTGACCTGTTTGAAGAGCTCCTTGGTTTTCATGGTGCACCTTGCTTAGTGGTGTTGCAGACTCTGGGGCCTTTCAGAACAGGTGTATATATGCTGAGATCATGTGACAGATCATGTGACACTTAGATTGCACACAGGTGGACTTTAGTTAACTAATTATGTGACTTCTGAAGGTAATTGGTTGCACCAGATCTTATTTAGGGGCTTCATAGCAAAGGGGAAGAAAACATATACACGAACAACTTTTCCGGTTTTTTTTTCTTGTAATTTTTTGAAACAAGTTATTTTTTTCATTTCACTTCACCAATTTGGACTATTTTGTGTATATCCATTACATGAAATCCAAATTAAAATCCATTTAAATTACAGGTTGTAATGCAACAAAATAGGAAAAACGATAAGGGGGATGAATACTAGGCACTGTAGTCAAGGATCATATCCCCTCCACCTTAACGGCTACCCTAGACCTGCTTCAGTTTGCATACCGCCCCAACAGGTCCACAGACGACTCAATCGTCACCACACTACACACTGCCCTATCCCATCTGGACAAAAGGAATACCTATGTAAGAATGCTGTTCATTGACTACAGCTCAGCATTCAACACCATAGTACCCTCCAAGCTCATCATCAAGCTGGAGGCCCTGGGTCTCAACCTCGCCCTGTGTAATTGGGTCCTGGACTTTCTGACGGGCCGCCCCCAGGTGGTGAAAGTAGGAAACAACATCTCCACTTCGCTGACCCTCAACACTGGGGCCCCACACGGGTGCGTGCTCAGCCCCCTCCTGTACTCCCTGTTCACCAACGACTGCGTGGCCATGCACGCCTCCAACTCAATCATCCAGCTAGCAGACAACACTTCAGTAGTGGGCTTGATTACCAACAACAACGAGACAGCCTACAGGGAGGAGGTGAGGGCACTTGGAGTGTGGTGTCAGGAAAATAACCTCTCTCTCAACATCAACAAAACAAAGGAGATGATCATGGACTTCAGGAAACAGCAGAGGGAGCACCCCCCTATCCACATCAAAGGGACAGCAGTGGAGAAGGTTGAAGGTTTTAAGTTTCTCGGCGTACACATCACAGACAAACTGAAATGCTCCACCCACACAGACAGTGTGGTGAAAAAAGTGCAACAGCGCCTCTTCAACCTCAGGAGGCTGAAGAAATGTGGCTTGTCACCCAAAACCCTGACAAACTTTTACAAATGCACAATCAAGAGCATCCTGTCAGGCTGTATCATAGCCTGGTATGGCAACTGCACCGCCCTCAACTGCAAGGCTCTCCAGAGGGTGGTGCGGTCTGCACAATGCAGCACCGGGGGCAAACTACTTGCCCTCCATGACACCTACAGCACCCGATGTCACAGGAAGGCCACAAAGATCATCAAGGACATCAACCACCTGAGCCACTGCCTGTTCACACAGCTACCATCCAGAAGGCGAGGTCAGTACAGGTGCATTAAAGCTGGGACCGAGAGACTGAAAAACAGCTTCTATCTCAAGGCCATCAGACTGCTAAACACCAATCGCTAACTCAGAGAGGCTGCTGCCTACATTGAGACCCAATCACTGGCCACTCTAATAAATGGATCACTAGTCACTTTATACAATGCACTCTAAGTAATGCCACTTTAATAATGTTTACACATCTTACATTACTCATATCACATGTATATACTATACTGTATGTTATACCATCTATTGCACCTGGCCTATGTCGCTCGGCCATCGCTCATCCATATACTTACACGTACATATTCTCATTCACCCCTTTATATTTGTGTGTATTTGGTAGTTGTTTCGCTACACTCGCATTAAAATCGGCTAACCATGTGTATGTGACAAATAAAATTTGATTTGTTGTGTGTAATGGTATATTGACAAATCAACAGGACCATCTTCACCTCGCTCTGAAAGTCATCCTCTCTGCCCAGTAGTACTCACACACAAACCAACGGCCACACACACACACACACCCACTCCGCCATTCACACTCTCTGCTGGACGTCAAATCTTGGGTTTACTGAGGGGATTGGGCCCGTGGCGATGTGTGACACCTGTCAGAGAAACCCCCCTCTGTGACAGTAGGATGTGACTGCGTGGCCCAAACCGGGCCATGATGCCTCAAACAAATCCTCCCACATCCCAGAACAGAGAACAGATGCTGGGGCTGAGCTGGGCTCACAGGCCATGGGAGGGGACAGGGAGGGGACACAGGGACAGAGCAGAGGATAGAAGGACAGAGCCTGCACAGCTCAGTCCACACGTGCACAGCATGCCAAATTTAGCCAGGTTGAGGGGGGTGGATATAGGGATTGTGGTGGCTTGCACACAGGCGGTAGGGAGATGGGAGATGTTGGTTCTTGCATAACATACCAGAACACAGTAAACTGTGTGTATGTGTGTGTATTGCTGTTGTGATAAGAGAGGCTTGGACTTGGGGATGGCTGATGAAATAATTAACATTTTAGTAACTTAGCAGACGCTCTCACTCTGTTGTCCTAGCTTCAGGGGGATGAAAGAAGATAAAGATAACTTGTCATTTTTATCAATGTTGCATGATATATGTACAGTATTAACTGTGTGTGGGTGTGTGTTTGTTTTATTTTCAGGCTGAGGTTTGCCCCAAGTCAGCGGGGGAGACCGAGCAGAAGTGTGTGTGGTCATCGGCGGTCAACGTGAAGGATACATTTATTTATGTTACACAGCCAAACTTGGCCAGGGTGCTTGTGGTCGACATCACAGCTCAGAAGGCTGTCCAGGTAATTTCGGACCCCAAAAATGTAATAATCAACATTACTTTCATCTTTGGACAGGGTCTGCTGTGGAGTGTTATGCAGTAAACACAATAGCAAACCAAAAATATGGCATCCATATTAGGAAGTCCCTTAGATGTCAGACAGAACAACAATTGGCTACAAAGCAATGGCTGTAATGTTGTATTGTTATAAAAATGTGTTACTGTGCCTTTTTCATATATGTGCGCTTTCTCCTCACTCCAATGTGTCCATTTACATGGCATTCAAAGCATTTATAGAGGAAGCCTTGAGTCAAAAGGACCTTGAATATTTGTTTCACACTTTCAATGCAGATGTGTTTTTCTGTTGTTTTTAATATTGTTTCCAAACATCCTTGAAAAAAATTACAAAGTTGATGTGTCAGAGAGGGTTACGCTATTCACAATAACTGACAATAATGTAGCCCAAAAGCTAGCTATTCTGGTCAATGGAAGGACACAGCCTTTTTCACAAAGCTTCAGTTGACTCAATTCATTTTGATACAAATGCACTGTCCTTCATTTAGGAACTCAGTTCATTTTTTGTGATAAAGATTTGGGTTTCATTGTTTGAATGTCCTTTCCATAACCTGACCAAAATATGTGTGCCTTTTAAAAAAATCTTAAACCAGTGAAAGCTGGTGCCAGTGCACAGATAGGTACAATTGATTGTGTTACATGGGGCGGCAGGTAGCCTATTGGTTAGAGCGTTGGGCCAGTAACTGATAGGTTGCTGGATCGAATCCCTGAACTGACAAGGTAAAAAACAGTCGTTCTGCCCCTTAACAAGGCAGTTAACCCACTGTTCCCCAGTAAGCTGTCATTGTAAATAAGAATTTGTTCTTAACTGACTTGCCTAGTTAAATAAAGGCTATATTTTTTTTACATCTTTTACAACTAGTGTATATAACCTGACCATCAGTGGTGTAGTGGAGGGTAAATGCGCATAAAGGACGTTTACATAACTTTTTTATCTAGCATAAGTGTTTACACACCTATTGTGGAAAAATGCATTGAAAATATAGGGAATGTTACTTTATTCAGTTTAAACGTCAATCAACGTTTACCCACCTATTGTTTTACCTCTACATCATTGCTGACCATGACACCCCCCCCCCCCCCCCCCCCTAAAAAAAAGGGCAGCCTATCATTGCATGGGAATGGTTATGATGAACGAAAAGGATCCAATGTTCTCACAATAGGAGGGTGCCTTAAGCAGGTTGGGTACGTTCCGGCTTAAAAAAGGTGTGTGTGTCTCAGAGTAAAAGGACACTGCAAGGGGGCCAGAAAGTGCCCAATTTCTGCTGCAGAAGACTCCCCAGGGCCCACAGGTAGTCAGGTTGTTGCGACCGTCTCAGGCTCATTATTGGGTTACTTGGAGGTTTGACTTCATTACTTTAGATGAGCTAATGCTAATTAGCCACCTGATCATCGCTCAGCTCTACCAAGGAAAGAAAAATGGCGTTGTCTCCGTTTGTTACTCACTTTCTCTTTTCACTTTGAAAATGTAGTTGTACTTTAAATTGACTGGCTAGGTGTAGCTTTAAATTAACTTACTAGGCGTAGCTTTAAATTAACTTACGAGGTGTAGCTTTAAATTAACTTACGAGGTGTAGCTTTAAATTGACTGGCTAGGTGTAGCTTTAAATTAACTTACGAGGTGTAGCTTTAAATTAACTTACGAGGTGTAGCTTTAAATTAACTTATGAGGTGTAGCTTTAAATTGACTGGCTAGGTGTAGCTTTAAATTAAGCTACTATGTGTAGCTTTAAATTGACTGGATAGGTGTAGCTTTAAATTGACTGGCTAGGTGTATCTTTGAATAGTGTGGTGAGAAATGTCCTACATAGTTGGTACCACTGTATTGTATGCATTAAACATAAACTTTATAAAGTTATAAAGTACTTATTTCAATAAAAAAAATCAGCATACTTTATTTATTCTGTATAACTCATAGCATAGCCACTATCACAGACACAGAGTAGGTACAAGTGACTATGGATGCAGTAACACTCCTCCAGAGGCAGGAGGGGAAGAGAACAACAACATTCTGTGCACACCTGTTCCCTCTGATGACTACACCCTCAGAGATTAGCTAGGACTCAACACATCTCTCTCATATCTCCTCGTATGATAAATCCCGTCACGACGTGTTTACTCTCACTGAAATACCATACACTTTACCATGAAGCAGCCAGTTAAAATGCTCCGTTACGATTTCATAGTAGACAAAACTTGACATTACGGGAAGGACAAAAATACCATTGTGATTGTTTTGGCGTCTGCTCTAATTTCCTAAAAAGAACGACAATTATAGCTTTCTGCACCAAACTAGCGTTGTGTTGTTTTTCTCTCTGTTCTCATCGTGTGTTGGCTACTGTCAATCTTCACCCGAGTGGACGTAATGCATGGGAGCCACTCGGCTGTCACAGACATGTCTCATCCGTCGGAGCAGACTGGAACACATCATAGCCAGGTGTCAAGGAATTTATACGGATTGAAAGCAATTTCTATGTTGTTGTAGAGCAATTGCCTCTGTTACCGCTCGATTTGAAATGCTGCTCCACCTCCAAACACCTCATACATAAAAAAGGCGAGCCTCCCTTCTGTCTTGTTAAAAAGGAAAACTTGATTCTTCCTGTCAAATCCAATGCATTAGCAAGTGAGGAAAGTTTTGATATGGGCTGTGCTGACCGTCAAATATATATCTGTTCAAAAACGGTGTTGAATTGTCCTGAGTTGCTCTTAAGTGCAGTCATGGCTTCAAGTAGTTGTGCTTGTACCAAGCTGTGCTTGATTGAGCTTGCCTGGTGTAAAATTCCCAAACGTCCACCTGGCATGCCAGGAAATCTAAAGCGTGATGAGACTGATTAAGAGCTGTGCTATATGAGGTTTATTCTTGTGTGTGCTTTCAGACGGTGAGCACTGACCCTTACCCAGTGAAGCTGCACTATGACAAATCCCACGACCAGGTGTGGGTCCTCAGCTGGGGAGACATGGAGAGGAACTTCCCCACTCTGCAGGTAACTGTTTGATATCACACCAAAATACAATACATAGAGGAGTGTTGTGTTGGTTTTGATACTTTCTTGATACTAAAGTGAGCCTATATACACTGCGTGCACAATTATTAGGCAAATTGTATTCCTCGGGATTAATTTTATTATTGAACAAACACAATGCTCTCAGTCAATCCAAAATGTTATTGAACCTCAAACCTGAATGTTTAACACAGGAAAAGTGAGTTTTGTCTTTCTCAGGGAAATATATGTGTGCACAATTATTTGGCACCTATTAGTGTGCAGAATTGTTAGGCAACTAAATTACAAAAATAATTTCTCTCAACTCACTTGTTTATTCAAAATTTTTAGAGTAAGTGTAACAGATAAGTAACACAAAATGACAATTATATAAAATCTTTGGCCTTTCAATAATATTCAGTGACCAATATAGCCACCCTTATCTTCAATAACTGCCATGAGCCTTCCATCCATGGAGTCTGTCAGTTTCTTGATCTGTTCACGATCAATTTTCACTGAAGCAGCAACCACAGCCTCCCAAATGCTGTTCAAAAAGGTGTATTGTCTTCCAACACTGTAAATCTCACGTTTGAGAAGGGCCCACAAGTTCTCAATAGGATTTAAGTCAGGTGAGGAAGGGGGCCAGGTCATTATTCAGGCATCTTTGAGGCCCTTGCTGGCTAGCCAAGCAGTGGAGTACTTGGATGCATGTGATGGAGCATTGTCCTGCAATAAGATCATGGCCTTCTAGAATGCTGAGGACTTCTTCCTGTACCACTGTTTGATGAAAGAATCTTCCAGAAACTGGCAGTAGGTTTGGGAGTTGAGTTTCAGTCCATCTTCAACCCGAAAAGGTCCAACTACCTCATCCTCAATGATAGCAGCCCATACCAGTACCATTCCTTCACCTTGCTGGCACATGACTCAAAGTGGTGCCCTGTGTCCATTACTGATCCAGCCACGGGCCCATCCATTTGGTCCATCAAGAGTCACTTTCATTTCATCTGTCCATAAAATCTGTCTTCATGTATTTCTTTGCCCAATCTTGACGCTTCAACTTGTGAATCTTATTCAGTGGTGGTCTTGTTTCAGTCTTCTTGACCTTAGCCATGTCTCTGAGCACATGACACCTTGTACTTCTGAACACTCCAGGTAGGTTGCAGTTCTGGAATACGGTGGCACTGGAGGATAATGGGTTCCTGGTAGTTTGCTGTTTAATTCTTCTCAAGTCTTTTGCAGTTAATTTGCGCCTTTTCTTCCGCATGCGTTTTTTGCGCCCCAGTTGACTATTCGCAGCAAAACGTTTGAATGTCCGGTGGTCACACCTCAATAGTTTAGCTATTTAAAGAGTGTTGCATCTGTCTGAAAGGCATTTTACATTTTTGGTTTTTCAGTGTCAGTTACATTTCTTTTTTGGCCCATTTTACCTGAGGTAATGAGGCTGCCTAATAATTATGCACACCTTGATATAAGGTGTTATTCACTTTCGCCACACCCTCCCTTTTTATATGGTTTGGAGTTTGAAAATGTGAATAGAAACAATGATAAGATCAGAATACTCACTTGCCTAATAATTGTGCACGCAGTGTATGTCAAATACTATAATGTTTAGTGTAACTCACTGTTTATTGACAATACATATACAGTATATGTTATGAGAGGGTGTCAAATCATTGTGATGTGCCTTACAATTGATGTGCCTTCTAATAATTACTATTCTTCCATTGGGACACATTCTCAACTGTCAATCCAAGTTTTGTCAACAACCCTTTCCCAGATGGCACAGTTCCAGGTGGCATTTTCTGTTTGCAGCTCAATACAAGTTATTAGCCAGCACTGCTGCTGGGTTGTTAGGAGGTGCCAGTCTCTCTAGTGCATTGAGGCATAATTAAGACCAGCCTGCCTGCGCGCGCGCACACACACACACACACACACACACACACACACACACACACACACACACACACACACACACACACACACACACACACACACACACACACACCCACACACACACACACACACACACACACGGGGCCTCTCCTACCAGTGTGAGTTTGTGTCAGAGGCGATACAGGAGGCAAACACAGTGAATAATTCATGTGGCTCATGTTAAATATCCCCCCCTCTTCTCCTCCGTTCCCCTCCCATCCCTCTCTCCCGGTGTGGTGCTAGGTGATCAATCAGGCCAGCGGGAGTGTGTCCCACCATACCGTCCACACCCAGCCAGTCGGCAGACGCTTTGATAGGGTGGATGATTTCTTCATTCCTGCCGCTAGCCTCATCATTAATCACATCAGGTATGTCAGTGTCGGTGTGTGTGTGTGTGTGAGTGAGAGTCAGTGTGTGTGTGCATGTGTGTGTGCATGTGTGTGTGGGTGTGTGTGTGCGAGAGTGTCGGTGTTTGAGAGTGAATCTAAAGACAGTCGTTTAACTCCAGAGCATCACCCCCTCCCCCCTCTCGCCTCGGATCAGCGCCCCCCCCCCCCCCACCGCCTTCAGAAAAGCGGGTGCGGCGCATTCACTGAACCACCACTTGTGAGCAACAAAGAGTCGACATATGCAGAGCAGATTGATTTGGACCATGCACTTTTGACGGACACTCATCGAGACTCAGTCACAAGCTGCTGACACACCGAAGCTTAACTTGATACAGAAGGCTGGCACATTACCAAGTTGGAGAGGTGGAGGAAGCCAAGTGCCAAGCAGGAGGGATTTAACGACAGTCTCCCGGCGAGTTGCGTTCACTAGCCCTAGTTGTAATTAGGTCCACCAAGATCTGCCTGAAAGGGTTGCTAAAAAACACGGAAAAGTCATCCGAATTTACAGTTGAAGTCGGAAGTTTACATACACCTTAGCCAAATACATTTCAACTCAGTTTATCACAATTCCTGACATTTAATCCTAGGAAACATTCCCTGTCTTAGGTCAGTTAGGATCACCACTTTATTTTAAGAATGTGAAATGTCAGAATAATAGTAGAAAGAATGATTTATTTCAGATGTTATTTCTTTCATCACATTCCCAGTGGGTCAGAAGTTTACATACACTCAATTAGTATTTAGTAGCATTGCCTTTAAATTGTTTAACTTAGGTCAAACGTTTCGGGCAGCCTTCCACAAGCTTCCCACAATAAGTTGGGTGAATTTTGGCCCATTCCTCCTGACAGAGCTGGTGTAACAGTCAGGTTTGTAGGCCTCCTTGCTCACACACTTTTTCAGTTCTGCTGACAAATTTTCTATAGGATTGAGGTCAGGGCTTTGTGATGGCCTCTCCAATACCTTGACTTTGTTGTCCTTAAGCCATTTTGCCACAACTTTGGAAGTATGCTTGGGGTCATTGTCCATTTTGAAGACCCATTTGCGACCAAGCTTTAACTTCCTGACTGATGTCTTGAGATGTTGCTTCAATATATCCAAATAATTTTACTTCCTCATGATGCCATCTATTTTGTGAAGTGCAGCATTTTGGTTTCATCAGACCAGAGGACATTTCTCCAAAAAGTACGATCTTTGTCCCCATCTGCAGTTGCAAACCATAGTCTGGCTTTTTTATAGCGGTTTTGGAGCAGTGGCTTCTTCCTTGTTGAGCAGCCTTTCAGGTTATATCGGTATAGGACTTGTTTTACTGTGGATATAGATACTTTTGTACCTGTTTCCTCCAGCATCTTCACAAGGTCCTTTGCTGTTGTTCTGGGATTGATTTGCACTTTTCGCACCAAAGTATGTTCATCCCTAGGAAACAGAACGCGTCGTCTTCTTGAGCGGTATGACGGCTGCGTGGTCCCATGGTGTTTATACTTGCCTACTATTGTTTGTACAGATGAACGAGGCACCTTCAGGTGTTTGGAAATTCCTCCCAAGGATGAACCAGACTTGTGGAGGACCACCATTTTTTTCTGAGGTTTTGACTGATTTCTTTAGATTTTCCCATGATGTCAAGCAAAGAGGCACTGAGTTTGAAGGTAGGCCTTGAAATACATCCACAGGTACACCTCCAATTGACTCAAATTATGTCAATTAGCCTATCAGAAGCTTCTAAAGCCATGACATCATTTTATGGAATTTTCCAAGCTGTTTAAAGGCACAGTCAACTTAGTGTATGTAAACTTCTGACCCACTGGAATTGTGATACAGTGAATGATAAGTGAAATAATCTGTCTGAAAACAATTGTTGGAAAAATTACTTGTGTCATTGCCAAATTAGATGTCCTAACCGACTTGCTAAAACTATAGTTTGTTAACAAGAAATTTGTGGAGTGGTTGAAAAACTAGTTTTAATGACTCCAACCTAACTTCCGACTTCAACTGTATGTTCAGAAAGACAAACATCATGGTCTCTTAGATGTAGACGTTTCTGAAAAGAAACAAAAATACATGTTTTATTAAACCTAATTTTGATCCCAGCTGTATATTTTTGATGTGTCTCAGAGGTGGATTATTCCAATCCAGACATTACAGTACGTGGCCTAATATCTGTGCATAAGGGAAATTCCACGGTAACAGAGTAATGCTGAGACTCAGATTTTTCACTTTCAAATGTATGTCAAACAAAAACCAATGATTGCAAAGTAAACCATACTTGAAGAGCAGTGCAGATGCAAAGTTTGGTAACAGAATGATGGTTTGTGCTGTTGGTATCATCAATTTGTTAGCAAAATTTGCATTTGCACTGTTCCTCAAATAAATGTGTATCCTTATGCATAGAGTTGATTTGTTTAACTTTGTAATCATTTGTTTTTCTTTGGCATAAATTTTAAAGTGAGTCTGAGTCGCAGCATCACTCTGTTACGGTGTAATTGCCCATTACATATTTCGGTTTGGATACATTCCTATAGGCCTAACTATGTTGACCTTTTATGTCCCAGTATTAGCTAGTTCTTGCTCATTCATGATGCCATGCTAATAAGAAATAATGACTATCCCGAGTACTTGCTAGATTAAAAAGCTTTTATTTATTTTTTGTGAAAGCTCTGGTGTCTCCACAAGCAAAAGTTTTACTTAGTGAACTCCCTTGATCTCTCCTTTAACGTGAAATGCAGCATTAACTAGGCTTGGGGTGTATACCTTAAGTACCGTATACCGGGGTATTTGGAAATATCTATTTGATGGTTCTCAATACCGTCATTACCGTTGAACTATTTATTATACTTTTTTTATATAAATGTGAATATTTGTAGCTACTTTTTAAGTAAATACCTGCAGTCAACTTGTGCAATACGTTAGGAGATAAAGCAGATTTGGTTCTTCATGTCACCTGTCACATCATTTTTCATTATGAAGCTTAGCGGTAGTTCCCAGGTACGTTTGTTTACAAGCACACAACGCCGAGAGACCGGAGCCTTGTGAGTCACTCACTGTTGTGCAGCACACGCCAAGTGATCTTGCTAGTTACAGTATGGATTTCACAACTAGCACACGTTAGTGAATGCTAACCTCCCCTGTTATTGTAATGGTGAGAGGTTAGCATGTCTTGGGGGTATGATATTTGTGCGTCTGTAACTTTCTCACTCATCATTATCCACGATTCATTCAGGAATATCCATAATCATGGTAGCATGCACATTAATGTAGAAATGTTTAGAAACATATTATATTCTTATTCACAAAAAAAGTGACAAAAAAATGACACACTATATTATTTGTCATTCATTTCTATTGGGCACAAAATAATCTGAAACACAACCATAACAAACAGAAAATGCATCCAACAAGTTTGTAGAGTCACAAGCTTGATGTAGTCAATTCGTGCTAGGAATATGGGACCGAATCCTAAACTTTTGACTACTTTCAGACACTTATACAGTATAGTCAAATTTGGACTCATCAGACCAAAGGACAGATTCCCGCCGGTCTAATGTCCATTGCTCGTGTTTCTTGGCCCAAGCTAGTATATTCTTCTTATTGGTGTCCTTTAGTCGTGGTTTCTTTGCAGCAATTCGACCATGAAGGCCTGATTCACACAGAATCCTCTGAACAGTTGATGTTGAGATGTGTCTGTTACTTGAACTCTGTGAAGCATTTATTTGGGATGCAATTTCTGAGGCTGGTATCTCTAATGAACTTATCCTCTGCAGCAGATGTAACTCTGGGTCTTCCTTTCCTGTGACGGTCCTCATGAGAGCCAGTTTCATCATAGCGCTTCATGGTTTTTGCGACTGCACTTGAAGAAACATTCAAAGTTCTTGACATTTTCCGGATTGACTGACCTTCATGTCTTAAAGTAATGATGGACTTTCATTTCTCTTTGCTTATTTGAGCTGTTCTTGCAATAATATGGACTTGGTATTTGACCAAATAGGGCTATCTTCTGTATACCACCCTTACCTTGTCACAACACAACTGATTGGCTACAACACATTAAAAAGGAAAGAAGTTCCACAAATGAACTTTTAACAAGGCACACCTGTTAATTGAAGTGCATTCCAGGTGACTACCTCATGAAGCTGGTTGAGAGAATGCTAAGAGTGTGCAATGCTGTCATCAAGGCAAAGGGTGGATACTTTGAAGAATCTCGAATATAAAAAAAGTTTGGTTACTACATGATTCCATTTGTGTTATTTCATAGTTTTGATGTCTTCACTATTATTCTACAATGTAGAAAATAGTCAAAATAAAGAAAAACCCTCAAATAGTAGGTGTATCCAAACTTTTGACTGGTACTGTAAGTGAATTTGTCCCAATAATTTTGGTCCCCTAAAATGGGGGGACTGTGCAAAAACTGCTGTAATTTCTAAACTGTTCACCAGCTATTGATAAAAATACCACAAATGAAAGCTGACAGTCATGACCTCACAGTCATTGTATAATTTCAAGCCAATACCGTGTCACTGTCCCAATACTTTTGGAGGTCACTGTATACAAACACTCACTCAAACACACTACACTGACACTTTCACACCAAACCCACACACATTCACAAAAACACATTGCCCTATGTGCACTAGATTGAACAAGATTGAACTTCCCAAGGTGTGATAGGTAGGCGGACTCTCACCCTTTAGGTCCAATGGAATGCACAAACCCTGCCCACTTTGGACAGATTAAACTCAATCAAGCACACCTACTGATAGCCTTTCATGCTAAATAACTCCATTAGCCTCAGCCAAGATCGATCCATTGTGGGTGTGCCCAACAACTCCCCCAAACCAATATGCAGTCAGTGTACCTCATAGCACAAAACAGGAGTCCAGGGCACTAAACATCACAATATACAAAGGCTTTGAAGGCTTTTAGATTTGCCAGGCAAAACCATCTGGGGAGTTGTGAATTGATGCCAAGGATATGGTGTTGTGCATAAGGATTTTTTAAATACCTTATCCCTTGGAAACGTCTGATAACGCGGCTTACAAGAGCCACTTGATTGTGATCTTAGGGCACATAGAGTCTCTAGTCAATGTTTTTGCCGACTCTATAATTGAGGTCTTGGACTTCAATTCCGTTCCAATCTTTTGTGCTGTTGTGTCTACTTCGCTTGGTGGTGAGCCGACAGGGTTGAAAGTTTTGTTGGCTGTATTGTATCTCATGTTTTTACGTTTAGGTCTGTGAATGGACAATGGCCAGTAAGAGTCTGTCGGTAGACATTGCAGTGTTCATATGCATGATTAAATATACATGATTTAACATACATTATTAAATATACATTATTTAATATACATACATTTTCATATTGGAGGATGGTTAGAAATAAGGACATTATTAACCCATACATAACACATTCATACCTATACATGACATATCCCCCCCCCCCCCCCCCCCCTTAAAAGATTTAGATGCCCTATTGTAAAGTGGTTGTTCCACTGGATATCATAAGGTGAATGCACCATTTTGTAAGTCGCTCTGGATAAGAGCGTCTGCTAAATGACTTAAATGTAAATGTAAATGTATATTCATAACCCATACATGGCACATTCATAACCCTTACATAATCAATTCATAAGCAGTGCATAATACTTTTTTACATGCTTATCAAATAAATAAAAAAGTCACATGCGCCAAATATAACAGGTGTAGACCTTAATGTGAAATGCTTACTTACAAAGCCCTTAACCAACAATGCAGTTCAAGAAATAGAGTTAAGAAAATATTGACTAAATAAACTGAAGTAAAACAATGTAATGTAACACAATAAAAGAATAATAACAAGGCTATATACAGGGGGTATCGGAGGTAATTTGTACATGTAGGTAGGGGTTATGGGACTATGCATAGATAATACATGCTCCCTCACGACGCCAGGACAGCGGAGTCAATCACCACCTTCCGGAGACACCTGAAACCCCACCTCTTTAAGGAATACCTAGGATAGGATAAAGTAATCCTTCTAACCCCCCCTTAAAAGATTTAGATGCACTATTGTAAAGTGGTTGTTCCACTGGATATCATAAGGTGAATGCACCAATTTGTAAGTCGCTCTGGTTAAGAGCGTCTGCTAAATGACTTAAATGTAATGTAAATGTAATAATAAACAGCGAGTAGCAGCAGTGTAAAAACAAAGGGGGGGGGGGTGTTAATTGAAATAGTCTGTGTGGCCCTTTTGATTAATTGTTCAGCAGTCTTATGGCTTGGGATTAGAAGGTGTTAAGGAGCCTTTTGGACCTAGAGTTGGCGCTCCGGTACCGCTTGCTGTGCGGTAGCAGAGAGAACAGTCTATGACTTGGGTGACTGGAGTTTTTAACTATTTTTTGGGCCTTACTCTGACACTGCCTAGTATATACACTACTATTCAAAAGTTTGGGGTCACTTAGAAATGTCCTTGTTTTTGAAAGAAAAGCCAATTTTTGTCCATTAAAATAACCTAAAAAAATATCAGAAATACATTGTAGACATTGTTAATGTTGTAAATGACTATTGCAGCTGGAAATGGCTGATTTTCTGGGGAATATCTACATAGCATTACAGAGACCCATTATCAGCAACCATCACTCCTGTGTTCCAATGGCACATGGTAGCATGCACATTAATGTAGAAATGTTTAGAAACATATTATATTCTTATTTACAAAAAAAGTGACAAAATAATTACACAATATATTACACTGCTCAAAAAAATAAAGGGAACACTTAAACAACACAATGTAACTCCAAGTCAATCACACTTCTGTGAAATCAAACTGTCCACTTAGGAAGCAACACTGATTGACAATACATTTCACATGCTGTTGTGCAAATGGAATAGACAACAGGTGGAAATTATAGGCAATTAGCAAGACACCCCCAATAAAGGAGTGGTTCTGCAGGTGGTGACCACAGACCATTTCTCAGTTCCTATGCTTCCTGGCTGATGTTTTGGTCACTTTTGAATGCTGACGGTGCTTTCACTCTAGTGGTAGCATGAGACGGAGTCTACAACCCACACAAGTGGCTCAGGTAGTGCAGCTCATCCAGGATGGCACATCAATGTGAGCTGTGGCAAGAAGATTTGCTGTGTCTGTCAGCATAGTGTCCAGAGCATGGAGGCGCTACCAGGAGACAGGCCAGTACATCAGGAGACGTGGAAAAGGCCGTAGGAGGGCAACAACCCAGCAGCAGGACCGCTACCTCCGCCTTTGTGCAAGGAGGAGCAGGAGGAGCACTGCCAGAGCCCTGCAAAATGACATCCAGCAGGCCACAAATGTGCATGTGTCTGCTCAAACGGTCAGAAACAGACTCCATGAGGGTGGTATGAGGGCCCGACGTCCACAGGTGGGGGTTGTGTTTACAGCCCAACACCGTGCAGGACGTTTGGCATTTGCCAGAGAAGACCAAGATTGGCAAATTCGCCACTGGCGCCCTGTGCTCTTCTCAGATGAAAGCAGGTTCACATTGAGCACATGTGACAGAGTCTGGAGATGCCGTGGAGAACGTTCTGCTGCCTGCAACATCCTCCAGCATGACCAGTTTGGCGGTGGGTCAGTCATGGTGTCGGGTGGCATTTCTTTGGGGGGCCGCACAGCCCTCCATGTGCTCGCCAGAGGTAGCCTGACTGCCATTAGGTACCGAGATGAGATCCTCAGACCCCTTGTGAGACCATATGCTGGTGCGGTTGGCCCTGGGTTCCTCCTAATGCAAGACAATGCTAGACCTCATGTGACTGGAGTGTGTCAGCAGTTCCTGCAAGAGGAAGGCATTGATGCTATGGACTGGCCCGCCCGTTCCCCAGACCTGAATCCAATTGAGCACATCTGGGACATCATGTCTCGCTCCATCCACCAACGCCACGTTGCACCACAGACTGTCCAGGAGTTGGCGGATGCTTTAGTCCAGGTCTGGGAGGAGATCCCTCAGGAGACCATCCACCACCTTATCAGGAGCATGCCCAGGCGTTGTAGGGAGGTCATACAGGCACGTGGAGGCCACACACACTACTGAGCCTCATTTTGACTTGTTTTAAGGACATTACATCAAAGTTGGATCAGCCTGTTGTGTGGTTTTCCACTTTAATTTTGAGTGTGACTCCAAATCCAGACCTCCATGGGTTGATAAATTGGATTTCCATTGATTATTTTTGTGTGCTTTTGTTGTCAGCACATTCAACTATGTAAAGAAAAAAGTATTTAATAAGATTATTTCATTCATTCAGATCTAGGATGTGTTATTTTAGTGTTCCCTTTATTTTTTGGAGCAGTGTATTTGTCATTCATTTCTATTGGGCACAAAATAATCTGAAACACAACCATAACAAACAGAAAATGCATCCAACAAGTTTGTAGAGTCACAAGCTTGATGTAGTCAATTCGTGCTAGGAATATGGGACCGAATCCTAAACTTTTGACTACTTTCAGACACTTATACAGTTTAGTCAAATTTGGACTCATCAGACCAAAGGACAGATTCCCGCCGGTCTAATGTCCATTGCTCGTGTTTCTTGGCCCAAGTTAGTATATTCTTCTTATTGGTGTCCTTTAGTCATGGTTTCTTTGCAACAATTTGACCATGAAGGCCTGATTCACACAGACTCCTCTGAACAGTTGATGTTGAGATGTGTCTGTTACTTGAATTCTGTGAAGCATTTATTTGAGCTGCAATTTCTGAGGCTGGTAGCTCTAATGAACTTATCCTCTGCAGCAGGCTAATTTATCATGAGAAAACCCTTTTGCAATTATGTTAGCACAGCTGAAATCTGTGTGCTAATTAAAGAAGCAATAAAACTGGCCTTCTTTAGACTAGTTGAGTATCTGGAGCATGAGCATTTGTGGGTTTGATTACAGGCTCAAAATGACCAGAAACAAATAACTTCTGAAACTCGTCAGTCTATTCTTGTTCTGAGAAATGAAGGCTTTTCCATGCGAGAAATTGCCAACAAACTGAAGATCTCATACAACGCTGAGTACTACTCCCTTCACAGAACAGCGCAAACTGGCTCTAACCAGAATAGAAAGGGGAGTGGTAGGCCCCAGTGCACAACTGAGGAAGAGGACAAGTACATTAGAGTGTCTAGTTTGAGAAACAGACGCCTCACAAGTCCTCAACTGGCAGCTTCATTAAAT
The DNA here is from genome assembly GCF_965601325.2 of Salmo salar. NCBI lineage: Eukaryota > Metazoa > Chordata > Actinopteri > Salmoniformes > Salmonidae > Salmo > Salmo salar. The sequence goes on from NC_138295.1 coordinate 27,095,386, forward strand.
AGTACCCACAAAACACCAGTTTCAACATCAACAGTGAAGAGGCGACTCTGGGATGCTGGCCTTCTAGGCAGAGTTGCAAAGAAAAAGCCATATCTCAGACTGGCCAATAAAATAAAAGATTAAGATGGGCAAAAGAACACAGACACTGGACAGAGTAATCGCCTCCGCGATTCTTTTGGAGCTCACATTCATTAAAATAACTGACTAAACTTCACTCCAGTCTGCTAGTAAGCAAACTCTTTAATGTGATATTCTTCCATAGCAGGTATACATCTTGCACTGCCTTACTTTTGATCAATTTGATATTAATTGAACAGTAAGCCTAATGGAAATAGCAACAAGATTAGTAGCCATGTTTTTTGGTCGTCTCGCCCATTAGCGACAACAACTTTAATTTCCTCTGTTTATGAATGGAGTTCCAATGAACAAAAAAGCAAACTATTGCAAACTATTATAAAGTATGCAATCAAAAGTACAACAAAGTATACAGCTCATAACTCAACACACAAGTGTTACTTTTCACATAATTTCACAGTATTTGGAAAAATCTGCATAGTGTACCCATGGGAGGCATGCTGATAACTAAACAACAAAAACAGCTGGCAATTTGAATTTTGCTCAATGTGTTGATATATGATATGGGTTTACAAGCAAAGCCAGCCCAAATGTCACTTTTACTGTTCATAGAGAAAGTAAACAAGCCCATTTTTATTGATTACTTTTCCTAACAAACTTTAGGACTACTTATTTTTAGACAAAATAAAGCTGAAGGCAAAATTGTCATATTGACCTTCATATATCAAGCACTCTGTTTTATACCACTGCAGATGTGTTCAATTCACTGATCTGTCCTAATTAACACATTTGTGGAGAGTAAGGACATTTATCATGGGGACTAGGGATGTCCTACAATGTACACCATACTAATGATACGTTCTCATAGCACTTAATTGTATTCATAGTTGCTTGCACTGACACAGTACTCCTTTGTCCCTACCAGGAGTCCACCAACAACTGTATTTTCCTTTCCTTTCTTCTCTTTCTCCCATTGATCAAATTATAGCAATTTTTTAATGTGTTACCTTTGAATTCACTTCGCTCCCTGTGGGTGTGATTTTATTTTTTTATTCGACAGTGCTCGCCGTGGGATAAAAAGCTCCCTGGGAAGAATTTCTGGGGATTTTGTGTTGGAAGTTAGAGAAACTCCCAAAGTACATTTTTAAAGGTTATTTATATATCAAAAGATCAAGTCCATGGCAACGCAGTCCCTCCTATCTCATTATAACCCAATGCAGCACCTAGTTCACGTGAACCATTAGTCCATTTGATGACCAAGTCCCCAGCCCTTGCTTCCCAAATGGACTATACAATCTCTGGATCAATGCTTTACTTCACAGTGCTGATAATGTGCTCCATCACTCTCTAACAGCGAATTTCTGTCCACATGAACAGACAGCGGGGGCGTTTCAAATTGCAGAAAAGAAGATGGATGATACCAAGATTGAAGTGCATGTCAGAATTAATCAGACAGCATTCAGATTTAATTGAGCCTTGTCAGCCCCGCACTTTCTCCCTCCAGACTTTAAAGAGATAATTCTAATGTGTCATTATCACTATATAATTTTTTTATGTATAATATAGCATTTTCAATGATTAATATGCACATTGAAATCTATTACTATGAAGCATAGGGCAGACAATTTCAACTCCGCATGCAGAGATTGCTCATCTGAGTCGATAAGAAAATGGCCACTGATGTGAAATGTCTAGACCGTATCCACCCCGCTCTTCTTCTCAAACCAATCTAAAGGCCTTTTCTTTGAGGAACTGAGATATTGTAGCTAAGAGATACACACACCCCTCTGTCAAATCTATTTAGTCCATTCAGAGTATAATAATAGGAGAGGTGGTGGAAATGGAAGGCCCTGTCACTGTTAAGATGTTCATGACAGCGTGAGCGGGGAAAATGTGCACCTATTCAATAGTCGTGAGGATAACAGACCTTGTACTTCTCTTGACAATCATAAATGTAATTCTACTCTCCACAATTGTAAATGTACTGTAACTGTAGTCGTGGTGAAGTTTGCATTATTTCTAATCTAGTGTGACATCAGGAAGCATGTGCAAATGGATTCAAGCCTGTAGGTATTTATTTATTAATGAATTAATGAATTATTTCATTCATTAATAAATAGGCATAAAATAAAATAACTTTTACACTTTTTTTGTGTCGACCCTCTACAGTGAGTATATTTGTTTTATGTTTGCCACAAAAACACGTGAACAAGTTTATTAACATTCAAAATGTCTTCTCTGTCTAGATTTGGAATCGTCCTCCACAGAAATGAACCGGCACTCCACAAGATCGACCTGGAGACCACGTCGTCAGTGAAGAACATCAGCCTGCGCGAGTACAACTGCATCCCCAAGTCTCTGGCTTACACCCACCTTGGCGGCTACTACTTTGTCAACTGCAGGCCTGATTCCACAGGCACCACGCAACCCCAGCTCATCGTGGACAGTGTGACGGACTCTGTGATTGGACCCAACGGGGACGTCACCGGCACCCCATATGTGTCCCCGGACGGTCACTACCTGGTCACGGTGGACGACCACGATGGCCTGATGAGGATCCAGCAGATCACGGTGCGCGGGGAGATCGGCAAGCCCTTCGACATCCACACCAACCTCCACCTGTCTGACGTGGCCTTCCAGCCGTCATTCACCGAGGTCCACCAGTACAACATCTTTGGTACTTCGGGACGCCAAACGGACTCTCTATACGTCGAGCTGAGCACAGGCAATGTGAAGATGATCAAGAGCCTAAAGGAGGCCACCAAGACTTCCGATTGGCCGTGGAGCAGTAGGAACCGCGTGATGACTGGCAGTGGACTTTTCGGACAGTACCTCATGACCCCGTCCAGGGAGTCTATCTTCATCCTGGATGGTCGTCTCAACAAGCTCAACTGCGAGATCACTGATGTCATCAAAGGCAATGTAGTGGCGTGGGTTGGCGAGTCGTAGGCCGGTCTGTGTTATTATTAAGGTAAAGTTGCACTGAATTTTGTTGCAGATATATAATTTATTGGGTGTGATGAAAAAAGTAAGACATTTTCAAAACCAGAATTGACCGTTCAAAACCGGATGTTGGGACCTTCATTCCAAAAAATAGGGAGCGATTTTTTGGTGTTGTTTGCTAGCCGTGTTGAAATCTTGGCTTTCAACTGGGTGGTTCCACATTGTCAACATCAAGTTGCTCTCCAAGATCTTCTAGAGGATCTCTGTTAAAATTAGACAAATGATCTGCATATTATACTTTTTTTGATTGCAAGTCTCACTAATTCAATTGGCTAGATGTTTTTCAATCACATCACATCAAATGGCGTTTCTCTAAAATGCGGGAGAAAATATTTCTAGATTGTCCTCCTTTGTTTCATTTACCCCCTTTCCCTCTTTTTTTCCTGTGCCTTGAAGGAAAACACTCCAAAAGAGGAATTAACCTAATTATTCCCGTTGCGGCTGCAGATTACACTTTTTTTGTCTTTGACCCTCCTTCATGGTGAGAGATGCTCCAAAAATCCATGTTTTTCAAAAAATGTTCATCCCGGACTGACGTGGAGCCCATTCTGGGCTAATTAAAACAAGCTCTTGCTGAGATCCAGTCTCATTTGAAGTGGAGACAGAGAGATTGAGTTGTCCATTATGATGTAGTGCTGCTTGGTCACCGTTGATCTCAAAGAGTCATCAACAGAGCAAATGGTTGGAATTCTATTTCGTCCAACAACCCAAGTCTCAACAACAATGTTAATAAATTGATCCATCTTAATATTTGTGGGATAAATTAATTAAAGTTTCCCACTTTGTGTCACAATGTCAGTGTGTGTATGTCAATTTGAAGAATACCCCAGGCCCAAAAGCAATCATACTATATATGATATATATTTACTTGCATATTGTCAGTCAATTTTGGCAATGTGTAACAAATATTTAATATTACAATGAAAGAAAGATACATTTGTTTAGTTGGAAGTGGGCTTTTGTGGTTGTAGAGAATAGAAGGCCTTGAGCTGTATGAGTCTAATGAGTATACAATATATAGAGAGAGACAGTAAAGAGAGAGTAGAGACAGTAGAGAGAGACCTTGGTGTATAAGCTTAAAATGCGAGTCACATTTCTTTTAAAATCTTACAAGGCAGAGCATAGTTGGATGAATCAGTTGAACCTATGAAACCTGACAAGTACGTGGCCCGTTGTGCTTAGGACACAAAATTGTTTCCTCAAAGTACACATTCTATGCATTTTCACCATAGCACTCTAACACAAACACAATGAAGAATATGTTAATCCAGTATTTTTCAATTCTAATGTTGGACCCTTGGTTGTCTTATGGACAGGCCTGTTTGAGACATTTAATACATTTTGATGTTTTGTTTTATTTGGTCAATTCAATTACAGTTCATTTAAAACATTTTCTTATCACATTTTGTTTGGTGTTGTCCCTTGATACCCATAGGACTGTACTGATTACCTCTGACTTTTCTTATTGTGTTCTTTATATAGAAGCAGAGTTGAATGAGTTCCTTAACATGGTAGGTTTCACAACTTTGAGGGCTTTGTTCATTATTTCCAGTGTATACGCACCCTCCTTTTAAAAAATGAAAAGAGCACCATGGTCATCTCGCTATAGATGAGGTAAAGGAGTCAATGGAATGCAGACTGTTCCATTGACCAGATTGGCGCACATTCAATAAATCTGATTGAACAAAGTGGATATTCGTCAGAACCGTCATGATTTATGTATTGTAACAGGCCCACAATGTGCTTACTTATGTCCGATTTTCAGGTTTAGAAGAAGAGACTGCTAAATGCTAACTCCCGTTCGTTGATGGTAGTCAAAGTTGTTTTTTAGCTGTAATGCAGTTGATTGGTGATGATGACATTAACATGTGTAGCGGTTGACATCCATACAAGCATTATAATCCGATTTTTACTTCAACATAGTGTGAAATACACATTTAAACAATAACCTAAATGTAGACTAATTTTGCTAGGGGGCAATGAGGTGACTCGGGATCTTTCCCCCATTGCCCTTTCCCCCACTCATTTCCATGGCAGTTCCATTGTTTTGTTCGAGTTCCCTTGACCTCTTTACCGCATCTATCCTTGACCAAGTACATTTTGATGTCACCCACTGAAACGTTGTCATTTCCATTATAGCCATGTACTGTTTGTTGATTCATGTGGTCGTTATTTATGTAGAGAATACACGCTTGACATTTTACCTGAAAATAAAGTATATACCTTTGAAAATACCATATAAAATGCCAGAATCTCCTTTCTGTGGAAAATGTGTTTCAAACATGGTTTCAGCCCAACTATCAATGCACCTGAAAAACCAAGTTCAACACAGTTCAGCCTCTTCAGTTCTGCTGCTCACATTTACACATTCAGCGAATATGAACAAGCAGTATCTTTCTCAAATATCTATTTGAAAGAGCTTTGGAAAAGTAATTTCATTTGAATGACCCTTATATTGATTCAGCCGTTTTTGTCACACTTATGAAACTAATTCCACACCCAATCTTGTCTGCTTGAGATTAAGGAAGACCTACACAATGTGTGTGCTCATACATAACTTCTTGATGGGCACTTCACGTAACCATGATTTTATAAAAAATGCAATCATCATTAGACATTGCAATAGCTGAGTACATAGAGTTTAAAGGGGTGCTGAACTTCCTGATTTGGCCTCGTTTTTTGGCTTAGTCATTAAGAAATGCAGAGGCCATGGCTGAAGCCAAACAAGAGTTGTCTTGGAGGGGTGTTTTAATGTGGGTGTCTTGTGTGTGTTTGCCCGTGGTAAGCATTTGTACATTCACTCTGCCAAAACAATACACAGTTATAGTCACTCACCCTTCTTTCAGCTACTGTGACAAAATTGTTTTGACATTGGATAGCCTAGCTCTGGGGATAGTTAGGGAATTTCAATAAATTACACAATGTAAATGTGACAATATATTCATGTCACATATCTTTTAGTTGTCTCATTAAAATTGTTTTAATATTTGCATATGAATTTCTACAATGTATAGTTGGTTGAGGTTTTTAAGTCATTGAAATGTGGAGCTATTGATATTTTTTTATATTCTCCGATGTACATTGTGTAATTTACTGATGGTCCCTAACTTGCCCCATAGGGATATCAAATGTCAAACCAAATTGACCATGGGCATTAAGATAGGGTGGAGTGTAGCTGCTCTCCAAATTGAATATTACTTGGGTGCTGTCAGCGATTGTCATGTGGGCAGGATTAAAATAAACCCAACCCAAGGAAAACGGTTACGATACCCTTCATTTCGTGACATAACATCCTATCATCTCGCAAATGTCTGTTTTGGACGAGACTGTCTTTATGACCCAAATGATCCTATTTACACTTTGTAGTTAATTTTGACACTAGAATAATGTGTATTGCTCATATTGATGCCACATAGGCCATTTTCAAAACAAGAAGTTGTTTTTTAGAGTCAGTCGCTCTTTAATTACAAAACCATGTTTAATAGTAGGCAAGACTAGTAATTGCATATGAAGCAAGTAACAATCAGAGTATGAGCACTGGAATGAACTACAGTCAAATAGAGAAAGGGAATTTATTAGAAACAGAAGAACATTATTGTAATAGGGAGTGACTACTGTAAATAGAGCCATTGTTTTTTTCCCCTCTCTTACCCAGGGGTCCTGTACTACTAGTATTATGCCAGTCACTAACATTTATTTGAGATATTACGTTAGATATTACATTAAGAAGTACATACTGTACCATCTAGCCCTACCCAATAGACAGCTAGCTTGCTCAGGGACATCCACGTTCGTCATATACAGTGCCTTCAGAAAGTATTCATACCCCTCTACTTATTCCACATTTTGTGGTGTTACAGCCTGAATTCAAATTGGATTAAACAAATAATAATTCACCCATCTACACACAATACCCCATCATGAACAACTGAAAACATGTTTATAGACATTTTTTTTTATTGATTGAATATGACATTCGCACACCTGAGTCAATACATGTTGGAATCACCTTTGGCAGCGATTACAGCTGTGAGTTGTTTTGGATAAGTCTCTAAGAGCTTTGCATACCTGGATTGTACAAAATTTGCACATTATTCTTTAAAAAATGCTTCAAGCTCTGTCAAGTTGGTTGTTGATCATTGCTAGACAGCCATTTTCAAGTCATGTCATATATTTTCAATCTGATTTTTGTCAAAACTGCAACAAGGCCACTTAGGAACATTCAATGTCGTCTTGGTAAGCAACTCCAGTGTATATTTGGCCTTGTGGTTTAGGTTACTGTCCTGCTGAAAGGTACATTTTTCTCCCAGTGTGTAAAACAAGGTTTTCCTCTAAGATTTGGCCTGTGTTTAGCTCCATTCCGGTTCTTTATACGTATAAAAAAACAACTTCCTAGTCCTTGCCGATGACAAACATACCCATACCCAAACAGGATGCATGTTTTGGACTTTTATTTTTATTCAAGTTTCAATGTCATATGCACAAGTACAGTGAAATGACTTTCTAAACCTTACAATGCAGTAATCAATAAGAATGAAACAGTAAAAATAAAAGGTAGAACAACAAGAACACACGAGAAATAAAAATATAAATAAGAACACGAGAAAGTAAGTAAGCATACTATATACAGGGTCAGTCAGTACCATATTTACAATGTGCAGGAAGACTTGAGTCAAAGAGGTAGATACAGTGCATTCAGAAAGTATTCAGCCACCTTCACTTTTTCACACATTTTGTTACGTTACTGCCTTATCCACAACAGAAGCTAGCCAGAGGTTAGCCATCTTCACTGGCTAACGTTGGAGTTCAGCTAGCCACGGTTAGCTGTCCTCAGCTATCCATTAGCTCGAAAAGCTATCGGCAGTTTTTGTACAGCGCGACTCAGACCAGAGCACACCGGACCTACTCTCTCTCTTTTCCCCGATTTCTACCGCAGGCTCTGGACATTTGCACCTGGATCTTGCAGCTAACTAGCTGCTACCTGAGTGACTATTGGCAACGTCGGTCCCGGGAATTAACACACATTATCCCGGGAGCTAGCCAGCTGAAGAGTTCCGTCAGCCACTCGTGGGCTTTTCCTGAGCTAGCCAGCTGAGGTGTCCCCTGGGCTACAATCACCTATCCTGGCCTGCTTTGCTGCCGATGCGGAGCCCCATCGGGCCTTCACGACTGGACCACCGACGTTATCTGCCCGAGGGAGTTATCCAACTGGCCCCTCCGTCGCGACGTAGCCTGGTCGCCCATCTGCGGCCCACTAGTTGTTAATCGTTGGCTGTCTTGTTGGCTGCGATCTGAATGGGTCTGTCGGACACTTTTCTTGGGCCACTATAGCTAACTATTTTGCCAACTTGGACTGGTCCCCCCTTCCACACGGAACCCCACTAACCCCAGGAAACGCACGAGGTGGCTAAAAACAGACCTCCCTCCATCTTCCACCAGCTTGCTACCTATGGCCCGGCTAGCTGTCTGAATCTCACTGGACCCTTTGATCACTCGGCTAAGCATGCCTCTCCTCAATGTCAATATGCAATGTCCATTGCTGTTCTGGTTAGTGTTTATTGGCTTATTTCACTGTAGAGCCTCTAGCCCTGCTCATTATATCTTATCCAACCTCTCAGTTCCTCCACCCACACATGCTATGACATCTTCTGGTTTCAATGATGTTTCTAGAGACAATATCTCTCTCATCAGCACTAAATGCCTAGGTGTACCTTCTCTGTATTCACATCCCACCATACCTTTGTCTGTACATTATACCTTGAAGCTATTTTATCGCCCCCAGAAACCTGCTCCTTTTTCTCTCTATTCTGGACGTCACAGACGACCAATTCTCATAGCTTTTAGCCGTACCCTTATACTCATTCTTCTCTGCTCCTCTGGGGATGTAGAGGTGAATCCAGGCCCTGCAGTGCCTGGCTCCACTCCTACTCCCCAGGCGCTCTCTTTTGATGACTTCTGTAACCTTAATAGCCTTGGTTTCATGCATGTTAACATTAGAAGCCTCCTCCCTAAGTTTGTTTTATTCACTGTTTTAGCACACTCTGCCAACCCGGATGTCCTAGCTGTGTCTGAATCTTGGCTTAGGAAGTCCACCAAAAACTCTGAAATCTTCATCCCTAACTACAACGTTTTCAGACAAGATAGAACGACCAAAGGGGGCGGTGTTGCAATCTACTGCAGAGATAGCCTGCAGAGCTCTGTCCTGCTATCCAGGTCTGTACCCAAACAATTTGAACTTCTACTTTTAAAAATCCACCTCTCCAAAAACAAGTCTCTCACCGTCGCCGCCTGCTATAGACCCCCCTCGGCCCCTAGCTGTGCTCTGGACACCATATGTGAACTGATTGCCCCCCATCTATCTTCAGAGCTCGTGCTACTAGGTGACCTAAACTGGGACATGCTTAACACCCCAGCCATCCTACAATCCAAGCTTGATGCCCTCAATCTCACACAAATTATTAATGAACCCACCAGGTACAACCCCAAAGCCGCAAACACTGGCACCCTCATAGATATCATCCTAACCAACGTGCCCTCTAAATACACCTCTGCTGTTTTCAACCAAGATCTCAGCGATCACTGCCTCATTGCCTGCACCCTTAATGGGTCAGCGGTCAAACGACCTTCACTCATCACTGTCAAACGCTCCCTGAAACATTTCAACGAGCAAGCCTTTCTAATCGACCTGGCCCTGGTATCCTGGAAGGATATTTACCTCATCCCGTCAGTAGAGGATGCCTGGTTATTTTTTTTAAATGCCTTCCTCACCATCTTAAATAAGCATGCCCCTTTCAAGAAATTTAGAACCAGGAACAGATATAGCCCTTGGTTCTCCCCAGACCTGACTGCCCTTAACCAACACAAAAATATCTTGTGGCGTTCTGCATTAGCATCGAACTGCCCCCGCGATATGCAACTTTTCAGAGAAGTTAGAAACCAATACACACAGGCAGTTAGAAACGCCAAGGCTAGCTTTTTCAAACAGAAATTTGCTTCCTGCAACTCAAACTCTAAAAAGTTCTGGGACACTGTAAAGTCCATGGAGAATAAGAACACCTCCTCCCAACTGCCCACTGCACTGAGGATAGGAAACTCTGTCACCACCGATAAGCCCACTATAATTGAGAATTTCAATAAGCATTTTTCTACGGCTGGCCATGCTTTCCACCTAACTACCCCTACTGCATTCAACAGCACTGCACCCCCCACAGCTACTCGCCCAAGCCTCCCCCATTTCTCCTTCTCCCAAATCCATTCAGCTGATGTTCTGAAACAGCTGCAAAATCTGGACCCCTACAAATCAGCTGGGCTTGACAATCTGGACCCTTTCTTTCTAAAATTATCTGCCGAAATTATTGCAACCCCTATTACTAGCCTGTTCAACCTCTCTTTCGTGTCGTCTGAGATTCCCATACATTGGAAAGCAGCTGCTGTCATCCCCCTCTTCAAAGGAGGTGACACTCTTGACCCAAATTGCTACAGACCTATATCCATCCTACCCTGCCTTTCTAAGGTCTTCGAAAGCCAAGTCAACAAACAGATTACCGACCATTTCGAATCCCACCGCACCCTCTCCGCTATGCAATCTGGTTTCAGAGCTGGTCATGGGTGCACCTCAGCCACGCTCAAGGTCCTAAACGACATCTTAACCGCCATCGATAAGAAACAATACTGTGCTGCCGTATTCATTGACCTGGCCAAAGCTTTTGACTCTGTTAATCACCACATCCTCATCGGCAGACTCAGTAGCCTTGGTTTCTCAAACGATTGCGTCACCTGGTTCACCAACTACTTCTCTGATAGATTTCAGTGTGTCAAATCGGAGGGCCTGCTGTCCGGACCTCTGGCAGTCTCTATGGGGGTACCACAGGGTTCAATTCTTGGGCCAACTCTTTTCTCTGTATACATCAATGATGTCGCTCTTGCTGCTGGTGAATCTCTGATCCACCTCTACGCAGACGACACCATTCTGTATACTTCTGGCCCTTCTTTGGACACTGTGTTAACAACCCTCCAGACGAGCTTCAATGCCATACAACTCTCCTTCCGTGGTCTCCAACTGCTCCTAAATACAAGTAAAACTAAATGCATGCTCTTCATCCGATCGCTGCCTGCACCTGACCGCCTGTCCAGCATCACTTCTCTGGACGGTTCTTATTTAGAATTTGTGGGCAACTACTAATACCTAGGTGTCTGGTTAGACTGGAAACTCTCCTTCCAGACTCACATCAATCATCTCCAATGCAAAGTTAAATCTAGAATTGGCTTCCTATTTCGCAACAAAGCATCCTTCACTCATGCTGCCAAACATACCCTCGTAAAACTGACCATCCTACCAATCCTCGACTTCGGCGATGTCATTTACAAAATAGCCTCCAATACCCTACTCAACAAGCTGGATGCAGTCTATCACAGTGCCATCCGTTTTGTCACCAAAGCCCCATATACTACCCACCACTGCGACCTGTACGCTCTCGTTGGCTGGCCTTCGCTTCATAATCGTCGCCAAACACATTGGCTCCAGGTCATCTACAAGACCCTGCTAGGTAAAGTCCCCCCTTATCTCCGCTCACTGGTCACCATAGCAGCACCAACCTGTAGCACGCGCTCCAGCAGGTATATCTCTCTGGTCACCCCTAAAGCCAACTCCTCCTTTGGTCGTCTCCCCTTCCAGTTCTCTGCTGCCAATGACTGGAACGAACTACAAAAATCTCTGAAACTGGAAACACTTATCTCCCTCACTAGCTTTAAGCACCAGCTATCAGAGCAGCTCCCAGATCACTGCACCTGTACATAGCCCATCTATAATTTAGCCCAAACTACTACCTCTTCCCCTACTGTATTTATTTATTTTATTTATTATTTTGCTCCTTTGCACCATATTATTTATATTAACTTTGAACTTTCTTCAAATTATAATTCTACCATTCAAGTGTTTTACTTGCTATACTTTATTTACTTTGCCACCATGGCCTTTTTTTGCCTTTACCTCCCTTATCTCACATCATTTGCTCACATGGTATATAGTCTCATTTTTGTCTACTGTATCATTGATTGTATGTTGTTTTACTCCATGTGTAACTCTGTGTTTTTGTCAGGGGCGGAAATCCCGGGGGGGACGGGGGGGGGACACACGACCCCCCCATCCTGGGAAAAATATGATTTGTCCCCCCAATATATCACTGAAACATAACTATGTAATTTAAATAATATTAATAATACGCAATGAAAGCAATTGTGCTGATTATAGACACTTAATAGCGCGTTTTTAAGTTTCAAAAGATTGCGACCCCCCCGCCCTTTGCCTCACAATGGTTTGATCCACTGCCAGTTCCTTAGCTTGCTACGTAACTGCCGTGAGGTTCATCCAGTCAATCGCGCACACACACACTAGCTGAATATGCAGAGCTAGCGCGCAAATATTAACTATTAAGCTAGCTAGTACCTATTCCATTTATGTGGCGTCGTCAAAGATGGAATCAGCATGCAGATGATGTAAGTTAGTGCTTCAAAGTCCCTGTGATAAGGTTAGCGATAAACTGAAGTCCAAACTGAACAGAACTACACTCTCTTCTACCATTGTCTTAAATATATTTAATGGTCTCGTTGCAAAAGCTAAATTGTCGCAAGGGAACTTTTATTTATTTATTTTATTTCACCTTTATTTAACCTGGGTAGCAAAGATTATAGCAAACACCACTGAAACTGAATTGGTGCTCGCTAGCTTTGCAAATTCAGCTATTGTTGGAAGCCAGCCAATATGAAACAAACTATTAAAATTACAAAAGGTTGCAGCATATGTTGTGTAAATGGTGAACTCATACAGCTGTCAACTCTTGTCATTTTAATCCGTTTCACATTTGCTAGCTACCTTTTAGATCGAAGCCCATATAGAATGATTGAAGATGATAGAAGCCCATCTCCTACTGTAAATAACCTACACACTGTGTGTGTAGCCAGCCAGCCAGCCAGGTAGAAAAATGGCAGAAAAATAAAAGACGGACATCAGAGTATTTTTCAATACACCAAAACGCATAGTAAGAACCCTAGTAGCCTAATATCTCAAAGACTAGTTGATAAAATTTTCATAAGAAAGAAATGAAATTCTAATGGAAATGTTTCACAATGATGTCATTAGGCAGAGCAGGCAACAGATGGCACACAGACAGCAGAGTTGGGGACAGATATGCAGGGACAGACTGGCAGAGACAGGGAGTCTCAGGTAAGTTTGTTGAGTCTTTGTTTGGCAACATTATGAAAGGTTCTCAATTTTTTTGACTTGTAAAATAGGAACATAATTGGAAAATGCCATGGATACCCCCACTCTCAACTTAAACTGGTGACTGAACTAAGATTTGTTAAAGGCAATGGTATTGCTGTTGTGATTAGTTGTGTAGTTTTGGGTACCGGTAGTTAGGAGTACGGCAAACACCTTATTTCTTTGGTTCCTCAATATACATTTACCATATTAAAATGTAGGCTATGTGTTACAGCACTACTTTTGGTGTCCCCCTCAGGAATTGCTCTTGAGAAAATTTCATGTAATTGTCCCCTCCAAAGTGGAGATCAGATTTTCGCCCCTGGTTTTTTTATGTTGTCGAACTGCTTTGCTTTATCTTGGCCAGGTCGCAATTGTAAATGAGAACTTGTTCTCAACTTGCCTACCTGGTTAAATAGAGGTGAAATAAAAAAATAAAAAAATTAAAAAATTCTAAAATCGATTAAATTGTGTTTTTCCCTCATCAATCTACACACAGTACCCCATAAAGACAAATATACATATATATATTTTTTTACAAATGTATAAAAAAAATGATATCACATTTACATAATTATTCAGACCCTTTACTCAGTACCCTGTTGAAGCATGTTTGGCAGCGATTACAACCTTGAGTCTTCTTGGGTATAACACTACAAGCTTGGCACACCTGTATTTGGGGAGTTCCTCCTATTATTCTCTGCAGATCCACTCAAACTATATCAGGTTGGATGGGGAGCGTCACAGCATAGATTTTTTCAGGTCTCTCCAGAGATGTTCGATCGGGCTCTGGCTGGGCCACTCCTGCGTTGTCTTGGCTGTGTGTTTAGGGTCGTTGACCTGTTGGAAGGTGAACCTTTGCCACAGTCTGATGTCCTGAGCGCTCTGGTGCAGGTTTTCATCAACGATCTCTCTGTACTTTGCTGCATTCATCTTTCCCTCGATCCTGACTAGTCTCCCAGTCCCTACAGCTGAAAACATCCCCAGAGCATGATGCTGCCACCATCATGCTTCACCATATGGATGGTATTGACCAGGTGATGAGCAGTGGTTTCCTCCAGACGTGACACTTGTTATTCAGGCCAAAGAGTTCACTCATGGTTTTATCAGACCAGAGAATCTTGTTTCTCATGATCCGAGAGTCCTTTAGGTGCCTTTTACTGAAGAGTGGCTTCTGTCTAGCCACTCTACCATAAAGGCCTGATTGGTGGAGTACTACAGTGATGGTTGTCTTTCTGGAAGGTTATCCCATCTCCACAGAGGAACTCTGGAGCTCTGTCAGAGTGACCATGGGGTTCTTGGTCACCTCCCTGACGAAGGCCTTTCTCCCGAGATTGCTCAGATTGGCCAGGCGGCCAGCTCTAGCAAGAGTCTTGGTGGTTACAAATGTATTCTATTTAAGAATGATGGAGGCCACTGTATTGCTGGGGACCTTCAATGCTGGAGACATTTCTGGGTATCCCTCCCCAGTTCTGTGCCTCGACACAATCCTGTCTCGGAGCTCTACGGACAATTCCTTCAACCTCATGGCTTAGTTTTTGCTCTGACATGTCCTGTCAACTGTGGAACATTATATAGACAGGTGTGTGCCTTTCCAAATCATGTCCAATCAATTGAATTTACCACAGATATATTCCAATCAAGTTGTAGAAACAATTCAAGGATGATCAATGGAAATAGGATGCACCTGACCTCAATTTCGTGTCTCATAGCAAAGGGTCGGAATACTTCAGTTTTTTATTTTTAATACATTTGCAAACATTTCTAAAAATGTGTTTTCACTTAGTCATCATGTGTTATTGTGTGTAGATTGATGACGGGGAAAAACTATTTTAATACATTTTAGAATAAGGCAGTAGTGTAACAAAATGTGCAATAGTGAAGCGGTCTGAATACTTTCCGAATGCACTGTATGTATAGGGGTAAGGTGACTAGGTATCAAGATATATGATAAAAAGAGTAGGAGCAGCGTATTTGATGATTGTGTGTGTGTGTGTGTGTGTGTAGTGTCATTATAAATGAATGTGCACATGATGAAATTAGTGTTTGTGTGTGTGTTGGAGTGTCATTGTGAATGAGTGTGTAGGGCCCTGTGAGTGTGTACAGAGACAATGCAAAACAAAAATAAAATACAAGGGTCAACTCAGATTGTCCGTGTAGCCATTTTGTTAGCTGTTAACTTCAGTGAACAAAAATATGAACTCAGTTCATATAAGGAAACAGTCAACTGAAATAAATTCAATTGGCCCTAATCTATAGATTTCACATGACTGGGAATACAGATATGCATCTGTTGGTCACATATACCTTTACAAAAAAATGTAGTGGCGTGGATCTGTGGAATGTTGTCCCACTCCTCTTCAAAGACTGTGCGAAGTTGCTGGATATTGGCGTGAACTGGAACACGCTGTCGTACACGTCGATCCAGAGCATCCCAAACATGCTCAATGGGTGACATGTCTGTTGAGTAAGTAGACCATAATCTATAGATTTCACATGACTGGGAATACAGATATGCATCTGTTGGTCACATATACCTTTACAAAAAAATGTAGTGGCGTGGATCTGTGGAATGTTGTCCCACTCCTCTTCAAAGACTGTGCGAAGTTGCTGGATATCGGCGTGAACTGGAACACGCTGTCGTACACGTCGATCCAGAGCATCCCAAACATGCTCAATGGGTGACATGTCTGTTGAGTAAGTAGACCATAGAAAAACTGGGACATGTTCAGCTTCCAGGAATTGTGTACCGATCCTTGCGACATGGGGCCGTATATTATCATGCTGAAACATGAGGTGATTGTGGTTCAATGGGCTTTAGGATCTCGCCACGATATCTCTTGGCATTCAAATTGCCATAGATAAAATTAATTGTGTTCATTGTCAGTAGCTTATGGCTGCCCATAGCATAACCCCACCACCACCATGGGGCAATCTGTTCACAATGTTGACAGCAGCAAACGGTTAGCCCACACGACGTCACATACAGTTGAACTGGTTTTACATCCACTCCTTCAAATTTCTTGTTAACAAACTATAGTTTTGGCAAGTCGGTTAGGACATCTACTTTGTGCATGACACAAGTAATTTTTCCAACAATTGTTTACAGACAGATTATTTCACTTATAACTCTCTGTATCACAATTCCAGTGGGTCAGAAGTTTACATACACTAAATTGACTGTACCTTTAAACAACTTGGAAAATTCCATAAAACAATGTAATTGCTTTAGAAGCTTCTGATAGGCTAATTGACATAATTTGAGTCAATTGGAGGTGTACCTGTGGATGTATTTCAAGGCCTACCTTCAAACTCAGTGCCTCTTTGCTTGACATCATGGGAAAATCAAAAGAAATCAGCCAAGACCTCAGAAAAACTACTCCAAAAGTCTGGTTCATCCTTGGGAGCAATTTCCAAACGCCTTAAGGTACCATGTTTATCTGTACAAACAATAATACGCAAGTATAAAAACCATGGGACCACACAGCCGTCATACCGCTCAGGAAGGAGACATGTTCTGTCTCCTAGAGATCAACGTACTTTGTCGTGAAAAGTGCAAATCAATCCCAGAACAACAGCAAAGGACCTTGTCAAGATGCTGGAGGAAACAGGTACAAAACTATCGATATCCACTGTAAAATTTGTCCTATATCGACATAACCTGAAAGGCCGCTCAACAAGGAAGAAGCCACTGCTCCAAAACCGCCATAAAAAAGCCAGATTACGGTTTTCAACTGCACATGGGGACAAAGATCGTACTTTTTGGAGAAATGTCCTCTGGTCTGATGAAACAAAAATAGAACTGTTTGACCATCGTTATGTTTGGAGGAAAAAGGGGGATGCTTGCAAGCCGAAGAACACCATCCCAACCGTGAAGCACGGGGGTGGCAGCATCATGTTGTGGGGGTGCTTTGCTGCAGGAGGCACTAGTGCACTTCACAAAATAGATGGCATCATAAGGTAGGAAAATTATGTGGATATATTGAAGCAACATCTGAAGACATCAGTCAGGAAGTTAAAGCTTGGTTGCAAATGGGTCTTCTAAATGGACAATTACCCCAAACATACTTCCAAAGTTGTGGCAAAATGGCTTAAGGACAACAAAGTCATGGTATTGGAGAGGCCATCACAAAGCCCTGACCTCAATCCTACAGAAAATTTGTGGGCAGAACTGAAAAAGCATGTGCGAGCAAGGAGGCCTAAAAACCTGACTCAGTTACACCAGCTCTGTCAGGATGAATGGGCCAAAATTCACCCAACTTATTGTGGGAAGCTTGTGGAAGGCTATCCGAAACATTTGACCCAAGTTAAACAATGTAAAGGCAATGCTACCAAATACTAATTGAGTGTATGTAAACTTCTGACCCACTGGGAATGTGATGAAAGAAATAAAAGCTGAAATAAATCATTCTTTCTACTATTATTCTGACATTTCACATTCTTAAAATAAAAGTGGTGATCCTAACTGACCTAAGACAGGGAATTTTTACTAGGATTAAATGTCAGGAATTGTAAAAAACCGAGTTTAAATTTATTTGGCTAAGGTGTATGTAAACTTCCGACTTCAACTGTATGTCATCTGCTATATGCCCGCTACTGTTGAAACCGTGATTTATCCATGAAGAACACACTTCTCTAGCGTACCAGTGGCCATCGAAGGTGAGCATTTGCACCCTGAAGTCAGTTATGACTCCGAACTGCAGTCAGGTCAAGACCCTGGTGAGGATGATGAGCACGCAGATGAGCTTCCCTGAGACTGTTTCTTACAGAAATGCAGAAATGTTTCAGTTGTGTAAACCCACACTTTCATCATCTGTCCGGGTGTCTGGTCTCAGATGAAGAAGCTGGTTGTGAAGGTCCTGGGCTGGCGTGGTTACACGTGGTCTGCGGTTGTGAGACCGGTTGGAAGTACTGCAAAATTCTCTAAAACGACGTTGGAGGCAGCTTATGGTCGAGAAATTAGCATTCAATTTTCTGGCAACAGCTCTTTTGGACATTCCTGCAGTCAGGATGCCAATCGCACGCTCCCTCAAAACTTGAGACATCTGTGGTTGTGTGACAAAACTGCACATTTTAGAGAGGGCTTTTTTTGTCCCCAGAACAAGGTGTACCTGTGTAATGATCGTGCTGTTTAATCAGCTTCTTGATATGCCACACCTGTCAGGTGGATGGATTATCTTGGCAATGGGGAAATGCTCACTAACATGGATGTTATCAAATTTGTGCCAACTTTTTTTGAGAAATATGCTTTTTGCGCGTATGGAAAATTCCTGGGATTTTTTTATTTTAGCTCATGAAACATGGGACCAACACTTTACATTTTGCATTTCTATTTTTGTTCAGTATATTTAGTAGTCTGATGGCTTGGGGATAGAAGCTATTCGGGAGCCTGTTGTTTCCCGCCTTGCTGCACCAGTAATACCATACTGGCTTGGGTGGCTGGAGTCTTTAATGATTTTCCCATCCTTCCTTTCCCGCTACCTGATATTGAGGTCCTGGATGGCAGGGAGCTCGGCCCCAGTGATGTATTGGGCTATCCTCACCACCCTCTGTAGCACTATGCGATCAAGGGCAGTGCTATTGCCATACCAAGCAGTGATGCAGCCAGTCAAGGTGCTCTCAATGGTAGAGCTGTAAAACATTTTGAGGATCGGAGGGTCCATGACAAACCTTTTCAACCTCCTGAGGGGGATGAGGCAAATTCACATGTTCTTCACGACTGTGTGCATGTGTCTGGACCATTTTATGTCCTTAGTGATTTAATATTGAGGAACTTGAAGCTCTTGTCACCCCCCCCCCCCCATGTTTCCTGTAGTCCACGATCAGCGCCTTGTTCCTACTGACGTTGATGGAGAGGTTTGTCTTCTGGCACCACACTGCCAAGTCACTGACCTCCTCCTTGTAGGCTGTCTCATCGTCTCCGGTGATCAGGACTACCATCAGCATGTTGTAAGCAAACTTGATGATGGTGTGGGAGTCGTGCATGTCCATGCAGTTGTAGGTGAACAGGGAGTACAGAAGGGGACTAAGCACACACCCCTGTAGGGCCCCCGTGTTGAGGGTCAGCGAGGTGGAGGTGATGTTGCCTACCCTCACCACCTGGGGTTGGCCCGTCAGGAAGTCCAGGATCCAGTTGCAGGGGAGGTGTTCAGTCTCAGGGTCCTAAGCTTGGTGACGAGCTTGAACAGGACAATGTTGTTGAATGCTGAGCTGTAGTCAATGAAAAATATTCTCACATAGGTATTCCTCTTATGTGGGTAGGTGATGGCAGCGAGGAGTGCAACTGAGATTGCATCGTCTATGGATCTGTTGGGGTGGTATGCAATTTGGAGTGGGTCTAGGGTGTCTGGGATGATGGATTTGATGTGTGTCATTTTAAAACGTATTGATTATAGACTGGGACGAGGAGAGTTTTAAAATGACTGTGAATATGCCTGCCAGCTGTTCTGCACATGCTCTGAGAACGCGCCCTGGAATACCGTTGTCCCCTTGCGGGTTTTGACCTGACTAAAGACCTTACTCACGTCGGCCTCAGAGCGCGAGATCACCCAGTCCTCTTCCTATGTAACGCGTAATTGACTGTAGCCCCTGCCACATGCGGCGGGTGTCGGAGCCTGTGTAATATGGGGTTCCTTAAGTGGCAGTCTAAGGCACTACATTGCTGTGCTAGAGGAGTAACTACAGACCCGGGTTTGATCCTGGGCTGTATTACAACCGGCCTTGATCGGGAATCCCATAGGGCGGCGCACAATTGGCCGCGCACAATTGTCCCAGCGTCGTCTGGTTAGGGGAGGGTTTTGCCGGTGTAGGCCGTCATTGTAAATATGAATTTGTTCTTAACTGACTTGCCTACTTAAATAAAAATAAATGATTCTGCCTCTGCAGAGGTCATAGCAGGACTTAATGTACTTGTTCCTGTCCTCAGCCATAGCCTCAGTGTTAATAGCCCTGTGTTCGGTAGCCCTGTCCTTTAGTTTAGCGCAAACCTCAGTGTTAATCCAGGTCTTGAAACATATTCTAATCAGCGCTAGCAAGGCAGTCCTGTAGCATAATCTCTGATTCTGGTGAACATTTCTCAATGGAGTGAGTCACGGGTACTTCTTGTTTGAGCCCATGCCTGTAAACAGGAAGCAGGAGTCCAGACTTTTGATCTGATTTGCCGAATGCGGATGAGGGAGGGCCTTGTATGCTTGCTAGTGTGAAAATAATAGTAGTGTAGGACTTTATAGCCCCTATTGGTGAAGGTGACATGTTGATGGATGTTGGATGTCTTAATGATGTAAAATTTAAATCATTGTCAACCAGAAAAGCAGCCTCCGGATGTATGTTTTTCTGCTTGTTTATAGCCTCTTGCAATTTGTTAAGTGCCAGCTTGTTATTTTTCTTGTCCTGAGGTGGAATGTATACAACAGTCATGATAACAGTTGAAAACTCCTTCTGGAGGTAGAAGGGTCTGCATTTGACCATCAGGTATTCCAAGATGGGTGAACAATGGGATGACACTTCCACGGCGCTCGAGGTGTTGTTGATGAGGAGGCAAACCTCTCCCCATCTCGATTTCTTGAATCCACTGTCCTGTCTGCATGATGAACGCAGAATCCATCAAGTTGGCTAGCCATGGGGAGTATCTTGTCCGAGAGCCATGTGTCACGCTCGACCTAGGAGAGCTGTGATGATCCATGGCCCGGAGCCTGTAGGGATGATCCATGGCACGAAGCCTCCAGTGATGATCCATGGCCCAGAGCCTGTAGGGATGATCCATGGCACGAAGCCTCCAGTGATAATCCATGGCCCGGAGCCTCCAGTGATGATCCGTAGCACAAAGCCTCCAGTGATGATCCATGGCGCGGAACCAGTAGTGATGATCCATGGCACGGAGCCTGCAGCGAAGGTCCCCAGTCCTGGAGCTTCCAGCGACGCTCCCCAGTCCTGGAGCCTCCAGCGACGCTCCCCAGTCCGGAGCCTCCAGCGACGCTCTTCAGTCCGGAGCCTCCAGCGACGCGCCCCAGTCCGGAGCCTCCAGCGACGCTCCCCAGTCCGGAGCCTCCAGCGACGCTCCCCAGTCCGGAGCCTCCAGCGACGCTCCCCAGTCCTGGAGCTTCCAGCGACGCTCCCCAGTCCTGGAGCTTCCAGCGACGCTCCCCAGTCCGGAGCCTCCAGCGACGCTCCTCAGCCCGGAGCCTCCAGCGACGCTCCTCAGCCCGGAGCCTCCAGCGACGCTCCTCAGCCCGGAGCCTCCAGCGACGCTCCTCAGCCCGGTGCCTCCAGTGACGCTCCTCAGCCCGGAGCCTCCAGCGACGCTCTCCAGTCCGGAGCCTCCAGCGACAGTCTGCAGCCCGGAGTCTTCAGCGACGGTCTGCAGCCTGGAGTCTTCAGCGACGATCTGCAGCCCCGAGTCTTCAGCGGCGGCCTGCAGCCCAGAGGCTTCAGCGGCGGTCGGCAGTTCAGAGCCTCCGGCGCTGATCCACGGTTTGGTTCCTCCGGCAACACAGAAGCGGGGAGATCAAAGGGCGGTGTGGGGGCTTCGCCCCGAACCAGAGCCGCCGCCAATTATAGATGCCCACCCGGACCCTCCCCAATAGGTTCAGGTTTGCGGCTGGGAGTCCGCACCGTTGGGAGGGGGTACTGTCACGCTCTGACCTAGGTTAGCTGTATTTTCTCTGTTTATCTAGGCCAGGGTGTGATAGGTGGGTGGGCATTCTATGTTTTGTGTTCTATGTTTTGGCCGGGTATGGTTTCCAATCAGAGGCAGGTGTCTATCGTTGTCTCTGATTGGAAGCCATACTTAGGCAGCCTGTTTTTCCTTTGTTTTTTGTGGGTAGTTGTTTTCCGTTTTGTCAGTGTGTACCTTACTGTTGTTGGTCGTTTTATTGTTTTGGTTCAAGTGTCTTCATTAAAAGTTAAAAAATGAGCACTATACACGCTGCGCCTTGGTCTACGCATTTCGACGCCTGTGACACCATGTTTCAGAAAAGCAGAGAATATTGGAGGGAAGAGGTTGACAGTTTTCCCTTCGCCTTAATCTCGACAGGATCCCCCTCTCTTGCCTCTGTAATGCTGGCATTTTCTCTTGGTTGGAATTATAGAAGAGCCCAGGGCAGATGAGTTGTAGTCGAAGTTAAGGCCGGAATTTAGGTTAATTAACTGCCGATCTGATGTTGAAAAGTTCTAGTCAGTTGTAATAAATGATAGCGTATACATTTCATGAAAATAAAGTAAAAATAAACAAAAACATTATCATAAAATAGTTTGGTCAGACCTTGCAAAAAGGCGGCCATCCAGTACAGTGCCATGTTATAACTTTCTGTACAGGCTTCATACTTCTCACTCTGTCATTTAGGTTAGCATTGTGGAGTAACTACAATGTTTTTGATCCATCCTCAGTTTTCTCCTATCGCAGCCATTAAACTTTGTAACTGTTTTAAAGTCACCATTGGCCTCATGGTGAAATCCCTGAATTTCCTTCCTCTCCGGCAACTGAGTTAGGAAGGATCACGGTATCTTTCCAGTGACTGGGTGTAACATATCGATATACCATCCAAAGTGTAATTAATAACCTCACCATACTCAAAAGGATAATCAATGTCTGCTTTTTTTATTTTACCCATCTACTAATAACTGGCCTTCTTTGCGAGGCATTGGAAAACCTCCTTGGTCTTTGTGGTTGAATCTGTGTTTGAAATTCACTGCTCGACTGTGTGGGGTACAGAGATAAGGCAGTCATTCAAAAATCATGGTAAACAGTATTATTGCACAAAGAGTGAGTCCATGCAACTGATTATGTGACTTGTTTAGCACATTTTTACTCCTGAACTTGTTTAGGCTTGTCATAACAAAGGGGCTGAATACTTATTGACTCAAGATGTCAGCTTTTCCTTTTAAGTTAATTTGTAACAACATTCTAAAAACATAATTCCACTTTGACATTATGGGGTATTATGTGTAGGCCAGTGACACAAAATCTAAATTTAATTAATTTTAAATTC
The DNA here is from genome assembly GCF_965601325.2 of Salmo salar. Classification (NCBI taxonomy): domain Eukaryota; kingdom Metazoa; phylum Chordata; class Actinopteri; order Salmoniformes; family Salmonidae; genus Salmo; species Salmo salar. Next base: position 27,118,708 of record NC_138295.1, read on the forward strand.
ATGCTGTAAAACAACAAATAGTGGAAAAAGTCAATGGGCGTGAATACTTTCAGAAAGCACTGTAGGTCACACTGACGTTTAAAAGCCATTCCGAGGAGTTTCGCAGCCTAGCTTCAGTTTGTACACCATCCGCTGAGGTTTTCCCTACTGATCCGTAGTGATTAGGCAAGTCCGTGCCTCTCTCATCAAAGACCGGCGCCCGTTGCCGCCGCCACAATACCCCCTTCACCCAGCTGATGAGCCCCAGCTTGTTTTTCCCGCCAGACCGATTTGCATTCCGCTATAACTCGGGTCTCCTTTAGTCTCCTTTACTCCATCTCTTTATTAGACTGATACATTACATTAATAGCCTCCTTTGCTCCATCCCTTTAATAAAAATGCCAGGAGAATACATGACTCCTGCAGGCAAAAACAAGGTGGCTGGCAGTGCCTTAGTTATCTATTGTCAAGCCCTTCATCTTCCAGTGCATTGCCACGTGGGGGGACCTCTTCCCTCCACTCCCCAGTTCACCTCCAAGAGTCAAATTATGTATTCCCCCGTCCTTTCTCCATTTACGGACTAGCCCTTTAACCATGTTCCAGGCCCGGGCACTGGTAATGCCTCAGTTCTCAGTCCATCCCGCATTCAGCTGATGACTGATCGAGGTCGCCATTTGCTCTCCTTTGTACCAGACGTGGATACTCATCATGCATTCTACCTTGTCTCCACCAGTCCCCTCTCTGCCTTCAATCCCCCAGCTTTAACAGTCTTACCTCTCTGAATGTCTGAATGGAATCAACAGCATTCACTGGACCTTTTCTGCACTGATTGGGTGTAAGGGTTGTTTGGGGTAGAATGAAATCAACATAAAAATGAATTGGTTCCTGGTTAATAAATTGATGTTCATATTGATTGATCAATTTCAGCAATATAACATCATCAGTTGTGTTCAAAATTGGGAGCCAGTGTTTGTGTGTGTAGTGTGAAACCTACTAAAGAGAACGATAGTCAACAGGGAGCACCCATTGTCACCTTAACTGGCTGTGAGAACAATCCCCTTAGTTTTCCCTCTGTCAAAGTCATTGGAAAGACTCTGTGATGCTGGAAGGATGTGACAGATAGCAGCCAGAGCCCTGAGTGTGTGATAAGATGGTGGCGGCGTCACACCTTGTCCCCTTTGGTCCCAGTTGTCATGCTGAGGCTGCTGTGATCAGCCGGGCATGACACCTGGGCCGCGCTAGGCGACTGAACACACATCAATGACAACGGGATGCACACACAGCCACCTTCTCCTGCCTCTGAGAAGCACTGGAGCAATGCTGCAAGAGATAAAGAAGCCAAGCATTCTACTACAACCAACCAAATTCAATCCTTCTGCTCTTTGTTTACCTGACACTACATGTTTTTAAAATGGCAGTGAATGGATTCTTCTCAAGGGTCAGATTATGTCATATATTATACATCTATGTAGATATCAACAAACATTGCTTCAGGTTGCAGTGGGTCCCTGACAAATTCAATACTGACATTAACACGTCTCCCTTGGGAAAGAGTTCTTCTGATCTCAATGGGACTTCCTGGTTAAATAAAGGTTAACTAAAACAGTACGTCTTTTGATAACGCTAGATTCTTATAATAATAATTCAATCAGTGATAAATAGAGATAACTGGGATAAATAGAGATAACTGGGATAATGGCTTGAGAGAGGTGCAGGTGTCTGTGCATCGGCCATTGCTCATCTCTGTCTGGGCATTGAGCAACAAACCCAGCACCGTGTTAACTGTGCCACAAATCAAGAAGGCCTCGTTTGCGCTGGAACATGGGACCACAATTCGTAGTACAGGCACAGCAATGGGCGCAGACATGCATCCTAGCCAGGCAGTCATCAATTGGAAGATATCCCTCTTGCTTGCTGCCACTGGAGTGGATGTTGGTAGAGTGGAGGAGCATATGTGCTGCCACTCTTGCGGGCTGCCAGATGTGGAGGAGATGTGCTGCCACTCTTACGGGTTGCCAGATGTGGGGGAGATGTGCTGCCACTCTTACGGGTTGCCAGATGTGGAGGAGATGCGTCCATCCCCCTGGGAGGCTCTAGCAGAGACAGAAGGAAAACATCCTGCAGCTTCCTCACAGAGGCAGACTGGGGCCCACACTGGCAACTGCGCACGCACCCACCCACCCACCCACCCACCCACACACACACACACACACACCCAAAGGGCCAGTTGGATGGCTGGAACGCTACAGAGGGAGTGAGCCATTTGGTTAGGCATGAGTAGGAGCCTAATATGATGTACCTGACTGAATAGCAAAGGGAACACAAAACCTGAGTGGTTATTTATTGTCTTACTAGCTTCCATTGGTAATAATCAATCAAAACTAGTCCTATATTGATTGGCGTTGTGAATGAATAGAGAAAAAATAAAGGTCAAAATATATCGATGGCAAAATGGGTAGTGACAGAATGACATTTGATTGTGTGATAAAGGAATAAATTGGGGATTAATAAATTAACATTCAGCCCGACAAAGCTGTCAGATGACTTCTGTTTTGTTTGCCTTGGTAACAAGATTCTTTATCTCCCTGAAGTCTCCTCAACAAGAAAAGCCTCCACTGCAAAGAGAATAGAATATAACTTATTTTTACGATGTCTCAACATGCGTTTGTTTTTGTTGTGGTTAGAAATATAATTTGCATCAGAATAAACTGTTTTTTTTCTGAGACTATGGTCTATACACTAGTGAGTTGGGAAATCCAACACAATGGAGCTAGCAAGCTTATACACCGAGTATACAAAACATTAAAAACACCTTCCTAATATTGAGTTGCAGCCCCATTTCCCTCAGAACAGCCTCAATTAATTAGGGCATGGACTCTACAAGGTGTCAAAAGCATTCCACAGGGATGCTGGCCCATGTCGACTTCAATGGTTCCCACAGTTGTGTCAAGTTGGCTGGATGTCCTTTGGGTGGTGGACCATTGATACACACGGGAAACTGTTGAGCATGAAAAAGCCAGCAGCGTTGCAGTTCTTGACACAAACCAAAACTTTAAGCTGTCTCCTCCCCTTCATCTACTGATTGAAATGGATTTAACAGGTGACATCAATAAAGGATTATAGCTTTCACCTGGATTTACCTGGTCAGTCTATGTCATGGAAAGAGCAGTGCTACAGGCATTCATTATGTTTTGTACACTCAGTGTATTTCCCCTAATAACCCTGCCCCACCAGAATGCCTGTAACACTTTTTCAACACAAATCCCACTGTGCACACCACATCATTTCAATGTTGAGAATTGGGTAATATTTAATTGATATGTTGATCAATGAGATTACAACCTATTTTCACCCACTCAAAAAGACAGCCAGAAATGTGTTGAATTCCCAATGTGTTATCACTATGCGATAAACCATCTTTTTAAAAATTATTTTACATTTATTTCACCTTTATTTAACCAGGTAGGCTAGTTGAGAACAAGTTCTCATTTGCAACTGCGACCTGGCTAAGATAAAGCAAAGCAGTTCGACACATACAACAACACAGAGTTACACATGGAATAAACAAACATACAATCAATAATACAGTAGGAAAATCTATATACAGTATGTGCAAATGAGGTAGGATAAGAGAGGTAAGGCAATAAACAGGCCATTGTGGCAAAGTAATTACAATATAGCAATTAAACACTGGAATGGTAGGATGTGCAGAGGATGAATGTGCAAGTTGAGATACTGGGGTGCAAAGGAGCAAGATAAATAAATAAATACCGTATGGGGATGAGGTAGATTGGATGGGCTATTTACAGATGAGCAATGTATAGGTGCAGTGATCTGTGAGCTGCTCTGACAGCTGGTGCTTAAAGCTAGTGAGGGAGGTAAGAGTCTCCAGCTTCAGAGATTTTTGCAGTTTGTTCCAGTCATTGGCAGCAGAGAACTGGAAGGAGAGGCGGCCAAAGGAAGAATTGGCTTTGGGGGTGACCAGTGAGATATATCTGCTGGAGCGCATGCTACCTGTCAGGTGGATGGATTATATTGGCAAAAGAGAAATGCTCACTAAAATGTAAACAACTTTGTGCACAAAATGTAATAGAAATTAGCTTTTTGTGCGTATGGAACATTTCTGGGATATTTTATTTCAGCTCATGAAACATGGGACCAACACTTTACATTTATATTTATGTTCAGTGTAATAGCGTAACCAAATGACCTGGATTGCAATTGAGATTATTTAAGTACATGGTGCAAATTATCGATTCCGTTTGATATTCTGCACAGATTATTATAGCAATTGTGAAGCTCTCCACAGACCTGCGACCTTGTTATCTTGAACATAACGTCAGCTTGTGGCCATGGATGTGGTACTCATTTTAGTAGAATAAATAGCAGGTGTACAATAATAAATAGTGGCTACTTCTCACAGAGTTTTGAATTGTCAAGAGGAGTTAAACAAGGGTGTCCGCTGTCACCATATGTGTTCGTTATAGCTAATAAAATCAGATCAAATAACAACATTAGAGATTAGAAATCCAAGGCTTGAAAACAATGGTGTCCATGTATGCTGATGACTCAAGTCTGCAAGCTAGATCCCTGCATTGTCTCATTAAAGATCTAGATAACTTTTCTGGACTCTGTGTACTAAAACCGAATTATTATGTGTGTACCGTATACCATATTATGTCTTGGATCTTGTACATTACCATGCAGGTTACCTATAAAATGGGCTGACAGTGAAGTAGACATACTTTACTTGGTATTCATATCACAAAATATATAAATGAGCTCTCCACAATGATTTTCAATAGAAAACTAATAAAAATAGACCAGATCCTGTACCATGGTGAAGTAAATACCTGTCTATTTTTGGAAAAATTACACTGATTAACTCCTTAGTCATATCTCAGTTTACTCACTTACTTATGGCGCTGCCTACTCCTAATTATTCGTTTTTCAAATCATATGAGCATTTTTTTCACTTTATCTGGGATTCTAAACCAGACAAGATAAAGCGTGCCTATCAGGGTAGGTTGAGGTTATTTAATATAAAAGCACTAAACCTCTCTAAAATATTCACTTATACAAAAGTTTTACTTGAACCCAAAATGGTTCTCAAATAGATTACTAAGAACAGCTCATCCATTGTTTAAAAATGGCCTTTTTGCCTTTGTACAGATTGCAATGTCTCACTTTTGATTAATTGAAAATGAAACCTTTTTCAAAGTATCTCTCTTTTTCAAACAGGCATTGCAGGGCTGGTTAAAATTCCATTTTCACACCCCTGGAAAGATAGAACAATACTCAAATGTGCTGGTTGATAAAAGTTTAAATATGTTTAAAAAGGGTATTCTGTTTTAAAATTCTGTTGTTATTTGGAATGGTAGAGTTATGTATTTTATCAGAATTGTATGGGAAGGTATGCTCAATCCAATATTACAACCAATTGATTACAGCGTTGCCTAGAAAATGGAGGAAGCCAGGTGACATCAAGAAGAGGTAGGGAACTGGTCTGTCTGCCCAATATAAAAGATATGAACTGGCTGAGGAATAAAAATAGCATGATTAGGAAAGTATACCAATTTCATTTGAGGACCAGGATGTTAAAACCTGTTTGGGCTAGGGGGCAGTATTGAGAATTTTGGAAAAAATATGTGCCCATTTTTAACTGCCTCCTACACCAACTCAGAAGCTAGAATATGCATATTATTGTTCAGGTTTGGATAGAAAACACCCTAAAGTTTCTAAAACTGTTTGAATGGTGTCTGTGAGTATAACAGAACTCCTATGGCAGGCAAAAACCTGACAAGGTTTCATGCAGGAAGTGGCCTGTCTGACAAGGAGTCGTGCGTCTTGCATCTGTTTATTGAAGAGTAAGGATCTTAGCTGTAACGTGACAATTCCCAGGGCTCCAATAGGCTCTCAGAAGCCGGGAAAATCCTGAAGGATGACGAGGCAGCCTCAGGCTGAAACAGATTATCACCTTATCCAAGTGGCCGATCAGAGGACCATTGAATGAGGCGCGTGCGCGATTAGCCCCCGTGGAGTATATTCATTAGGCTGTTTAGCTTATTGCAGATTCCCGGTCGGAATATTATCGCTTTTCTACGAGATAAATTGCATAAAAATTTATTTTAAACAGCGGTTGACATGCTTCGAAGTACGGTAATGGAATATTTAGACATTTTTTGTCACGTTCTGCGCCATGCGCACGACCGTGGATTACCATTCTGATAGTGTCTAGAACGCACGAACAAAACGACGCTATTTGGATATAAAGATGGATTATTTGGGACCAAACCTACATTTGTTATTGAAGTAGAAGTCCTGGGAGTGCATTCTGACGAAGACAACAAAAGGTAATCAAACTTTTATAATAGTAAATCTGATATTGGTGAAGGCTAAACGTGCTGGGTGTCTAAATAGCTAGCCTTTGATGGCTGGGCTATGTACTTAGAATATTGCAAAATGTGCTTCATCTGAAAAGCTATTTTAAAATCGGACATATCGAGTGCATAGAGGAGTAATGTATCTATAATTCTTAAAATAATTGTTATGCTTTTTGTGAACGTTTATCGTGAGTAATTTAGTAAAATTGTTAGTAAATTCACCGGGGGTATGCTAGTTCTGAACGTCACATGCTAATGTAAAAAGCTGTTTTTTGATATAAATATGAACTTGATTGAACAGACATGCATGTATTGTATAACATAATGTCCTAGGTGTGTCATCTGATGAAGATCATAAAAGGTTAGTGCTGCATTTAGCTGTGGCTTTGGGTTTATGTGACATTGTATGCTAGCTTGAAAAATGGGTGTCTGATTATTTCTGGCTGGGCACTCTCCTGACATAATCTAATGTTTTGCTTTCGTTGTAAAGCCTTTTTGAAATCGGACAGTGTGGTTAGATAAACGAGAGTATTGTCTTTAAATAGCTGTAAAATAGTCATATGTTTGAGAAATTGAAGTAATAGTATTTCAAACGATTCAAAAATCGCGCCACTGGATTAGACTGGCTGTTACGTAGGTGGGACGAATTCGTCCCGCCTAGCCCATAGAGGTTTAACAGCTGTGCCATACAGATTGCAAAATAGCTGGGAATAGATTTTTGATGTACCGATTCAATAGCACAACATGAGTTGATATTTAGAACGACTCAAGATTCAAGTATTCGTGCTTTTCAGCTAAAATTATTGTATCGAATTCTTGCCAAGAACAGAATGTTGAATATTTGGGGCATACAATCATAGCAGCTCTGCAGATTTTGTTGTGATGATATAGAATCAATAGACAATTTGTTCTGGTATTGCCCTCAAGTGGCCTGTTTCTGGTCTCAGGTTCAGGAATGGCTGAAAAAGCATAACATGTATTTAAAATTGACCCTAGAAACAGAGACCTGGCCAGTCTATTACTAATATACTAATACTCGTAGTAAAATTATTTATCTTCAACTCACAATCTGTGGATTCTATTAGATTAGATAGATTCAAATTGTATGTTAAACATCACAGCATTGTTGAAAGATATCTGGTGCGTAAAAATCCGAAGAGGGTGGCCAGCAAAGATAGGTGGGATGGGCTGAGGGAAGCTGAGGGTTGGGATGGGAGACTGGAGACAAGTGGGAGTGGTGTTGCTGGGAGGGGGATAAAATGATGGTCAAAATAAAAGTAGAAATAAAGTCATAATATACACAAAAATAATGTTTGAACGACACTGAGGGGGTGGGGGGGGGGGCTCGGATGATTGAGGGGCAGCTCTCGGGGAACTGTGGGGGGATTGTGGAGGGTGGGTGGCCTGGCGGTTGGGAGCTTGGGCCGGTGGCCGATAAGTTGCTGGTTCGGGTCTCAGTTTTGACCTGGTGGGAGGGAGACCTGTCAACGTGGCCTTGGGCAGGGTGTTGACCCTGGTTGCTTCTGTGGGTCGATCTGGATGGCAGGTTGTTAGATGACTGAATGTAATGTAAATGTTGAGCGGCTTCACTGCAGGTAGATTGTATGTTTTAATATTCAATTAAAAAATACTCTTACATTAGTTTGTAAAATAGCCTTAACATTGGGCTATTTGCTGTCTTACAAAAATTATATTGAATTATGTTTAGTTGACAACACAACCAAATCAACATTTGAAAGAGATCTGTGCCACTGAGTCTGTCTATAATTCCAGTTTTTCTACAAATGAATAATTGATATGTAGAATCCATGTCTCCATTTCAACCAAAAATATATTATTGTTTGAACTTGTAGATTCCATTTGAAATCAACCAGATCTTGAAGCCCTAGCCTATTGTATTGTCTATTTTTAGTTGAATTCTGAGTTGAATTGAAACAATTGATGACTTCCCAAATGTTATATTGACCTAACTAGCATCATTGATGATATATGACATATAAAGTATGGTTAATTTAATTTGCTCAGTTACATCCTACCCCTTGGAATGACTTTGATAGCAACAATGAATCTATTAAGTGGTTGTGGGGATTTCTCAACAATTATTCTCACAATAGCACATGGATAATAGTCGGTGGGGATTTCTTAAAAAGTATTCTCACGATAGCACATTGGTAATAGTAGGTGAAAAATATCAAAGCAGGGCTTGGATAAAACTCTGGACAGGAGACCAAAGGGAAAGCTGTTTGATAGATCAAGTTTCAAGTAGGAGGTGCTGCCCAGCCTATGGTGTTTTTCTTATAGTGGATATTACACAGAAGATCTGACGTTGTTTCAAAGGTACAAATTCAACGTATTTTAAACAAGGTTTGTAAATGTTTAAAACTGTTTACCATGATGACATAATCCTGTGCTTGAAATTTCACCTTCAAAACAACAGTTTAGTTGATGAATTTCTTCATATGTAATGTATTTTTTCCACATAGATTCCTTGTCACAATACGTTGACAAATGATGTTGAAACAATGTTGATTCATTCTTTTGGTACCCAGTCTACCCATGACCCTCGGTCAAATGCAGTCCTTTCTTGGGACTCTTCTTTTTTCTATATACCCTACTTCCTCCCTTCCTTACTGCAGGGTCTCTGCCCTACCTTTCCTTACTGCAGGGTTTCCTCCCTACCTTACTGCAGGGTTTCCTCCTTACCTTTCCTTATTGCAGAGTTTCCTCCCTACCTTTCCTTACTGCAGGGTTTCCTCCCAACCTTTCCTTACTGCAGGGTTTCTTCCCTACCTATCCTTACTGCAGGGTTTCCTCCCTACCTTAATGCAAGGTTTCCCACCTACCTTTCTGTAATGCATGGTTTTAATGTAAGAACACACAAATAATGGATCAGAAATATCCCTATACATTGGTAAAATGCATTTCCCTTTTCAGCATTCTAAACATGGTGTCTTGCAGGCAATGAATTACAGAAGCACTATTTTGGCAATCAATTAGTGAAGCATGACAAAAGATGGTTAATTGGCATTTAGCAAATCTAGCCAAAACAGATTAATCAGCATTTTGTAAGATATTGTTTTGTAATTATTAGCATCTTTCTGACATTTCCATTATCATATCAGACAGATACGGTTGACTGACTATTAAAGTGACATATCCACGTGATTTAACAATTAGTCCATCCTTGTCAGACCTAAAAGGCTATGTTATAGCTCAGTTCCACACACTGTGTTTCAATAGCATGTACAGTGCATTTGGAAAGTTTTCAGACCCCTTGACTTTTCCACATTTTGTTACGTGACAGCCTTATTCTAAAATGGATTAAATCGTTTTTTCCCCATCAATCTACACACAATACCACATAATGACAAAGCAAAAACAGGTTGTTAAAATTTTTGAAAATGTCTAAAATAAATAAATAACGGAAATATCACACTTACATAAGTATTCAGACCCTTTACTCAGTACTTTGTTGAAGCACCTTTGGCAGTCATTACAGCCTTGAGTTGTCTTGGGTGTGATGCTACAAGCTTAGCACAACTGAATTTGGAGAGTTTCTAACATTCTTCTCTGCAGTTCCTCTCAAGCTCTGTCAGGATTGGATGGGGAGCGTCGCTGCACAGCTATTTTTAGGTCTCTCCAGAAATATTTGATCGGGTTCAAGTCCGGGTTCTGGCTGGGCCACTCAAGGACATTCAGAGACTTGTCCCGAAGCCACCCCTGCATTGTCTTGGCTGTGTGCTTAGGGTCGTTGTCCAGTTGGAAGGTAAACCTTCACCCCAGTCTGACGTCCTGAGTGCTCTGGAGCAAGTTTTCATCAAGGATCTTTCTGTACTTTGCTCCATGCATCTTTCCCTCGATCCTGACAAGTCTCCCAGTCCCTGCCGCTAATAAACATCCCCACAGCATGATACTGCCACCACCATGCTTCACCGTAGGGATGGTGCCAAGTTTCATTCAGACCTGACGCTTGGCATTGAGGCCAAAGAGTTCACGCTTGGTTTTATCAGACCAGAGAATCTTTTTTCTCATGGTCTGAGAGTCCTTTAGGTGCCTTTTGGCAAACTCCAAGCAGTCTGCCATGTGCCTTTTACTGAAGCGTGGCTTCTGTCTGGCAAATCTAACATAAAAGCCTATTGGTGGAGAACTACAGAGATGGTTGTCCTTCTGGAATGTTCTCCCATCTCGACAGAGGATCTCTGGAGCTCTGTCAGATTGACCATCGGGTTCTTGGTCACCTCCCTGACCAAGGCAGGGAGGTGACCAAGGAGGTGACCGTTTGCTCAGTTTGTCCGGGCTGCCAGCTCTAGGAATGGTCTTGGTGGTTCCAAACTTCTCCCATTTAAGAATGATGGAAGCCACTGTATTCTTGGGGACCTTCAATGATGCAGAAATGTTTGGGTACCCTTCCCCAGATCTGTGCCTTGACACAATCTTGTCTCGTAGCTTTACGGACAATTCCTTCAATCTCATGGCTAAGTTTTTGCTATGACATGGACTGTCAACTGTGGAACCGTATATAGACAGGTGTGTGCCTTTCCAAATGATGTCCAATCAATTGAATTTACCACAGGTGGACTCCAATCAAGTTGTAGAAACATCTCAAGGATGATCAATGGAAACAGGATGCACCTGATCTCAATTTCGAGTCTCATAGCAAAGGGTCTGAATACTTATTTAAATAAGGTATTTCCGTTTTTAATTTGTAATAAATTTGCAAACATTTCTACAAACCAGTTTTGCTTTCTAATTATGGGGTGTTGTGTGTAGATTGCTGGGATTTATTTTTCTAAATCAATTTTAGAATAAGGCTGTAATGTAACACAATGTGGAAAAAGTGAAGGGGTCTGAATACTTTCTGAATGCACTATATATGACAACATTAGGCACAAAGAGATCAAGCCGTTCATTATCAACAGCAACAAATACATCAGTAAACTACAAAGAAGTTTCTCGTCTCCAGATAACACGAGGTACACAGTTTGGGTTCTTTGTTGCATGTGAATCACTACTTCTTGAATCGCGGCTGTCTAGGGAAATACCCAAACTTGTTCTCCCTTTCTTTTCAGTTACATTCCACTACCAGAGAACCCATTTTAATTACCAGACAGAGAATGCATTTACGGAGATTATGAGAAAATAGTGAGAAACAAGCAAAACTTTACATTACAGAGTCAAGCAACACGCCAATACACAAAACCCTAATTACTTACATTCATTAATCTCCTCTCTCCATTCACCCTCCTGAGACAAGGACATGCAGACAGAGTACGTCTTTACATATTGCACTATAGGCTACAGTGCCTTGCACAGGGGTGTGTAGAATTTCACAAGCGACTATATTGAAACCGTACACCACAGTTTACACAATTAATTATGTCTGATTAAAGGTTTCAGCCTAGTGAACATGGTATTAAAAGGTAGATGTCACACTTTAAGTGTCTGGTGATGACAGTGGGGATGCTTAAGAGGATTTCACAGTTAATGTACTGCAGGCTGCTGATTACTGGGTTTTGTTTCTCCTTTTGAATCTTGAACTCCTGTTGAACCCTGAGCTCTCCCTGACATTACTCCCAGAGGGGGTTTTCCAACCCCACCTTTCACTCCTCTCCATCCTGTCACTCACTCACTCTCTCTCCCTAGTGCACTGACATGAGATACTGAAACTTGCTGATGCCCTACCCTAATAATTTTGCAAATCAAATTATAATGGTCACATGCACATATTTAGCAGATGTTACTGCAGGTGTAGCGAAATGCTTGTGTTCCTAGCTCCAACAGTGCAGTAGTATCTAAGGCAGTAGGGATGACCACGTGTTCTCTTGCTAAACTTGTGAATTTGACCATTTTCCTGTCCAACTAAGCATTAAACATGTAATGAATACTTTTGGATGTCAAGGAAAATGTATGGAGTAAAAAGCACAATATTTTCTTTAGGTATGTAGTGAAGTAAAAGTAAAGGTTTTCAAAAATATACAGTACCAGTTAAAAGTTTGGACACAACTACTCATTCAAGGGGTTTATTTATTTTTACTATTTTCTACATTGTAGAATAATAGCGAAGACATCAAAACTATGAAATAACACAAATGGAATCATGTAGAAACCCAAAAAAGTGTTAAACAAATCAAAATATATTTTATATTTGAGATTCTTCAAAGTAGCCACCCTTTGCCTTGATGACAGCTTTGCACACTCTTGGCATTATCTCAACCATCTCCATGAGGTAGTCACCTGGAATGTATTTCAATTAACAGGTGTGCCTTGTTAAAAGTTAATTTGTGGAATTTCTTTCCTTCTTAATGCGTTTGAGCCAATCAGTTGTGTTGTGACAGGGTAGGGGTGGTATACAGAAGATAGCCCTATTTGGTAATATACCAAGTCCTATTATGGCAAGAGCAGCTCAAATAAGCAAAGCGAAACGACAGTCCATCATTATTTTAAGATATGAAGGTCAGGCAATCCGGTACATTTCAAGAACTTTGAAAGTTTCTTCAAGTGCAGTCGCAAAAACCATCAAGCGCTGTGAGGAAACTGGCTCTCATGAGGACCGCCATGGGAAAGGAAGACCCAGAGTTACCTCTGTTGCAGAGGATAAGTTCATTAGAGTTACCAGCCTCAGAAATCGTCAATTAACCGCACCTCAGATTGCAGCCCAAATAAATGCTTCATAGAGTTCAAGTAACAGACACATCTCAACATTAACTGTTCAGAGGAGACTGCATGAATCAGGCCTTCATGGTCGAATTGCTGCAAAGAAAGGACACCAATAAGAAGAAGAGACTTGCTTGGGCTAAGAAACACAAGCAATAGACATTCGACTGGTGGAAATCTGTCCTTTGGTCTGATGACTCCAAATTTTTGATTTTTGGTTTCCACCTCTGTGTCTTTGTGAGATGCAGAATAGGTGAACGGATGATCTCTGCATGTGTGGTTCTCACTGTGAAGCATGGAGGAGGAGGTGTGATGGTGTGGGGGTGTTTTGCTGGTGACTGATTTATTTAGAATTCAAGGCACAATTAATCAGCATGGCTATCATAGCATTCTGCAGCGAAACGCCATCCCATCTGGTTTGCGCTTAGTGGGACTATCATTTGTTTTTCAACAGGACAATGACCCAACACACCTCCAGGCTATGTAAGGGCTATTTGATCAAGAAGAAGAGTGATGGAGTGCTGCATCAGACGACCTGGTCTCCACAATCATCCGACCTCAACCCAACTGAGATGGTTTGGGATGAGTTGGATTGCTGAGTGAAGGAAAAGCAGCCAACAAGTGCTCAGTATATTACTGAGTATAGTAAGTATATTAAGAAACCCTATTACCAGTCTGTTCAACCTCTCTTTCATATTGTCCGAGATCCCTAAAGATTGGAAAGCTGCCGCGGGCATCCCCCTCTTCCCCCTCTTCAAAGGGGGTGACACTGTAGACCCAAACTGTTATAGACCTATATCCATCCTGCCCTGCCTTTCTAAAGTCTTCGAAAGCCAAGTTAATAAACAGACCACTGACCATTTTGAATCCCACCGTACCTTCTCCGCTGTGCAATCCGGTTTTCGAGCTGGTCACGGGTGCACCTCATCCACGCTCAAGGTACTAAACGATATCCTAACCGTCATCGATAAAAGACAGTACTGTGCAGCCGTCTTCATCGACCTGGCCAAGGCTTTCGACTCCGTCAATCACTGTATTCTTATCGGCAGACTCAACAGCCTTGGTTTCTCAAATGACTGCCTCGCCTGGTTCACCAACTACTTCTCAGACAGAGTTCAGTGTTGTCCGGACCTCTGGCAGTCTCTATGGGGGTGCCACAGGGTTCAATTCTCGGGCCGACTCTTTTCTCTGCATATATCAACGATGTTGCTCTTGCTGCGGTGGATTCTCTGATCCACCTCTATGCAGACGACACCATTCTGTATACATCTGACCCTTCTTTGGACACTATGTTAACTAACCTCCAAACAAGCTTCAATGCCATACAACACTCCTTCTGTGGCCTCCAACTGCTCTTAAAACGCTAGTAAAACCAAATGCATGCTTTTCAACCGTTCGCTACCTGCACCCACCCGTCTAGCATCACTACTCTGGACGGTTCTGACTTAGAATATGTGGACAACTACAAATACCTAGGTGTCTGGCTAGACTGTAAACTCTCCTTCCAGACTCACAATAAACATCTCCAATCCAAAATGAATCTAGAATCGGCTTCCTATTCTGCAACAAAGCCTCCTCCACTCACGCCTCCAAACATACCCTTGTAAAACTGACTATCCTACCGATCCTCGACTTTTCGACGTAATTTACAAAATAGCTTCCAATACTCTACTCGGCAAACTGGATGCAGTCTATCACAGTGCCATCCGTTATGTCACCAAAACCCCTTATACCACCGACCACTGCAATCTGTATGCTCTTGTCGGCTGGCCCTAGCTACATATTCGTCACCAGACCCACTGGCTCCAGGTCATCTATAAGTCTATGCTAGGTAAAGCTCTGCCTTTCCTTCCAGTTATCTGCTGCCAATGACTGGAACGAATTGTGAAAATCGCTGAAGCTGGGGGCTTGTATTTTCATCACTAACTTTAATAAACATCAGCTATCTGAGCAGCTAACCAATCGCTGTAGCTGTACGTAGCCCATCTGTAAATAGCCCACCCAATCTACCTACCTCATCTCCATATTGTTTTTATTTACTTTTCTGCTCTTTTGCACACCAGTATTTCTACTTGCACATCACCATCTGCTCATCTATCACTCCAGTGTTAATTTGCTAAATTCGCTACTATGGCCTATTTATTGCCCTACCT
This sequence comes from Salmo salar, assembly GCF_965601325.2. Taxonomy (NCBI): domain Eukaryota; kingdom Metazoa; phylum Chordata; class Actinopteri; order Salmoniformes; family Salmonidae; genus Salmo; species Salmo salar. The sequence continues at coordinate 27,133,877 of NC_138295.1, forward strand.
CCTCACGCCATTTGCACACACTGTATATAGAAGTTCTTTTTTTTCTATTGTGTTATTGACTGTACGCTTGTTTATTCCATGTTGAGTTGTTGTTTGTGTCGCACTGCTTTGCTTTATCTTGGCCAGGTCGCAGTTTAACTGGTTAAATAAAGGTGAAAAAAAATAACAATAAAAAATATGTGGGAACTCCTTCAAGACTGTTGGAAAAGCATTCCAGGTAAAGCTGTTTAAGAGAATGCCAAGAGTGTGCAAAGCTGTCATCAAGGCAAAGAGTGGAAGATTGAAGATTCTAACACTTTTTTAGTTACTAAATGGCTTCATGTGTGTTATTTCATAGTGGTGATGTATTCACAATTATTCTACAATGTAGAAAATAGTAAAAATAAAGAAAAACACTTGAATGAGTAGGTGTGTCCAAACCTTTGACCGGTACTGTAAATATTAAAGTAAAGTACAGATACCCCAAAAAACTACTTAAGTAGTACTTTAAAGTGTTTTTATTTAAGTACTTTACACCACTGGCCATGGCCCTCACATCCTCCCTGTAGGCTGTCTTGTCATTTTTGGTAATCAGAAGTACAGTACTTAGCAATTTCTTCCCAATTTTGTATGACCTTATTAGTCTGAAGGCTTTGACAGCAGACCTGGGTCAAGTATAGGTAGGCTATGCCAAATACTTTCAAATACTTGAGGTGCTCTTGTTTTAGAGTGCCCAATATAATGGAATCAACATTAGTGTCCCAAAAGTGTTAACACTTGCTGAACAAAGTGTACCTCCAGTAGAGTATTTAAAATTAACTTGACCCAGGTCTATACGCAAAAAGCATTCATTCTTTTCTTACTCCTCTCACTTTTCTAGCAGGATTCTCATTTTGAGTGCTAGTCCAGCATTACAATGTATTGTCATCAGAGAAATAAAATGGTTTTCTAAATATTATTGTGTTCAAGACCTGGTATGCACTGAATGGCTTTCATACCTCTTTAAAACATCTGTTCTGCTCACCTTAGCTCTGAAAAGTCAGAGAAAAAGGAACACTTTGCACAGTGGTATGTTAATAGCTCTGACTTAAGATCTATTCATACAGCATGTTGGGTTGACTAGCAAATGAGGTACAGGAATGAATAACGCATGATAAAGTTAAATATGCATGATTTAATGATTCAAAATGAGGCTGAAAGAGCTGCTACTATGATGGATTTGTTTTCCTGTAGGTAACTGCATTTTTGTGAATTCCTCTGGGAAAGCTAGACATGGAGAGAGAGGTGAATCTGAAATCCAAAATAAACTGTCTATGTACTCTTGAGAGCAATTGTATTTCACTATTGAGTTATGGGGTTTTTACAATGCATTTTGCTTGCGATATTTGCTGAATTAATCGAATTTGAGCTTTATGAATTAAAGAGGAGCCACGTAAATTACAATTCTTAATTCACTTGACTAGTCGGCCATGAAATACATTTTTCCTTTCTGGAAGAAAAAGACTCCTCAGATTCCATGTGGGTAATGTCGAAGAAAGGCACCTGATCGTGTCGTCCTGAATTAATGTAACAAAGTTTCACTGCAGATAAAGTCGGCAGAGGGAAAATGCTAAAGGTCAATATAGATAGACTGCAGAAACTCACTTTCTCTGAATATACCTCTCATGGTCAGTGAATGATTTCAGATATGAGTTCACCTCTGAAACACAAATACATAAGAAACACAAAAACAACAGAAGGTCTACAGAGCACAAATACCTCACCAGATAAGGCTTGTCCTCATAGAACCTGAGTCAGATATACTGTGATGCTGTAATGCTATCCTGTGACATACTGCTACAGTATATCAGATAATTTGGAAGGCAATCTGAAATTCAGTGCTTTCATCAGTCACGCAGGTATAATGTACAGTTGTGGCCAAAAGTTTTGAGAATGACACAAATATTAATTTTCACAAAGTCTGCTGCCTCAGTTTGTATGATGGCAATTTGCATATACTCCAGAATGTTATGAAGAGTGATCAGATGAATTGCAATTAATTGCAACGTCCCTCTTTGCCATGCAAATGAACTGAATCCCCCAAAAACATTTCCACTGCATTTCAGCCCTGCCACAAAAGGACCAGCTGACATCATGTCAGTGATTCTCTCGTTAGTGTTGATGAGGACAAGGCTGGATATCACTCTGTCACGCTGATTGAGTTGGAATAACAGACTGGATCTTTAAAAGGAGGGTGGTGCTTGGAATCATTGTTCTTCCTCTCTCAATCATGGTTACCTGCAAGAAAACGCATGCCGTCATCATTGCTTTGCACAAAGACGGCTTCACAGGCAAGGATATTGCTGCCAGTAAGATTGCACCTAAATCAACCATTTATCGGATCATCAAGAACTTCAAGGAAAGCGGTTAAATTGTTGTAAAGAAGGCTTTAGGGCACCCAAGAAAGTCCAGCAAGCGCCAGGACCGTCCCCAAAAGGTGATTCAGCTGCGGGATCAGGGCACCACCAGTACAGAGCTTTCTCAGGAATGGCAGCAGGCAGGTGTGAGTGCATCTGCACACACAGTGAGGCGAAGACTTTTGGAGGTACAGGGATTGGACTGCTGAGGACTGGGGTAAAGTCATTTTCTCTGATGAATCCCCTTTCCGATTATTTGGGTCATCCGGAAAAAAGCTTGTCCGGAGAAGACAAGGTGAGCGCTACCATCAGTCCTGTGTCATGCCAACAGTAAAGCATCCTGAGACCATTCATGTGTGGGGTTGCTTCTCAGCCAAGGGAGTGAGCTCACTCACAATTTTGCCTAAGAACACAGCCATGAATAAAGAATGGTACCAACACATCCTCCAAGAGCAACTTCTCCCAACCGTCCAGGAACAGTTTGGTGAAGAACAATGCCTTTTCCAGCATGACGGAGCACCTTGCCATAAGGCAAAAGTGATAACTAAGTGGCTCGGGGAACAAAACATCGATATTTTGGGTCCATGGCCAGGAAACTCCCCAGACCTTAATTCCATTGAGAACTTGTGGTCAATCCTCAAGAGGCGAGTGGACAAATAAAAACCCACAAATTCTGACAAACTCCAAGCATTTATTATGCAAGAATGGGCTGCCATCAGTCAGGATGTGGCCCAGAAGTGAATTGACAGCATGCCAGGGTGGATTGCAGAGGTCTTGAAAAAGAAGGGTCAACCCTGCAAATATTGACTCTTTGCATCAACTTCATGTAATTGTCAAGAAAAGCCATTGACACTTATGAAATGCTTGTAATTATACTTCAGTATTTCATAGTAACATCTGACAAAAATATCTAAAGACGCTGAAGCAGCAAACTTTGTGGAAATTAATATTTGTGTCATTCTCAAAACTTTTGGCCACGACTGTACACCCATAGAAGCACCATCCACTGCCTTCATCAGTCATGCAAATATACAGCCAATGAAGCACCGTCCAGCTCTGTCCTCTCTCTCTCTCCTTCTACCTCCAGCTGTCCTCTCTCACTCCTTTTACCTACAGCTCTATCCTCTCTCTACTTCTCCCTTCATCTCTGTCCTCTCTCTCTCCTTCTACCTCCAGCTCTGTCCTCTCTCTCCTTGTTTTCTCATAATGACTAATAGTCCTCTATACTGTAGTTATGGGTGGTTTCAGACTGTACTTTTATACTGTGCCCATTGTTTACATAATGGACCAAATTGAAAGTGTTTGCCTTCAAAATGTTTTCATACCCCTTGACTTATTCACGTTTTGGTGTTACAGCCTGAATTCAAAGTTTATTAAATTGCATTTTTTCTCATCCATCTAAACACAATACCCCATAATCACAATGTGAAAACATGTTTTTATAAATTTGTGATTTTTTTTTTGAAAAATGAAATACAGAAATATCTAATTTACATAAGTATTCACACCCCTGAGTCAATACTTTGTAGAAGCAACTTTGGCAGTGATTACAGCTGTAAGTCTTTCTCATTATTATTTTCAAAATTCTTCAAGTGCTTTCAAATTGGTTGTTGGTCATTGCTAGATAACCATTTTCAGGTCTTGCCATAGATTTTGAAGTAGATTTAATTCAAAACTGTAACTCGGCTACACAGGAACTGTCTTCTTGGTAATCAACTCCAGTGTAGATTTGGCCTTGTATTTTAGGTTATTACCCTGATGAAAGGTGAATTCATCTCCTAGTGTCTGGTAGAATGCAGACTGAACCAGGTTTTTTTCCTAGGATTTTGTCTGTGTTTAGCTCCATTCCGTTTCTATTTTATCCTCAAACTCCCCAGTCCTTAATCACTGCTCAAAAAAATAAAGGGAACACTTAAACAACACATCCTAGATCTGAATGAAAGAAATAATCTTATTAAATACTTTTTTCTTTACATAGTTGAATGTGCTGACAACAAAATCACACAAAAAGAATCTATGGAAATCCAATTTATCAACCCATGGAGGTCTGGATTTGGAGTCACACTCAAAATTAAAGTGGAAAACCACACTACAGGCTGATCCAACTTTGATGTAATGTCCTTAAAACAAGTCAAAATGAGGCTCAGTAGTGTGTGTGGCCTCCAAGTGCCTGTATGACCTCCCTACAACGCCTGGGCATGCTCCTGAAGAGGTGGCGGATGGTCTCCTGAGGGATCTCCTCCCAGACCTGGACTAAAGCATCCGCCAACTCCTGGACAGTCTGTGGTGCAACGTGGCGTTGGTGGATGGAGCGAGACATGATGTCCCAGATGTGCTCAATTGGATTCAGGTCTGGGGAACGGGCGGTCCATAGCATCAATGCCTTCCTCTTGCAGGAACTGCTGACACACTCCAGCCACATGAGGTCTAGCATTGTCTTGCATTAGGAGGAACCCAGGGCCAACCGCACCAGCATATGGTCTCACAAGGGGTCTGAGAATCTCATCTCGGTACCTAATGGCAGTCAGGCTACCTCTGGCGAGCACATGGAGGGCTGTGCGGCCCCCCAAAGAAATGCCACTCCACACCATGACTGACCCACCGCCAAACCGGTCATGCTGGAGGAGGTTGCAGGCAGCAGAACGTTCTCCACGGCGTCTCCAGACTCTGTCACGTCTGTCACATGTGCTCAGTGTGAACCTGCTTTCATCTGTGAAGAGCACAGGGCGCCAGTGGCGAATTTGCCAATCTTGGTGTTCTCTGGCAAATGCCAAACGTCCTGCACGGTGTTGGGCTGTAAGCACAACCCCCACCTGTGGACGTCGGGCCCTCATACCAGCCTCATGGAGTCTGTTTCTGACCGTTTGAGCAGACACATGCACATTTGTGGCCTGCTGGAGGTCATTTTGCAGGGCTCTGGCAGTGCTCCTCCTGCTCCTCCTTGCACAAAGGCGGAGGTAGCGGTCCTGCTGCTGGGTTGTTGCCCTCCTACGGCCTCATCCACGTCTCCTGATGTACTGGCCTGTCTCCTGGTAGCGCCTCCATGCTCTGGACACTACGCTGACAGACACAGCAAACCTTCTTGCCACAGTTCGCATTGATGTGCCATCCTGGATGAGCTGCACTACCTGAGCCACTTGTGTGGGTTGTAGACTCCGTCTCATGCTACCACTAGAGTGAAAGCACCGCCAGCATTCAAAAGTGACCAAAACATTAGCCAGGAAGCATAGGAACTGAGAAGTGGTCTGTGGTCTCCACCTGCAGAACCACTCCTTTATTGGGGGTGTCTTGCTTATTGCCTATAATTTCCACCTGTTGTCTATTCCATTTGCACAACAGCATGAATTTATTGTCAATCAATGTTGCTTCCTAAGTGGACAGTTTGATTTCACAGAAGTGTGATTGACTTGGAGTTACATTGTGTTGTTTAAGTGTTCCCTTTATTTTTTTGAGCAGTAATGATTACAAGCATACCCATAACATGATGCAGCCACCACTATGCTTGAAAATATGAAGAGTTGTACTTAGTAATGTGTTGTATGGGATTTGCCCCAAACATAACGCTTTGTTTTCAGGACAAAAAGTTAATTGCTTTGCCACATTTTTTGTAGTATTACTTTGGTGCCTTGTTGCAAACAGGATGCGCGTTTTGAGATATTTTTATTCTGTACAAGCTTCCTTCTTTTCACTCTGTCAATTTAGGTTAGTATTGTGGAATAACTACAATGTTGTTGATCCATCTCATTTTCTCCTATCACAGCCATTAAACGTTGTAACTGTTTTAAAGTCACCATTGGCCTCATGGTGAAATCCCAGAGTGGTTTCCTTCCTGTCCGGCAACAGAGTTAGAAAGGACGCCTGTATCTTTGTACTGACTGGGTGTATTGATACACCATCCAAAGTGTAATTAATAACTGCACCATGTTTTTAAAAATGTTACTCATCTACCAATAGGTGCTCTTCTTTGCGAGGAACTGGAAAACCTCCCTTGTCTTTGTGGTTGAATCTGTGTTAGAAATTCACTGCTCGACTGAGGAAGCTTACAGATAATTGTATGTGTGAGGTACATTGATGAGGTAGTCCTTCAGAAAAGTCCATACAACTCATTATGTGACTTGTTGAGCAAATTGTTACTTCTGAACTTATTTAGGCTTGCAATAACAAAGCTGTTGAATAATTATTGACTCAAGACATTTCAGATTTTAAGTTTCAAAAAACATAACTCCACTTTGACATTATGGGGTATTGTGTGTAGGCCAGTGACACAAAATCTCAATTTAATCTATTTTAAATTCAGGCTATAAGACAACAAAATATGGAAAAAAATCAAGGGGTGCACTGGGCAAATAGTGGATCAAAGATATTTTGAAATTATATAAAGATTCTCAAAATCGAAAACATATTTTTTCTAAATGCGGTATGCTACTGGCAGATCAAAGAGCTCTATGCCTGGCGATACTGAACATCCAAAAGTAGGCAGATTGATTTTGTTTTGGGGATGAAAAGACCAAGAAGGTATACAGTGAGATTCCTGCAACAAAATGACGCACACAATAAATAGTGCACACCTTGATCTGACCGAGACCACACCAACAGTTCTTTTACTGCCTCCATCGTCCTTCCACCTGCTCCCGTGTTTTTTCTCAGCAGATGGGAGTTGGGGCTTTTCACTTTTCTATGTTGTTCTATATTTAACTCGGCTTTATGGATTCTGACTGTGGAACCGTGGTGCAGCTCATAGAGTAAGTTAAACTTTTTCCCTTTGAAGACCTGAAGGGCAGCTCTACTTTTTGCAGATGAACAGGACAGCAATGGGATGGTCTTGGCTTCTTCCCAGGCCCTTCTGCAGGCAGCAGCTCTTTGGAGTGATAGCTCTTTCTTCTCTAGCTAGCTAGCTAGCTAGCTACAGTATCATCTGATAGACCACAACACTCTCTGCCTGACTCCCTCCCCTCTGCCTCCCTCCACTTCTCTGCCTGTACGGGAAGGGATGTGCCGTGTGCTCGAGGAGCTCCAGTCAAGCAGAACACCCACCTCAGATGTAGTCCATTCTTTTCATCATGAGAGGGTATAAAGAAAGTCTCCCACTCTCGTTTTGCCTCTATTGTCAATTGAGGCGCTGTCAAAGTAACAGAAAGCTTTGTGCAAACGGATAGAAATTCTGTCAAACTCAAGATCTCTGTGGGGTTTGCATGCAAACCAAATATACAGGAAGAGAAAAGTAAGCCCAAAAGAACACAATACGCCATCCTCTGTCCACTAAACAACCACTGCAGTGCACCCTAAATCCCTGTCACTCACAACAGTTGCAGTGGGATTCATCTAAAAATGTCTCTTTTTACGATGATTTCACCTCATTTTAACATTATCATAAAGAGCACATGTTAAACTTAATAAAAAACACATTTCCCATCTCAGAGGTTAAATAAAAAAATGTCTACAGTATGTGCCTATTAAGCGCCAAATAAAGTAACAGGCTTGACTGTAACTGGGTTGACAATGTCATCTTAAATCAGCCATGAATCCCTTTGTGACAGGGGGAATGGAAGGTTGTTGTGTGTGACAGGGGGAATGGAAGGTTGTTGTGTGCAACAGGGAGGGACAACTGAATGCAAGCTTCACAAAAACAATGAAATTGTTAAAACATTTCTAACCTGTCTATCTATGGGTAACAGGGTTAACTTGTGACCCACTCAGTTTTACACCACAAAACACCAGCAAATGGTAAAACATTTGCTATGATTTGACTATTAGATGTTCAGTGTTTCTTTTGAAAAAAATATTTAAAATGAGAGTTAAGTTCACGTAACAGTGTTAACCTTAAAATGGGGGACAGACGTAAATTAATCAATAGTCACATTAAATAATAAGAATCTTCAGAAATTACTTTGTCAAAGCAACAAAATAACTTGGGCTTTACAATGATGGTAAAGACTTTGAGAAATTTGTCGATTAAATGGGTTGAAATATTCCTAGAAGTGACAGAGGGCTTTTTATTTTTTTATTTCACCTCTATTTAACCTCTCTAGGGTAGGTGGCACCAAATCGTCCCACCTACGTAACAGCCAGTGTAATCCCGTGGCGCGTTATTCAAAAACCTCAAATGCAAAAACGTCAATTTTTCAAACATATGACTATTTTACACCATTTTAACCTGTTATGGCTAGGGGGCAGTATTTTCACAGCCGGATAAAAAACGTACCCGATTTAATCTGATTATTACTCCTGCCCAGAAGCTAGAATATGCATATAATTATTAGCTTTGGATAGAAAACACTCCAAAGTTTCTAAAACTGTTTGAATGGTGTCTGTGAGTATAACAGAACTCATTTGGCAGGCCAAAACCTGAGAAGATTCCATGCAGGAAGTGCCCTGTCTGACAATTTCTTGCCCTTCTTGATTATCTCTATCCATTACAGAGGATCTCTGCTGTTACGTGACACTTCCTACGGCTCCCATGGGCTCTCAGAAGGCGGCAAAAAGCTGAATCGTGGCTTTGCAGGCTCTGGCTGAAAAAAAGTTGCGCGTTTGGGTAGTGGCTGGTTACAGTACTGTGAGACTCAGGCTCGTGCCCGCGTCGACCCCATGCTTTGTTTTCTTTTGTCTGTTTACCTAAACGCAGATTCCCGGTCGGAATATTATCGCTTTTTTACGAGAAAAATGGCATAAAAATTGATTTTAAACAGCGGTTGACATGCTTCGAAGTACGGTAATGGAATATTTAGAAATCTTTTGTCACGAATTGCGCCATGCTCGTGACCCTTATTTACACTTCGGATAGTGTCTTGAACGCACGAACAAAACGCCGCTGTTTGGATATAACGATGGATTATTTTGAACCAAACCAACATTTGTTATTGAAGTAGAAGTCCTGGGAGTGCATTCTGACGAAGACAGCAAAGGTAATAACATTTTTCTTATAGTAAATCTGACTTTGATGAGTGCTACATTTGCTGGGTGTCTAAATAGCTAGCCCTGTGATGCCGGGCTATGTACTCAGAATATTGCAAAATGTGCTTTCACCGAAAAGCTATTTTAAAATCGGACACCTCGATTGCACAAAGGAGTTCTGTATCTATAATTCATAAAATAATTGTTATGTTTTTTGTGAACGTTTATCGTGAGTAATTTAGTAAATTCACTGGAGGTTTGCGGGGGGTATGCTAGTTCTGAACGTCACATGCTAATGTAAAAAGCTGGTTTTTGATATAAATATGAACTTGATTGAACAAAACATGCATGTATTGTATAACATAATGTCCTAGGTGTGTCATCTGATGAAGATCATCAAAGGTTAGTGCTGCATTTAGCTGTGGTTTTGTTTTTTGTGACATTATATGCTAGCTTGAAAAATGGGTGTCTGATTATTTCTGGCTGGGTACTCTGCTGACATAATCTAATGTTTTGCTTTCGCTGTAAAGCCTTTTTGAAATCGGACAGTGTGGTTAGATAAAGGAGAGTCTTGTCTTTAAAATGCTGTGAAATAGTCATATGTTTGAAAAATTGAAGTTTTCGGATTTTAGAGGAGTTTGTATTTCGCGCCACGCCCATCATTGGATATTGGAGCAGGTGTTCCGCTAGCGGAACGTCTAGATGTAGACAAGACTCTCGTTAATCTAACCACACTGTCCGATTTCAAAAAGGCTTTACAACGAAAGCAAAACATTAGATTATGTCAGCAGAGTACCCAGCCAGAAATAATCAGACACCCATTTTTCAAGCTAGCATATAATGTCACATAAACCCAAACCACAGCTAAATGCAGCACTAACCTTTGATGATCTTCATCAGATGACACACCTAGGACATTATGTTATACAATACATGCATGTTTTGTTCAATCAAGTTCATATTTATATCAAAAACCAGCTTTTTACATTAGCATGTGACTAGCATGTGACTAGCATTCCCACTGAACACTGCCGGTGAATTTACTAAATTACTCACGATGAACGTTCACAAAAAGCATAACAATTATTTTAAGAATTATAGATACAGAACTCCTCTATGCACTCGATATGTCCGATTTTAAAATAGCTTTTCGTTAAAAGCACATTTTTTGCAATATTCTCAGTAGATAGCCCGGCATCACAGGGCTAGCTATTTAGACACCCAGCAAGTTTAGCACTCACCAAAGTCAGATTTACTATAAGAAAAATGATATTACCTTTGCTGTCTTCGTCAGAATGCACTCCCAGGACTTCTACTTCAATAACAAATGTTGGTTTGGTTCAAAATAATCCATAGTTATATCCAAACAGCGGCGTTTTGTTCGTGCGTTCAAGACACTATCCGAAAGGGTAAATAAGGGTGTCGAGCATGGCGCAATACGTGACAAAAAAATTCAAAATATTCCATTACCGTACTTCGAAGCATGTCAACCGCTGTTTAAAATAAATTTTTATGCCATTTTTCTCATAAAAAAGCGATAATATTCCGACCGGGAATCTGCGTTTAGGTAAACAGATGAAAGAAAATAAAGCATTCAGTCGACTCGGGCACGCGCCTAAGCCCATAGTACTCTGATCAGCCACTTGCCAAAAGCGATAATGTGTTTCAGCCAGAGGCTGCCTCGATATCGTTCAGCTTTTTCCCGGGCTCTGAGAGCCTATGGGAAGCCGTAGGAAGTGTCACGTTAGAGCAAAGATCCTCAGTCTTCAATAAAACGAGCCAAGATGAAACACAACTTGTCAGACAGGCCACTTCCTGCATGGAATCTTCTCAGGTTTTGGCCTGCCATTTGAGTTATGTTATACTCACAGACACCATTCAAACAGTTTTAGAAACTTTAGGGTGTTTTCTATCCAAAGCCAATAATTATATGCATATTCTAGTTTCTGGGCAGGAGTAGTAACCAGATTAAATCGGGTACGTTTTTTATCCGGCCGTGTCAATACTGCCCCCTAGCCCTAACAGGTTAACCAGGTAGGCCAGTTGAGAACAAGTTCTCATTTACAACTGCGACCTGGCCAAGATAAAGCAAAGCAGTGCGACACAAACAACAACACAGAGTTACACATGGAATAAACAAAACGTACAGTCAATAACACAACAGAAAAAAATCTATATACAGTGTGTGCAAATGAGGTAAGATTAAGGAGGTAGGGCAATAAATAGGCTGTAGTGGCGAAGTAATTACAATTTAGCAATTAAACACTGGAGTGATAGATGTGCAGAAGATGAATGTGCAATAAATAACAATATGGGGATGAGGAAGATGGATGCGCTGTTTACAGATGGGCTATGTACAGGTGCAATGATCTGTGAGCTGCTCTGACAGCTGATGTTTAAAGTTAGTGAGGGAGATATGAGTCTCCAGCTTCAGTGATTTTTGCAATTCGTTCCAGTCATTGGCAGCAGAGAACTGGTTGAAAACATGCATTTAGTTTTACTTTCATTTAAGAGCAGTTGGAGGCCACGGAAGGAGAGTTGTATGGCATTGAAGCTCGTCTGGAGGTTTGTTAAGAATGGTGTCGTCTGCATAGAGGTGGATCAGAGAATCACCAGCAGCAAGAGCGACATCATTGATGTATACAGAGAAAAGAGTCAGCCCAAGAATTGAACCCTGTGGCACCCCCATAGAGACTGCCAGAGGTCCGGACAACAGGCCCTCCGATTTGACACACTGAACTGTCTGAGAAGTAGTTGGTGAACCCGGCGAGGCAGTCATTTGAGAAACCAAGGCGGTTGAGTCTGCCGATAAGAATGTGGTGAATGACAGAGTCGAAAGCCTTGGCCAGGTCGATGAATATGTCTGCACAGTATTGTCTTTTATCGATGGCGGTTATGATATTGTTTAGGAACTTGAGCGTGGCTTTCGGTGCACCCATAACCAGCTCGGAAACCAGATTGCATAGTGGAGAAGGTACGGTGGGATTCGAAATGGTCGGTTATCTGTTTGTTAACTTGGCTTTCGAAGACCTTAGAAAGGCAGGGTAGGATAGATATAGGTCTGTAACAGTTTGGGTCTAGGGTGTCTCCCCCTTTGAAGAGGGGGATGACCGCGGCAGCTTTCCAATCTTTGGGGATCTCAGATGATACAAAAGAGAGGTTGAACAGGCTAGTAATAGGCATTGCAACAAATGCGGCGGATCATTTTAGAAAGGGAGGTTCCAGATTGTCTAGCCCAGCTGATTTGTAGGGTCCAGATTTTGCAACTGTTTCAGAACATCAGCTATCTGGATTTGGGTGAAGGAGAAATGGGGGAGGTTTGGGCAAGTTGCTGTGGGGGGGTGTAGGGCTGTTGACCAGGGTAGGGGTAGCCAGGTGGAAAGCATGGCCAGCCGTAGAAAAATGCTTATTGAAATTCTCAATTATCGTAGATTTATCGATGGTGACAGTGTTTCCTAGCCTCAGTGCAGTGGGCAGCTGGGAGGAGGTGCTCTTATTCTCCATGGACTTTATAGTGTCCCAGAACCTTTTGGAGTTTGTGCTACAGGATGCAAATTTCTGATTGAAAAAGCTAGCCTTTGCTTTCCTAACTGCCTGTGTATATTGGTTCCAAACTTCCCTGAAAAGTTGCATATCGCGGGGGCTATTCGATGCTAGGGTTGATGGAGGGACATGTCAAAATACTGAATAGGTTTGTCCAAACTTGTTTCCAAACTTTTGACTGGTACTGTATATTAACCCTTAAGAGTCTAAGTAATATAATAAAAAAATACCCTTTTGCGGTGGAAGGTAGCCAAGCTACAGCAGTGTTTTCCTGACCATTAAAAATTATCCTGAGCTTTCTTAAATCTCCTAAATCTCCTAAATATAGGACAGACACTTTAAAACCTTTATTTTTTTGCTATGTATGAATGTCTTATTCAATGAATTTCCATGGGCTATAGCAGTAAAGGCCATATTCAATATTTTATCAAATAATTATTTTATATTTTTTGGAATACCTAAAGGGGTCATAAGATTCAAAATCAAATAGCTAATTGATCCATTGTATGACCATCTTAAAACAATTCCACATGCTTAGAGGTTGAAGGTGAATTCATTTAATAACAGGCTTTTGAAATTCAATATTGGTGGACAATTTCTACTTAAAATATCAAAAGGTATTCATTTAGTGGAAAGACCCATCTAAAAGTACTGCATTCACATTCCATCTTCAAGATGAAAGTGTACGACTGCAAATGGATATTGTTTGCATTCAGGTCAGAGAGCCAATCAGAATTCTGATGTGACCATCAGCCAGGTAACTGGCAGTGTAATTTTGTGCTCGGATGGTTTTTGCAATGCCCTTTGATATCCACGTTTTATGGCCATGAGTCTTCTACTGTATCTTTAACTGATGGGTGGCTCTTTTTTTGCGCTCTATTCCACAGTGGGGAACATGACATAGGTAACATCCATGAGAATGTCGAAATCCATTCACTACAAATGCTTTCTGTAACAGAGGGATTTAAAGAGGATTTTGAGCTCTAAACACAAACACAACATTGTGTCTATTGCTTCCCTCTCCTCTCATATCAAAAGACAACTTTATTATTAGCGTTATCCACAGCTCTCTTGTCGTTGTGATATGAAGGCTCATCTTCAACCTCTTATGCTGGAGCTGAAGACATAAAGGAATGAGCTCTTCAATACTGCCTATTCACAACGGCCTACATTTCTCTATTTAGTATTTCATTAGGATCCCCATTAGCTATGCTATGAAAGAGCATAACTAGTGTCTCTTGAGTTTCTCAGAATGACTGCAGGTTTTTTAAGAGGAACAAGCTGTACTTGTTCCTATTCACTGGACAACAGGCCTTTCACAAATCAGTACAATCCAAGCAAGTGTAATCTTGAGACTTTAAGACTATGACATACAAAATACTCTCAGCGTCTTTTACTCAAGTTGACATTTTTATTATACTTACATACAGGTTTTTTTTCTTCTCCAATTCCATTTCAATTCCAGTCAATTCAGAAAGAACCAATCTACAAATGCTGCAAGTACTGAATACCAATGCATCAAGTCTGGAACCCTGAACAGCTTTTACCCCAAAGCCATATGACTTCTAAACAAGACTGCTAAATAGCTAATCAAATGGCTACCCAGACTACCTGCATTGACCCTTTTTTTGCACCAACTCTCTTGCACTGACTCTATGCACACACACTGGAATCTACCCACACACTCACACATATTTACACTGAAGCCCCAACACACACACACACAACATATGCCCACACACACATAACATGCACACACATGCTTACTGATGCCACACACACATATAACAAGCACACACATGCTTACTGATGACACACACACACACACACACACACACACATGCCCACACACACATGCCCACACACACATATCATGCACATACCACACATGCTTCCTGATGCCACACACACAACACTACACACACGCACGCATGAGCACACACACACACACACACACACATATTATTTTCTACTCCCTATACACTGAGTGTACAAAACACTGCTCTTTCCATGACATAGACTGACCAGGTGAATCCAGGTGAAAGCTATGATCCCTTATTGATGTCACCTGTTAAATTCACTTCAATCAGCATGTGACCATTTTTATTTTTATTTTTTTTGAAGTCAACCAAATTCCAAATCCAAATTGTCCTCATTAAAGAGCATTGGAAGAGAATTGGAATTTTATTGTATGTCAATGGTGTGCGTGCTGGGAGCGGAGTCAGGTGCAGGAGAGCAGAAAGTTGTGAACAGGCGCACACTTTATTTAGGCAGGAGAACCAACAGACGGACTCCACTGCGTCGAAACCTCCAGCCAATTGTCAAAGTGCAAAAGCGTGCAAACAGTCACAAAAATTATGTTCAAATAAAATAACATACCTCGTGATAAAACACGGAATAAACGAACCCCAGTCTAGCGCGTCAAAATTGACACGTAACACAAAACAGTTTCACACAAAGACATGAGGGGGAACAGAGGAATAAATACATGTAGTGTGATTGGGGAATGAAAACCAGGTGTGCAGGGAACAAGACAAAACAAATGGATAAATGAAAAATGGAGCGGCGATAGCTAGAAAGCCGGTGACTTCGACCGCCGAACGCTGCCCGAACAAGGAGAGGAGCCGACTTCGGCGGAAGTCGTGACATTGTACCTACTGAATTGATTGGAATTTAAACGGAATTGACTCCAACCCTGCTCACATACACATGTGGGATCTTACATTTGAGGCAGTTTGTTGTTAAAAGGAAAATAAATCCTGCATCAACAGGAAATGTGAATTATTATGTGGATTATAATTAATTTACATTTTTGTAAGGGCTGATACATTTTTCGTAAAGGAACATCAACTCGGCAACCTCAAATACGCCACAGGTTTTTCTGCAACAGGGTGATCAGATTAAGATCCTTCATCTGTTGCAGTCAATACAAACTGATTGTAAAAATTCAAAAATCTGCCATCATGAACATTTAAAGTGACTCATTAACAGGGGTGGAAGTAACAAATTACAACTACTCACGTTTACATTTACATTTACATTTTAGTCATTTAGCAGACGCTCTTATCCAGAGCGACTTACAAATTGGTGCACGTTCCTGTAATTGACTAGCTTTTCTGTGTACTTGTATTTTTTCAGTATTTTTCAAAGGCTGTACTTTTACTCAAGTACATTTTGAATGAAGTAAAGTACTTAAGTACATTTTCAAAACCATCCGTTACAGAGTACAATCTAGAAAAATTATGTCTTGTTTTGCACGCTATGTACAAAATAATAAAATGCAGTACGACAGGACATTTCTTAACGTAGCTCTTTATTAGCTAGCTATAACTGGCATGTTCACGTGTTTCATACCATGATCAACTGACCATGACTTCACCACCTGGGTGGTCTTAACCAATCATAGCACAGTATGATACGGTGGTAAAATGCCTCCATTTACAATTCAGTATGTTCACACATATGAATATTACAAAGGATACACATCATCATGGCAAGCACATCAAGTTTGCGCCTTTTGTAGCAGCTAGAACTGTTCACTTGTTTGTCATTGACAAGTAACATGACCAGATGGACCAATACAATTCAATTTCACGCATCGTGCGAAAAACAGCAAAATCACAGCTGTGTATGCAAACAAATGATGATCGGTCGCAGGATTTTACAACATGAAAAAAAGGTAGCTACATGCCATGAAAAAAAAGGTAGCTACATGCCATGAAAAAAAAGGTTTCCTAATCAACTTGAAAAATAAATGGAGCCTAACAAGATTGAGCAGGTTCAGGAGACAATACAGACACACACAGAGACAGAGCCGGTGGCCGGGTCTTCTGAAGCGCATGAGGAAGGAAATCCCTGGCCGCATCTCAAAGAACACCAGCTTCAAGCAGAGAAGAGGAGACAATGTAATTATGGAAATTAAGCTCTGCTTACCAAAGATGGTGGAGGTGGCTGCCTACAAAACCTCTGCGTCAAACTTGGGAAACATGTAATGGTACGAAAAATAAAGATATAAATATATTTTATCGCCATGAATGGTGTTTGTTGTGTAGGCTATGTAATGTAGCTAACAAAATGTTGCTACTAGCCAGTTGCATTCAATCTGTAGCATAATGCTAACATTAGCTAGCTCATCCTGTTGCTAGCTAGTTAGAAGCTAACCCTGACCAAAGTCTTCACACAGCAGAAGGAACTATAAGCTGTAGTGCAGGCTACTACCGCATTGACATTATGGTGGATAGTAGCTAACATCCCCATAATGTAAGTTGTTGGGGTTAGCTAAAAGTGAAATGAATGAACTTGTGAAGATAAATAAATAAATCCTTTTGAGACCTGGAATTTTTAGTTATTTGAACTATGTTTTTTTTGCTTGCTTATTACCTAGTAGCTATATCTGGTTGGATCACTGAGTTGTGCGTGCATATGTATTCACCCCCTTTGCTATGAAGCCCCTAAATAAGATCTGGTGCAACCAATTACCTTCAGAAGTCACATAATTAGTTAACTAAAGTCCACCTGTGTGCAATCTAAGTGTCACATGATCTCAGTATATATACACCTATTCTGAAAGGCCCCAGAGTCTGCAACACCACCAAGCAAGGGGCACCACCAAGCAAGCGGCAACATGAAGACCAAGGAGCTCTCCAATCCAAACAGGTCAAGGACAAAGTTGTGTAGAAGTACAGATCAGGGTTGGGTTATAAAAAAATATCAGAACATTTAACATCTCACAGAGGACCATTAAATTCATTAATAAAAAATGGAAAGAACATGGCATCACATCAAACCTGTCAAGAGAGGGCCGGCCACCAAAACTCACAGACCAGGCAAGGAGGGCGTTAATCAGAGAGGCAACAAAAAGACCAAAGATAACCCTGAAGGAGCTGCAAAGTATCTGTCCATAGGACCACTTTAAGACGCACACTCCACAGAGCTGGGCTTTACAGAAGAGTGGCCAGGAAAAAGCCATTGCTTAAAAAAAAAAAATAAGCAAACACATTTGGTGTTTGCCAAAAGGCATGTGGGAGACTCCCCAAACATACGGAAGAAAGTACTCTAGTCAGCGATGTCATTTCCAAAATAGCCTCCAACACTCTACTCAGCAAATTGGATGTAGTCTATCACCGTGCCATCCGTTTTGTCACCAAAGCCCCATATACTACCCACCACTGCGACCTATATACTCTGTATGCCCACTGGCTCCAGGTCATCTATAAGTCTTTGCTGGGTAAAGCCCCGCCTTATCTCAGCTCACTGGTCACCATAGCAGCACCCACCCGTAGCACGCACCCCAGCAGGTATATTTCACTGGTCACCCCCAAAGCCAACTCCTCTTTGGCCACCTTTCCTTCCAGTTGTCTGCTGCCAATGACTGGAACGAATTGCAAAATCACTGAAGCTGGAGACTTATCTCCCTCACTAACTTTAAGCATCAGCTGTCAGAGCAGCTTACTGATCATTGCACATGTACATAGCTCATCTGTAGATAGCCCACCCAACTACCTCATCCCCATATTGTTATTCATTTTTTGCTCCTTTGCACCCCAGTATCTCTACTTGCACATTCATCTTCCCGCACACCTATCACTCCAGTGTTTAATTGCTAAATTGTAATTATTTTGCCACTATGGTTTATTTATTGCCTTACCTCTCTAATCTTACTACATTTGCACACACTGTATATAGACTTTTCTATTGTGCTATTGACTGTACGTTTGTTTATCCCATGTGTAACTCTGTGTTTTTGTTTTATCTTGGCCAGGTCGCAGTTGTAAATGAGAACTTATTGTTAAATAAAGGGGAAATAATAAAAATAAAATAACAAACAAACTATGTTTGGGTACAGCCAGACATGGACTCACCTCAAGATTAGAGAATTTGTTAGGTCTGAATGTATTTGAACAACTCAAATCAATCTCAGTATCTGAGAATACCAAGTGTCGAAGTCTGTGTTATAGCTATTGCAATGCCAATAATATGATTGTGTTGCCAGCTACATACAACAGAGTTTACTGAAACACTGAATATGTGAATGACGTGTTGTTTCCAATGTACAGGTTTGGCGTACCTGCAGAATCACCTTGACACAATCACACAGGACGAGACTGAGCATCTAAGGGAGCATTCATCTGATGAAGCGGATTTCTTCTCATCACTGACAACCAAACGGTCAGAAGGTACAGGGGAGCTGGATGTGTATCTTGCTAGTCCATCGGACAAAATTAATTTACTTCTTTGTTTCGTACATAAAGAAGTTGTCCCTCAAACTCAACACAGGCCTGCATGCATCTGCCGCCTGTGAGTGTCTTTTTAGCTGTGCTGGACTACTCTTCACTGCTAAGCGTGCCAGAATAGACTGAATTAACTTAGAAAATCAGCTCCTACTGAAACTGAAATGCAAATTCAGAGAGAAGTGAAGTGAGTTAAGTGTTCGAAAGGTAGTTCCACAAAAAATATGCCTTTTGAACATTCCTTTGAACATCTGTATATGTGAAGTTGAAGATTTGATATTGAAATCAGCTGTGCGGGATCTTATCTTGTTGGTTATTTTCTGGTGTTTTATGGAACATTTAGCCTGTCAAGCATTACATGTAAACAATATTACATATACAGTAGCGCATAGAAAAGTAAACATTTTTGATATTCATTTGTTTTTGAAGCTTGCATTCAATTGCCACATCCTTTTCACATGGACTTCCATTCTTGTAAAAGGAGAAGAAAAATAACCATCAAAATTGAAATAGCAAAATATTTTAGTAGTAACTTTTTAAATGTACTACTTTTTGCTTTTACTTTAGTAGTTTTTTAACACCAGTACTTTTAATTCTACTTGATTACAACTTCATTAAAGTAACAGTACTTCTACTTGAGTAGGATTTTACAGTACTCTTCCCACCGCTGCTCATTAGAGAACAGAAGTATGGTATGGGTGACCTCTTGTATCATTATATTCTGGAATATAGGTACTGTCAGTTGGTTTTGCTATGGTGACACAGAATGGGAAGAGTGTAGTGTGATCTGTAAGATTCAGGTGCCGTCAAAGAGGGAAAACTTCTTATCTTAAATATATTCATGTGAACATCTTTACTTTCCCACCCCCTGCCCATCGCCCCATTGTACCCAAAGTCATGCCTCCACAGGCTCTTTGAGACGACGAAAGAATTCATCTGATCACTGGCTTCATTTCCATGTGTGAGAGGTGCTGTTAGGAGAGCGCCAGCAGAGACAAGCCAATTCAGATGCAAATAAAACCGTTCAGAGTACCACTCTGCCATAGAGGCCATGCACAGCACGGGCTAAGCACTAGCGCCTGTACCAAGGGAGCCGGACTGCAGATGCTAATCACACAAAGTAGGCAATCTTCCAGCAATATTGACAGGTCCCTCCATTTTACAGGCCTATTTCACCGTCTTTACCGCGCCCCAGGCTCTGGAGAGATTTGCATGGATTTGTACATACAGTACTGTACTGGTGGTTTCTTGGAAAAGATGTGAGCAAAATATCAAACAGCAGATCAACAGAAAAGTGCCAGTGATGCTAACTGCTAACTCTGCCGTTAAGGATTGATCCTCACATCTCTCGTGATACTGGTGTAGTTGTCTGGCCTTTGTCGGCTGGGTCATTTCTATTATGCGGTGCCTTTTGGACCTTAGAACCTTTGGTAGGGAAAGTATACATTTTTATTTTGTTAGCGTTCTATCAGAAAAATAACATGTTTGACTTTCAGAAAAACAGATTGGTCAAGCTCAGCCACTTAATATTTTTTTAGGTGCATTTTCCAACCTGTTAGGTGCTTAATCCTAACAGGATGGAAATGTGGAGCCTAAATTAGCCATAGTTCTGTGAGTGAGCAAGATTGAGCTAGCATAAAAGTGAACACTTGAACAGGATTTTAACTTCTCTATCAAACATATTTTAACATTTTGAATTCTTTTAAATGTTCTCTATAATTTAGCCTAACGGGGTGGAAATATGAGCAGGACATACAGACGAACAACGTGAAACATGGAAAACTGAGTGTTTATATTTATTTAGCTTTGCACCATTGTTTTCCCACCAAAGAAATTATGACATGTATTGTCGTTTTAAAGTCATATGTTGAATATATTTTGTCTGTCTACAATGCTTAACTGCTCTGGACTACTCAGTTCCTCCAAGATATATCTCTATCTCTCTCTCTGGTGTGTGAGAGACATGGATAAAGACAAGTGAAGAGTAAATATTACACTCACACAAGTTCCAAAATAATAAAATGTCATATGTCTACAGTGAGGGGAAAAAAAGTATTGGATCCCCTGCTGATATTGTACGTTTGCCCACTGACAAAGAAGTGATCAGTCAATCATTTTAATGGTAGGTTTGTTTGAACAGTGAGAGACAGAATAACAACAAAAAAATCCAGAAAAACGCATGTCAAAAATGTTATAAAATGATTTGCATTTTAATGAGGGAAATAAGTATTTGACCCCCTCTCAATCAGAGAGGGGGTCACCAGGCTTCCAGGTGTCTTTTATACAGGTAACGAGCTGAGATTAGGAGCACACTCTTAAAGAGAGTGCTCCTAATCTCAGCTTGTTACCTGTATAAAAGACACCTGTCCACAGAAGCAATCAATCAATCAATCATATCACGGCGCTCTATGGGGTTTGTCTGTGTTTGTGAACAGAGCCCCAGGACCTGCTCTCCATGAATTATTTGGTGTTTTACGTTGTACACAGAGGATATTTTTGCAGAATTCTGCATGCAGAGTCTCAATTTCGTGTTTGTCATTTTGTAACTTTTTGGTTGGTGAGCGGATCCCAGACCTCACAACCATAAAGAGTTCTATAACTGATTCAAGTATTTTTTGCCAGATCCTAATTGGTATGTCAAATTTTATGATCCTTTTGATGGCATAGAAGGCCCTTCTTGCCTTGTCTCTCAGATTGTTCACAGCTTTGTGGAAGTTACGTGTGACGCTGATGTTTAGGCAGAGGTATGTGTAGTTTTTTGTTTGCTATTGGGCAACGGTGTCTAGATAGGAATTTGTATTTGTGGTCCTGGCAACTGGACCTTTTTTGGAAGACCATTATTTTTGTCTTACTGAGATTTACTGTCAGTAAACCGGTCAAGCTGGATCTCTCGCGAGGAGAGAGTAGAACCTCCAACTTCAGTAACTAACTACAGGGCCCTTCTCCTTTAATGGCAATAACTGGTGAACTGATAAATTAAGGAAAGTACCTGTAATCCAGTACAGACATTGGGACGGAAGAACCCATGCACTAGACAGTCTCAGAAGAAGACTCAATCTTTAAGGAGCTAGTGTAGCCTGAACAGCACACTTAAGCTAACCTTCAAGGAAAGGAGGAGAAGACCATTTAGAGCACAGACTCTGCTACTCAAAGGAAGAGCCAGCAGACAGTAACCAGGGACACAACCCAAAGGAGAAGCCCACGAGGGACTATCCAAACTCAGAGGAAACAAAGGAGGGACAAAGGAGGACACACAGCCATCGTTCCTTTGTTCACCTCCATATGGCCTAACCAGAGCCAAAGTGTTCACAGACTGAGTATCACATCTTTAATATTCAGATATGTTGAGGTCTCTTTCTTGTCTTTCATTCTATTTCCTAGCTTTTAGTGATTTTTGTTTATATATTTTTTTAACCTTTATTTAACTAGGCAAGTCAGTTAAGAACAAATTCTTATTTTACAATGATGGCCTACTCCGGCCAAACCCTCCCCTAACCCGGACGACGTTGGGCCAATTGTGTGCCGCCCTATATAGGACTCCCGATCACAGCCGGTTGAGATACAGCCCAGGATCGATCCAGGGTCTGTAGTGACTAAGGATACACACAACCTTAGAGACGCTTCCTGAATGTGATGTCATTGTAGGAAGGAGTTTTTTTTCTTAAAGGAGAATTACAACAAACCAGCAGGGTGGAAAGTGATATAAGGGACATGCAGAAAATCTTAAATAAAATAATAATAAATATAAAATCATGATTTCTTTTTTTATTGATGAGTGAGAATTTAACTAGAACTATAAAAATAATGAAGAAAGATGTTAAATATTGTGTTATTTCACTGCTCATATTTCTCATGGAAGTTGATCAATACCACCCTGGTATATGGCAGAAATGCTAAATCTACTGAAAAACTTTTCAAAATGCATAAAATTCCCTTTCAAGATCCATATTTTTTACATTTTTAAGGTAAAGGAAACCTGACCTATTTAAAGCCTTTTGGAATCCACATTTTACACAAACCAAGAAGTGGTATTTCCTGGGGATAGAAAACACACTGCATAATAGAAATGACATAATTGCCTTGCCTAGCTGCTCCATAGCATATCACTAAAGATATATTCCATAAAATGGACTCCTCTTTAAAAATAGGAATGGCAGACACTGCTTTCTATTTGCTGTCCATGCATGTATAGTATTTACAATATCATTGGTTCTGGTGGAAACAATGTTCGCATACACCTGAGTGGTTCTGAGAAGTAAACTAACCTTACTTAGTAGTTAATTGGTACATACTGTAACACTATAGGCATTACAGTAAGAGTTTAGCTCACATTGTATTTCCCCAACACTTCTCTTTCTCTTTTTGACAGATGTCTTATGCCTTTCAAAGCAAAATATGACAACATTGATATGGATGGGCTGACATTTGTAGAGGCCTGAAATTGCGGGACACTTGAAACAAATAGAACAATTAGACGAGTGAATGCCGGGCAAAATCCTTCGGCCTGGACTTAATGGTCCCTTATCGACAAGCTAATTCCCCTGTGGAATAGGATGTGCCAAAGCAGGAAACAAATGGAAGGAATGGAAGCTTGTATCTTGTAAAAAAACTGTCACAACCAGTTAAAAGGCCAGTTAGCGACTGTAAACCAAACTCTTTCTCACCGGCTTTACCATACTGGAAGCTGTCAGGAGACCACCTGCAGACCTACTGTATTTTTGTCACTTGAAAGTAACAGGTATGCTTTAAGCCATTCATTTTGCAGCCTTATATTTCTTTTGATGAGTCAATTGAGGTAAATGTTCAGTGCCTTTTAGAAGTATTTATACCCCTTGACTTATTCCACATTTTGTTGTGTAACAGCCTGAATTCTAAATGTATAGCTTTATCACCCGTCTAAACACAATACCCCATAATGACAAATTGAAAACATGTTTTAAGAAGTTTTAGAAAATGTATTGAAAATTAAATACAGAAATATCTCATTGACATAAGTATTCACGCCTGAGTCAATACTTTGTAGAAGTACCTTTGGTGACGATTACAACTGTGAGTCTTTTTGGGTAATTCTCGAAAGAGCATTGCACACCTGGATTTTACAATATTTGCCCATTAATCTTTTTTGTCAAGTTGATTGTTGATCATTGCTAGACAGCCATTTTTAGATGTTGCTATAGATTTTCAAGCCGATTTAAATAAAAAAAACTGTAACTAGGCCACTCAGGAATATTCAATGTCGTCTTGGTAAGCAACTCCAGTGTAGATTTGACCTTGTGTTTTAAGTTATTGTCCTGCTGAAAGGTGAAGTCGTCTCCCACTGTCTGTTGGAAAACAGACTGAAGCAGGTTTTCGTCTAAGATTTTACCTATGCTTAAAGCGCCCTAATCCTTGCCGATGACAAGCATACCTATAACATGATGCAGCCACAACCATGCTTGAAAATATGAAGAGTGGTACTAAGTGATGGATTTGCCCCAAAAATTATGTTTTGTATTCAGGAAAATAAGTGCCTTTATTTGCCACATTTTTTGTAGTTTTACTTTAGTGCCTTATTGCAAACAGGATGCATGTTTTGGAATATTTTTGTTATGTACAGGCTTCATTCTTTTCCTCTGTCAATTAGGCTAGTATTGTAAAGTAGAGTAACTACAATCTTGTTGTTGATCCATTCTCAGTTCTCTTATCACAGCCATTAAACTCTGTATCAGTTTTAAAGTCATCATTGGCTTTATGGTGAAATCCCTGAGCGGTTTCCTTCCTCTCCGGCAACTGAGTTAGGAAGCACGCCTGTATCTTTGTAGTGACTGGGTGTAATACAATGTGTAATTAATAACTTCACCGTGCACAAAGGGATATTCAGTGTCTGCTTTTTTAGTATTTATCCATCTACCAATAGGTGCCCCTCTTTTGTGAGGTCTTTGTGGTTGAATCTGTTTGAAATGTACTGCTTGACTGAGGGACCTTACAATTATCTGTATGTGTTTATTTTCATTTTATTTCTTCTTTGACCTTTATTTCACCAGGAAGGCCAGTTCAGAACAAGTTCTGATTTACAACTGCGACCTGGCCAAGATAAAGCAAAGCAGTGCAACAAAAACAACAACAGAGTGCTACACATGGGATAAACAAATGTACAGTCAATAACACAATAGAAAAATATATGTACAGTGTGTGCAGATGTAGAATATTAGGGAGGTAAGACAATAAATAGGGCATAGTGGTGAAATAATTACAATTTAGCATTATCACTGGAGTGATAGATGTGCAGATGATGATGTACAAGTAGAGATACTGGGGTGCAAAAGAGTCTAAACAGACACCTAGTTATTTGTCGTTGTCCACATATTCCACAAGTCAGAACCATCCAGAGTAGTGATGCTAGACGGGCGGGCGGTTGAGGGCAGCCATCGATGAAGAGCATGCATTTAGGTTTCTAGCATTTAAGAGCAGTTGGAGGCCACAGAAGGAGTGTTGTATGATATCGAAGCTCATTTGGAGGCTTGTTAACACAGTGTCCAAAGAAGGGCCAGATGTATATAGAATGGTATAGTTTGCTTAGAGGTGGATCAGAGAATCACCAGCAGCAAGAGCGACATCATTGATGTATACAGAGAAAAGAGTCGGCCCGAGAATTGAACCCTGTGGCACCCCCATAGAGACTGTCAGAGGTCTGGACAACAGGCCCTCCGATTTGACACACTAAACTCTATCCGAGAAGAAGTTGGTGAACCAGGCGAGGCAGTCATTTGAGAAACCAAGGTTATTGAGTCTGTCGATAAGAATGCGGTGATTGACAGAGTCGAAAGGCTTGGCCAGGTTGATGAAGACGGCTGCAGAGTACTGTCTTTATTGATGGCGGATATGGTATCGTTTAGGACCTTGAGCGTGGCTGAGGTGCACCCATGACCAGCTCGGAAACCAGATTGCATAGTGGAGAAGGTACGGTGGCATTTGAAATGTTCTGTTTGTTATCTTGGCTTTCAAAGACTTTAGAAAGGCAGGACAGGATGGATTTTGGTCTGTAACAGTTTGGGTCTAGAGTGTCTCCCCCTTTGAAGAGTGGGATGAGCGTGGCAGCTTTCCAGTCTTTGGGGATCTCAGACGATACGAAAGAGAGGTTGAACAGGCTAGTAATAGGGGTTGCGACAATTTCGGCACTTAATTTTAGAAAGAGAGGGTCCAGATTGTCTCTTTCAGAACATCAGCTGTCTGGATTTGGGTGAAGAAGAAGCGGGGGGGGGGGGCTTGGGCAAATTGCTGCGGGGGGGTGCAGAGCTGTTGGCCGGGGTAGGGGTAGCCAGGTGGAAAGCATGGCCAGCCGTAGAAAAATGCTTATTGAAATGATCAATTATCCTAGATTTATCGGTGACAGCGTTTCCTACCCTCAGTGCAGTGGGCAGCTGGGAGGAGGTGCTCTTATTCTCCATGGACTTTACAGTGTCCCAAAACTTTTTGGAATTAGATTTACAGGATGCAAATTTCTGTTTGAATAAACTAGCCTTTGCTTTCTTAAATGACTGTATATTGGTTCCTGACTTCCCTGAAAAGTTCAATAT
The DNA here is from genome assembly GCF_965601325.2 of Salmo salar. Classification (NCBI taxonomy): domain Eukaryota; kingdom Metazoa; phylum Chordata; class Actinopteri; order Salmoniformes; family Salmonidae; genus Salmo; species Salmo salar. The sequence continues at coordinate 27,160,472 of NC_138295.1, forward strand.
CGCGGGGGCTATTCGATGCTAATGCAGTACGCCACAGGATGTTTTTGTACTGGTCAAGGGCAGTCAAGTCTGGAGTGAACCAAGGGCTATATCTGTTCTTAGTTCTACATTTTTTGAATGGGGCATGCTTATTTAAGATGGTGAGGAAAACAGTTTTAAAGAACAATCAGACATCCTCTACTGACGGGATGAGGTCAATATCCTTCCAGGATTTCCGGGCCAGGTCGATTAGAAAGGCCTGCTCGCTGAAGTGTTTTAGAGAGCGTTTGACAGTGATGAGGGGTGGTCGTTTGAACGCGGACCCATTACGGAGCAAGGCAATGAGGCAGTGATCGCTGAGATCCTGGTTGAACACAGCAGAGGTATATTTAGAGGGCAAGTTGGTCAGGATGATATCTATGAGGGTGCCCATGTTTACGGATTTAGGGTTGTACCTGGTATGTTCCTTGATCATTTTTGTGAGACTGATGGCTTCTAGCTTAGATTGTAGGACTGCCGGGGTGTTAAGCATATCCCAGTTTACCTAACAGTACGAACTCTGAAGATAGATGGGGGCAATCTATTCACATACGGTGTCCAGGCCACAGCTGGGGGCTGAGGGGGGTCTATAACAAGAAACCGTGAGAGACTATTTCTGGAAAGGTGGATTTTTAAAAGTAGAAGCTCGGATTGTTTGGGCACAGACCTGGATAGTATGTTCACCAGACGTGCTACCTGTCCCAGACTTGCTGTTTTCAACTCTCTAGAGACAGCAGGAGCGGTAGAGATACCCTGAATGATCGGCTATGAAAAGCCAACTGACATTTACCCCTGAGGTGCTGACCTGTTGCACCCTCGACAACCACTGTGATTATTATTATTTGACCCTGCTGGTCATCTATGAACAATTGAACATCTTGGCCATGTTCTGTTATAATCTCCACCCAGCACAGCCAGAAGAGGACTGGCCACCCCTGATAGCCTGGTTCCTCTCTAGGTTTCCTGATAGCCTAGGTTCTGTCCTTTCTAGGGAGTTTTTCCTAGCCACTGTGCTTCTTCACCTGCATAGCTTGCTGTTTGGGGTTTTAGGCTGGGTTCCTGTACAGCACTTTGTGACATCAGCTGATGTAAGAAGGGCTTTATAAATACATTTGATGGTCTGATATGACAGAACTCTGCAGGCTATCTCTGCAGTAGATTGCATCTCCGCCCCCTTTGGCAGTTCTAGCTTGACGAAAATGTTGTAGTTGGGGATGGAAATTTCAGAATTTTTTGTGGCCTTCCTAAGCCAGGATTCAGACACGGCTACGACATCAGTGTGCTAAAGCAGTGAATAAAACACACTTAGGGAGGAGGCTTCTGATGTTAACATGCTTGAAACCAAGGCTTTTACGGTAATAGAAGTCAACAAATGAGAGCGCCTGGGGATTAGGTGTAGGTAGTACTGGGGGCTACAGGGCCTGGGTTAACCTCTACATCACCAGAGGTGTAGGATAAGGGTACAGCTAAAGTCTATAAGAACTGGTTGTCTAGTGCGTTGGGAACAGAGAATAAAAGGAGCAGATTTCTGGACATGGTAGACTAGATTCAGGGCATAATGTATGGGTATGGTAGGATGTGTAGGATGTGAGTACAGGAGAGGTAAACCTTGGGATGGTGTGACAATGATAGAGGTTGCATCTCTGGAGGCACCAGTTAAGCCAGGTAAGATCTCCGCTTGTGTGGGGGGTGGGACAAAAGAGCGATCTAAGGCATGTTGAGCGGGACAGGGGGCTCTAGAGTGAAATCAAACAATAATAACTAACCAAAACAGCAGTAGACAAGGCATATTGACATTAGAGAGAGGCTTAAAGCAATCCCAGGTGTTGATCGGGAGAGCTAAGACGGCAACGGGTAAATGGCAATGAATGGGCAGAGAGGGTCAGTTAGGTACACACAGGACCTGAGTTCGAGGCTGGGGCCGACAGATACCCCTACCCCGGCCAACAGTTCTGCACCCCCGCAGCAACAAGATAACAAACAGAACATTTTGAATGCCACCGTACCTTCTCCACTATGCAATCTGGTTTCCAAGCTGGTCATGGGTGCACCTCAGCCACGCTCAAGGTCCTAAACGATACCATAACCGCATCAATAAAGACTGTACTCTGCAGCCGTCTTCATCGACCTTGCCAAGGCTTTCGACTCTGTCAATGATGGCATTCTTATCGGCAGACTCAACAGCCTTGGTTTCTCAAATGATGGCCTCGCCTGCTTCACCAACTACTTTCAAATAGAGTTCAGTGTGTCAAATAGGAGGGCCTGTTGTCCGGACCTCTGGCAGTCTCAATTCTCAGGCCGGCTCTTTTCTCTGTATATATCAGTGATGTCGCTCTTGCTGCTGGTGATTCTCTGATCCACCTCTAAGCAGACGACACCGTTCTATGTACATCTGGCCTTTCTTTGGACACTGTGTTAACAATCCTCAAAACAAGCTTCAATGCCATAGAACACTCCTTCCGTGGCCTCCAACCGATCTTAAATGCAAGTAAAACTAAATGCATGCTCTTCATCCGATGGCTGCCCTCACCCGCCCGCCCGACTAGCATCACTACTCTCGACGGTTCTGACTTAGAATATGAGGACCACGACAAATAACTAGGTGTCCAATCCAAAATTAAATCTAGAATCGGCTTCCTATTCCGCAAACAAAGCCTCCTTCACTCATGCTGCCAAACATACCCTCGTAAAACTGACTATCCTAACTTTGGCGATGTCATTTACAAAATAGCCTCCAACACTCTACTCAGCAAACTGGACGTAGTCTATCACAGTGCCATCCGTTTTGTCACCAAAGCCCCATATACTACCCACCACTGCGACCTGTATGCTCTTGTTGGCTGGCCCTCGCTACATATTCGTTGCAAAACCCCCTGCTGGCTCCAGGTCATCTATAAGTCTTTGCTAGGTAAAGCCCCGCCTTATCTCAGCTCACTGGTCACCATAGCAACACCCACCCGTAGCACGCGCTCCAGCAGGTATAATTCGCTGGTCATCCCCAAAGCCAATACCTCGTTTGGCCGCCTTTCCTTCCAGTTCTCTGCTGCCATTGACTGGAACGAATTGCAGAAATCACTGAAGCTGGAGATGAACTCCCTCACTTTTTAACTTTAAGCATCAGCTGTCAGAGCAGCTTACCAATCACTGTATCTGTACACAGCCAATCTGTAAATAGCACACTCAACTACCTCATCCATATTGTTATTTATCTTTTTGATCTTTTCCACCCAGGTATCTCTACTTGCACATCATCATCTGCACATTTATCACTCCAGTGTTAACGCTAAATTGTAATTATTTTGCATCTATGGCCTATATATTGCCTTACCTCCCTAATCGTCTTCATTTGCACACACTGTACATTGATTTTTCTTCCTGTGTTATTGACTGTACGTTTGTTTATGTGTAACTCTGTGTTGTTGTTTTTGTCGCACTGCTGTGCTTTATCTTGGCCAGGTCGCAGTTGTAAATGAGAAGTTATTCTCAACTGGCCTACCTGGTTAAATAAAGGTGAAATATATATATTTTTTAAATGAGGTACCGTGTTAGTGAACAGTCCAGCAGGCATCAGCTGTGCAGCCGAGTGATCATAGGGTTCAATGAGCAGCAATAGGTAAGTCAGGGAGCCATTCGGTAGTCGCTACTACGCTAGACGAGCAGGAGATACGGCGTTCATTAAGCTAGCGGGGTGGGGATAGCAGATGGGTCTTCGGCGACATCGCAATGGAAAAGCCTGTTAAAACCACATTGAACTATTATGTCAGCGGACCAGTCGTGATGGATCGGCGGGGATCGGTGTCCAGGCCAATTGGCAAAAGAGGTATTGTAGCCCAAGAGTTAGCTGGTATACTTCGTTGTCTAGCCGTGAGATGGGCCTAGCTCGAGGCTAGCTCAAGGCTAACTGGTGCTTGCTTCAGGACAGAGGCGTTAGCCAACAATAGCCACTCGGTTGCAGCTAGCTAGCTGCGACTATCCGGTGTGATGGTCCAGAGCTTGCGGCAGGAATCCGGTGATGTGGTATAGTAAAGCAGTCCGATATGCTCTGGGTTGATATCGCGCTGTGCAGACTGGCAGGTATTGACCGAGCTAAAGCTGGCTGGTGTCCGAGCTAAAGGTGAAGACCGCTAGCAGTTGCTAACAACGACTACTAGCTAGTAGCTAGTTAGCTGGCTAGCCTCTGATGGAGGTTCCAGCTATAAAGTATAAAAATAGCAGATCCGTACCACATTGGGTAAGGCGGGTTGCAGGAAAGTATATTTAGTTCGTAGATGGAAAGTGAGATTAAGCTATATACGGGAAAAAAAACAGAAGAAACAGACAGAAAAACACCCTTCCGGCGCCGATAGGGATGGTCGCCTCGCTTCGCATTCCTAGGAAACTATGCAGTATTTTTTTTTTTTCATGTGTTATTTCTTACAATGCTACCCAAGAAAATGTTTAATTTTATTACATACAGTCGGGAGGAACTATTGGATATAAGAGCAACGTCAAGTAACCAGGAATACGACTTTCCCAAAGCGGATCCTCTGTTTGGCCTACCACCCTGGACAATGGATCGGATCCCAGCCGGTGTCCCAAAACAACGACGCCGTAAAAGGGGCAGACGGAGCGGTCTTCTGGTCAGGCTCCGTAGACGGGTACATCGCGCACCACTCCCGAGCATACTACTCGCCAATGTCCAGTCTCTTGACAACAAGGTAGACGAAATCCGAGCAAGAGCTGCCTTCAAGGGACATCAGAGACTGTAACGTTCTTTGTTTCACGGAAACATGGCTCACTCGAGACACGCTATCTACAGCCACCTGGTTTCTTCACGCATCGCGTCGACAGAAACAAGCATCTCTCTGGTAACAAGAAGGGTGGGGGTGTATGCCTTATGATTAACGAGACGTGGTGTGATAACAACATACAGGAACTCAAGTCCTTTTGTTCACCTGACTTAGAATTCCTCACAATTAAATGCCGACCGCATTATCTACCAAGAGAATTCTCTTTGATCATAATCACAGTCGTGGATATTACCCCCCAAGCAGACACATCGACGGCCCTGAAAGAACTTAATTTGACTCTATGTAAACTGGAAACCACACATCCTGAGGCTGCATTGGGGATTTTAACAAGGCTAATCTGAAAACAAGGCTCCCCAAATTCTATCAGCATATCGATTGTGCTACCAGGGCAGGCAAAACCCTGGATCACTGTTATTCTAACTTCCGCGATGCATATAAGGCCCTTCCCCACCCTCCCATCGGAAAAGCTGACCACGATTCCATTTTGTTGCTACCAGCTTATAGACAGAAACTAAAACAGGAAGCACCCGCACTCAGGTCTGTTCAACGCTGGTCCGACCAATCGAATCCCATACTTCAAGATTGCTTCGATCACGTGGACTGGGACATGTTCTGCATAACTTCAAACAACAACATTGATGAATACGCTGATTCGGTGAGCGAGTTTATTAGCAAGTGCATCGGTGATGTTGTACCCACAGCATCTATTAAAACATTCCCCAACCAGAAACCGTGGATTGATGGCAGTGGTTCTCGCAAAACTGAAAGTGCGAACCACTGCTTTTAATCAGGGCAAGGTGACCGGAAACATGACCGAATACAAACAGTGTAGCTATTCCCTCCACAAGGTAATCAAACAAGCTAAGCGTCAGTATAGAGGCAAAGTGGAGACGCAATTTAACGGCTCAGACATGAGAGGTGTGTGGCAGGGTCTACAGTCAATCACGGACTACAAAACAAAAACCCTCCCCGACGCGGACCACGATGCCTTGCTCCCAGACAAACAAAACAAATTTTTTGCTCGCTTTGAAGACAATACAGTGCCACTGACACGGCCCGCTACCAAAACCTGCAGGCTCTCCTTCACTGCAGCCGACATGAGTAAAACATTTAAATGTGTTAACCCTCGCAAGGCTGCAAACCCAGACGGCATCCCCGGCCGCGTCCTCAGAGCATGCGCAGACCAGCTGGCTGGTGTGTTTACAGACATATTCAATCAATCGTTATCTCAGTCTGCTGTTCCCACATGCTTCAAGAGGGCCACCATTGTTCCTGTTCCCAAGAAAGCTAAGGTAACTGAGCTAAATGACTACCGCCCTGTAGCACTCACTTCCGTCATCATGAAGTGCTTTGAGAGACTAGTCAAGGACCATATCACCTCCACCCTACCTGACACCCTAGACCCACTCCAATTTTCTTACCGCGCCCTGTGCAACTCGGTCCTGGACTTCCTGACGGGCCGCCCCCAGGTGGTGAGGGTAGGTAACAACATCTCCACCCCGCTGATCCTCAAAACTGGGTCCCCACAAGGGTACGTTCTCAGCCCTCTCCTGTACTCCCTGTTCACCCACAACTGCGTGGCCATGCACGCCTCCAACTCAATCATCAAGTTTGTAGACGACACAACAGTGGTAGGTTTGATTACCAACAACGACGAGACGGCCTACAGGGAGGAGGTGAGGGCCCTCGGAGTGTGTTGTCAGGAAAATAACCTTACACTCAATGTCAACAAAACAAAGGAGATGATTGGGGACTTCAGGAAGCAGCAGAGGGAGCAGCCCCCTATCTACATCGACAGGACAGTAGTGGAGAGGGTGGAAAGTTCTAAGTTCCTCGGCGTACACATCACGGACAAACTGAAATGGTCTACCCACACAGACAGCATGGTGAAGAAGGCGCAGCGGCACCTCTTCAACTCAGGAGGCTGAAGAAATTCGGCTTGTCACCAAAATCACTCACAAACTTTTACAGATGCACAATCAAGGGACATCCTGTCGGGCTGCATCACCGCCTGGTACGACAGCTGCTCCGCCCATAACCGTAAGGCTCTCCAGAGGGTAGTGAGGTCTTCACAACGCATCACTGGGTGCAAACTACCTGCCCTCCAGGACACCTACACCACCCGATGTCACAGGAAGGCTAAAAAGATTGTCAAGGACAACAACCACCCGAGCCACTGCCTGTTCACCCCGCTATCATCCAGAAGGCGAGGTCAGTACAGGTGCATCAAAGCAGGGACCGAGAGACTGAAAAACAGCTTCTATCTCAAGGTCATCAGACTGTTAAACAGCCATCACTAACATTGAGTGGCTGCTGCCAACATACTGACTCAACTCTAGCCACTTAATAATGGAAAAATTGATGTAATTAATTTATCACTAGCCACTTTATATAATGCTTACATACCCTACATTACTCATCTCATATGTATATACTGTACGCTATACCATCTACTCCATCTTGCCATTTTGATGTAATTAAATGTATCACTAGCCACTTTAAACAATGCCACTTTATATAATGTTTTCATACCCTACATTACTCATCTCATATGTATATACTGTACTCTATACTATCTACTGCATCTTGCCATCTTGATGTAATGTATCACTAGCCACTTGTATCACCATCTACTGCATCTAGCCTATGCCGTTCGGGCATCACTCATTCTTATATTTTTATGTACATATTCGTATTCATTCCTTTACACTTGTGTGTATAAGGTGTTGTTGTGAAATTGTTAGGTTATATTACTTGTTAGATATTACTGCATGGTCGGAACTAGAAGCATAAGCATTTCGCTACACTCGCATTAACATCTGCTAACCTTGTGTATGTGACAAATACATTGATTTGATTTATTTACTACAGACTGTTTACTACTTACACGGGACAAGACTGCTACGCCATTTTGGTTAACTGGTGTGTGGGGTACAGAGATAAGGTAGTCATACACAAATCATGTTAAACACTATACTTGCACATGTTTACTCCTGAACTTATTTAGACTTTCCATAAAAAAAAGTGTTGAATACTTATTGACTCAAGACATTTCAGCTTTTAATTTTTTATTCTTTTTTTTTTTTACAACATAATTCCACTTTGACATTCTGGGGTATTGTGTGTAGGCCAGTAACATTAAGTATCTATGTGCAACTCAATAGTAGGAAGCTGTTCTTCATTTTTGTGCACTCCATGTGTATACTATATATATATATATAACAAAAAGTGCATATTGTGAAGTATTATTACTGCACTGTTGGAGCTAAAATCACAAGCATTTTGCTGCACCTGCGATAACATCTGCAAATCTGTGTGTACGTGACCAATAAACTTTGATTTGTTTTGATTTGATTTTTAGAGCTAGACTGACCCACTTGGTCATAACACTCTCAGTAAGACTGGATCCAGGGTGACAGTACATTACTGTGACATGTAGAAAGGGAGGATGCTAATTCCATTTAGTCTCAAAGGAACCAAAGCAGATGGCAAACGAATACAAGGAGGAAAGGACATTATGTCCAAAATAGCTAGTCCATAATTAAAACAGTGTGAGTCTGAAGTGAACTTCACAGTCAGAAACCATCAGTCTTTAAAGCGAAGTTCTTTGGTCCTATATTTTATTAATTGTATTTATATTTTATGCATAATTTCACAAAAGAAGAGTAATAGTTTGGGCAAAGATATACACAACATTAGAGCTACAATTACAATTGAAAAGATACACTCTCTTTATAATATACATTTATTGTGTTTTTTGTAATATTCTCAGCAGTCATGTAATACAGAATCTACACAAAGCAACCTGCAAAACAAAAGCCTCATTGGCGATGACGGAAATTGGCATCCATCCGATGTCACTTTAATGGTTATAAGATTTAGAGAACAGGTCGTGTCTGTTCCACCACAACAGGATTGTGGGTAGTGGGGACAGCGGAGAGCATTTCTCTGTGTGTTCTAGATTATATACCGAAAGGCAGTGTCCACTGAGCTGTTCAGTTGTGAAATGAGAACGGCTCCAGTTGTAATCAAGGCTGGGCCACAAAACATCTGAATCCAAGTCGTAAAACAAGTGCGCATGAAAACAGAAGTACTAAGGCTGTTATAGAGATTCCAAAGCATGATCATACTAGATGTTGACAAATGGGCGATGGATGAAGCATTAAATCGCATTGGATTTTTCATCATAGGAGCATCTAAACTGGGATTATATGGTATGTTAGTGTAATTACTATGAAAAGGTATGCATGCATTAATTTTCACACGCTTCAATAGCCTTATGCACAATCTGTATCCCACTCTTAACTCATACAGGTCACAAATTATTGCCACCCTTGATAAAGTTGAGCAAAAAAGAGGGTAGCAATAATTTTGGACCTGGCTTTTTGGGTTGAGAGTGGGATACATGTAGCTTGTTTATGCATGTACCTCTGCTATTGTAAGTATGTTGAACACAATCAGTTCATAATGATGTTCACATATAATATGAGATCATATACTCCCTTCAGATAATATCGTTTTAAACCATTTAAAATATTTTACAGATTGTGACATAAGGCTAATGTACCTTGATAAAATGAATGCATGCATACCGTTTCATAGTAATTACTCTGTAACGTAATATTTAATTAAAGTTGAGTTGCTCCTATGATGGAAAATGCAATGCGATTTAACGCTTCATCCATTTGTAAACAGTAAGTATGATCATGGTTTGGAATCCCTATAAACAGCTTTAGTACTTTGGTTGTTTTACCACTAAATGAATGTTGGACCTGACTGTACATCAAGGGGGGAATATCAAGTTCATCATCTTGAATGGTGATGTGTATGATTCATTATAAACTGGGCGGTTCGAGCCCTGAATGCTGATTGGCTGACAGCCGTGGTACAGTATATCAGATCGTATACCACATGTATGGCAAAATTACGTTGGTAACCAGTTTGTAATAGCAATAAGGCACCTCAGGAGTTTGTAGTATATCACCAATATAGCACCGCGTGGCGTCGTGCCTAAGAACAGCCCTTAGCCGTGGTTTATTGGCAATATACCACACCACTCGGGCCTTATTGCTTAAATATAATACTTTTCTGCATTAATGCAAAAACATCTTAAAATCAATCGACATTTGCTTCATATTTTTCTTACAATCACACTATGCCTGGGGGCAAATCTGTTTGTTATTAAGAGCTGATGCTGTTCAAGTCTAATCATTACATTTCAAAGTCTCTGCCAATCTTCTTGGAATAGTTGCATCATCCACACATTGGTTTGCATTTCGTTAAACAGCAGTAATGTACTGTGATACATTTAAAAATCACTGTATATGTGGTGTAAATTGACATACAATTGGTAATATCTGAATTCCTTGAATGCAATGTTGTTCTTGAACACAAATCCAAACAAGTTAAGTAGGCACAATATTACATAGCATGTAGGGTGAAACCTCAGCTGTGAAACATGATGTAACATAATCTCTGTAAATAGAGAAACTTTTGATGCATTTGACTGGTTGAAGCAAAGATATCCTTGCGGACTGTGCGTGGGGAGACATCAAAGAAAACTAACAGGCCAACTCAGAGGAGTGTGTGTGTGTGTGTGTGTGTGTGTGTGTGTGTGTGTGTGTGTGTGTGTGTGTGTGTGTGTGTGTGAGTGAGACAGTGTTTCTCCATGTGTTGGGTGTTGCTCTCCAAGGACACAATATTCACTTGTTAACTTTTGATACAGAAATCACAAAAGAGTCAATTAAGTCAATCCGTAGAACGCTGTCAACAATGCACCTTTAAAAGGCAATATTACCTCTTTCAGTAAACACTGCAGATGTCGGCTCAGTTGGAAATTACCTTCAATTGTCATGCACACTGTAACGAGGTTTCAGATTGAATCCCGGCCTAAGGAAGTCCATAAAGTAAAAACACTGGGCAAGAAACGTTTGTGCAATCGGAAGCCACCGCCAATTCACCCACAGTATAAGCAGAGACCACACTCCATGACCAGGCAGACTGCAGTCTAATAACTTATTAGAATGATTTTACCTTGATAGTCACATTAATCATACAGTTTGATCCAAACATCTCTGGAGTGTAACGTTACCATGATTATACCAGTGTATAAACTATGGTATAATGATAAACTATGGAATAATGATAGCATCTACTGTTGTCTTTCATTTCATACAATACAATATCCCAATACCAGCCCCAAAATGAATATTTCATCTTTATATTTCTATTGTTCTTAGTCTACATCCTTAGTGGCTTACTATTAAACAACCCTGAAGTTATAATACAATAAAGCCACACTGTTTCTTTCATATTGATCTTAGATCATATTTCTACCCACCTTGGTTAATTTACGCCCTTTCTTGTTGTATCAATGGCTCACCTCACTGAAAACAAGCTCTACACTTTGTAATTCACAGCACAAATTCATGAACTCAGCAAAACAAGAAACGTCCTCTCACTGTAAACTGCGTTTATTTTCAGCAAACTTAACATGTGTAAATATTTGTATGAACATACGATTCAACAACTGAGACATAAACTGAACAAGTTCCACAGACATGTGACTAACATAAATGGAATAATGTGTCCCTGAACAAAGGGGGGGTCCAAAAGAAAACTGTTGTATCTGGTGTGGCCACCAGCTGCATTAAGTTCTGCAGTGCATCACATGGACTGCACCAGACTTGCCAGTTCTTGCTGTGAGATGTTACCCGACTCTTCCACCAAGGCACCTGCAAGTTCCCGGACATTTCTGGGGGGAATGGCCCTAGCCCTCACCCTCCGATCCAACAGGTCCCAGACGTGCTCAATGGGATTGAGATCCGGGCTCTTCGCTGGCCATGGCAGAACAGTGACAATTCCTGTCTTGCAGGAAATCACGCACAGAACGAGCAGTATGGCTGGTGGCATTGTCATGCTGGAGGGTCATGTCAGGATGAGACTGCAGGAATCGTACCACATGAGGGAGAAGGATGTTTTCCTTGTAACGCACAGCATTGAGATTGCCTGCAATGACAAGCTCAGTCCGATGATGCTGTGATACACCACCCCAGATCATGACGGACCCTCCACCTCCAAATCGCTCCAGAGTACAGGCCTTGGTGTAACGCTCATTCCTTCAACGATAAACGCGAATCCGACCATCACCCCTGGTGAGACAAAACCACGACTCGTCAGTGAAGAGCACTTTTTGCCAGTCCTATCTGGGCCAGCAATGGTGGGTTTGTGACCATAGGCGAAGTTGTTGCCGGTGATGTCTGGTGAGGACCTGCTTTACAACAGGCCTACAAGCCCTCAGTTCAGCCTCTCTCAGCCTATTGCGGACAGTCTGAGCACTGATGGAGGGATTGTGCGTTCCTGGTGCATCTCGGGCAGTTGTTGTTGCCATCCTGTACCTGTCCCGCAGGTGTGATGTTCAGATCCTGTGCAGGTGTTGTTACACGTGGTCTGCCACTGCGAGGACGATCAGCTGTCTGTCCTGTCTCCCTGTAGCGCTGTCTTGGGTGTCTCACAGTACAGACATTGCAATTTATTGCCCTGGCCACATCTGCAGTCCTCACGCCTCCTTGCAGCATGCCTAAGGCACGTTCACGCAGATGAGCAGGGACCCTGAGCCACTTTCTTTTGGTGTTTTTCAGAGTCAATAGAAAGGCCTCTCTGGTTTCCTAAGTTTTCATAACTGTGACCTTAATTGCCTACCGTCTGTAAGCTGTCTGTCTTAACGACCGTTCCACAGGTGCATGTTCATTAATTGTTTATGGTTCATTGAACAAGCATGGGAAACAGTGTTTAAACCCTTTACAATGAAGATCTGTGAAGTTATTTGGAGTTTTACAAATTATCTTTGAAAGACAGGGTCCTGAAAAGGGACATTTCTTTTTTTTGCTGAGTTTATGTACCTGCTGAAGGCTTGAATAGGCTACACTGAGATGGCACAATGAGACAACTGGCAGTACAAAATATTTGGCTTATCGTAAGATATTTTTGGAGGCCTCCTGGAGATGCACTGCAACAATCAAACAACTGCAATGTGTTGCATCTAATCATTTGCATGCATCTCATTAAAAAGATGAGTGAACACTGGCTGTAAATAAAGTAGTTGTCTGTATTTGGTGTGCCCACGTAACAAGACAGGAGTTTCTTACAATGAGACAGCAGAAATATTATTTTCTAAGTCACACTCAAAGTGATGTATTACAGTAACATCAGGGTGGTGTTCATAAGGGCACACAACAGAAAACGTTTCAAAATGTTTTGCAATACAAAACTAAAATGTGTGCTTCTAATTGGACAAGTCCCATTTTAGCCAGTTTTCTCCTGTTTGTTGTATAATGACCACATGCCAGTGCAATGTCTGCAGACCTCCAGCAGCAAAGTAAAAGTGCTGAAGGGGCTAATGCATGAGTTAAGCCACTTAGTAGAGAAGGTGTCCTCCTGTTGCCAATAAACGGCAGATGCTGAATCCTGACTAAGCCAGTGTTGGTTTCCTTCAATGGGACTCTCGGTGAGAGGGACTGAGAAGAGACCGAGGTAGCGAGAGAGGTCAAAAGCAGACTCAAAGCAAAATAAATTACATTATAAGTTACAAAGTGAGAGAGGGAAAAGAGAGTTGGGGGGAGGGGACTTCTATAGTGGAGAAAAGGTTTTATCTAGAAGACAGAGTGAAGGCTTATTATCCATTTGCTGGATTTGTCTATTGGTGTCTTCAACACAGAGAAGTAGCTGGTAAGAATTGTAAATGCATGAGTGTCTGTGTGTAATCTTTGGTTAGAGTGGAAAATATGTTACTCCTTTTGTATGTGAGCATTGTCTTGAAATAAAGGGGTTGGCATTACATTTGGGGCTTGGAGAATGAGGGACAACTGTAGGGGTGACTGGAAAATAAAAATGTAAGCTATATTTTACTTTGTATTGAGACATTTGTTTGATTCACAGTGCTGCCAAGTAAATCATATCCCCTTAAGTTCAATATCTTCTAAATGGTTTTGTGATAGTAAACAATAATAACCACAGGTTGTATGGTAATGATAGACATCTTATTTACCCATGGGCCCAGAATCTTAAACCAAACAAACTGCAAATCCCCTTAATCCATGGATCTCATTCAAGGCTTATCACGTTATCTCAAATGTCAAATCAAACGTAGCAATGTGTGAAGATCACTACAAAGCAGTGCTCTGTGGAAGTTGGCACAGATCTAGGAACTGCCTATCATCTCCAAAACATCATTAAAGTTAACTCAATTACAGGAATATATATTTTTTTAAATGAACACGGGAGTGAATAAAGACTGTAAAGTGGACATTATTGGACATGACAAGTAAAAACTGATTTGAATAGAATTGTGTGTAATGGTGATTTGAATCACAATCCCTATAACTAATACAATAGTTTTTTAGATAGCATTTTTATTATGAATAGCCAGGTTCTTTAATTTTATACCATCATCTTTGATGTGTGTGTACCATCATTTACTGCAGCGGTTCTCAAACCTCTCCTTGGCGACGCCCATGTAATTTAACTATTCCACAGCTAGCACACTCGATTCAAATTGTCAACTAATTATCAAGCCCTTGACTAGGTGAATCAGGTGAGTAAGTTCAGGGCTTCACCAACATTGGGGACCCCCAGGCGTTTCACGAGAACAGGTTTAAGAACCCCTGACCTGTACCCTCACCTCATCAATGGGCTGAAAACCTCTCATTCATCAATGTATTCAATGTACTAATGAGCTCTGTATCGCCAGTGACATGATTTAATGACCAACAATGCAGGGAGAGAACTAGTTTGAGGGCATTGTTTACAAAAGATTCAGAGGGGTAATGTATTTCTATTAAGTTATTTAGTTTGTCCTCCTACTGTTTCTGTAGATACAAATTATTAACATTGATACACAGATGTTGTCGGGATAATAAACATTGATATACGAATGTTATCGGGATAATGAACATTGATATATGGATGTTATTGGAATAATGAACATTGATATATGAATGTTATTGGGATAATGAACATTTGATATACGAATGTTATTGGGATAATGAACATTGATAAATGGATGTTATCAGAATCATGAACATTGAGCTACGGATGTTATCGGGATAATGAACACAATCAGTTAGAGTGATTGTCTGTTGTTGTTGTCTATTGTTTTAATGAACCACGCTAGCCACCACCATGCTAATATGGATTTGGTATGATACTGAAAGCGATTAACCAGAAATAAAATAAACCCAAAGCGAGGAAAGTTGCTGTGTCAAAAGTTCCCCCGAAAAACTTGAAAGCTCAGCAATTTCAGTTACTGACAGACAGCAATGCATTACACAACGACTTAATTACTTGTAAGCCGATGGAAGCATATGCAGCACAGGAGGCTGCTGAAGGGAGAACGACTCATAATAATGGCTGGAATGGAGTTAATGGAATGGTATCAAACACATGGAAACCAAGTGTTTGATGTGTTCAATACCCTTCCATTGATTCCGTTCCAGCCATTACTTTGAGGCTGTCCTCTCCAAATAAGGTGCCACCGGCCGGCCACCTGTGGTCTGTAGATAACTCAAAGTCCAAGCATCCATTCCCAACAGGCAATATCTGTGTCAGTAATATGCATCAAGACTCTGTAGGCTAATGTGTGCGAATGCGCTCGAAATCCCAATTCGTTTTGGAATGTGATATTGCAATGTGGAATTCCATTCCCAGAGATTCCCATGCAAATGTGATTAGTGCATCTTAAGGAGAGGACAATGAGGATGGTTGATTTGATTTGAAAAGGTTGGTCTAGAAGACATAGGGAAGTCTTATTTTCATTTTGCTGGATTTGTCTATTGGTGTCTTCAACACAGAGAAGTAGCTGGTAAGAACTGTAAATGTGTGAGTGTCTGTGTTTGTTATCTTTGGTTAGAGTGGACAATATGTTACTCCTTTTATATGTGAACATAGTCTAGAAAGAAAGGGTTAGATTTACATTTGGGGACTGGAGAATTGACACGTTTCATCAGCCAATATGTTTTATGTATGACCCAACTGACTTTGGGTTACGCAACAACAGTAAGGGTGACTGGAAAATAAAGATTTAATCTGTATTTGACTTTGCATTGAGACATTCTGTTTGATTCCCAAGGCTGACAAGTAAATCATATCTACTTAGATCAACATTTCTAATTAGGTGTGCTTGCTGAAGGCAAAGCACAAATCTAGATTTCCTACATACTCTTATTATTATTGTTATTGTTCCTCCTGTAACTTCTTAACACCCAGACTGCCCCAGTTTAGACTGCTTTAGAAAGTAGTTTTGATAGGATTTATACTTTTTGTACTACAACAATATTTAAATGAGCTCCCAATGCATTTCAATGGAAGTAAAAGAGCCATAGACTTACAGTACATGGGGAAAATTTGGGCATGCATCTCCTCTTTCACTGTCTAGGTATCAATGTAACAGGGTTGGTTATGTTTCCACTTGACACTGCAAAAATATGTATTTTATGTTTATGTATTCCTATTGGTTAGTTGTATTTACATATCAATAAGGTGTTATGCCATTGGTCATGCCTGCAGATAGGGGGAGATCGCAAATGTAAATTCTTCCCAATCCGATATTGACATACAAGCGGTAGGTCACGTTCTGAAATAGTGTAATCTATTTTCATATTTACAAGTTCACTATGTACATGTCCTGATGTGTGTTCTATATATAGGTGTACGGTACCTGTTAGATATTGGGGCTGTCCTGGGATGTGCTTTTGTATGTTATTGCTGTAGTTAGCTAGCATGCTCTATTTGTAATGGCCACATTAGTTCCCTGATAATTCACAGTTATTTCCATGCTAACAGACAAATCACGAATATACAGCCATCAACATGCTATTGTCCTGCACCAGTGGCGGTTGGTGCCATCTAAGATGAGCGAGGACACAACTTATTTTTAATGTGCATGGCCTTATTTCTATTACAGCATATTGGATGACTGCCATTCATATTCCATTCACTCAGCTCAATGTAACATTGATAGGTTAAGGCTACTACATGACACTTAAATTTTCCCTATACCCATCATGAGGTTGCTACAACCTAGCCTATGAATGAAAGTTTACAACGTAGGTGCATAGGTCGAGAGAAATTAGAATAATCAAGGTGGCAGACAGTGACACATTCAATACCGCTTTGCACACTCTTGCCTGGATCTAGTTTTGTTCAATTTCCTTCCGTTTAAGAACGTTTCTCAACAGAATTGGCAGAATGAATACACCCCTGATCAAACACAGTTCACTTTCATAGCAGCCACATACATCTCCTCCTCTCACCTTTTCCCTTCGCTTGTGGACTTCAGTGCACAACACATCAGCTGTCTGTGACCAGGCGAAAAAACCTTTCTAAGCCAAACATTCAAATCATAACTGCTAACTGCTACACACAGTCTACATCGTTGTCACAACCATATTAGCTAATGTCATAGTCAACATAGCTACTACAACTAATGTGTTTCTACACCTGCTACAATCATGCAGTACAGTGCAGTGTCAGCAAGCAGTTTAGCAGTTACACCGGCGGGCACCGGTGCAATAAATTAATAAAACCAAAATCTTACCTTGAATTGGAATAGTGCCAGTGTTGGATAGCCATAGCCACCTAGCTAACATAGCATTCCTCTTTGTTTGAATAGGCTAAACTAGCTAGCTGCATTTGCTAAAGTGAGAAACCAAAAAAATACTACAAAATATAGCTCTCTCTCATTTTTGAAGAAATTAATTTGTTCAAAACTATGTTTCTCTCTCTTTGAGTCAACTACTCACCACATTTCATTCACTGCAGTGCTAGATAGCTGTAGCTTATGCTTTCAGTACTAGATTCATAATATGATCCTTTGATTGGGTGAACAACATGTCAGTTCATGCTGAAAGAGCTCTGACAGGTTTGAGGATTTCCTCCGGAAGCTGTCAATTACTGTGTAAGGCTATGGAAGGGGGTGAGAACCATGGTTGTGTATTGAGGAGGAAGGAAACTAGCTGTCCTCCGGCTTCACCATGGCGCTACCTTACAGAGTGCTGTTGATGCTACTGTAGACCTTCATTGCAAAACAATGTTTTAATTAATTATTTGGGGACCAAAACTATTTTAGTATAGTATTATCTAAAAAGGCAAACTTTTTGAATGTTTCAATATATTTATTTTTTATGAAATTCACTGAGGAGGATGGTCCTCCCCTTCCTCCTCTGAGAAGCCTCCACTGTCCTGAGAAGCCTCCACCGTCAAACATGGAGGTGGAAACATTATGCTTTGGGGGTGTTTTTCTGCTAAGGGGACAGGACAACTTCACCGCATCAAAGGGACGATGGACAGGGCCATGTGCCGTCAAATCTTGGGTGAGAACCTCCTTCCCTCAGCCAGGGCATTGAAAATGGGTCGTGGATGGGTATTCCAGCATGACAATGACCCCAAACACACGGCCAAGGCAACAAAGGAGTGGCTCATGAAGAAGCATATTAAGGTCCTGGAGTGGCCTAGCCAGTCTCCAGACCTTAATCCCATAGAATATCTGTGGAGGGAGCTGAAGGTTCGAGTTGCCAAACGTCAGCCTCGAAACCTTAATGACTTGGAGAAGATCTGCAAAGAGGAGTGGGACAAAATCCCTCCTGAGATGTGTGCAAACCTGGTGGCCAACTACAAGAAACGTCTGACCTCTGTGATTGCCAATAAGGGTTTTGCCACCAAGTACTAAGTCATGTTTTGCAGAGGGGTCAAATACTTATTTCCTTCATTAAAATGCAAATCAATTTATAACATTTTTGACATGCGTTTTTCTGGATTTTTTTGTTGTTATTCTGTCTCTCCCTGTTCAAATAAACCTACCATTAAAATTATAGACTGATCATTTCTTTGTCAGTGGGCAAACTTACAAAATCAGCAGGGGATCAAAAACTTTTTTCCCTCACTGTACAGTAGCATAAATTAGCATAATATAACTCACAAACAGTAACTCTTGAACTGTTTAAGCTAGACACCAAACCGGTTTTCACATGTTCAGGCTGTCCTACAGTGCCTTCAGAAAGTATTCACACCTCTTGACTTTTTACACATTTTGTTGTGTTACGAAGTGGGATTCAAATGGATTTAATTGTCATTTTTGGTCAACAATCTACACAAAATATTCTGTAATGTCAAAGTGGAAGAAAGATTCTAACGTTTATAAAAATGTATGAAAATAAAAACACTGGTATATCTTAATAGATACTGTACGTATTCACCCCCCTGAGACAATACAAAAATGTCAGAAACACCTTTAGCAGCGATTACAGCTTTGAGTCTTTTTGTGTATTGTGCAATATTTGCCCATTATTCTATAAAAAATTCTTCAAGCTCTATCAAGTTGTTTGTTGATCATTGCTAGACAGCAACTTTCAAGTCTTTCCATAGATTGTCAAGCTGATTTAAGTCAAAATTGCACCTAGGCCACTCAGGATCATTCAACTACTATGTAGATTTGGCCTTGTGCTTTAGATTCTTGACCTGGTGAAAGGTGAATTTATTTCCCTGTGTCTGTTGGAAAGTAGTGTCACGTCCTGACCATAGTAAGAGGTTATTTTCTATGGTAGAGTAGGTCAGGGCGTGACGGGGTGTTTTGTGTTTTTCTATGTTTTGTATTTCTATGTTTAAGTTCTAGTTTTTCTATTTCTATGTTGTTTTTTGGGGTTGATCTCCAATTGGAGGCAGCTGGTCCTCGTTGTCTCTAATTGGAGATCATATTTAAGTAGGGGTTTTTCTTCCTGGGTTTTGTGGGTTATTATATTTTGAGTAGTGTTTGTTTCTCTCTGCGTCACGGTTTGTTGTTTTGTCAATTCAGTTATTTATGTATTGCAAAAGTTTCACGGATTAAATAAAATGTGGAACTACAACCACGCTGCACTTTGGTCTTCTCCTTTCGACAGCCGTGACAAGTAGACTGAACTGGGTTTTCCTCTAGGAGTTTGCCTGTGCTTATAGCTGTATTCCGTTTTTTTATCCAACAAAACTCCCTAGCCCTTGCCGATGACAACCATACCCATAACGCATACCCATAACAAGATGCAGCCACTACCATGCTTGAAACTATGAGGAGTGGATTTGCCCAAACAAAGCTTTGTATTCAGGACAAAAAGTTATTTTTGCAGTATTACTTAAGTGCTTTGTGCAAACAACATATTTGTATTCTGTACAGGCTTTCTGCTTTTCACTCTGTCATTTAGGTTAGTATTGTGGAGTAATTACAATGTTGTTGATCAGTTTTCTTATTTCACAGCAATTAAACTCTGTAACTGTTTTAAAATCACTATTGGCCTCATGGTGAAATCCCTGAGCGGTTCAGTCCTCTCCAGCAACTGAGTTAGGAAGGACACCTGTATCTTAGTAGTGACTGGGTGTATTGATACACCTTCCAAAGCCTAATTAATACATTTACCATGCTCAAAGAGGTATTATGTGTCTGCTTTATTCCTTTTTTACACATCTAGCAATCGGTGTCCTTCTTTACGAGGCATTGAAAAACCTTGCTGTTTTTGTGGTTGAATCTGTCCTTGAAATTCACTGCTCGATTGAGGGACCTTACTTAATTGTATGTGTGAGGTACAGAGATGAGCTAGTCGTTCAAAAATCATGTTAAATACTATTATTGAACACAGAATGAGTCAATGCAACTTATTATGCGATTTGTTAAGCACATCTTTACTCCTGAACTTATTTAGGCTTGATATTACAAAGGGGTTTAAAAGTTATGGACTCAAGATATTTCAGCTTTAAATTTTGTATTAATTTCAAAAATATTCTGCAAACAAAAATTCACATTGATGTTATGTGCTATTGTGTGTAGATCAGTGACACATATCTCAATTTAAATTCCGCATCTGGGGTGTGAATACTCAAATCAAATTATATTTGTCATATGCACCGAATACTTACAAGCCCTTAACCAACAATGGAATTCAAGAAAGAGTTAAGAAAATATTTACTAAGTAAACTAAAGTAACATTTTTTACAAAAAGTAACACAAAATACAGTTGAAGTCGGAAGTTTACATACACCTTAACCAAAATACATTTAAACTCAGTTTTTCACAATTCCTGACATTTAATCCTCGTAACAATTCCCTGTCTTAGGTCAGTTAGGATCACCATTTTATTTTAAGAATGTGAAATGTCAGAATAATAGTAGAGAGAATTATTTATTTCAGCTTTTGTTTCTTTCATCACATTCCCAGTGGGTCAGAAGTTTATGTACACTCAATTAGTATTTGATAGCATTGCCTTTAAATTGTTTAACTTGGGTGAAACGTTTTGGGTAGCCTTCCACAAGCTTCCCACAGTAAGTTGGGTGAATTTTGGCCATTCCTTCTGACAGAGCTGTTGTAACTGAATCAGGTTTGTGGGCCTTCTTGCTTGCACACACTTTTTCAGTTCTGCCAACAAATTTTCTATAGGATTGAGGTCAGGGCTTTGTGATGGCCACTCCAATACCTTGACTTTGTTGTCCTTAAGCCATTTTGCCACAACTTTGGAAGTATGCTTGGGGTAAATGTCCATTTGGAAGACCCATTTGCGACCAAGCTTTAACTTCCTGACTGATGTCTTAAGATGTTGCTTTTTTATGAAAAAACTCTGAAAAACACTCAAATTAAAACAGTAAAATACCCTATTTGGATAAGTGAACACCCTCCTGAGTTAATACTTGGTGGAACCACCTTTTGCTTGAATTACAGCCATGAGTCTCTGAATACGTCTCTACTAACTGTGCAATATTCACCTTCTTGTCCTTCAGCCACTGTACGGTTGCTTTGGCGGGGTGCTTTGGGTCATTGTCATGTTGAAACATGAACCATCTTCCCATTTTCAACTTCCTGGCAGAAGGCTGCAGGTTCTCCTCAAGAATATGTCGGTATTTTGCGCTGTCCATTTTCCATTCTATCCTGACAAGAGCTCCAGTCCTTGCTGAAGAGAAACACCCCCACAACAGGATGCTGCAACCGCCGTGCTTTACTGTACGCTTTGTGTTCTTTGGGTGGAAAGATGTATTGGGTTTTCACCAGACATATAATTTTCATTCAGGCCAAAAAGTTCAATTTTAGTCTCATCTGACCACAGCACCCTTTCTTTGCCTCTTGGCCTCGGAATCTACAATGCGTTTTTTGGCAAGCTCAACCGAGACTTGATGTGGCTTTTTTTGAGGAGTGTTTTTTTTCTTAACCACCCTCCCATTGATGCCAGATTTGTGGAGCGCTTGTGATATTGTGGTCACATGCACACATTAACCAGTCTTTGCCATAAAGGCCTAAAGCTCCTTCAAAGTCGCCATTGGCTTCTTGGTAGCATCCCTGATCAGTCTCCTCCTTGCCCGGTCATCCAGTTTGGAGGGACGGCCTGATCTATCAGTCACTACCATTACTACTGCAGACACTACTATTACTTATTTCACAACCATAAATTATTTCAAACAAGCTAGCAAGCACATCACATTTTCTTCAAGAAATATACTTTTCTAGTTGGTTTTGAGAGAGTGGAGTATAATAGCCTCAGATTGTATTGTAATGACAGAAATCTTATTTACCCAATGGCCCCGAATTTTAAACCAAACAAACTTTTAAATCCACTTACTCCATGCATCTCATTTAAGGCTTATCACGTTAGCGAAACTGTCAAATCAAATATAGTAATGTGTGAAGATCACTGCAAAGCAGTGACAATGTATACTGGTTTGGGAAGTTGGCACAGATCTAGGAACTGCCTATCATCTCCAAAAAAGCTTTAAATTCAAGAAAGTTAACTAAATTACAGGAATAAATGAATACTGTAAAGTGGACCTTATTGGACATGACATGGAAGAAGAGAATTTTGTGTAATGGTGATTTGTATCACCATTCCTACATCTAATACAATCGACTTTTAGATAGCATTTTTACTATGAATAACCAGGTTCTTTCATTTTATACCATCATCTTTGATGCGTGTGTACCATCATTTACTGCAGGGGTTCTCAAACCTCTCCTTGGCGACGCCCATGTAATTTAACTATTCCACAGCTAGCACACTCGATTCAAATTGTCAACTAATTATCAAGCCCTTGACTAGGTGAATCAGGTGAGTAAGTTCAGGGCTACAACAACAATTTGAAATGTCTGGGGGTCCCCAAGAACAGGTTTGAGAACCATTGACCTGTTCCCACACCTCATCAGTGGGCTGAAATCCCCTCATTCATCAATGTATTCGTTAAAACTAATGAGCTCTGTATCGCCAGTGACATGATTTAATGACCAACAATGCAGGGAGAGAACTAGTTTGAGGGCATTGTTTACAAAAGATTCAGAGGATTCATGTATTTTTATTAAGTTATTTAGTTTGTCCTCCTACTTATGTGTAGATACAAATAATGAACATTGATATACAGGTATTATCGGGATAACATCCGGGATAACATCCGGGATAACATCCGTATATCAATATTCATTATCCTGATAACACCTGTATATCAATGTTCATTATCCTGATAACATTCATATATCAATGTACATTATCCCGATAACATCAGAAAATCAATGTATATTATCCCAATAACATCCATATATCAATGTGCGTCATCCTGATAACATTCGTATATCAATGTTCATTGTCCCGATAACATCCGTTTTTCAATGTTCATTATCCCAATAACATCCGTATATTAATGGTCATTATCCCGATAACATCAATATATAAATATTAATTATTCCAATAATGAATATTGATATACGGATGTTATCGGAATAATGAATATTTATGTATGGATGTTATCAGGATAATGACCATTAATACACGGATGTTATCGGGATAATGTACATTGATATTTGGATGTTATCGGGATAATGTACATTGATATATGAATGTTATCAGGATAATGAACATTGATTTACCGATGTTATTGGGATAATGAACATTGATTCCAGGATTTTATTGGGATAATGAACACAACCATTTAGAGTGATTGTCTGGTGTTGTTGTCTATTGTTTTAATGAACCATGCTAGCCACCACCATGCTAATATGGATTTGGTATAATACTGAAAGCGATTAATAAACCAGAAATTAAATAAACTCAATGCCCGATGCGAGGAAAGTTGCTGTGTCAAAAGTTCCCCCAAAAAACCTGAAAGCTCAGCAATTTCAATTATCAACAGACACAGCAATGATTTCCACAACCACCGCCGACTTCATTACCAGTAAACCGATGGACGCGTCTGTGGATTACTCAAAGACCAAGAGATCCATTCCCAACCCACAATATCTGTGTCAGTAAGACTCTGTAGGATAATGTGCGCATAGTCGCTCAAAAACCCATTTAGTTTTGGAATGCAATATTTCAATTTGGAATTCCACTCCCAGAGATGCCCATGCAAATGAGGTTGGTGCATCTTAAAGAGATTAGAATGAGGATGGTAATGGCACTGCGGCGCATAAGGTTACGAACTCTGAATGAAAAGGAAATGCCTAAAAAATATAAGGTATATGGCCCGGCTTCTGAAAAATCTTTAGGCTGCTTTCGCAGAGTTCATTTTGGATGAAAGAATGCTCCGTCTATTCCACGTCATGAATATGACTTTCAAAATCTTTTTTTTTTAAAGAATGGTTTATGATGCCATTACGAGCCAATATAAATGGGGCACGCGAGCCTCTCAAGCTTGGGTCCCCCTGAGATGTTTTGTACTCTTCAAAATGATTGTGTTTCACGTCTCATTTGTCATTTTTACACATTTATTATGCCTGATGATACAACCCTGTCTCTACTGTGATGTATGAGAGGGAGGAAAATCTGAATTCCTAGCATTTTACAATGTGAAAAAAGGCCATTGTGCAAAATGGCCTTTTTATCTCTGTTTTATCGCTTGTTCATCTGTTAGCTTTTGATAAAGTGATGCCTGTCATGTTTATGAAGCCGTGGCATCGCCAGCCAAAGTAATAGCACAACTTTCTCCTATGTACCCATGTCAAAATACCCACTGAGCAAAAACTGATTGAACTAACTTTGTTTCCACATTATTTCAACAAAAACATGAAGACATTGAATCAACGTGGAAAACTGATTAGATTTGCAAAAAGTCATCAACGTAAGGTAATTTCATTATTTTTTTTTTACCCAACATTTAACCTAAATCTATTTTTTTGTTGATTTCACATTGAGTTGATGTTATTTGACAATTTAATAAAAATCAGTATTGGTGTGTTGGTAAAATCACAGAGTAAGCCAAGTCAAGCCAGTAAAAAATCCATATTACAACCTATGTTGTGATAATAGCGTTGTTTGATCTATAACCCATTCGTTCATACGCCAGTGTGACATACAATAAGGCCCTGACGACAAAAAGACAGACTACAGTCACACAGTGGCAGAATAAATTCAACTACACATGCATTTGTTTCATCACAAAACCGGAGAGCAACATCTGTCCGGTGAAGACCACAAAGCAAATATTGCATGTAACCAACAGTTATATGACCTGCAGCATGGTCAAGCAAGTTGATTTCGACAGTTTACTAAACCACTACTGATTTAGAACCACAGAGTTACTGCAAGTCGGCACAAAGACAACAGGAGCACTGCCTCTGCTATTCTAGCACAATCATCAAATCAACAAGGCTATATAAGCTTAGTTTAATACTCTGAAAACAAATTTAAAGATACCAAAAACTATTTTGTCCAATCAATGTTGCTAAATATCATGTGGCTGTCCATGGGACTGATTTGTGTGTGTGTGTGCAAGTATTATTATTTTTTGACTCACCCTACTTGTATACTAGGTGAATGCCAATGCCATCCTCCTCTCTTTAATGCTGGCAAAATGGTCTATTGCTCTGTCTTACAGTACACTTTTAGTTTTTGTTGTCATAGGCTACCTAGTTAAAATGCTTGTTAGCTTACTTTTTCACATGGGCAACAATGAACCAGCTAAGTTAGCTAGCTTATTAACGTGAGCCTAAAAGGGCTAGGCTACGTATGAATGTCAATCGTCTCAGGCCAGTGGCACAACATACTAATTTATGGTTAGGTCAGAATCGCCATCATAATCATTGGCCTGTGCAGAGAATTAAGTCAAAACCACACGTCCAAATCCCCATCACCATCCATGGCTTTAGCAAACTAGCTGCTGCAGGACATCAATACAATCAGATCAGAAACGAAAATGCTAAGGATTTTATTTGATTGGTGTGAAGCCAAATACAATCTGGCTTTCCTTGGGGGGTGTTTTGATGCACCAGGACAACACACAGTTGAGCTCAGCTCAACGCTGATTGCCAAATTATTTTATATATTTTTTTATCAAGGTAGTCCAAATGCTTGCTGGCATCAATCAAACAAATGCTATGGCATACTGGCTACATATACTGAGACAGAGAGGCGCTGTTTCCCTCGCTCGGATGATTATCTCCAGTCAGATTCAGCCACTTTCGAATCGATGGAAAATTCTGAAAACACAGAAAGAGAAATTATTTTATTGTTTACATTTTTTTATTCATCAAATATGAATACACGTCACTGACCAAAATGAAATCAAAACTAGTCGTTGAAATGATGTCTGTGCCCAGTTGTATGTCATTTTCAAAGTGAATGGTACTATTTTTCTAGGGTGTACACAAAGCAGGTTGGCATTTATTGTCATGAATTTGACCTGGAGGCAGCTCTGCTTTTCAAATCTGCTTTTAAACCTAACCCTAACATAACCCTAACCACATTGCTAACACATTGCCTAACCCTAACCTTAAATGAAGATAAAATATCGTATTTTTGTTTTCATTCATTTTTACGAAGTTTTCATATAGTTCTGCCTCCAGGGCAAGATTCATGGCAATAAATGTCAACCTGCATACACAAATCACAATATGTCCCCTGTACAGCCTCTTTGTGATAGCACCATATACCATAGGATATATTTTACCAGGCCTATATATTAGCCAGTATTGTATAGAACCATTAAGTTAGTGGTTAATTGGACAATAAGAATGTCAATAACAGAACTTGAAGTCTATCTGTAATGAGACGACCATACACGTGTGCATTTCAAATTATCAGCAGGCTGATTACCACTTGTTTTAAATTAAGTTGTATCGCTGATGCACAATGATACAGACTTGGCCCTTTAAGGCTAACACAAGCTTTAATTCTACAGAAAAGGCACAATGCCAATGAGATAATCATGGAGTACAGAAATTAGCATAGAGAAGAGGGGTGTATGCTTGACATTTACTAATTGCTTCGCAGGTTGGAAAATTGGAAGTCATCCACTGTAGTTTTGAGTTTGTTGTCCACTGGTGCCGGTTGTGTCTGTTCTGCCCCTCGTGGGTTGATCTGTTGATCAGTGAATAAAACAAATATCTTTCAAGAAGGGAAAGAGTATCAGGGCCCAGAAATGTTTAACCCATATATTTCAAAGGAACAGACTGTCATGAACATTACTATGTTGTTGCTGCTAACAAATCTGCCAAATTCTTTTGAAAGCTCTACACACAGAGATGAATAGGAAACATTTCATCTCTGCAACTTGACACATAAACATGAACAAGCCTGCTCTGGGACAAGGAACTGTGTCTTTCACTGCAAGAAGAGGAAATGTTTTGGTTTGTTAGAAATTATATTACAGATAACACACATTCATCTCCCGCTGTAACATTTACCTAGAACTGAATTACATTTGATTTGCTGTACTCCAAACAATAATGTTTCATTTATGCTTTCACATAAGTCCACATCATGGTGAGATGAGTGTGTGGTGGTCTTTTCATTTGTATACAGTACCAGTCAAAAGTTTGGACACCTACTCATTCAAGGGTTTTTCTTTATTTTGACTATTTTCTACATTGTAGAATAATGAAGACATCAAAACTATGGAATAACACAATCTCAAATATAAAATATATTTTGATTTGTTTAACACTTTTTTGGTACCTACATATTATTCTTCAAAGTAGCCACCCTTTGTCTTGATGACAGCTTTGCACACTCTTGGCATTCTCTCAATCAGCTTCACCTGGAATGCTTGAAGAAACCCTCCTGACAATAAACCCCACAACTCACTGTAGTTTATTTTCCGTTAGCACCTCACTAAAATGGAGTGCACGCTTTAAATATTTACTTCATTTATGTTACCTGAAAATATTTGTAGCATGATACAGTAGAGGCATGTTATAGTATAAACATCTAAACTGTTGGTTGGATAGTTAAAAAAAAAGTTGGACAACAGGTTTGTTCCCGTAGAGGCCATTGTCTGTTAAACCAGACTTCTTATGTTCCAACCTGCTTGTCTTACATTAGCTGGACCGAATAAATGTTTTGCTACTTTCCCTAAGAAATACTATAGGCTCACCCATGAACACACCTGGCTTATTTCATAGTTAAGTGTCCTTACTTAAATAACCCAAGACTAGGGACGGAACAGAAGAGTTTGACCGTAAATCTCTTTGTGAGCCAAACTAGCGACTAGAAGCATTTCAGACGGTAAAAAGGGACGGATAAGGGGGGTGTTGGTGATGTGGGTGATAGCTCAAAAATGGAGTATTAAGACGGATGTAAATGAAAGGCTTTTGGTCTCCAGCAGGAAGCTCAGCATGGTGCATTAGCCGAAGTCTGTCTCATACAGGAGTGCTAAGAGCCGCAGCTTCAAAGGCTCTGCGCTGTGAAAGGTGTGCCTCGGCTTTGTGCTTCACAGAGCTGCCGCCGAGAAACATCCAGTAAGAGCAAAAAAGCCCTTCAAAAGCACACAGCAGCGAAATGTGGAGAGTCTGTGCCTGAGGATGAGTGTTTAGAAAACAGGTCTGCTTTATGATGGGCCTATTATTTGAGTGGAACAGACCCAGAAAATGAAGTAATATTGACGAGAATGTAGATCACAGCAAGGACTATTTTATTTTCCCTAAAGATGGCAATGGCTTTATAAATCAAATATGACAGACATGAAAAACAAATGGGGTTACAGCCATTGGATCATTCAATCAGTGGCCTGAATTACATTTCCAGTGCATTCACAAAGTAATTATTGAATCCATGATGGAATAAGGCTGTAACGTAACAAAATTTGGAGAAAGCAAATAAGTCTGAATACACTGTAAGTCATTTAGCAGACTCTCTTATCCAGAGCGACTTACAGTAGCGAGTGCATATATTTTTGGTAACTTTCTCATATTGTACCCGTGGGAACTGAACACACAACCCTGGTGTTGTAAGGACCATGCTCTACCAACTGAGCCACATAGCTGACAAACATCAGAGACTGACATAGTATACCCAACGGAATCATAGTGGATATATTTTTATCCCCCAAAGTTGTATTTTTTTATCCCTTCCGTTGCCATTTTTAATGTAGCCCATAATGCTAGAGTGGTTTCCCTGAGATGTGCATCATTTTGAGATAAGACATAAATCATTTAATGACACACCACAAAGGACTAATTTCATTATATAAGGATTTGCATGGGAAATATCATTAAAATTAGATTAGGCAGGCAACCAAGTATAGGAACCACACAATTATTATCAATGTATTTATTTTCATGTACATTTCCCAACCTGCAGTAAACAATATATTCAAGCCAAAGGGGCAAATGTAATGGTCTGGTAAGTTTGTTTGCTACTTTGTACATTCAGTGGATAATTATCATTTATCTTATTTTTAAATGACCTCTGGTCCGGGCTGTAGAAAAATGTATGGGGAGCCAACTTGTGACAGCGGCGAAATTATGCAAGTCACAGTGATGGACAGTGTGATTAAGAAAACACAATTCTCTGTTACTAATCAGCATATCCTTGATATGAACTTAATAGAATATGTGCACACACACTCATACTTTATTAGAGTTCACTATAGAAAAATGCACTCAAAAACATACACACACCTGCACGCGCCCACACATATGCCCACGCACACGCACACACACACACAAAACTGTCAATTGGCTAACAGCTCATCCATGTGCTATCGGTATACTAAGGCGGTGCATCCTGTGCTGTGTAGCTATAGAATTGTCTCTCCAGTCTACTGTAAGCTCTGTAACACACAGCCAACAAGTATGATGCCCCATACAAAGAGGTCTCAGACAGTTAATAACAACTCTCCCCTGTAACTAGCTATCTGAAAACCTGACCTTTACATGTTCACTGTAATGCCCCTGTAGTCTTCTCTACTTATGATACATTTGCTTCAGAAACTTGACCAAAGATCATTTGAATTGCTTTTAACTAAAGTAGTTAGTTATACCTGAAAGAAATGAGGGAGTTATCACTTCAAGGTCACTTTGACAGATTAAGAACATACGCACATCCAGGTACTTTTTGCAGGTACTGGAGTTGTATGTGAATTCATAAAAAATTAAAACGCTGCACGCTGATGCTCATGGTCCCAGGTGATTTTATTATAACAATGTTTCGACCCTTAGGTCTTCATCTGGCGTGAGATGGGGGTGGCAGTTCCTATATGTATAAAGGGGCAGTGACATCACTTCATGAAACAGGAGGTAAAAATATATAACATAGGTTCACAATATCAACATTCAATGTATCAAAATATATGACCATACACAAGGGATGTGATCAATATTTACAGTAATATATATATATATATATATATATATATATATATATATATATATATATATATATATATATATATATATATATATATATATATAGGACTTTGAAAGGTTCCATTCCTATCGGCTGTATATTCGACCATACCCACTCCTTGTGACTCTGACAGGTTGACTACACCGCTCACATCGCGTGTGAGAGCGTTGCAAAATACATTTTGAAATCTATATTATTCAATTATTGCACCCGCAGTGTTCGCGCACGCCAACGAGCGTCTGCGTTGCCAAGGGCTAAAATAGAAGTCAGTTCTATTTGTGACGCAGATCGCGCTGCAGGTCCTGCCTCTCCCATCTGCTCATTGGTTTATAGAAGCAGATACCCACGTGCCATCTCCTCACTGGTTATACCCACGTGGGTGACTGAAAGACCAACGAGGTCGGTGGCAGTAATGCACCTAATTTATGAAAGTTGCCAATCGCAATATAAAGTCAAGAGAAGAAAAAGCCCAGAAGGGGGAGAGATGACTAGAAACGATTTGGTTGACCGTTTTATGTGGATTAATTGTCGGAGTAGAGGACCTTGTGCATTTCAGGTAAAATAACAACTCACTGTTTATATCTCAGGACAAATTAGCTTGCAAAGGCAAGCTAGCTAAATTGGACAAATTAGCTAGCAAGTGCAAGCTAGCTAGCTAAATTGCCATAAATGTTTAATGCTTTTCGACCTGTCCCCAAATTAATGTAATTGGTTCAGAGTTTGTTTTGATATTTTAACCTGCGTGTTGTGATCACGTTTGGTGTGGGGGGACAAAATACATTTATGCATGATGGCACACGATAGCACACGCGCGTTGCCGGTTTGGGTTTCGTGTGAGGCTGTCCTAATATGGACACCATAGGAGAGATACTGTCATGCCCTGACCTTAGAGATCCTTATTATTCTCTATGTTTGGTTAGGTCAGGGTGTGACTCAGGTAGGAAAGTCAATGTTTTCTATTTCTTTGTTTTTGGCCGAGTGTGGTTCCCAATCAGAGGCAGCTGTCTATCGTTGTCTCTGATTGGGGAACATATATAAGTTGTCATTTTCCTTTTGGGTTTTTGTGGGATCTTGTTTTCTGTTTTGTGTCTGTGCCTGACAGAACTGTGCGCTTTCGTTTTTCGCCTTTTGGTATTTTGTTTAAGTGGTTTTGTGAAATAAAGAATCATGAACACTTTCCACGCTGCGCCTTGGTCTCCTTCTACCATCGACGACAGCCGTTACAGATACTGTATCAGAACCAGGTAGCATCGAAGCAATTCACTTTGTAACTTGAAACAGTACTCTTCAACAATCTGACACCTGACCTGACAGGATAGGATGATCAGACCTATTCAATTGAAGTCTGGGCCATGGTAGCAACCATTAGAGTTTTTATATCACTTTCCACTCACAGCCCCTGTCATCCAGTATACGGGTTGAAAATGGCAGATTTTGGCATTGATAAGCGCCTTAACTGGAACGCAGTCGCTATACAGTAACATGCTGTAAATTATGTCAGAGCTCAGGTTCTCCGCTTCACAGCACTGTATGGGTTTTGACTGTCAGCCTTTATAAAGTCGAGCACCGTGTGCGACAAGAAGATGCCCCCATCCCTCCTGGTAATTGGGCTACTTTTGCACATTTGTTGTTGTCTGAGTGAGGAAAATGCTGTAAATCGAGAGGAGCGATGTGTTCTGAAAGATGAGACCTTGAGGATTACAATAAATACTGCCTTGGTGTCATACAAGCTAACCACACACCCATGAGTCTAAATGTGCACTTCACATTTCCATATTTGAAAACTCATATCAACGTTTATGATCACTATGTTAGATCTCCAGTTACAATAATTCATGAGTTATACACCGGGTTGTCCTGAACAGAATGAGCTTATGGTTGTCGTATTGTGAAGAAAATTTGCCACGGAACACACACTTGAATGCACTCATGACTCCATTCTATGTACACCACAATTACAATCTGTTTGTCTGAAGTGCCTTTTGAAATCCTAACACTGTAAGATCTTAATGTTGATAGCCATGTTGGCAATAGAATAAGCATTAAAAAATGATGCCAGCCTGACCTAGTTGACAATTTATAATGGAAAGTTGTGGGATTGGGTAAACAACAACAGTAATTGTTTAATGGTGGAGATGCAGGGCTCCACACAAGTGGGCTTGCTTCAGTTCCTGAATGGCAAAAATAGGCGTAAACAAGGCCTGTGCACGTAACATTCCCCACATACCCGTTAGGGTGATTTCTCCCCTTCTCAGCTGTCTGTCACAGCCTCTGCACATTTGGACTCTGACCCTTCCCACTCCAGGTCAGAGGGGCTATCATTGTCAGCAGATGAAGATGCAAGTTTGGCTGGCAACCAAGTTATCAGTGTGTTTATTTTTGGAAGATTGTGCATGCATCCAAGAAGTAAGTTGCGGGGTTTATTGTCGGAAGGGTTAATGCTACGTTATGGTGATTGAATGCAAGCATTTACCTTAGGCCTCATTACCTCGTTCCATCTGTAGCTGTATAGTACTGCTGCAGCTTATGTGTATTTCAGATACTCCATGTGTATGTTGTTTATAAGTGCCTGTATTGCATTGAACGCATGAGTGTTTTGCAGTTGATGTTATTGTTTAGAGATGGTTCATTCCTATCACCTGTATGCAGTACTTTACCGCTGCGTTTTTAATAGTTCGGCTAGAGATTCTAGAAGTTTCATAGACTGTCCTCGGCGCTACCGCATATGCAGTAAGATTTATGACTCTGTGGCACCAGACACAGATCAGTTAAGATCTCCACCAGTCCTGAGAAAGAGGGCCATAAATCTCACCTGTCTAAGTAATTAGTTCTCTCAGTCTCCAGTGAGATGTTTATACATATACTGCTGTTGATGTGTATGCTGTTATGTGAATATCCCTCTATAGATGCTATGCCATTTATTTCTATTGCATAGCTTACAACATTGTATATTTGTTCTTACCTTTCAGAACCACAAATCCATCCTATGCTCAAAGATACTTATATGGTGTGTGTGAAACTGTGTGGTGGTGACCAAGAGATAATACACCTCTGGATAGGGACTCATCTCCCTTGTTCTTGCCGGACAGCCTGTATGTAGTGAGTCAGAACCAAAACCAATCAGCACTAAGTACTAGCGGCTGAGGGCATTCACAGCCAACTGCTCAGATCAGCTCCAGCTAGCCGTTTTTACAGTCACCGGATTTAGCAACCAACAGATTTTTACATGGTCCTTCATTTCGCCGGATTTAGCGACCAACAGTTTTTACATGGTCTTTCATTTTGCCAGATTTAGCGACAAACGGATTTTACAGTAGGAGAGCTTAAAAAAGCACCATATAGTTGAAGGCTCTTTCCTTGAGTATTAAAGGTGCATTGAAGTTACTTAGGAAGGGTTGTGTGGCCACTTGTAGACTCCAGTTAGACCTCTCACTCAAACTCTCTTAATAATTTCTTCTTATCTTGCACCTACTCCAAAATGTCAATGACTATTCTTATTATGTTACTGAATGTATCCAGAGTATTTTCAGATTTCGTTATCAACAAATGCTGTGAAAAGTACAGTAAATGTAAAATGCACATAAAATCAACTGTGTAATGTTTGGATTCCACCTTGTTTCAGGTGAACTGTTGTGTCCTCACCTTTTGGTCTGATAAATTCCCCAATGTAAAATGCACATAAAATCAACTGTGTAATTCCCCAATGTAAAATGCACATAAAATCAACTGTGTAATGTTTGGATTCCACCTTGTGTCAGGTGAACTGTTGTGTCCTCACCTTTTGGTCTGATAAATTCCCCATGATCTCCAAAGTGTCCTTTCAGTTGCTACCATGGTCATGTATAATGTTAATGAAGTTGCAGACATTGGCTACTCCTGCAGCTCTGCTCTGAAATGTATACAAGTGCTGACATTGAACTTGGAAACAGTATGTTTCCTGGGAAAGAGTGATATTATTTTCGAAATTATTAACACCCTTGATAAAGATGAGCAGTAATGACTGTGTATATATATTGCATGCATTTTTGGGGGGGAAATGTATTAGTATAAAATAATTACAAGTGTCTGTTTTATTGTAAATAAGAATATGTTTCTAAACACTTCTACATTAACGTGGATGCTACGGATAATCCTGAATGAATAGTGAATAATGATGAGTGAGAAAGTTAGAGGTCGGTCAAAGGTCACACCCCAAGACATGCTAACCTCCATTCTTATTGGTAATGGTGAGAGGTTAGCATGTCTTGAGGGTATGATCTTTGATCCTCTAACTTTCTCACTCATCATTATTCATGATTCATTCAGAATTATCCGTAATCTTCGTAGTATCCACATAAATGTAGACGTGTTTAGAAACATATTCTGTTCTTATATACCATAACAATGACTCCAAAATGAAAATACATTATTTACCATTCATTTCTATTGGGCACAAAACAATCTGAAACACTATCAAAACGAACTGCAAATGCGTCCAGTCACAAGCTTGATGTAGTCATTGCGTGCTAGAAATATGGGACCAAATACTAAACTTTTGACTACTTTATTTATAAGAATCTTTAAAGGCGTCAATAATTTAGACCCCTACATTTTTTTCTCTGAATCTCTGAGCAATTGTATTAGTATAAAATCTAATTGAGCATACAATATAGCTCTGTATTTGAATAATTGCTGAACTTTATCAAAGGTGTCAATATTTCAGACCTCACTGTATATATACACAATGTAGTGTTGGTGAATTGAAAATGTTCAGGGCCCCAAACAGTACACGTGAACAAAGTTTCATGCTCTAAAAACATTTGACATTATTTTCACATATCACCTGGACTATTACAAGTTTAAACTGTAGCGTATGATCCAAACAGATCAAAATAGTTGAAGGAACATATTGAAGACTCACTGTAAGACACATGGAACAGTTACCCTTCTGGCTGTGTCAGAGCTGGGTAAAAATATCCAAATTGTCTCAAAATGGTACAGTAATCATAGAGTCCCCAGATTCCATGAAACCATCTCACGAATATATAAAATGAAACGTCACAAAGATGTATTGTAAACCATACAAGCATGCTCCCTTCTCCACATCTCACAAGTCACCGGTCTTGTAAGCATAAAAAATGCTTTCAATCTGTTTGGCTTTGGCGGTGCATTTATAAGACACTCACTTAACCGGGACCATTGACATCGTGCCAGTAAAGAGCCAATAGTTTCTCCACTTGATAATGTACCAGTGACCTCTGACAATTATGATGTTCACAGAGCCAAAGTTTCATGGCAAAACTCTCAGGTCTTCAAACTCCTTGTGTGCATGAAATCCATTTTCATGGCTGTGTCTTTTATCTGTCACATTAATATGTAGAGGACATTCAATCGCCATTTCTGTCCATTTTTCAGCTTCGTGAGCAATTTCAGACCAGCAAAGTTTGGGTGTGCAATTCCATTTCTACCCCAAAAAATCCTGTGCATTGGAACTTTCTAATATTGTAAAGAGACCACCTTCTCACTGTGTGTGTGTGTGTGTGTGTGTGTGTGTTGCTTTCACAATGTTAATGTAAAAGGATGTAAAAAAGACACTGGTTAATAAACAAGTAGCAGCACCTCAGCTGTTGCACATCCATACATGCTACACAGCACATGCTAAATAAGTCATTTATTTGGAATGGTGGTTATAGGTGACAATGACCGGGCTTTATCATGTGTGGTAGGTAGTGTGGGCCAAACGGTTGCTAAGCACATCATTTCACAGTCAGTCTTCCTGGAGCATGTTTCTCTCCATCTCACTGATGACTGCGACAGATTGTTTCCATTGATTGGATCATTTTTCTTCAAACTGTGCAGAACATTCCATTATATTTGGGGACTGGCTTGAGCTCATCGAGAGATGGGTTAGGAAATAAGTCAAATACCATTTTTTTGTCAGATTTCTTCGTAAAGAACAGGTGTAGACTAACACGGAAGCCAAACCAGCTGCACGCGTGCGCCATCGTGCATACATTTATTTAGTCCCCCCCACACCAAATGCGATCCCAACACGCAGGTTAAAATATCAAAAATTACATTAATTTGGGGACAGGTCGAAAAGCATTACAAATGTATGGCAATTTAGCTAGCTAGCTTGCACTAGCTAGCTTGCACAATTAGCTAGCAACAGCAAGCTAGCTAAATAGGACAAATTAGCTAGCTAGCTAGCTTGCACTTGCTAGCTAATTTGTCCTATTGAGCTAGCTTGCTGTTGCTAGCTAATTTATCCTGGGACATAAACAGTGAGTTGTTATTTTACCTGAAATGCACAAGGTCCTCTACTCCGACAATTAATCCACACACAAAATGGTCAACCGAATAATTTCTAGTCATCTCTCCTCCTTCCAGCCTTTTTCTTCTCTGGACTTTATATTGCAATTGGCAACATTCATAAATTTGGTGCATTACCGCCACCGACCTCGTTCGTCTTTCAGTCACCCACGTGGGTATAACCAATGAGGAGATGGCCCGTGGGTACATGCTTCTATAAACCAATGAGGAGATGGGAGAGGCAAGACTTGCTGCGCGATCTGCGTCACAAATAGAACTGACTTCTATTTTAGTCCTTGGCAACGCAGACGCTCGTTGGCGCGCGAGAGCAGTGTGGGTGCAATAATTGAATAATATAGATTTCTAAATGTATTTTGCAGCACCCGCGCACGTGACGTGAGCAGTGAAGTCAGGGTATAAGAGTGAAATGCTTACTTACGGGCCGTTTTCCAACAATGCAGAGTTAAAAGATAAAAAATATTAAATTTAAATAGTAACAAAGAATAAATACACAGTGAATAACGAATACCAAATAACGAGTAAAAGAATAACATGCGAGTACCCGTACTGAGTGGATGTGCAAGGGTATGAGGTAATAACATGGCTATATACAGGGAGTACCAGTACCGAGTCGAAGTGCAGGGGTATGAGGTAATAACATGGCTATGTACAAGGAGTACCAGTACTGAGTCGATGTGCATGAGTATGAGGTAATGACATGGCTATATACAGGGAGTACCATTACGGAGTCGATGTGCAGGGGTACGAGGTAATTGAGGTAGCTATGTACATATAGGTAGGGGTAAAGTTACTAGGCAACAGGATAGATAATAGACAAAGCTGTAGCAGCAGTGTATGTGGAGCAGGCAGTAGCAGCAGCATATGTGGTGAGTGCGTGTGTTATTACCAGTATGCATGTGTGCGCATGGTATGTGTGCGTGGGCGTATGTAGTGTGCGTGTTGGGGTGTCAGTATGTGTGAGTGTGTGGGCATAGAGTCAGCACAAAAGAGTTGTTAAAAAAAGGGGGCAATGCAGGTAGTCTGGGTAGCCATTTGATTAGCTATTTAGCGGTCTTGTTTAGAAGTCTTACGGCTTGGGGGGGTAGAAGCTGTTCAGGGTTCTATTGGTAGCGCTTGCCTTAGCAGAGAGAACTTGGGTGACTAGAGTCTTTGACAATTTTTGGGGGTCTTCCTCTGACACCTCCTGGATCATGGACACTCTTACTGACAGTTGTGGCTGCTTTGCATGATGTATTGTTGTCTCAATGCCCAATAATGTTTGTACCCTGTGTTATGCTCCTACCATGTTGTGCTGCTACCATGTTGTGTTGCGACCATGCTGTGTTGTTATTTGTTGCTGCCATGCTATGTTGTCTTAGTTCTCTTTTTATGTAGTGTTGTCACTCTTGTCATGTGTGTTTTGTCCTATATTTTTATAACATTTATTTTTATAAATTTAATCCCAGCACCCGTCCCCGCAGGAGGCCTTTTGCCTTTTGATAGGTCGTCATTGTAAATATGAATTTGTTCTTAACTGACATGCCTAGTTTTTTTCCCCTACTGCATTATTGACTGTATGTTTGTTTATTCCATGTGTAACTCTGTGTTGTTGTGTCAAACTGTGTCAAACTGCTTTGCTTTATCTTGGCCAGGTCGCAGTTGTAAATTAGAACTTGTTCTCAACTCTGGCTCGGGTTGCTTTTGAGTGTGTAAGTAGTATATCAAGGGTTAAACCAAATGTTTTATTGAAAACATAACTTACCATGCAGTCTACCAGAGCACGGAACTGACCCTTAGGAATGAGTAAAAGAAACCAATGTACATTGCAAGTTACAACTATACAATTATATAGTCAACTCATCCAAGCATCAGAGTAGAGTCTCTCTCTTTACCTAACTTCCTCCCTCAAGCCATTTAGAACAAAATAACCTGAGGGAGGAAATGGAAATCCTTCCTTCCTTCCTTCAACCTCATCCCCTGCAGTCCACTACGATCACTAAACCAGTTCTGTATTGTGAAGCGATGGCAGACTTTGTGAGGCAGCAATCAAGCTGTCAGTGGCAAACTGAATTCTCTTCACAATGAGGACCAGTATACTGTGCAGTGTGCAGGTAGTGTTGGGTGACGCTTAACCTTTCAGTAGAGAAGCTGGGGCCCCCTGGAGAGAATGTCTTTGATGCCGAGCACTGTCTCCAGAGAATGTCATCTCTAATTGCCTAAGAGATCCATCTCTCTACCTCCCCCTTCATCCCTCCATTTCTCACCCACCTATGAGCCGTTCTGGTGTCCACTTAATTTCATTTCAAGGTGCAGTTTGATGGGAAAGCATTTGAACAGCAAGCAACTAATGACTACTAGAAATACCCAATGTCCTGCCACAGCACAGTGCTTTCAGAAAGTATTCACACGCCTTGACAATACCCCATAATGTCAAAGTGGAATTATGTTTCACATTTTTTACACATTAATTAAAAATGAGAAGTTACGTTTCTTGAGTCAATAAATATTTAACCCCTTCATTATAGCAAGCCTAAATATGTTCAGGAGTAAACATTTGCTTAACAAGTCACTTAATAAGTTGCATAGACTCACTCTGTGTGCAATAATAGTGTTTAAACCCCTAGAGTCAATGTCCTTGCCCCCACATAAATCTAATTTAAATAAAACATTTTTAGCTAAAGATATGTTTTATTGCATGGGCTGCATCTCAATCCACCGCATCCGCCAATGGCAGCCTTCTGCATCAGCAGTGGAAGGTGGCCGAGCTACAGCGGTGTTTGTCAGACCTTGAGACATCCCAAAAATTGGTCTTCTCACAAAAACGTCTGTAGCGTCCGAATGGTTTGGCCTAGAAACTAACAAGACCACTCTATATGGCCCCCACAAGAGTCACGGGACTTGTCTGATGTTGATACCGCCCATCTGCCAACTTTTGTCTGTCTGTGGCCGCCCTCCCGAATGGTACAGTGGTCTAAGGCACTGCATTGCAGTGCTTGAGGCGTCACTACGGACCTGGTTAGATCCCAGAATGTGTCACAACCGGCCGTGACGGGGAGTCCCAAAGGGCAGTGCACAATTGGCCCAGCGTCATCCGGGTTGGCTGTCTTTACTATTATTCTACAATGTAGAAAATAGTCAAATTAAGAAAAACCCTTGAATGTGTCCAAACTTTTGACTGGTACTGTTTTTGGGGGATACCTCAAAGGGACCTACATTTCATAGACATTAATCCGTTAAATGGTCCTTGGTATGACCATCTTAAAACAATTCCATATATTAGCTTAACCGATTATTAATTACACTTCAGATGGTGTATCAATACACCCAGTCATAAAGATACAGGTGTCCTTCCTAACTCAGTTGCCAGAGAGGAAGGAAAACACTCAGTGATTTCACCAGGAGGCCAATGGTAACAGTTAGAGTTTAATGGCTGTGATAGGAGAAAACAACATTGTAGTTACTCCACAATACTAACCTAATTGACAGAGGGAAATGAAGGAAGCCTGTACAGAATAAAAAATATTCCAAAACATGCATTCTGTTTGCAACAAGGCACTAAAGTCATTATTCAAATGAATGTGGCAAAGCAATTCACTTTTTGTCCTGAAAACAAAGTGTTATTGTTTTTGCCCCAAACATACAAAACATTGAGTACCACTCCATATTTTCAAGCATAGTGGTGGCTGCATCATTCATAATATATATATATTATGTGTATGCTTGTAATCATTAAGGACTAGCAAGTTTTTCAGGATAAAAAAAAAAGAGGCAAAATTCTAGAGGAAAACCTGGTTCATTGTGCATTTTACATGTAGATTTTAGTCATTTAGCAGACGCTCTTATCCAGAGTGACTTACAGTAGTGAATACATACATTTAATTTTCATTTCATGCATATATTTTTTTGGTACTGGCCCCCCGTGGGAATCGAACCCACAACCCTGGCATTGCACACACCATGCTCTACCAACTGAGCATGAATTGACCTTTCTACACTGCAGTTGCATACCAAGAATACAGTGAATGTTCCTGAGTGGCCTAGTTACAGTTTTTACTTAAATCTACGGCAAGACCTGAAAATGGTTGTCAAGCAATGATCCACAACCAATTTAACAGCTTGAAGAATTTTTTAAAGAATAATGGGCAGACATTGTACAATACAGGTGTGGAAAGCTCTTAGAGACTTACCCAGAAATACTCACAGCTGTAATCGCTGCCAAAGGGGATTTTACAAAAGTGTTGACTCAGGGGTGTGAATACTTATGTAAGTTAGATATTTATGTAGTTCTTATTCAATAAATTTGCAAGGTGAGATTTATTTTATTTAATCCTTTTTGAATGTAACAACAAAATGTGGAATAAGTCAAGGTGAATTAATACTTTCTGGAGGCACTGTACACATTAATCCGCAACACTAACTGCACATAGACATTATGTAACGGTTGTCGTACTGATTGAACCAAGGTGCAGCAGGAACGTGTATACTCATCTTTATTTATTTAAAAGAAGGAAAAACGTATACAAAAAAAAAACAACGAACGACACTAAACAGTCCTGTCAGGTACAGACACAAAACAGGAGACAACTACCCACAAATCCCATAGAAAAAAACACCCCTCTTAAATAAGACCTTCAATTAGAAGCAACGAGGAGCAGCTGCTTCCAATTGAAGGTCAACCCCATTAACTCAACATAGACATAGAAAGACTAGAACTAACAGAAATAAACTAACAAGAACATAGCCCAAAACCCCCGCAACAAACACCCCTCTTACATAATAACAAAACCCAACAAACCCCGAACCATATAAAACAAACACCCCCTGCCACGTCCTGACCAAACTACAATAACAAATAACCTCTTTACTGGTCAGAACATGACACATTAATCCGTAATTGCGGAACGAAATGAGAGGCTCAGAAGCCCAGGACAATGGAACTTGACTCGTCAGACCTTCAAAATTCTTTCTTCAACTGACTTAAGAAGCGAGCAAGCAATAATCAGAAAGTCTTTTGTGAACTAATTAAAATAATGTCGGGCCTTTAAGATTTGCGGTAAAGGTAATTAAGTGACTCCAATCGTCCAATCACGATCACTGAGCTTAATTTCATTTTCTCACGATGACTCCTCAAGACTGATGTACGACAACTAATTAACATTTAATGAAAGGGATCCTCTCTGAACCCCTGGTTTTATATTGAAATATAATTACGGCACCCTCACACCTTTCTAGAAATCCATGCAGCGTCCCATAAAGCAAAGAAAATGAGTTATCACGCAGTATATTTATTTTTTATTTTTTATTTTTTTTTGGGGGGTGACAAAGTCATTCCTAACCCCCCCCCATTGTCTGTTAGTTGAATTTAATTCCCCATTAAATTGAGGTAGTGCGAGCAAATCGCCCTGCTTCAGAAACCACCCGTTCATTGTTCACAGCCAAACCCCTGCTCCGGCTTTCTGCCCTCATTTTTAATAAATAGCCAGGCTAGATTATGATAGTTTATAGTTATAGATGGGTGTGTTGCCAGGGTTGCAGTGGGGTCTCGACAAATACCTTGATCATTCTTTGATCATTATGGCGAATTAGCCAAAACATTTTTTTAAATACTAGTAAGATGGCACATGATGTTTAGTAATTTTACTGTATTTAACTGTAAAAACATTAAATGATGTGTTGTATTGTATTGTATATTGGACCAATCATATTGTAGTATGTCTCTTGACTGCATCCTCTCATTGGTTACCATATAATA
Organism: Salmo salar; assembly: GCF_965601325.2. Taxonomy (NCBI): domain Eukaryota; kingdom Metazoa; phylum Chordata; class Actinopteri; order Salmoniformes; family Salmonidae; genus Salmo; species Salmo salar. The sequence goes on from NC_138295.1 coordinate 27,202,933, forward strand.
CAAATAATGTTTTGGGATGTACATACAGGCTATTATTCCTTGTTGAATAAGTAACTACTAATACATTCACTATAGTACATGTCCGTGTTATTATACACAAGCCCCAGTAGTTACCTCTTCACTATAGCCAATTGCATGCCACTAAGGCACAAGGGACACTTCAGGAACTGAAGGAAGAGACAATCGATATTAGTGCCGAAATGCTCCAGTTTCTTTAGGCTACAAAATCAATTGAAAACCTGGGGATATGATTTTTTTTTTGCCATTTAAAAACAAATTCGCCCACCTTCATGCTCCATTAAGTATGTGTATACAGGTCTCACCCAGGGAATCAGATCTACAACGCTGTGTATAAATGCAGTTTTCACAAGTTGCATTCTCAAAGTAATCTTCTGACACAAAGCTACTAATAAATATTCTTGTTACAGCTAGTACAGGATGCCATAGCAAGCCTATTTCCACACAGCACCCCATAAATGTATTTCTTTCTGAAGGCACAGTTGGTGGAATGCCACAAAATGCCACATTTTGTAACTGTGTTAATAAACCAACCGAACTCCAGCCTTGTGTGATGGCAGAGTTACGGTTATTATGTTAACATCCTCCACAAATATGAGGTTTCACTTCTGTTCTTCTCTAAGGCGAGGAATTAATGTAACAGACACAATAAGGTTAAGATGGTTCTCCTTAATGAATCCCCTCCCCAAATGCCTAAAAAATGTCAAGTTATCCTTGAAATTGTTGACGTCTAAGTGGCAAGTTGCCATCTTGGGACTTCTTGTTGTAGTACACTTGTGGTTTGTTGGGACTCTTCTAATAACTCACTCAATCATGAGCTGGATGCCTCCAGTTGTAGATGTCTTTGGCCCTGCAACAGCAGACAATGTTCCACAGAAAACAACTGTTCTTTTTAAACAAGCTGTACATTGGTTCTCTTGTGTCTAGGGGACTAGTATTGTATAACAATCAGCTTGTAAGTTGGAACTCAAACCATTAAGATCAGTATACTGTGTTAACCAGAGAGACAGCAACATGCAAAAACAAACAGACAATCTGTGGTGAGTAATATTTTATATTTAACCTTTATTTAACTAGGCAAGTCAGTTAAGAACAAATACTTATTTACAATGATGGCCTAGGAACAGTGGGTTAACTGCCATGTTCAGGGGCAGAACGACAGATTTGTATCTTGTTAGCTCGGGGATTCAATGTAGCAACCTTTCAGTTACTGGCCCAACACTCTAACCACTAGGCTACCTGCTGCCCTAATAAGGAACTGTCTAGAATGTAGTAGGATCTCTCTCTGTCCAACCAGTCATGAATATGAACTAGGTCCAAAAAGATCAAGTTGCAATACTCAGTGGTCTAATAAAATGTCTGAATGATTCCAATATACATTTTGGAATATTCATATAAACAGCTCATTTCTACATACTAGAAATGACAAATGTATCTGGTCAAAGGCTACATACAGTACATGCTAAATAGCTAATGTTTGGCCTTGCGATTAAACATCTGGTTCAACCATTACACAAACCTGTGTAATAACCTATAGTTATTATTGCCTTGGCCACTATTCAACTAAAAGGTGTTCACATTCTTGGCTACTTCGTCTAAGAATACCCTCCATTAGTCACAGTTTGAAGACTCCACTTTGAAAGGAGTACTAAAAAGAAGCAATTACAGGAAGCTGCAGCCCAATATGGCGACCGTAGTATGGGCGAGTGGGTGTGTCGAAAGGAGTGGGTGTATGGAAAGTGAATCAGCTAATGGGGCAGATTTGTTGCTACTCAAGACTGCTTTGCATAGCTGATTGGGCTGTCAACCTGAGGTGCTTCCTACTGGGCAGCTGTATCACGGTCGTGTTGCCGGCAATAGCTAACGTGGCCATTTTTTTCCCTCCCATAATTTTATTTGAAGTAGGATAGCAGCCTACACAATAAATAACTAATACTGATAACCATCTAGAGGTCACCTTGATACACACTGGTAACTGGCATTATTTTGGCTATCATGGCTATGCCCCCATAGGATGATAATGCCCCCATCCACAGGGCACATGTGGCCACTGAATGGTTTGATGAGCATGGAAATGATGTAAACCATATCCTATGGCTGTCTAAGTCACCAGCTCTCTGAGACAAAACACCAAATTATGAAATTTCACATGAAGAATGGTGTATAAAATTACAGCTACAGCTCTTCACTCTGTTTATGATTGGTACATTTATCTGACGAGAGCCCTGGTCAAAATTAGTACATTATATAGGGAATACCATTAATATGAGGGTGTAAAAGCAGCTAATTTGCTTTTACACTATGATTTGACTATTAGATGTTTAATGTATGACATGAAATAAATAATAATCTTCAGAAATTACATTGTCAAAGCAACAAAATAACTAGGGCTTTACAATGATGGTAAAAACTTTTAGAAATGTTGTGGTTAAAAAAGTGGATGAAAATCCTAGAAGCCACAGAGGATGCACAGAGAGACATGTCAAAATGCTATATTGCAGCACTTTAACAAGTCTTTATTCATACAAAAATTAAGATTTTTTTATTTATTTTTTTATCTAAGGAAGACTCTAGATTTTGCTCGCCTGAAGTAGAGCATCTTGTGATAAATTGCAGACCACACTACTTGCCTAGAGAGTTCAGGTATACTTTTCGTGGCTGTTTATTTACCACCACAGACAGATGCTGGCACTAAGACCGCACTCAGTCAGCTGTATATGGAAATAAGCAAACAGGAAACCACTCACCCAGAGGCGGCGCTCCTAGTGGCCGGAAACTTTAATGCAGGGAAACTTAAACCGGTTCTACCTAATTTCTATCAACGTGTTAAATGTGCAACCATAGGAAAAAAAATTCTAGATCACCTGTACTCCACACACAGAGACGCGTACAAAGCTCTCCCTTGCCCTCCATTTGGTAAATCCGACCACAACTCTATCCTACTGATTCCTGCATACAAGCAAAAATTAAAGCAGGAAGCATCAGTGACTCGGTCTATAAAAAAAGTGGTCAGATGAAGCAGATGCTAAACTACAGGACTGTTTTGCTATCACAGACTGGAACATGTTCCGGGATTTTTCCAATGGCATTGAGGAGTACACCACATCAGTCACTGGCTTTATCAATAAGTGCATCGAGGACGTCGTCCCCACAGTGACTAAGTACATACCCCAACCAGAAGCCATGGATTACAGGCAACATTCATACTGAGCTAAAGGGTAGAGCTGCTGCTTTCAAGGTGCGGGACTCTAACCCGGAAGCTTATAAGAAATCCTGCTATGCCCTGCGACGAACCATCAAACAGGCAAAGCGTCAATACAGGGCTAAGATTGAATCGTACTTCACCGGCTCCGACGCCCGTCTTATGTGGCAGGGTTTGCAAACTTGTACAGACTACAAAGGGAAGCACAGCCGTGAGCTGCCCAGTGACACGAGCCTACCAGACGAGCTAAATCACTTCTATGCTCGCTTCGAGGCAAGCAGCACTGAGCCATGCATGAGAGCATCAGCTGTTCCGGACGACTGTGTGATCACGCTCTCCGTAGCCGACATGAGTAAGACCTTTAACCTCTATGGGCTAGGTGGGACGCAAGCGTCCCACTCGTGGTGCACTCCATCAACAGCAGGTGCATTTCAAGAGCGGCAAATTTGAAACCAAAATAAATGTCAAAATTCAAATTTTTCAAACATACAACTATCTTACACCCTTTGAAAGATAAACATCTCCTTAATCTAACCACGTTGTCCGATTTCAAAAAGGTTTTACGGCGAAAGCATAAAGTTAGATTATGTTAGGAGAGTACATTGACAATAGCTGTGTGTAATGTTTTGTCAATTCAAAGACAGGGTCACCAAAACCATAAAACCAGCTAAAATGATGCACTAACCTTTTACAATCTCCATCAGATGACACTCCTAGGACATTATGTTAGACAATGCATGCATTTTTAGTTCTATCAAGTTCATATTTATATCCAAAAACAGCGTTTTACTATGGCATTGATGTTGAGGAAATCGTTTCCCTCCAATAACCGGCAGTCAAGTCAGCACCACAAATTAAATAATTAAAATTAGAAAACATTGGTAAAATATTATATTGTCATTTAAAGAATTATAGATTTACATCTCTTGAACGCAATCAACTTGCCAGATTTAAAAATAACCTTACTGGGAAATCACACTTTGCAATAATCTGAGCACTGCGCCCAGAAAAATACGCGTTGCGATACAGACTAGCCGCCATGTTGGGGAGATCTAAAATCAAAAATACTATGTAAATAATCCATTACCTTTGATTCTCTTCATCAGATGTCACTTCCAGGTATCACAGGTCCATAACGAATGTAGTTTTGTTCAGAAAAGCTCATCATTTATGTCCAAAAATCTCCGTCTCACATGATCTAAGCCCGCCGGACTTCACTTTATGAACGAGGGGAAAAAATATATTTACGTTCGTTCAAACATGTCAAACGTTGTATAGCATAAATCATTAGGGCCTTTTTTAACCAGAACATGAATAATATTCAAGGTGGACGAATGCATTCTCTTTTATAACGTATTGGAACGAGGGTACCCAACATGAACTCGCGCGCCAGGTGTCTAATGAGCCATCATCGTTCCATGGCTCTTGTTCGGTCAGATCTCACAGTAAAAGACTCAAAACACTTTGTAAAGGCTGGTGATATCTAGTGGAAGCAATAGGAAGTGCCAAAATATTCCTCAGCCCCTGTGTTTTTCAATGGCATAGGTTTAAAGGTAATACAACACATCAGGTATCCACTTCCTGTCAGAAAATGTCTCAGGGTTTTGCCTGCCAAATGAGTTCTGTTATACTCACAGACACCATTCAAACAGTTTTAGAAACTTTAGGGTGTTTTCTATCCATATATAATAAGTATATGCATATTCTAGTTACTGGGTAGGATTAGTAACCAGATTAAATCGGGTACATTTTTTTATGCAGCCGTGCAAATACTGCCCCCTAGCCCTAACAGGTTAAACAGGTCAACATTCACAAGGCTGCGGGGCCAGACGGATTACCAGATGCACCAACTGGCAGGTGTATTCACTGACATTTTCAACATGTCCCTGATTGAGTCTGTAATACCAACATGTAGACCACCATAGTCCCTTGGCCCAAAAACACGAAGGCAACCTGCCTAAATGACTACAGACCCTTGGCACTCACGTCCGTAGCCATGAAGTGCTTTGAAAGGCTGGTAATGGCTCACATCAATGCCATTATCCCAGAAACCCTAGACCCACTCCAATTTGCATACCGCCCAAACAGATGATGTGATCTCTATTGGACTCCACACTGCAATTTCCCACCTGGACAAAAGGAACACCTAAGTGAGAATGCTATTCATTGACTACAGCGCAGCGTTCAACACCAAAGCTCATCACTAAGTTAAGGATCCTGGGACTGAACACCTCCCTCTGCAACTGGATCCTGGACTTCCTGACGGGCCACCCCCAGGTGGTGAGGGTAGGTAGCAACACATCTGCCACTCTGATCCTCAACACTGGAGCCCCCCAGGGATGTGTGCTCAGTCCTTTCCTGTAATCCCTGTTCACCCACGACTGCATGGCCAGGCACGACTGCAACACCATCATTAAGTTCAGACGACACAACAATGGTAAGCCTGATCAATGATGAGACAGCCTATAGGGAGGATGTCAGAGACCTGGCCGGGTGGTGCCAGAACTACAACCTCTCCCTCAACGTAACCAAGACTAAGGAGATGATTGTGGACTACAAGAAAAGGATGACCGAGCACGCACCCATTCTAATCGACGGGGCTGTAGTGGAGCAGGTTGAGAGCTTCAAGTTCCTTGGTGTCCACATCAACAACAAACTAGAATGGTCCAACCACACCAAGACAGTCGTGAAGAGGGCACAACAAAGCCTATTCCCCCTCAGGAAACTAAAAAGATTTGGCATAGGTCCTCAGATCCTCAAAAGGTTCTACAGCTGCACCATCGAGAGCATCCTGACTGGTTGCATCACTGCCTGGTACGGCAATTGCTCGGCCTCTGACCGCAAGGCACTACAGAGGGTAGTGCATACGGCCCAGTAAATCACTGGGGCTAAGCTGCCTGCCATCCAGGACCTCTACACCAGGCGGTGTCAGAGGAAGGCCCTAAAAATGGTTAATGTCCCCAGCCACCCCAGTCATAGACTGTTCTCTCTACTAACGCATGGCAAGCGGTACCGGAGTGTCAAGTCTAGGACAAAAAGACTTCTCAACAGTTTTTACCCCCAAGCCATAAGACTCCTGAACAGGTAATCAAATGGCTACCCGGACTATTTGCATTGTGTGCCCCCCAACCCCTCTTTTACGCTGCTGCTACTCTCTATTTATCATATATGCATAGTCATTTTAACTATACATTCATGTACATACTACCTTAATTGGCCCGACCAACCGGTGCCCCCGCACATTGGATAGCCAGGCTATCTGCATTGTGTCCCACCACCTGCCAACCCCTCTTACGCTACTGCTCCTCTGTTCATCATATATGCATAGTCACTTTAACCATATCTACATGTACATACTACCTCAATCAGACTGACTAACCGGTGCCTGTATGTAGCCTCGCTCCTGTATAGACTTGCAACTGTATATAGCCTCGCTACTGTTATTTTTCACTGTTGTTTTTGTTTCTTTACTTACATATTGTTCACCTAATATATTTTTTTGCACAGTTGGTTAGAGCCTGTAAGTAAGCATTTCACTGTAAGGTGTACACCTGTTGTATTCGGCGCACGTGACAAATAAACTTTGATTTGATAATTTATTGAATTTTCAATGTGGTCTATATTAAAGGGCACTTCATTTAATATAACAGGCTTTTACAATGCAATATTTGTGCAGAATCCTTTACTTAAAATATCAAAGGGATGCAAAAAGGCACTCATTTCGTGGAGAGACCCATATTATTATGTTAGGCAGACACTATTCAGTGGCAGAACAACATTTTATGACTCTACAATATGTTATGCGTTTTAAATGAGTATCTCCTCATATTGTGTGCCATCCAAATGTAAATGCATATATGCCACATCCAGTAACCTTATTTAACCTGCTACATGTGTCCAGTTGGGTTGCGCCCTACTTGTGGCGTTGGTCACAAGTAGGGCACTGGTCAGAAGTTCAGCACTAGAAAATAGAGTGATATTTGATATACAGCCATAGTAGAGTAGGGACAAATGTTGGTGGCGTCACCTCTCCCATGCATGTAGACATTGCCAAGGTTTTGGTAAACATCACTGTCCCGGATCTACACTTTTTGTTTTACAGCACTTGGGCTGTTGTTGCATCACATACGCTATCACAACAGCGGCTCGTCACTTGACTGTGATTTGGAAATTCCTTCCTGGATCAGATAATGTGTGAAAATACTACAGTAACTAATCAGCTGGACACCAAAGGCGCATCCAACAAGTATTATGCATAATTAATGAAGAACCATGTTAATGAGAGTATCGATTTAGGTTTTAAATATCAAGGTAAGTTAAGTCTTTCGGTTAGAAGCATTCGATTTTGCAATCATATACACCATTTTGGATTTGTGTGCCCATGAAAAAACTGTTTTCACCCTGTAACAACGAAACACAAAATGTTACGTAGTTACACTGCATTTCTGAGGTCTGTCCAACAGCTAGATCCAGGATTCTTACAGGGTTAATTTTCAATGTCTAATTTAACTGATTAATGCTTAATATATGATACGATGACAACTTACACTGCCATAAATGCAAGGACAGAAAAGTAAAGTTTTATGTCACACGATTTTGGACAAATCCGTCAAGACACCAACCATGATAAAGGGTTAAACATTGAATATAGCAATGATCCCCCTTATATCTTAATGTAAAGACATGAAAATTATTAGAATGCCTTTTCAAAAGCTGTAACAAGTTGTCTAGTGTAGGAAATCCTTCGTACCCTAGTTTATAGAAGGACCCATATAGTGCACTACTTTTGACCAGAAACACACCCTGTCTAATCCCAAATAACCCCTATAGCCCCTACCCCCTATGCATTTGTTTATTAGTAACTTTTTCCAGTACTGCCAGGTCAGGTTTTGGCCGATATTTTGACATAGGTAACACTTTATTTGAACTGTATCATTGGCCAAATGTCCCCAGTTGTTCATTAAAACAGCTTAGTTTGCGATGTGTGCGCAAAAATCACCAAACTTGACCATGATCTCGTGATGGGGTTGTGAAAACGGCTAACTTCCTCGCAACCTTCACAACCCATGTCTCCAAACAGATCAATTGATGCTCCATTCTTTCTTCTCGAACTCCATCTTTATCTCCATTCACTTGTCATATTTTGTCTCAGTCTTCATAGAGTGAGCATGTTCACGAGTAACGAGAGCAAAGAAATCGATCAATTGCCTCTTTTGTCAAAGAGTAAGTTGTAAGTGCATGTCAAGGACACACCCAGATGCTAAAAGGTGACCATACAGGCATATTATGCCAAAGGTCACTTATGGAATATTCCCATTTATGAAATAGGGGGAAATAAAAAAAATAAACAAAAAAATTTAAAATAAATCAGGAAACACGATCTGGAAGGCAATAATATCTTTATCTTCAATAGAGTTGAGCAATAGTTCATTGATATAATTCAAACTCTTCAAGGTGGGCGCATTGGCTGCCTACTTTCTCACATATTAAAATCTCACTCATCACCTTATCATCTAGTTGAATAAAACAATGAAAATGGACTTGAAGTGAGTGAACTCACAATAGTGTTTGATTATTAACTCAGGGATAGAGGAATTAATTAATTTCATTTTCTTTTCAAAACAAGCTTAAGTATAATCAGGAGATTAAAGATTGTTCAGATTTCTTAAAGCAGTAGGAATAGACAGAAAATGTGCTGTATATGCATTTTGATCAGAATAATAGCTGTGTATTATAAAACCAAAACAACTAGAATCCAATACAAAATATTATTATATTACAGCTGATATGATGGGGATGTTGTAATCCAAGGCCAAGTCTGAGAAATGGTCAACCACTTTCTGCTTCCTTCCAGTTGACACACCCCTACCTTAATGAATAATTCAGAATATCACCACACAGTGTCATAGAACAGACTATAGTATTGATTCATCTTTCAGTGTTCAGAGCATGCGGCTATCATTACAGATTAAAGAGAGAACCCGTCTCATTAGCATGTAAACCCATCTGCCTTAATGAGGTGGGCAAGCAAGTAAAAACTTTTTCTTTTGCCCCATCTTAGTAGTAAGTGCCTATTAAGTGCCAAATGACTGTAACAGGGTTGACCGTAACAGGGTTGACCATTTCATCAGCCATAAATCCCCTTGTGACAGCAGCAATGGAAACTTGTGTGTAAGAGGGAGGGGCAAATGAATGCTTTTAAAAAATGTAATTGTTAAAACCTTTCTTGCCTGTCTATCTATAGGTAACAGGGTTGATGTGTTACAATGATGGTAAAAACATGGAGAAATGTGGGTTTAAGTGGGTTAAAATATTCATAGAAGTCACAGAGGATGCATAGAGGGACATGTCAAAATGCCTAATTTTTACACTTTAGCAAAACTTTATTCAAATTAGAAATATGATTTATTGAATTTTCCATGTGGTCTATATTAAAGGGCATTTCATTAAATATAAAAGGATGTTATGTGTGCACAATTTCTATGCAAATGACCCAGGTAACGCATGCTATAACATTAAATGCTGGTTTCCAGACAGTATTTTATTCCAGGACCAGGATTAATCTATTTCAATGGAGCATTTCAATTGAAAAGGCCTTTTAGTCCAGACCAGGACTAGGCTTAATATGTGAATGGGAAACTGGCCTTATAAATGAACTAATAAAGTTGAGAACTGATAGTGAATTTAAGTTATTTCAGTCATGGAGGCCATACAAATGAACATAAAGTGGAATTAGTTGTTACAATGCCAAGTGAATAAGGCAGATAAGCACTACAACACTACCTTAATGTTTTACTTATCTGTTGTTGTCCAGCACAGACAGCAGAACTGTCAACAATGGGGATCATCTGTGTAGTGCTAGGGAAAAGACCGAAATGAGCACCCAGGGGGGCCACAGGATCGGGTTTGAAAAACACTGCTCTACACTATACTTGCTTGTTTGTCACAAACTGAAATTAGGCAAACTATTCTAATTTTAGCAACCAGCAAATGGCGGAGCAATTTCTGCATAGTGCATCTAAACTCTGCAGCTGAAATGACAGAAAACAATCTGCATTTCCGTTTGCTTTCTATATATTTTTTTGATACAGGAACAGTTGAAGTCGGAAGTTTACATACACTTAGGTTGGGGTCATTAAAACTCGTTTTTCAACCACTTCACAAATTTCTTCTCAACAAACTATAGTTTTGGCAAGTCGGTTAGGACATGTACTTCGTGCATGACAAGTAATTTTTCCAACAATTGTTTACAGACAGATTATTTCACTTATAATTCACTGTATCACAATGTGAGTCAGAAATGTACATACACTAAGTTGAAAGTGCCTTTAAACAGCTTGGAAAATTACTGAAAATTATGTCATGGCTTTAGAAGATTCTGATAAGCTAATTTACATCATTTGAATCAATTGGAGGTGTACTTGTGGATGTATTTCAAGGCCTACCTTCAAACTCAGTGCCTCTTTGCTTGACATCATGGGAAAATCAATAGAAATCAGCCAAGACCTCAGAAAAAAAATTGTACACCTCCACAAGTCTGGTTCATCCTTGGGAGCAATTTCCAAATGCCTGAATGTACCACATTCATCTGTACAAACAATAGTACGCAAGTATAAACACCATGGGACCACGGAGCTGTCATACCGCTCAGGAAGTAGACGGATTCTGTCTCCTAGAGATGAACGTACCTTGGTGCGATAATTGCAAATCAATCCCAGAACAATAGCAAAGGACCTTGTGAAGATGCTTGTCACGGGTGTCGTAGGGTAGAGACCAAGACGCAGCGGGAAAATGTACACTCATCTTCTTTATTTATAGTGAAGAAGAAAAACACTAACAATGTATACAAAACAATAAACGAACTGGACAGTCTCGTCAGGCACACAGCTAAACAAGAACAATCTCCCACAAAATCCCATGACAAACAAACTCCTAATTATAGGACCTTCAATCAGAGGCAACGATAACCAGCTGCCTCCAATTGAAGGTCCAACCCCAATAAACTAAACATAGAACAACAATAGACTAGATAGAACATAGAAAAACTGACATAGAACATAGACTAACAAACCCCGAACCACATAAACCAAACACCCCTCTACCTAAATACATAGCCCAAACCACATGAAACAAACACCCCCTGCCACGTCCTGACCAAACTATAATAACAAATAACCCCTATTACTGGTCAGGACGTGACAGTACCCCCCCCCCCCCCCCCCCCCCCCAAAAGGTGCAGACCCCGGATGCACCTCACACAAATAACCAAAAATAACCCCCAAAAAATAAATCCCAAATCTAAAGGGGGGAAGGGAGGGTGGCTGCCGTAACCGACGGCTCCTGTGCTACACCCCCCCCCCCCCCCAAACCTCCTACTGGGTGGGTGGTTTCCTGTTTGCTTATGGCAGAATACAGCTCATTGAGTGCAGTCTTAGTGCCAGCGTCAGTCTGTGGTGGTTTGTAGACAGCTACGAATAATACAGATGAAAACTCTCTAGGTAGACAGTTTGGTCTACAGCTTATCATGAGATACTCTACCTCAGGCAGCAAAATCTTGAGACTTCCTTAGATATCGTGCACCAGATGTTATTTACAAAAATACATAGTCCGCCGCCCATTGTCTTACCAGACACCGCTGTTCTATCCTGCCGATACAGCATTAAACCAGCCAGTATGTTGATAATGTAAGATATTACAGTTTTGAATGTCCCGTTGGTAGTTTAATCTTCCACGTAGGTCATCAATTTTATTTTCCAAAGATTGCACATTTGCTTGCAGAATGGAAGGCAGTTGGGTTCATTCGATCACCTACGAATTCTCAGAAGGCAGCCCACCTCCGGTTCCTTTTTCTCCGCCTTCTCTTCACTCAAATGACTGGGATCTGGGCCTGTTCCCGGGAAAGCAGTATGTCATTCACGTCAGGCTCGTCGGACTCGTTAAAAGAAAAAAAGGATTCTGCTAGTCCGTGTTGAGTAATCACAGTTCTGATGTCCAGAAGTTATTTTCGGTCATAAGAGACGGTAGCAGCAACATTATGTACAAAATAAGTACAAAAATAAGTTACAAACAACGCAAAGAAACATACAAAAACACAAATGGATAGGAAGACGTGAAACATCAGCCTTCTTCTCTAGCGCCATCTTAGTACAAAAACAGTTGATGTTGAGATGTGTCTGTTACATGAACTCTGTGAAGCAACTATTTGGCCTGAAATTTCTGAGGCTGGTAACTCTAATGAACTTATCCTCTGAAGCAGAGGTTACTCTGGGTCTTACTTTCCTGTGGCGGTCCTCATGAGAGCCAGTTTCATTGTAGAGCTTGATGGTTTTTGCGACTGTACTTGAAGAAACTTTCAAAGTTCTTGACATTTTCCGGATTGACTGACCTTCATGTCTTAAAGTAATGATGGACTGTCGTTTCTCTTTGTTTATTTGAGCTGTTCTTGCATTAATATGGACTTGGTCTTTTACCAAGTAGGGTTATCTTCTGTATACCACCACTACCTTGTCACAACACAACTGATTGGCTCAAACGTATTAAGAAGGAAAGAAATTCCACAACGTAACTTTTATCAAGGCACCTTCAGACAGATGGCACAGTATGTGGGTATGTGTGGATGTATTGTGATGGGAGGTGTGGTGTGTGTTTTTTGGTGTTTGGGAAAGTTTGGCGTTAAGTGAGTGAGAAAGGAAATGGTTGCATATCCCAGAACCAATGTATGACTGTGAGCAGTGGTTGGAGAACCTTGACGATCTTGTACCTAGCCGATGGGGATGTAATTTTTGTAATGGCAAAACTGGTAAGAGGTAACAATCCTTTCCATAAACTGCCTACATTACTACAATTGCTACGATAAACTTGATTTATGAAATATATATATATATATTTTTTAATAGCTATGGTGGCTTGCGAAAATATTCAACCCCCTTGGCATTTTTCCTATTTTGTTGCCTTACAACCTGGAATTAAAATAGATTTTGGGGGGGGGGGTTGTATCATTTGATTTACACAACATGCCTACCACTTTGAAGATCCAAATATTTTTTCTTGTGAAACAAACCAGAAATAACACATAAAACTGAAAACTTGAGCATCCATAACTATTCAACCCCCCCCCCCCCCCCCCCCCCCCGCCAAAGTCAATAGTTTATAGAGCCACCTTTTGCAGCAATTACAGTTGCAAGTCAATTGGGGTATGTCTCTATAACCTTGGCACATCTAGCCACTGGAATTTATGCCCATTCTTCAAAGCAAAACTGCTCCAGCTCCTTCAAGTTGGATGGGTTCTGCTGGTGTACAGCAATCTTTAAATCATACCACAGGTTCTCAATTGGATTGAATTCTGTGCTTTGACTAGGCCATTCCAAGACATTTAAATGTTTCCCCTTAAACCACTCGAGTGTTGCTTTAGTAGTATGCTGAGGGTTATTGTCCTGCTGGAAGGTGAACCTCCGTCCCAGTCTCAAATCTCTGGTAGACAGAAACAGGTTTCCCTCAAGAATTTCCCTGTATTTAGAGCCATCCATAATTTCTTCAATTCTGACCAGTTTGCCAGTCCCTGCAGATGAAAAACATCCCCACAGCATGATGCTGCCACCACCATGCGGATGGAGGTCTCGGGGCGATGAGAGGTGTTGGGTTTGCGCCAGACAAAGCGTTTTCCTTGATGGCCAAAAAGCTCAAATTTTGTCTCATCTCACCAGAGTACCTTCTTCCATATGTTTGGGGAGTCTCCCACATGCCTTTTGGCGAACACCAAACGTGTTTGCTTATTTTTTTCTTTAAGCAATGGCATTTTTCTGGACACTCTTCCGTAAACCCCAGCTCTGGGGAGTGTACGGCTTAAAGGGGTCCTATGGACAGATACTCCAATCTCTGCTGTGGAGCTTTGCAGCTCCTTCAGGGTTATCTTTGGTCAGTTTGTTGCCTCTGATTAATGCCCTCCTTGCCTGGTCTGTGAGTTTGGGTGGGCGGCCCTCTCTTGGCTGGTTTGTTGTGGTGCTATATTCTTTAAGAAAATGTAATAATGGATATAATGGTGCTCCATGGGAACAGGTCTATATTTATTGAGATCATGTGACAGATCATGTGGCACTTAGATTGCACACAGGTGAACTTTAGATAACGAATTATGTAACTTCTGAAGTGAATTTGTTGCACCAGCTCTTATTTAGGGGCTTCATATCAAAGGGGGTGAATACATATGCACGCACCACTTTTCCGTTTTTTATCTTTTGGAATTTTATGAAACAAGTAATTTTTTTCATTTCACTATTTTGTGCAGGGCCATTACATGAAATCCAAATAAAAATCCATTTAAATTACAGGTTGTAATGCAACAAAATAGTAAAAACGCCAAGGGGGATGAATACTTTTACAAGGCACTGTATATATAATACAAATTGAGGTGAGGGCAATGGAAATGCTTTTGGAGGTTGATCTGCTTCTGTTCTGTGGGTGGCACTCTATACTCTTTTTGAAGGATGGGTCCCGGTTTCTCTGAGGCATGGTCTACTGGTCATTGGGATGACAACCCAACTCGGGATGAGGAGGGGTTTTATCGGGTGGAATAGTGGGGACCAATTGGAGGTTACTTAGTAACAATATAAATATCATGGTACAGCTATATAGACACTAAATCATCATGTTACTTTTTAATGGTACATTTACAAACATGTATTATGATGAATAGAATTGGTGAAATAAGTATAGCCAGTTATAATTGTAATGGCTTAGCAGATAATAAATAAAATAAAATCAAATGTATTTATATAGCCCTTCTTACATCAGCTGATATCTCAAAGTGCTGTACAGAAACCCAGCCTAAAACCCCAAACAGCAAGCAATGCAGGTGTAGAAGCACGGTGGCTAGGAAAAACTCCCTAAAAAGGTCAAAACCTAGGAAGAAACCTAGAGTGGAACCAGGCTATGCGGCCAGTCCTCTGAGATTATAACAGAATTTGTAAGTCGCTCTGGATAAGAGAGTCTGCTAAATTACTTAAATGTTAAAAATGTTAAACATGGACAAGATGTTCAAAATGTTCATAAATGACCAGCATGGTCAAATAATAATAATCACAGTAGTTGTCGAGGGTGCAACAGGTCAGCACCTCAGGAGTAAATGTCAGTTGGCTTTTCATAGCCGATCATTGAGAGCATCTCTACCGCTCCTGCTGTCTCTAGAGAGTTGAAAACAGCAGGTCTGGGACAGGTAGCACGTGAACAGGTCAGGTGTCACGCCCTGACCTTAGAGAGCTTTTTTCTTTCTCTATTTGGTTAGGTCAGGGTGTGATTTGGGTAGGCATTCTAGTTTTTCTATTTCTTTGTTTGCCGGCTATGGTTCCCAATCAGAGGCAGCTGTCTATCGTTGTCTCTGATTGGGGATCATACTTAGGCAGCCTTTTTCCCACCTTAGTTTGTGGGATCGTGTTTTTGGTACTGTGCTGTATGCCCTACTGAACGTTACGTTTTCGTTTGTATTTGTTTTGTTTCGGTGTTCACTTAAATTAAAATGTTTGCCTACCACGCTGCACCTTGGTCCAATCCTTCCATCGACGAACGTAACATCAGGGTTCCATAGCCGCAGGCAGAACAGTTGAAACTGGAGCAGCAGCATGGCCAGGTGGACTGGGGACAGCAAGGAGTCATCATGCCAGGTAGTCCTGAGGCATGGTCCTAGGGCTCAGGTCCTCCGAGAGAGAGAAAGAAAGAAAGAAAGAAAGAAAGAAAGAAAGAAAGAAAGAAAGAAAGAAAGAAAGAAAGAAAGAAAGAAAAAAAGAAAGAAAGAAAGAAAGAATTAGAGAGAGCATACTTAAATTCACACAGGACACTGGATAAGAGAGGAGAAATACTCCAGATATAACAGACTAACCCTAGCCCCCCGACACATAAACTACTGCAGCATAAATACTCGAGGCTGAGACAGGAGGGGTCAGGAGACACTGTGGCCCCATCCGATGATACCCCCGGACAGGGCCAAACAGGCAGGATATAACCCCACCCACTTTGCCAAAGCACAGCCCCCACACCACTAGAAGGATATCTTCAACCTCCAACTTACCACCAATAAGAAAAGACGATCAGTATTTACCTGGCTAAAAGAGAAGGAATATAATATCTATTGTTTACAGGAAACTCATTCTACAATTTTAGATGAACTTTTGTGGAAAAAGGGCTGGTGGGGGCGAAATATATTTCTCCCATGGGCAAAGAAATTCAAAAGGGTTGATGATATTAATTAATAGTAATTTTGGTCCAAATGTGCAAATTGTCCAAACAGTTCCTTAAGGTAGATGGATGATTTTAAATATGTTATTGGACCATAAACAGATATGGCTTATTAACCTATACGGTCCAAATAATGATGATCCAAGCTTCTTTGAAAATATACATAATTTATCAACTCTACAAGCAACACTAGACTCTATTATTATGATGGGAGATTATAATACTGTTTTAAATACCTCTATGGACCGTAAAGGAAATCACAATACAAACTATCACCCTCAGGCACTTCAGGAAATCACGAATGTCATGTATATATTGGAATTAGTGGATATATGGAGGATTAAATATCCTGACCTAGTGAGATATACATTGCGGGGGCTTAATCAAGCTAGTCGTCTTGATTACTTTCTTATGTCATTCTCTCTGGCACCAAAAGTAACAAAAAATTTGATAGGGTACAGAATGCGGTCGGATCATCAAATAATTGGCATATATATTACTCTATATTACTCAGAATTTCCACATGGGCGAGGATATTGGAAATGTAATCAAAGTCTATTGGATGATAACTTGTTTATAACTAGGACAGAATAATTTATAACTGACTTTTTCTGACATAACATAGGTACAGCTGTGTTTATTGTTTCTTTTATTTATTAAAACACTCACTCCCTGAACTTGCTTCCAGACTCTCAGCGCACTAGTTACAACAGCAGATCCCCTTGTCGTATGGGACACTTTTAAATGTGCCTTTAGAGGCCATGCAATTCAGTATTCATCGATAAAACAAAGCAATTTAGGTAAAAATAATGTCCATATTAACAAAGGAAATTGAAGGACTAACAGTACATATAGATAGCAAAAGAAACGGTACCATAGAGGCTCAGATTAAGTTATAGGAAAATCAAAAAGAAATGGAGGAACTTATTCAAGAAAGATCCAGTGTAATATATCATAAAAATAAAGCAAACTGGATGGAATACGGGGGGAAATGCACCGAACTCTTTTTCAATCTTCAACATAGAAATGCTACCAATTATTATTTTTTTTTTACTGAAGCTGATTACAAATGATGGTTTAACTCATGATTCACCTAACTATATTTTGAAAGAGGAAGTAAAGTACTTTTAAGAATATGTTTTTGTTTCAGTCTCCAGCTCCACTAACCGAAACTAATTGTATGGATTTTTTTCCTATTAATAATGTAAAACTAACATTTGTACAGAAAGGCCAAATTACAGAGGAGGAACTTCTTGATGAAATCAATGCCTTTAAGTTCGGAAAAACTCCAGGGCTGGATAGCATACCAGTGGAAGTATACCAAACTTTTTTTGATATACTCAGAGGACCTAGATCTAGATACTTTTTCTAACCTCTCTGGATTAAAACCAAATTATTATAAATGTAATATATTATGTATTTGATCACTAAAAATGTCAACTTTTACATTACTATGTAGTTTACCAATAAAATGGTCTGACGGGGATGTGGACATACTAGGTATACATGTCCCAAAAGAAAAAACCTCACTCCAAGACATTTTAGCAAAAATCGATAAGATCTTGCTACCATGGTGTCACGTCCTGACCAGCAGAGGGCATAATTGTGTTAGTTTTGGTCAGGATGTGGCAGGGTTTTGTGTGTTATATGTTGTGTTGGTGATTAGGACTCCCAATTGAAGGCAGGTGTGTTGAGTTGCCTTTGATTGGGAGTCCTATATTAAAGTAGTGTGCCTATTTGCCTATTTGCTTATGGTTTTGCCTAGACCTAACGACCAGTTTTTTAAATTATATAAGCAAAAAATATGACATTTTATTTGTAATTGCAAGCGAAACAAAATGAAAGGGCCTATTTATATAATGAATATGAATTCAGAGGGCAGAAATGATTAAATATTAAGCATTAGACCCCCTACTAAAGGCATCATTCATACAAAAGTTATACTTAAATCCGAAATGGTTCTCTAGTAAATTAGGAAGAATGTCTCACCCCATGTTCAAGAATAGCCTTTTTCCCTTCATTCAGATTACAACCGCTGACTTTCGGTAATTTGAAAACGAAATAATTTCCAAAATATCGTTATTTTTTTAAACAAGTCGTAGAAAGTTAGTTACAATTTCATTTTAATCCACCTGAAAAGACAGAACAAATAATACAACACATTTTGTGGTTGAACTCAAATATACAAATTGATAAAAAGCCTTTATTTGTCAATACATTTAATAAAAAAAGGTATCATCTTTGTAAATTATATCATAAATAGGACTGGTGGAGTTACGTCACACATGCAACTAACACGTATGGACACTTCTGCTCTACCCAAAATTACAACCAACTATTTGCAGCATTACCACAAAAATGGAAGAGGCAAGTGGAAGGGGGAACAGTAAGTAACATGTCTGTCGGACCTGCATTAAAGACCAAAATTGGTTAAAGAAAATTGTGATAAATAAAAATATATACAATTTTCATTTAAGGACCAAAAAAATGACAGCTGTGCCATATAAATTGCAAAATAGTTGGGAAGAGATGTTCAATGTACTTGTCAGGTTGTGCGCTACTGGTGTAGACGTCAGGTGCAGGAGAGCAGAGATTTGTGATCAGGCGCACACTTTATTTGGCAGAATCAACAACAGACGGACGTAACTGCGTCAAAAAACCTCCAGCCAATGGCAAAAGTGAAAAGGGCGACAACAGTCACAAAGATGCAAATGTTTAACAATTAAACATACTTCAATTTAACACGATAGCCGGGGAGAAACCAGCCTGGCGCGTCACACAAAACACGTAACAAAACAATTCCAAACAAAGACCTGGGGGGAACAGAGGGAATATATATGGATTAGGGAATGTAAACCAGGTGTGCTGGGAAACAAGACAAAACACATGGAACAATGAAAAGTGGAGCAGCGATGGCTAGAAGACCGGAGACGTCGACCGCCGAACGCTGCCCGAACAAGGAGAGGAGCCTACTGCGGCTCCAGCAGCACGCCGACACCGGCCTCGGGGATGACCCGGAAGGCGAGGCGCAGCGCGATCCGGCGGGAGACAGTGGACCTCCCGCAGCATTGAAGGGTCCAACACGTCCTCCACCGGAACCCAGCACCTCTCCTCCAGACCGTACCCCACTCACACCACAAGGTATTGAAGGTCCCTCGCCCGATGCCTCGAATCCAGGATGGACCGAACGGAGCACGCCAGGGCCCCCTCGATGTCCAGAAGGGGCGGAGGAAATTCCCGTACCTCAGACTCCTGGAGCGGACCAACCACCACCGGCCTGAGGAGAGACACATGGAACGAAGGGTTAATTCGGTAATCGGAGGGAAGCTGTAACCTGTAACACACCTCGTTCACTCTCCTCAGGACTTTAAATGGCCCCACAAACCGCGGCCCCAGCTTCCGGCAGGGCAGGCGGAGGGGCAGGTTTCGGGTCGAGAGCCAGACCCGGTCCCCTGGTGCGAACACCGGGGCCTCACTGCAGTGACGGTCCAGGCTGGTTTTTTGGCGGATTCCCATGTCTCCTCCGCGCGCCTGAACCAGTCGTCCACCGCAGGAGCCTCGGTCTGACTCTGATGCCATGGCGCCTGAACCGGCTGGTACCCCAATACGCACTGGAAGGGGGAGAGGTTGGTGGAGGAGTGGCGGAGCGAGTTCTGCACCATCTCTGCCCAGGGCACGAACGCCGCCCACACCCCTGGCCGGTCCTGGCAATAAGACCGCAGAAACCTGCCCACATCCTGGTTCACTCTCTCCACCTCGGAGAGAGCACAGCTCTGATCCCAGCCACGGACGTGTCCACCTCCACTATGAACGCCAAAGAGGGATCCTTATGGACCAGAACGGGAGCCGAGGTAAACAGAGCCCTTAGGTACCCAAAAGCCCTGTTCGCCTCAGCCGACCACTGCAAACGTACAGGACCCCCCTTCAGCAGGGAGGTAATGGGGGCCGCCACCTGGCCAAAACCCCAGATAAATCTCCGGTAGTAATTGGCAAACCCTAAAAACCGCTGCACCTCCTTTACCGTGGTGGGAGTCGGCCAATTACGCACGACTGAAATGCGGTCACGCTCCTTCTCCACCCCTGAGGTGGAAATGCGATACCCTAGGAAGGAGACGGCCTGCTGAAAGAACAGGCATTTCTCAGCCTTGATGTACAGGTCATGCTCCAACAGTCGTCCAAGCACCCTGAGCACCAGGGATACATGCTCGGCACGTGTAGCGGAGTATATCAGAATGTCATCGATATACACCACTACACCCTGCCCGTGCAGGTCCCTGAAAATCTCGTCTACAAATGCTTGGAAGACTGATGGAGCATTCATCAACCTGTACGGCATGACAAGGTACTCATAATGCCCTGAGGTGGTACTGAACGCCGTCTTCCACTCGTCTCCCTCCCAGATTCGCACCAGGTTGTAAGCGCTCCTGAGATCCAGTTTCGTGAAGAAGCGCGCCCCGTGCATTGACTCAATCCCCGTGGCGATGAGAGGTAGCGGGTAACTGTACCTCACCATAATTTGATTTGGACCTCGATAGTCAATACACGGGCGCAGAACTCCTTCCTTCTTCTTCACAAAAAGGAAGCTCGAGGAGGTGGGTGAAGTGGAGGACCGAATGTACTCCTGACGCAGGGATTCAGAGACATATGTCTCCATAGCCGCCATCTCCGCTTGTGACAGGGATACACATAACTCCTGGGATGTGCGGCGTCTACCAGGAGATTTATCGCGCAATCCCCCCGTCGATGAGGTGGAAATTGAGTCGCCTTCTTTTTGGAGAAGGCGAGAGCCAAATCGACATATTCAGGGGGGATGCGCACGGTGGAGACCTGGTCTGGACTTTCCACCATGGTAGCATCGGTCTGGACTTTCCACCTTGGTAGCACCAACAGAAAGCCCTACACACCTCCCCGAGCACTCTCGCGACCACCCCGTGAAAGCCCCCCTTTGCCATGAAATAGTGGGGTCATGACGAGCTAACCAGGGAAGACCTAGTACCACGGGAAACATAGGAGAGTCAATGAGGAAGAGACTGATTCTCTCCTCATGACCCCCCTGCGTCACCATGCCCAGGGAGATGGTGGCTTCCCTAATTACCCCGGACCCTAATGGTCGACTATCCAGTGCGTGTACTGGGAAGGGTCTAACGACAAGAACAATGGGGATCCCTAAACTAAGGGCGAATGCTCTGTCGATAAAATTCCCAACCGCGCCTGAATCGACGAGCGCTTTATGCTGAGAATGCGGTGAAAACTCTGGAAAAAAACATGCACAAACAGGTGAACAACAGAGGGCTCTGGATGAGAGTGGTGCAGACTCACCTGGGGTGACGCCAGAGAGCCCTGCCTGTTGCCTCGACTCCCAGAGTCACCAACTCGGCACCGACCGGCAGTGTGCCCTCTGCGGCCACAGATGGTGCACGTGAAGGCCCCTCCTCCGGCCTCCCTGAGCGCAGCCCCTCCCAGCTCCATTGGCACCGGAGTGGGGGTGCTGGAAGCGGGAACCGACAGAGCCCTCTCTGGACGTCCGTGGGTTACCAGCAGGTTATCCAACTGAATGGACAGATCCACCAGCTGGTCAAAGGTGATGGTGGCATCCCTGCAGGCCAACTCCCGACGCACAT